>NC_090939.1:34861110-35486110 GCF_040938575.1 Ambystoma mexicanum
GATCGTCCAAAATTATTTGGTGATATGCAGATGCCATGTCCAATTTAGAGAACTATTTCGCCTTACCCACCATTGTCAACATCCCTGTCATATTTGGGATAGGATGTCTCTCGGCCACCACACATTTATTCAATTCTCTCAAGTACACGCACAGTCTCAACTCACTGTTGGGCTTCTTTACCACCACCAGAGGGGACACATGTAAAGACTGGAGGGGATCTTCTGTACTGCTGCCCTCTATATGGCAGAGTAGAAGTACAGAGCACCCCAGCCAAGATTCTCTATAGGGTAGCTATGGACGAGCAATCAAGGCTTAAGCTCTCAGTAGGTGATGTGGGCTGGTTCTTAAGTACAGTGTAGTCCCCAAGCCCCCACAAAGGAATGTCCACATGCTATGTTATGTGATAACACAGTTTTTTATATAAATAAGGTTCAATATATATATATATATACACAATCAATAAAACACTTCGTACTTGGGCAATTCTAATTTGGTAAATAGGTACAATGTCTATGTGGTATCACACCTTTAAAATGCACCAACTGCTGACAGTTTCCAATGGCATACAAATCAATTAGTAAAGTGAATCAACAATAGACATGGGAAGGAAGACAAGTTGGGTTGAACAAATGGCGGAATACTTGGTCCCTACCAAAGACACAGTTCTGTGTGAGGATCCCACCACCTGGGCAACCTGTAAATAAAGTCCAAGCCCAGTCCATATATGTTTAATATAGTCTTGTTTCCTGCTAAAAATGTTCTACTACCCCAATCTGATGCTGTGACAGGCTCATTGTGTACAAGCTTTTATATTAATGTGATGGCGCCTCATCACGAGGTGGGTGCGTGCTGAGTCACATGTGAAGGGATCACATGTCCTCTTCAATAAAAGACGAAAGTGGTTTATCGCTCACCAGTTGCCTCTCAACTCCCTGTCTGGAGAGTGTTTCTGTGCTGCGGCGCAGCAAACGCCATGGCCCTAAACAGGCCGCCCTGCCTCCCAGGGCAACCTCATCACTGTGGCGGCTATACTGGCCGGCCCCCTTACCAACTGGCAACGAGGATGGGATCCGGCACCACGCCGATCCCTATCAAAGGGACACAGCCTGTCACTGCTGCACCACTGGGGCGCAGCAAAGCTCACTCTGCTCCCACATGGGAGAGTCTGGAAGTGGTGCGGTGCGGGCCGCTGCAACAGGGTCATATTGAAATATGCTCCAACTGGAGGATACACTGGGTTGTGCGGCCCATGTGCGACTGCTGCATGGAGCTGATGCACAACACATGGAAGTGCAACGTTCCGCCGTCTAAGTTGAAGGAGGATCCTGGATGGGGGAGCCATGGTCCATACGAACCACACGCCACTGCAAATTATACCTCCGGCACCTCCTGCCTAGGGAGAGAGCATGGGCGGCCCAGACATACTGCCCCGTGTCCCTTCTGCCTCTGCCCAGGGGGATCCTGAGATCGACACAGCATGGACCGCCACTGCAGTTGCACAAAGACCTCCCGCATGGGGGGAAGGAAGCAGCACAACGCCGCATCCAGTAAATATTTTGCCCCCCTTGGGGGATGACACAGTGCGGCACCCGCCGCATGCAGGTGAACTTCTCCCGCCTGGGGGAGAGGAAACCTGACGCAGCCCCTGCCACCAAAGTAAGTTATTCAGCTCCCGCCTGTGGGAGAGGGAACGGGGCAGCCGCCCTAGTGGAATCATCTTCTGCCTGGGAGAGAGCAGGTGTCATTAGTTAGTCCTGCCTGGGGGGAGCCTCTAGTGGCGAGGATCACTGCATCAACTCGATTCGGCGGGAATTAACTCCCACCGGGGAGAGAAGGTATGGGGCATGGCTTCCTGCTGCAACAACTTTGATCACTTCCGCCTGGGGAAAGAGGGACTGAGGTGCGGCATTCGTTGCTGCAGTCGGTTGGTCATCTGCCACAAGGGAGCAGAGGGAGTGCCTTAACACCACAGTGCCACCAGCTGGCCCCATAGGAGGAAGAGGAACAACCCTCCCTCCCCTTGCCAGACAGTGTCCCTGTGCTCTCCATGAACTGGAGTACCAAGGCCTGCGCCTGTCCCATCAGCATGCCGGTGCAGACTTAGACACAGCCCTCCTCTGACATGGTACTCATGCAGCAGGGCCTAGATGGGGGAGTAACCCTGCCACCATCGCCCCCCTTATGCAGGGCACAAAGGACTCCTCACTGGGGGGAACTCCGGGCCTCCAGCCCCCACACTGGTGCTGGATCATCATCAGGCCTCGGGTGTCGTTCCCAGCACCCTGTCACCGACTGTCATGCCTGCTGGACATATCCCTGGACCAGGAACGACCTCTCCATACAAAATGAGTTACGCCCATAGAACCACTAGACCATTCTACTCGAAATGGAGGTTGTTCGATGCATTGCCCGGAAAACGACGCCTGCATTTTTCACGTTGTTAAAATTCACGTGACTTTGTTCCGTCATGTGTATCACGGCAGTGCGTACATAAGCAGCGTGGAAACGCCGATCGCTGCTTCTGATTAAGTCAATTTTGGCGTTTTGTAGCTGAACTCCTGACCTGCGTTCTCGCATTTTCCTCAGCAACTTCCTTGGCCTTTTTTGAGCGTGTTTTCCTCCACGCGCTAATTCCTGGAACCGTGTATCCTGTTCGCGTGCCAAATCTCCACGCGGACGCTGTCTGCAAGCACGGCTGTCCTGAGCTGCGTGTATCCTGTTCGCGTGCCAAATCTCCACGCGGACGCTTTCTGCAAGCGCGGCTGTCCTGAGCTGCGTGTATCCTGTTCGCGTGCCAAATCTCCACGCGGACGCTGTCTGCAAGCGCAGCTGTTCTGAGCTGCGTGTATCCTGTTCACGTGCCAAATCTCCACGCGGACGCTGTCTGCAAGCGCGGCTGCCCTGGGCTGCGTGTATCCTGTTTGCTTGCTCAATCTTCACGCGGAAACGCTGTCTCCAAACGCGGCTGGCCTGGCTGCGTGTACGCTGTCGCGTGCAATCCTGCACGTGGTTTTCTGAACTTCTTTGAACCTTTGGTGCCTGTGACAGTTAACAGGTGAAAATCTAATTTTGTTCGTCGTGGGAAAGAAAGTATTTCATGAACTATTGGAAGGTGATTGTGCACAGTACTTTGGACGCTATCCTGTGGTGCACCAGCCCGGTATCTAGCGTGAGCCTCGTGCCGTTGGGGATAAGTCTCCCTTACTAATTTTCCCCTCCTTTATCGTTGTTTCCACTCCTGGATTTCTTCAAGAGACTTTCGTTGAATCCTTCAGTTTGGCCTTAAGGTTAGTGTTTCGAATTAATGCTAATACTGTGCTATCATAGTGATTTGAGTTTGGGACAGTTTCTTATGATACTTTATCTATCCTAGGCATATCTTACGATACAATACCCACGCCCTTTCCAGTGATCCATCTCTCTGCCTGTTTTATTAGTCAGAGAGTTGTATCATTTGGAAGGTCTAATTTGACCTGCCTACAATCAAGTCGTGTGAAAAAGGATCCGGAAGAGCCCTACCAATCGTATCCTTTTTTGGTTACCGTATCCTTTTCAATTGATACATTGGTTATTTATGACACCGACCTCATCCTGGCCACGGCCCTCAGACTGGAGGGTGCTCATGCGGCCAGGCTGAACCAAGGCCAAGATGACTGTAAGTTCTGATGCCTGCTGAGACACAGCTGCATGGGGGTCGGGGGAGCCTAGATACCTGCTTAGGGGAGATACTCCTGTCTGGGGGAGCCTAGATGGGGCACAGCCCGTGAACCACCACCTGCTACAACTCCTGTCTTGGGGAGACGGAAGGTGGCGCAGCCAAGTCTGCTGCCTGCACACCCTTCCATCTCTTCAGTGAGCCTGGCGAAGTTCGGTTTGGTCAGACACCCTGCTGCCAGCTGACGAACAGGAGGCTGGGTCCCCAAGAACACTGCTGGTGTGAAGCAGATGTGGCCCCCGGTATCACCGGGTGTGGCTTTGCCTGCAAGCGTGCAGATGTGTATCTGTCTGCATTAACACAGGACTAAGAATGGAACATCGATGCTCATCCAATGCTGCGATCCTGCATGGCACCATGCTTAGAGTGGACCCCGTACCCAATGCTGCGATCCTGCATGGCCCCATGCATAAAGTGGACCCAGTACCCCATGCGGCGATCCTGCATGGCACCATGCTTAGAGTGGACCCAGTACCCCATGCTGTGATCCTGCATGGCCCCATGCTTAGAGTGGACCCAGTACCCAATGCTTCGATCCTGCATGGCCCCATGCTTAAAGTGGACCCAGTACCCAATGCTGCGATCCTGCATGGCTCCATGCTTAGAGTGGACCCAGTACCCAATGCTGCGATCCTGCATGGCACCATGCTTAGAGTGGACCCAGTACCCCATGCTGTGATCCTGCATGGCCCCATGCTTAGAGTGGACCCAGTACCCAATGCTGCGATCCTGCATGGCACCATGCTTAGAGTGGACCCAGTACCCAATGCTGCGATCCTGCATGGCTCCATGCTTAGAGTGGACCCAGTACCCAATGCTGCGATCCTGCATGGCCCCATGCTTAGAGTGGATCCAGTACCCAATGCTTCGATCCTGCATGGCACCATGCTTAAAGTGGACCTAGTACCCAATGCTGCGATCCTGCATGGCCCCATGCTTAGCGTGGACCCAGTACCCAATGCTTCAATCCTGCAGGGCACCATGCTTAAAGTGGACCCAGTACCCAATGCTGCGATCCTGCCTGGCACCCTGCTTAAAGTGAAGCCAGTATCCAATGCTGCGATCCTGCATGGCACCCTGCTTAAAGTGGGCCAGTACATATGCTTGCCGTTAGTGCTCCGTCCTCTCCACTATCACTACAGAGCCAACGGTAGAATTGTGTACATGTACATTGTCGATTACTGTCATGTTGTTCTCATGGTGTTATTAATTGATTTTTACCCTTAGCATGGGATGTTGTGACTTCAGCATGACACCAGAGGGTGCGTGCAGAGTCACATGGTAAGTGATCACATGTCCTCTTCAATAAAAGGTTTCCCGCTTGCTTGTTGCCTCCTAACTCCCTGTCTGGAGAGTGTTTGTGTACTGCAATGCTGTATGCACCATGGCCCTAGACAGACTGCCCTGCCTCCCAGGGCAACCTCAGCATGGTCACAACGTGGCAAATGTTATAAACAAGCTGCAGTGTGAACTGCTGTGGCAGGCTAATATTTGAATACACATTTGTTTGTGAAATTCTTAGACTCGTATTTGCCTTTTTTTTTCCAACCGTGTTGGTGTCACTGGAAAGCACCAACCACTTTCCAAAACGGTATCTATGTGCCAGCACATTTTCAAAGAAATCTCGCAATGTGCACAATTGTATTGCACAGCAAACCAAACATACCCCTGTGTAGCATACTGCTTAAGCTAGCCCAATTACTTACAAGTAATCTTCATTACTCCAAGTCCTACTCTTCCACGTCACAGTACCTCCTTGTGCGGTCCCTGGCCTCCATCTCAGGAATCCATTCCATCTTTTTACTTATACCCATACATGCCCCACCCTTCCCCTGAGTGTGTAATACTCTCCTACCACCACAACATGTTATTTCAATACCTCATAACACCGAGGCATGGTTCACGGCCAGCTATGTCATGGGTTTTGACACTCTCCTCCCTGAGGGCTACAAGATCCTCTCCGAGCCCAGAACCAACTGGCCCGGAGGTGGAGTGGCCCTGACCTTTTCTGAGTGGGTCCCTGCTTCTGTCATTCCTATGCAGGTCTACTTGGTAATGGCCCAAAATGTCGCCCTCAGAATTCTGACTTTTTATTTCCCGACCCCCTTACACCACATATATATGTGGGGGGTATGTGATATAATAGTAGTATGGGGCGTACGGGGGTCTCCGCCTGCATATGTATGTGGTGTAAAGTGGGTTTGCTTGGTTCTCTCAGAGTCTCGCTGGGTACCAGGATCCTCCAAACCAAAGACCAATCTTCCTTTGCACTGCCTCCTGGCCTACTGCGCACTTAGGGGCTATAACTGTAATCTCTACAGCCCCCTTGCCTCCTTGCACTTACCCAGAGCTGCACTACCCTGGCTGCACTTAATTAGAGCCATGCTGCTCTGATGCACTTCCCCCTTTCCTTTCCCTTCCACTTCCCCCTCTCCTTCCCCTTGCACTTCTAGCGTCGCACTTGCATGATCCGAATGACACAAGGCCTAGTAGGATTGTTTGTCTTGTCCTCCCTATGTCTTCCCTCCCTTGTCTTGTGGCACTTAGAAACACTTGTGTACAGGCGTGTTATAAATGCCAGATCATATCATAGAAGGTTTTTCACGCCACACCAGGGAGGAGGGGGGGGGGGCACTGTGCGCAGCAAGCTGATGCAGAAGTGAGCCTGGGCTGCTCTGCTGGAGCCGCCGACATCCTACGGTATAGATTCTGATTCCTGCGACTTCCTGCATAATTCTGCCAACCAGCGATAGCGGAACGCCTCTGCTACACATTGCTACGCCTCCGAGCGAAATCTGTGGAGTGAACAGCCCGCCACAAGGCCATACTGGGAGGTGAAGCAAGCAGGGAAGACTCCGGACCACTGCCGGCGGGGAGCGCAGTGCTAGTGTGTGGAGGTAAAGGAGCATGGCGAAGCACTCGGTCTCCCACTTGACAGTGGGACACGATACAGAGGGAAGTGCAACCGCAGAAACCAGGATCCTGGCGCCCACACAATGAAGCCGGGAACGGGAGGTGGACCCGGAGCGGCGATCAAGTGCCCGCAGTGGCAGTGGGTGACCAGCACTGCTCAATCTGCAGCGGAAACTCATACGCAGGTTGCACTTCCCTCTGTATCGTGCCCCACTGTCAAGTGGGAGACCGAGTGCTTCGCCATGCTCCTTTACCTCCACACACTAGCACTGCGCGCCCCGCCGGCAGTGGTCCGGAGTCTTCCCTGCTTGCTTCACCTCCCAGTATGGCCTTGTGGCGGGCTGTTCACTCCACAGATCCTGGGTCAGCAGCAGTGATCACACCGTGGGTGTAGGGTCCGCAGCGGTGAACACTGGTCCTTGAGAGTGTGCTGGGGGAGAGCAGACTGGATCACACAGCTGATGCAGGCTCTGCCCACTGTTAAACCACACCAGTCCTGATAATGAGCGGCATGGAGGCCGGGCCCATGGCAGTGAGTCCTGGTCCATGAGAGTGTGGTGTGAGAGTTGACTGTGTCCCCAGGCCTGTGCAGTGAACCTGTGAAGGCAGGTGGAAAGGCCGGGGTTGGAGACCTGATGCGGTTCGGCTCACCGACCATACTGGATATGAGTGCGGCAAGCAGAATGGTGAAAGTGCAGCACAGCCAGTGAAAGTGGCCATGAAGGTAGACATTTGCGGCGAACAGGGGCGACCATCTGGGAGGCCGGAAGTACAGTGGTTAATAAGGGAGTGGGGCGCTGGTCCACAAATAACTATTGTACTCACTGAAACACAGCCTGGCCCTTCTCCTGCCTGGGAGTACTCCTGGGTCTGCCCAGCACTGACAGTGGCCAAAGACGGGGGCATGTGCACCCTTGTCCAGACGAGCAACATAATTTACCCCAGGCAGGGGACCAAGTGGCTACAACCCGGGAGCAGACCTACACAGCAGCAGAAAGGAGGAGGCAGGTGGCGCACACCGGCAAGGGCTGGCGGAAACAGTGCTGCCTTGCCTGCAGTGGGAGCTCACTCATTGGGGGTATCGGAGAAAGGGAGGGCTGTGAGCAACTGGGCCCACAGGGGTGAATGCCTTTGGATGGGTGTGCCGGGCTGGGGACTGTGAACAAGCCCAGGTGCAGTGATAGCCAAGTGCAGTGCAGGCGCTAGACATCAATTTCCTGCATGATTCTCATAGTTGCATGGTAGCTCCCAGGATGTTGTAGTGGGTCACGTGGCACTAGCTACATGACCAACTTAATAAAAGGTACGAGCCGCTTCCGGCTCGTCAGTCGAACCAACAAAGGCTCTGGTGTGGTTATTGCCCGGCAGCATGCTGGTGCAGCACCGCATGCTATGGGCCCCAAGGACGGGGCCCAGCACGAGGATGCTGCCCCTGCTGGGCAACGCCATCCCTGAAGGGTACTGCGGCCATGTGAACATGGCTGTAGGTCCGATTCCGGCCTGGGTGCCCCCAGAGCCGGGGCCGCAGTGTGCTGGGAGATCCGGAGCAAACAGGGTGATCCCCGCTCCTTCATCCGCTGCGTGATTGCAGCACATTTGGCCTGGGTCGGGTGCTCCTGACATGCATCTGGGGGGTGCCCGGAGTTCCAGGGCAGGCCCCCAACGATGGCGACGAGGATCGGCCGGACCCGCGGGTGTCGGGCGGGCGGCTGGAGGCCCATCTGGCCGTGGCGCTTGTGGGTGGCCCAGGGCCCCGTATCAAGTTGGTGCGGGCTGCCCCCAACCCTCATTAGAAGGAGCACCCCAGGAGACCCAGACCCCCAGGAACCAAGCCTGCCCCATAAGCACATGGATGTGCTCGGGGAGGCTAAGATGGCCAACACTGTTTCCAGCAAGAACCAGAAGCACCAGCAAGCTCCAGTGTCCCTGCCAGCCCATTGGCTGCACCCTGCATCAAGTGCAGAGGAAACCCCAGCCGGGAGGCGCAGCCGGCTGACAGCCAAGATCGCCAGAAAAGGCTGATTTCTGCCTCAGCCTGCCTTGGCTTGGATCGCAGATCCTGTTCCCCGCCTTTCCCAACTCGATTACCGATCCAGTGGTGCACTGAGAAGAAAAACAGCACTAAAGGTAAGGCTCATTCTGAAGCTACGGCCTTAGATGCCGAGTTGGATCAGTCCCCCTCCACTGCCTACACACAGCACGCCATTATAATCAAGCTCACTGAGGCCCACAGCATCCCACTGCCTGCCCCCTCCCATTTCCTGCCCCACACTGCATGCAGCTCCCCACTGTTGTGATAGGGTTCCCAGACTCCTGCGCTGTTGGGGAGGTCAGGACAGATATGCTGGTCTGCATAGGCCTCACTCATACGGCACACAGAAACGACACAGAGCTTGTTAGCTCAGTTGCTCGGTGCGGTCTGACTTACGTCCCACCCGATCATTATTTCGCCCCTATCACATGTTTCGGGTCTCCCCTCACTCACGTGACAGGGCCCAACCTGGTAACACCACATTCCTCCCAAACGTAGAATACTGAACTAACATAACAAAACAGGGTCATTGGGCCTCATTACAAATCACCCGGTATGGAAACAACGGTGGCGGTAAACCCGCCGCCACCGTTGTTTCCATGCCGGGCGATCACAACTCCTGCAGGCGGGAGGTGGTGTTCCCGCCAGGTCTGACCTGGCGGGTTTAACACCGCCCGCCTGCAGGCGGACGAGGAAACACCGGCAGCATTACGAGATGCTGCCGGTGTTTCCATGATCCCCATTCCCATTGAGTCCTATTGGACTCAATGGGAATGGGGATTAACACCATTCCGCCTCCGTGATTCCCGGGAAACCGGGGTTGTAATGCCCCAGTAATTCCGGGAATCACGGAGGCGGAATGGTAATACGAGTCCGGCGGTAACCAGGCAGTTTTACCGCCTCGGTTACCGCCGGACTCGTAATGAGGCCCATTGTCTTTTATTGTTTCTCCACTGCTTCAGACCTTTTGTGGTAGATCCCTTGGAGTACATACCCTCTTAGCTGGGATGATGGTTTTGGTCACTCCCTCAGCTGGTATCTCGAATGTTGTCTCTCTGGTTCTGCAGCTTCCTGGGAACTTGGGGCTGGGATGTCTTCTCCATGGTCTGCGACTGACTCATGGCTAGGTCGTGATGAGGCACTGTCATCCTCTCTTTCTAATGCCTTGGGAGTGGCTGGGGGGGTGTCCCAATCCTCGCTTCGATCGCTGGCTTCTCTCTCCACAACATGGCTGGGACCTTTCAGAAGTGAGACACATTGCGCGTCACCACTTCCGCTCCTCGAGCGGCTGTTATCATGCTGTTGTTGGCACTCTGAACAGTCCAGGGGTGCGACTCGTATGTCAGTGTCATTTTCTTTTGGGGTGCTCTGTTCTTCATTAGGACTGTATCCCCTGGTTGCAACTCTCTGTGTTGTTCCCGTCGTGGTTGGCTTTCTTTCTCGTTGCGCCTGACTCGTCTTTCCTCCATGAGGGGTATGTCCGGGTCTGGGCTTACCTAGCTCGGGTGCAGCGGTAGTTCAGCTAATATTGGCCTCCCAAACATCAGTGCTGCCGGGCTTACTCCAATTGACGTGTGCGGGGTTTGTCTATGCGTACGCAGTAACATATACACCGCCATCAGCCACGGCTGATTGTGGTCTTTTGCGATGCGTATATTCTTATTCAGGGACCCCTTGAAACGCTCTGCGTCACAGTTGGCTTGTGGCCAGCACAGGGTGATCCTTCTATGTTTGACCTCAGATTGGTGAGGAACTGTTTAAGTTCTTGGCTGGTGAACAGTGGCCTATTGTCGCTCTTCAGCTTCTTGGGTGTTCCGTGTACTGCAAATACCTTCTCGAGGGCTGTGATGACCGACTCTGCGCTATTAGATTTGACATGCTCCACCTCCGATACCGGCTGAACTCGTCGACTATCACTAGGAAATACTCTTCCCCGGCGATTGTGCAAAAGTCCATGCTCACTGACTCCCACCTTGTATGGCTGCGGGGTGCGCTGGTGATCGGTTTGGGGGTTGTCAACCTCTTTGATGATTGGCACGCCACACAGGATTCTACAAGCTCCATCACGCGTTGCTGCATGCGTGGCATCCACATCCTTGATTTGAGGTATGCTTGGGTCTTTACAATGCCTTGATGGCCTCCGTGAGCCAGTCTCAAAGCCCTGTCTTCCAGTGATGTGGGCAGAATGATCCTGTGTCCCTTCAACACAATCTCGTCTTCAGACAGTGTGAATTATGGCGGATGCCGAAAATCGCCTGCAGTTTCTCTTGTGCTGTGGGCATGCGTTGTGCAACTGCGGTTGGGAAGTCCTTCTAGTCTCCAGACTGGATAGCTCCAATGGTTCATTGTATGCAGGTATCTAATTTTGTTTCATCCGCTAATTCGTTCAGCGTGATCGCTCGTGGGCGAGCGCAGGCAATCTCGTGGCATACGTGCTCTTCCATCTCAGTTGCATGTTGCTCCTCGAATTTGGTGGCAGGACGCGGGTGTCGGGATAGATAATCCGCAGGATTGTCTGCTCCAGCTCTGTACTCGACATCTATGTTAACATAGCTCTCAACCATTGGCGACGCAAAGGCGGGTGAAATCACCCGATTTTGTTTTTGGCAGGTGAGACGCCCATTGGAATGAATGGGTGTGCAGGAGGCTTGGCGGGTGAGTCGCCCCTTTGCAAGGCGGGTGACACCCGCCAAATGCGTGTGAGTTGAGAGCTATGTGTTAAATGGCTGCAGCTGTAGCATCAACTTTTCTAACCATGCTGGGGGGTGTGGGGCAGATCCTCTGAAAATTGGAATTAGTGGCTTGTGATCTGTAAACACTTTAGCTAGCTGTCCTAGTAGGTATACTCTGAAGTGGCTGCAGCCCCACAGGATCACTAGTGCCTCCTCGATGTGTGCGTAGTTTTGTCAGTGCCCTGCTGGCAAATGCGATTGGGTATATGCTACCATTTTATGTCCACTTGTGTGAGGACTGATCCTAGTCCCACCAGGCTGGCGTCAACTAGGAGGTTCGTTGTTCGGTCCGTGTTGAAGAATGCCATCTTTGTAGTGCTGGACAGGGAGTCCTGTATACGTTGGAACACTTGTTGGTGCTGTTCCGTCCACTCCCATTGCTTGTCCTTTTTTGTAAGCTCCCTCAATGGTGTTGTGAGGGTGGCGAGATCGGGTATAAACCTTGCACAGTAAGTCGCCATAACCATGAGGTTTCTTACTTCGGATGCTGATGTGGGTGCTTTGGCGCTTTTTATGTCACTCACTTTGGCCTGGTCTGGTGACACACAAAAAAATTTAGCTTGCTCTTATTGGAGTCGCATTTTCCTGTGTGTAGGGTGAGTCCTGCCTCTTCTAGTCATTTGAGGACAGCTGCTAGCCGCTTGTGATGTTTGCTGGTTGTAGTGCGATATACTAAGATATCGTCACTTATGTTGTTGTTCCAGCGAGGCCGTGGCGTACCCTCCTGATTTCGTTCTGGAAGACTTCGGCTGCGGATGAAATGCCGAAGTTCAGCCGTTTGTACCTTCGGAGGCCTAGATGGGACGAAAACGTGGTTATGTACCTGAATTCCTTTGCGAGGCATAGCTGAATACTTTGGCTCCTGTTAGATCGACGATCAGCTCGTCAATGGTTGGGGTGACATGGCGTTCTCGTCCAATGGCCACATTTGGTAGTCTCATGTCGATACATATTCTCACAGCATTGGGTTGTCGTGGCTTTTGTGCGACAACCATGAATCACACCCATGGGGTGGGGCTGGATGTCTTTTCAATTATCCCCTGTTTCTCTAGATTCTCTAGTTCCTTCTCGACCGCCTCCCTCATGTGGAAGGGGACCCGGCGATGTCGTACGGCCTTTGGTTCAACTGTCAGGTCGATATGTAACTTAATTGTTCTTCCGCGGAGGCATCCGATCCCCCGAAATACTCGGTGGTGCTTTACGAGGAGGTCATCTATCTCTGTTGTGTTGATACTGAACGCAAACTGTATTAAGTGCATTTTCTCTGCTGTGTGGCAGCTCAAGAGTGTTTCTATGCCTGCGGCCACAACGCATATTCTTGTTCTACACGTGGTACCGTTGTATGTCAAATTTGACCGGAATGACCTGCTCACGGGCAGTGGCTTTTTATTTGCATATGCAAACAGTTTCACTTGCTTTTCCTGGAGGTTCGGCTTTGGGTCCAGATTGTTGTACGTGTGGACAGGCATGACGCTTACGGTCACTCCTGTATCGATGACCACCTTGGTGGGGCTTCCATCTGATAGGATGGTGCAGGATGGTCGTTGGTGTTGTTTCCTCTTTTTCCCACCTGGCTTTGTCCTACGTGGTTTAATGGCGGAGATCATGTGTACGTAGTGTTCTTTCCCTCTTATTTTCTTTCTCCTTTCTTTTCCTCGACTTTCTGGCGATTTACATTTGTCAGAGGATTCTTATGTTTCACTGCTGCTGGGCGACCTCTGTGTGCTGCCTACTGCTATGGCCTTTCCTTTTCCTGTTTGTTGTTGAGCCGACTTGTGTTGTGGGTTTGCTGTCCCTTGGGGTGTAGGGGTTTAAACAGACAGCTGCGAAGTGTTTTAAATGCTTGTACTTTCGGCATGTGACGCCCCATGCAGGGCATGGTTCGCCCCCGGTGCAAGGGCCCACCGCTCCACTTGCAGGTGTCGCTGCATCCTTGTGGGTGACAAGGCCTCATGGTGTTTTGGTTGCGTTTTTCATCTTGTCGCCACATGTCTGGGCAACCCCGGACTGATGCCTCCTCCTCCTCCTTCTGGTGGTCATATAGGGGCAGGCATTGCATTGCAGCTTCCATAACTGCTACCTGGTTGTCTGTTCTTTCTCAGAGTCTTCCCATTGACAGTATGCGGTCTAACGGGACGTCCTTCTCCGACAGGATTGCCCGCCACAGTTTCTCAGAAGATAGCCCGTTTATAATTTGCAGTCGGATCGCAAAATCTTCGTCTGGGAACTTACACCCAACCGCCATTCCTCTGAGCCTGGCTTGAAAATCAGCGATTGTTTCTCTCTCCCACTGACGGGACATGCAGAAGTGGAATATCCCATAGTCTGGGTTGAGTTCTGGTTTACATTTTTTGTCAGCGCTGCTTTGGCTAGATTATAATCGTCAGCTGTGCCATTGTTTGGAAGTGTATTGAACAGGCGTAGCGCTGCAGTGCCAATATCCAGTAACAGAAGTGTGCGCCTCTGTTTTCCTTCCGTGATGTCTAGATGGAGTTCGAACTGTTGGATCCATATGCCCCACCAGATGTCTGCCCCTGTGGCATATGGGTCGAATGGTTTCTTGGCTTTCCATTCTGAGGACACTGCTCCTTTGTGCCCCGTTGCTGCTACTGGCTCTCGAAGGGCTGGCGTGTGGGCTTGTCATGTTGGTTCACCCTTGTTGAGTGCAGGGCATCTGGACACGCGCTGTGAGGTTCTCGCGCCCTTGGAGGGTGTAACTGCCACCACGTGTTAACACATGCACCTCTGGGTGCCCTCTGTATTGGTTCTGGTGACTGCTGGAGTGTGCCTCTGCCTGAGCTGGTGTAACACTGTTTGTCGAGTTGTGTGGATAAGCCAATGGCACTGACCTTGATTGGGCTGATCCCTGTTGCTGTAGCTTGTGGAAGTCCCAGAGAGACACTCCAGCAATTGATGAGGGCAGTAGCAGAACATTCTCTCTGTGTCTTTGTGTGCACCAACGCTCTCACTGTAGACTTTGTGAGTGCTACGCAGTGGGGCGAGGCGTGTTGTGTGTGCCAGGATACTTCCACTTTGCTTGTGCAGACCATGTGTCTTTTCGGGCTGCACGCGCTTGAGGGATGTTCTCGTTCCATGTTCCGTGACGCTACGATCTTGGATTGCTGAACGGGAAAAAGAATGCGGTTTTCCGCATAATGTAGCGGGTGGATGTTGGGTTCATGCGGCTGTTCTAGTGTCAGGGCAGGGCAGGCTTTGGGCCACCGTTCTCTCACTTTCTGGTGCAGAGTCTGCTCTGCACCACCCACGGCTGCTGCGCTCAATTGTTGTGCCTCCCGTCTCCCGTCGCAGCGAGAACTAAGATGCCGGCACTGCTGTGGGAGCTTGCCTGCCTTGTCGCCAGTGTTGTGATAGGGTTACCGGCCTCCTGTGCCGTCGGGGAGGTCGGGACAGATACGCTGGCCTGCATAGGCCTCACTCATACAGCACACAGAAACAACACAACACTCGTTAGCTTAGTTGCTCGGTGCGGTCTGACTTACGTCCCGCCAGATCTTTATTCCCGCCCCTATCACGTGGTTTTGGTCTCCCCTCACTCACATGATGGGGCCCAACCTGGTAACACCACACTCACAAGAAGAAGCACAGCTACCGCAGTGGCTCCTAATGCTCAACCGATCCACCCTCGTAGTCGACTTCCAATCTCTTCTGGCTCTCATATCCCATCTACAAGCCAAAGAAATAGCAATCTATGCTGCAGAACTTGCATACCCTACCAAGCTTACTCCAGTCGCTTTGGACCAAATCCAGCCCCCAGTGCCCTCCGATTTACTGTATCACAGATCCCCAGCCTAGCAGGCGCAAAACAGAGGCTACCTCCTCACATTCTCATATGCACTTTCCTAACATGAACCCTGGAACCCGGCACGCTGCCATCAAACCTGGAAAATTGGAACTATCTCTAGTCAATACGAAATACTTCCCTTATGCTCCACCTTGGAAGGTGTGTGCACCTACTTTAGCGAATGCTGCGCACGCACACAAAGATGCCCTGCCATGCGCAAAGGCTACACCACCCCTGACTCTCTTGAAAGATGCACCCAATTGTGATACCTCATTTGCCTTGCCTCCTGCTAAGGTTCCAAAGTGTACTACTGTTCCATCATGTATTCCCACTTCCCTGCCTCATGTTAACACTGTGTCTAGAGGTAATATTGCTCCAGTATGTATGCCCTCTACCACACCTCATGTTAACACTGTGACTAAATGTATTAATGCTCCAGTATATATGCCCACGAAAGACGTAGACATTGCTGGGGCATTTGCTGACTTTTATGAGGCACTGCAAAATCCTCTCAGTGGGCGGCCCTGGACAGAAAGGATGGCTGCTCTTTACTCTGTGACCCTTCCAAGACTCAATGCACAGCAGAAGTCAGCCCTGGAGGCAGACATCTCCGAAGAGGAGATTGCAACAGTGCTCAAGCAGCTGCAAACTGGTAAAACGCCCGGGCCTAACGGCTTCCCGGTGGAGGTGCGGAAATGACAGGGGGAGCTAGTTATTAGACTGATGCATTGCCTCTTTGCACACTGCAGAAAAGACAGACACCTCCCCCCAGACCTCAGGAACGCCTGCATAGTGGTCCTCCCAAAGCCTGGTAAGCCACCCGAGTTGTTCTCCTCTGATAGGCCTATATCACTGATCAACAGGGAGGCCAAGATTCTGACACGAGTCCTGGCTAATCACATAATAGGGGTAATTGTCTCCCTGACCAATGTGGGTTCAGGCCTTCTAGATCTACTCATATGAACCTTCTGTAGATGAGGAACCAAGTACCCCCACTCCAACTGCCCTGCCTACATTACCTCTAGAATGGGAACCAAAGTATGTGACCCCTACTGAACAGCTAAACCAGCAGAGTGCAGAGCGTGGGCTCTGTGCAGTATGCATAATAATACCCATACCTAAGAGAACATGGGAGGTAAATTACCCGTTGAGGAAACCATACCTACATACAAAACAATATAATGGCCATTTGAATGAGATTCCTGAAGAAGCAAAGAAGATGACGGATAAAGGCGAATGGTGACGTCATACAAAATCGAACTGATGCCCGTATAAGATACAGAGACCAGAGAGTGCAGACAGACTACAAGGCATTAAGAAGCACCAAGGAAAAGTGACATCTTGGGATCAAGGTGAATAAGCTTATGCCACAGAAAATGAAGATAGTTAGTTTAAACATGTACAGATGCAACCGAAACGCAAGCAGCAAAGTAATCATGAAGCTAGCCACTTGCTTTTAATAGATATATTGTGGCAAGCACCAATATATCAATACATATGGATAAGTAAAGGGTGGATGTTTCCACTACGCATTATAAAGCAGTGCTGAACAAAGCAAGAAGGCCTCAATGTTCAGTGTGTCGCAGTTACAAAAGCAATTAAATGAACAGAATGAAGCTCAGCTAACAGAGTTGACTGAGCCAAGAAAGTAAAGGGGTCATTACAACCCAGGCGCTAATTGCGCCAACTTTACCACCATGGTGTAAACTCCGTTTACACCATGGTGGATGGCGGATTTACCGCCCCATTCCAAGGTGAGTGGGGCGGTAAATCCCCATTTCCCATTTTCCCTTCCCCATTCCCATTTTTGCCCCGTAGGGCATAATGGGAGTGGGGAAGGCGCTAATTACGCCACCGTAAATGACGGTGGCGTAATTAGCATCATGGCAGGTTAGCGCCATGGATTTTAACGGCTGCTAAAAGCAGCCGTTAAAATCAGAATAGGCGTTAAGGGTTAACGACGGCTTTAACCCTTAACGCCTGGGTCGTAATGAGGCCCATTGGATACAATTTGTGTGAAGGAACAGAAACTCCTGTTCAGAAAGGTCAAGCAAAACAAAAGACGTTAGAGGGCTATTGGAGAATAACATCAAATACATGAAAAGGCTCGATTTCATGGTGTCCAGTCACGTGGTAGAGGAAGTTGGACGATCGAGGTGGTCACACCTGCGCACAGAAGCAGGCTGTGCCCATACTCCTTGAAAATTCTCAGAGCACAGTACAAACTCAAGGCCAATCTTCAAAGCACTAATTGACACTGGACCATTGAGGTGATGATGGATTGATACAGTAATTGGTGGGAAGCTAGTGTTAAGATGAGCTTATCTGTACCTGGCTGTTCAGCCTGCATGCTGCTAGACATAGATGGAAAAGTACAGATGGGGTTAGAAGCCAACCAATTGTAGGGGACAGCGTAATTAAGGGTCCTATAGTTTGTGTATCCAATGGGACATTGAGTATTTAGTGACGTTCGTAGTGACCATTTTGAGGGGAGGGCTTAGTTGCCCCACCTGATGTTAATTATCCTATCACCTTCCTCCACTGTTCTATACAGGTATGGAACTTATACTCAGACATACATGTAGAGCCAATCACACTCTCCGTTAGGTTTTTATAGTTTGCCACGTAG
Organism: Ambystoma mexicanum; assembly: GCF_040938575.1. NCBI lineage: Eukaryota > Metazoa > Chordata > Amphibia > Caudata > Ambystomatidae > Ambystoma > Ambystoma mexicanum. Next base: position 34,878,935 of record NC_090939.1, read on the forward strand.
GATGATGTTGGTAATGATGCAGGTCAAAACGTCAGTGATGACCAAATGTGTGTATAAGAGCCATTTTTATAAAGTTTTGAGAGTGAGAAGATCGAGCGATTGTTGATGTTCGTTGTACTCCCCGTTTTAGAGACTTGTTACTAAAACGGACTCACTTTACCAAACTATTTGAGCCATCTTAATTATTGATGTATGAATAAAATCTGCATCCCCATCCATCTCTAGGGTATTGCTACTCATTTTAAAGGGCTGTTTGGGAACACCCAGCTCACTTGGTAGCAGAGAGAAGATGGTTTGATAAGATAACCATTGGCCGTCGACATAAGTAAACTTTAGAGTCTCAGAAATATAACACGAACTTTGCCATTCGGCTGACAGGACGTGAAGCTCCCCGTAAATAGTGGATAGTAAAACTCCAAAAATCCTTGTAAGGACGGTTGACGGGACCCCTAGTTTTCATTGGAACCCCTCCAACATCTACCAGTAGTGGATCGGAAAGCACCTCGAAGAGGCGGTAACGAAGGTGGTGATCCAGAGGGTTCCGAAGAAGAAAACATGCAAACAGTGAGTAAAATAGACTAAAATGTGTGGCAAAGAAACACATGCATAGCAAGAAAGGTAGAGTAACGGTGGGAGGTGGGACAAAATATAACGTAAGAGTAAGAGTGTAAAATATATTTATATGGGGTAAGAGATATTGACTTGAGTGTGGCCAAGCAATATAATAAAGAGTAATCGTGAGTGAGGCCACGATAAGGGGATACGCCCTGTTCCTAGACTTTAAAGAGTGCTAGCAGAAACCTAATCTATAGTCCCATAAGTGGAATACATAGGAGACAGGATTATTTAAAGACAATCCAGAAAGAGATAGGTTTAAGTTCGAATCAGAGAAATTTTAGAGGGCAAGACGAGTCTAAGAGAGTAGATCGTACAGAATTCATATGACGGTCAAGTCTGTCTGTTTGTTTCATGTGATTGTAAGGTGTGATGATGTCATAGTGAAAGAAGAAAAATTGCACGGTAGAAAAGTGCAAAGTGGTGTAAAAGAAAAGTGATAGTTTTTCAATTGCATTTTAATAGTTGTTGTTAGTAAGATTAAAGTAAACATTGTGATTGACAGGATTGGAGCTTGCGACAGTTGGTGCTCGCTCATATTGTATTATTTTTATGAGACGCACTTTTAAAATCTGTGATTAAAAAATATAACGAGTGCTAAACAAGTAAAGATTGACGAATTAAGAATGGAGGATGTCACTCCACTAGTACACCTTTGCAAGCAGCTGCCGAAACATGCACCTAAACTTAGACATTACAGTGCAGAATGGGTTAAGAGAACCGCAGACAAAATGTTTATGCCGTGGCCTCAAGGCTGATCGTTATCGAAGGCAGTCCTGCAGCATATAACGACATATTTGCATGCAGCGTGCACAGGGAAGAAGCTAGAAAAGCCCATAGCGAGTCTAGAGCTTTGGAAAATGTATCAACAAGAGAAGAAGGAGGAGCCTCATTTAGATTGGATACTTAATCTATGCATAGAGGGAGGTAAAGAGCCTTCTGCTCCGCCCGCCCCATCTGAAATAGAAGACGAAGCTAAGAAAGATGATGGGTTATACCCATTAAGGCAACTTAAAGCAGCAGCAGCAGGATACAGCATTCCATTATATGAGGCACCTACGCAAAGTAGTGACGAAAGCCCAGAGAAAGATACAGAGAAAGCTGTAACCTCCAAAGTGTCATATATTAATAAATGAGACAAGTTATATGCATATCCAATCAATCAATTGGCAGGTTATCCCAAGGACTCACCGTTACCTCTTCCTCCGACAGACCCCCTTTCGGTAGTGGAAGGCTCTTCTTGTTCCAAATGGAGAGAAGATAATGAAAGCCTCCCAAGTACCTCTTCCCCCTCCCGGATAAACCAGGTAGAAGAAGAAGTCCCAGGGAAACCCTCTGGGGAAGAAAACCCTGTTCCGAAGGTAGCGGTGTGTTGTCCTCCGTTGCAGTCGGGGATTTCGGCGAAGTCAGGAGGGCGTTCGTCTTTGAGAAGAAGAAAGAGACTGGTAAGTATCAGAGTGTAACAGAGGGATAGAATGTAAGGTAAGAGGAATGTGGATTACCCTTAAACCGGAACAATAGGGGGAAGATGATGGTAGTCAGAATCTTCCGAAAACCTCTGAGAAGCAATCGAGGCGGAGCTAAGATCTGTTTTGATGGTGCAGAGTCTTGCCAGTGTGTTTGAAATGCCGGTGCGTGATGTGCCTGTTACTAAGCGAAGAAGAGGATAATAGTGAGTTGTGAATGTTAGAATAAGCGGGATTGGAGGTAATTGGTTATATGGGATTGGGATGAGGCTTACCACGGTCCGGAATGGGACCGGATGGCAAACTTGGTTGATGAAGAGGAGGAGACCGCGAACTCGGAAAACAAAGAGGTAGTTGGAGAGACGCTAGCGTTGTTAATGAGGAGTAGCAACGCAATGCCGTGTTGATCTCCGGGACTGATATACCCACCCTCGGGTAGGGAGGCAGTACTTCCGGGAAATCAAGGTGTGCTGAGGCTAGACTCGCAACTCCAGTTACGGCGGCCATCTTGGTAGTAGAAATGGCTGACACCCGCCGTCCTATGGTCCATCGATGCCACAAAGCCCAGCGTCTCCGAAGGGGCGTGACAGTATGCCCCCTCAAATGCCCCGGGCCTCCCGGTTTGGACGGATGGGACAAAAAGAACCGGCGGACCAAAGTAGGAGCATGAACCGCCGATGCCGGTTCCCAAGAGCGATCCGCCGGAGAATAACCCTTCCAGTCAATCAAGAACTGTAGACGACCCCGGAAAATGCGTGAATCGCAAATTCCCGCCACTTCATACTCGGGACCTGTCGGGGTGATGACAGGAGAGGGTAATCCTTTCCGTGCACGGGAGAAACGATCCGCCACGTCTTTCTTCAACTGCGAGACATGAAACACAGGATGAATCCTGGACCAGGATGAAGGGAGATTGAGCTTGAAAGCTGATGACCCTATACGCTTCAAAACGCAGAAAGGGCCGAAATATTTCGGGGACAATTTGGATGGTACCAGATGACGAGGCAGAAATCGAGATGCCAACCAAACCAAGTCTCCTGGTACCAACCGCGGAGCCGGAGTACGATGTCTGTCAGCAGAGCGTTTGACCCGGATCTGGGCCTCCCGAAGAGAGGTCTTGGCTGTTCGATGTCCCAACTGGATGGCATCAACGAGAAGATCCACATCGGGAAATTTTGAAGTGGAGACCGGTCCGCTGGGAAAACACTGAGGATGGTATCCGTAGGAGCAAAAAAAAGGGCTGAATCCCAAGGCTGAATGTCGAGAGTTATTATACGCGAATTCAGCCAAAGGCAACAAGGAACACCAGTTATCTTGTGAGGAGGAGATGTAACAACGCAAATATCCCTCAAGGGTCTGATTTAGGCGTTCCGTCTGACCATTTGTCTGCGGATGGAAACCTGAACTCAATGCCCGGGAGATATGCAAACTCTTGCAGACTTGCTGCCAATAGCGAGATGTATATTGTGAACCTCGATCAGAAACAATGGTCTCAGGTAATCCATGAAGGGAAAAAATCCGTGAAAGAAAAACTCTTGCCATCTGAGCTGCGGTGGGAATCCGCGGAAGTGGAACGAAATGTGCCAATTTTGTGAAGTAATCGATTGTGACCATGATTACTGTACAACCGTCTGATGGTGGCAAATCAACTATGAAATCAGTGGAAATCATTTGCCAAGGACGGTCCGGGATCGGCATTACTGAGAGGAGTCCTGAAGGGGCGTTTCGAGGGCATTTTGACTGCAAACAGATAGCACAAGCGGACACATAGTCTATGATGTCTTGAGTCATTTCCGGCCACCAGAAGTTACGTTGGATCAACTCTTTAGTATTAGCCACACCTCGGTGACCCGCTAGGTATGAGTCGTGACAGAGATTTAGAACTGTCTTTTGCAGTTCACTCGAAGGGAGGAAGAGCTTCTTGTCCTTATAAGCACATCCTTGGACCAAGTTGAGTTTCCAGGTCGCCAGTAACTGTGGATTCAACTGAATAAATTGCAAAGTGGAGTTAGCCACGTTCTGTAAAAACGTGGTAACTACTTGCACGAATGTGGCTCTGGGAAACAGAGGTTCCGATCGAAAAGGCGTAGAAGAGGTATAATCCTTTCTGGACAATGCATCAGCCTTGAGATTGACTCTCCCGGGAATGAAGGTGAAAACAATCTCATACGGTGAAAAGAAGTGTGCCCAACGTGCCTGCCTGCTATTTCGGGTCTGAGCATACTGTAGGACGCGTAAATTACTGTGATCAGTCCTGACCTCAACTGGGTGTCTTGCCCCCAGGAGAAGATGTCTCCACTCTTCGAATGCCTTTTTTATAGCTAATAGTTCTTTTTCTAGCACTGAATAATTGATTTCAGAGGGAGACAGTGTTTTAGAAAGGTAAGCTATAGGACATTCTATTCCTTGATCATTTTCTTGAAGCAAAACGGCCCCAAGGGCCCGATGAGACGCATCCGATTCCACAATGAACTTCTTGGTTTGATCTGGAGTAATCAGTATGGGTCCTGTGAGAAAATGTTTCTTCAGGTTCTCAAAGGCAATGTGTGCCTCCCCGGACCAAAGGAATTTTACATTCTTTTTAAGAAGTGTCGTCAGTGGAAGTATCTCTTGCGAATAGTGTGGGATGAAACGTCTGTAGAAATTGGAGAACCCCAGAAATCTCTGCAGATCCTTAATGCAGAATGGTATAGGCCAATCTGTAATAGCTGATACTTTTTTAGGGTCCATGGATACCCCATTTGCAGAGATTATGTACCCTAGGTAGGCAACCTGGTTTCTGTGAAACTCACATTTCTCTAGTTTGCAATAAAGGTGGTTGTTGAATAGTCTCCGTAGTACTTCTTTCACGTGCTGACAGTGTTCTGATGGTGATGAAGAAAAGACCAGAATATCATCTAAATAGACAATAACTGTGTGAAGAAGAATGTCTGAAAAGAGGTGGTCCATAAAGCGTTGGAAGACTGCGGGGGCGTTGGATAGGCCGAAAGGCATTACTTTATATTCATAGTGTCCCAAAGGAGTACGGAAAGCTGTCTTCCATTCATCGCCAGCTCGTATACGAATGAGATGATAAGCCCCGCGGAGGTCCAGTTTTGTAAAGATGGTAGCTCCTTTAACGGCTTCTAGTATATCTGGGATGAGAGGCATAGGATAGCGATCCGGGATGGTGATCTTATTTAAGCCTCGGTAATCTATACACGGTCTGAGTTCCGTAGAGTCTTTCTTTGGGATGAAGAACAAAGAAGCCCCCGCTGGTGAGGTGGATTCTTGAATAAGTCCATTGCAAAGATTCTTTTGAAGATATTCTTTAAGAACTTCACGTTCCCGTCCAGATAGGACATACATGCGACCGAAAGGAATCGGTGCATCTGGAACTAGTTCCAGGGCGCAGTCGTCTCTCCGATGTGGGGGTAGTTCAGCATATTGAGATTCGGAGAACACTGTCTGATACTGTTTGTATTCAATGGGTAATTCCTGGATATGGTTCAATACAGAGATGGAACCCGGATTTTCCAACATGGAGATAGTGGGACGAAACCCAACCGCACCGTCCGAAAGACAGTGCGTCAAACAATGTTCAGATCCCAGAAAAACCGTGCCCGCCTTCCAATTGATGTATGGGTTATGAGCACGAAGCCAGGGTAGTCCTAGAATAACTGGATAGTGGGCTGTACGGATTACATCAAAGATAATGGATTCTTGATGGGAGGAGATATTCATCCGCAAAGGTATAGTTTGTTCCTTTATGGGACCTGATGTTAACGGACTACCATCCACGGACTCAACTGGGATTGCCATTGTCTTGACTGAACATGGTATATTATGAGCGGTCTTCCAGAGGGTATCAACAAAGTTCCCTGCGGCCCCACAATCTATTAAGGCCGTGACCGGAATGGGGTCTGTATCTCCCCATTTGATCTGGACATGTAAGGCCAACATAGTAAGATCGGGGATCTCCGTAACTTGGGAAGGTATCAGATAAGATGAGGAACCGTTTACTGACTCCCTAGCCGCGGTTCCCCTGGCGGTTGGGAGATGGCGTTTCCCTGACTTTTGGCTGGGATGAGAGGACAATCTCGAATTGCGTGTTCTTTGGAACCACAATACATACACAGGCCCTTGACTCGACGTCTATGACGCTCCTCTGGAGTAAGGCGACCTCTGGTAGTCCCTATCTGCATAGGTTCATCTGTTTGTGATCTTCCTACACTAGGAGGGTATGTCATAGGTGGTCTCATGGAGCGGCCACGACGACGTTCCTTCACTCTTTCTTGCAGTCGGTAATCCATCTGCATAACCATGGTGATCATCTCTGCCAAATTCGGAGGTCTGGGTACTCGGGAGATCTCATCCTTTAGCTCTTCGTTTAATCCTCTGCGGAATATTGTGATTAGAGCATCGTCCGCCCATGACGTACCAGCTGCTAACTGCTTGAAATTGGTGATATAAGACAATAGATCTTGAGATCCTTGTTTGTAATCTAATAACTGCTCTTGGGCTGAAATCGTGATCTCCTGACGGCTGAACATGGCTCGAAGACTATTCAAAAAGGCAGGATAAGAATCTAATAAGACATTATTGGTAGTAACAAGAGGCGTGGCCCATGCTAACGCGGACCCCGTCAAGTTTGCAATCATGTGTCCTACCTTATCACGGTCGCTTTGAAAAAAGGCTGTCTTGAAAGAGAACTGAACGGTACAAGCCTCGATAAAAGTCTTGAGTTTATGAGGATTACCATCGTATAAACCTCCTGGGATAGGGCCAGGAGGCACTTCGGACCAGCTAGGGACTCTGCCTGCCTGTTGTCGGAGGTAAGCATTCTCTTGTTTTAAAGAATGCACTTCATCTGTCAGAGCCTGTACTGCAGTGACTAATTGCTGTTGTTGTGAGGCGTCCATGTTTCTTAGTAACCCTGAATCCCTGAGACAACCTGCTCAGATATACTTTATATTTTTGGGCGTTGCTAACTGTCATATATTAATAAATGAGACAAGTTATATGCATATCCAATCAATCAATTGGCAGGTTATCCCAAGGACTCACCGTTACCTCTTCCTCCGACAGACCCCCTTTCGGTAGTGGAAGGCTCTTCTTGTTCCAAATGGAGAGAAGATAATGAAAGCCTCCCAAGTACCTCTTCCCCCTCCCGGATAAACCAGGTAGAAGAAGAAGTCCCAGGGAAACCCTCTGGGGAAGAAAACCCTGTTCCGAAGGTAGCGGTGTGTTGTCCTCCGTTGCAGTCGGGGATTTCGGCGAAGTCAGGAGGGCGTTCGTCTTTGAGAAGAAGAAAGAGACTGGTAAGTATCAGAGTGTAACAGAGGGATAGAATGTAAGGTAAGAGGAATGTGGATTACCCTTAAACCGGAACAATAGGGGGAAGATGATGGTAGTCAGAATCTTCCGAAAACCTCTGAGAAGCAATCGAGGCGGAGCTAAGATCTGTTTTGATGGTGCAGAGTCTTGCCAGTGTGTTTGAAATGCCGGTGCGTGATGTGCCTGTTACTAAGCGAAGAAGAGGATAATAGTGAGTTGTGAATGTTAGAATAAGCGGGATTGGAGGTAATTGGTTATATGGGATTGGGATGAGGCTTACCACGGTCCGGAATGGGACCGGATGGCAAACTTGGTTGATGAAGAGGAGGAGACCGCGAACTCGGAAAACAAAGAGGTAGTTGGAGAGACGCTAGCGTTGTTAATGAGGAGTAGCAACGCAATGCCGTGTTGATCTCCGGGACTGATATACCCACCCTCGGGTAGGGAGGCAGTACTTCCGGGAAATCAAGGTGTGCTGAGGCTAGACTCGCAACTCCAGTTACGGCGGCCATCTTGGTAGTAGAAATGGCTGACACCCGCCGTCCTATGGTCCATCGATGCCACAAAGCCCAGCGTCTCCGAAGGGGCGTGACACAAAGTCCCGAGGGACAAAGGAAGGCGCGATAAGGAAAGAAGTGATCGAGCAAGCACATCTCTAGCCATAGGAAGAGACATAAAGAGATGGAAAGGAGATGGAGATAAAACTGATGAGGTAGCGCTCTTACAGAACGAATGGATGGGAGGTCAGATTTTACTTACACTTGATGGTAAAGGCATTAAGGATGTAGGACAAAGGGGAGATCAAGACGAACAAGATAAAAAAGACTGGGAAAGAGAAGAACGATTGAAAGATGAAGGAGCGAGAAGAAAAGATAGACAGAAACAAGAGCAGTTATATCAAGATGAACAAACTAAAAAACAAGAAAGAGCAGAATAACAAAGAAAACGCAATAATAGACAAAGAGCAGCTGATGAACAGGAAAGGCTAGAAGGAAAAAGAATAGAAGAGGAAGAGCAAAGGATAAGAGAAAAAAGAATAAAGAGACAAGGATGAGGAGATACGAAGGGCAAATGAAAGAAGGGATATGAAAAGGAAAGAAGATAGAGTGAGAGAGGTAGCAAGGAAGCGCAAAGAATTTGATGAGGATATGGAACGTAAAAGAAGGCAGAGAACACGCGATATCGAATATTTGGGGAAGGAAGTAAGAAATCCCGATCCACAGGTAGCATGGGACGACATAGAGGAATATGTTCCTGAATATGAGTCATTACCAGGCACGTCTAAAGTAAATCTAGAAGATGAGTTTGACTCAAGAAGCATTGGGGAAGCGATTGATAAGGTATACTATTGTCACGCATCCAGGGGGCTGGAAGCTTTGGAGCCGCTGGAGAAGCGGACTCCATTAGGTTTGCCATCACGCTCCGCAATGTTCTACTGGGCGAGGTCTAGTTTGTTTTCCAACATGGCCACCGCCAGTAACTCTTATTCGTTCATTCCTTTGGTTTTGTTCTTTGACTTCAGCTGTTGCTTTTTCCTTTCGTTTCTACCCACTCCCCCGTTTTTTTCCCTCAGCTTTTTCTATTCCTCTTTCTCCTTACCTTTTCAGTGCTCCGCTGCCTCGTGTCCTTCCCGATCAGTGCCTTCCCATCTGTTTTGCCTTCCTGTCTGCCTCTTTGTTTACTTTGCTGCCTTTGCCTTTCTTTTGTGTGCTGAGCCACCCGACACGCAAGCTTGCTGCCTTTACCTTTCTTACGCGTGCTGAGCCTTTTTTGGCACTCAAGATGTTGGTTCACGTTTCTCATCTCCTTTGGACAGTATTAACGAGTCCTGCCATTGTTTGTACCCCATCTCCATGGGATACATACTTCGAACTTTGGTGCAGCTGACAGCGGTTTCCTACCTTCCCCTTCGTGTCCTCGTCTGGAACTCATATATCCTCCACAAGACTTTGGGACTACTACATTGCTTCCTTTGGAAACTTCCAAAAGATCTCTCCACTGGGTTTTTTTATGCCTCACAGCTTTTTCCCCTTATCCGGCTGTCCCGGAAGCGAGGCCCCTCTTCTGCCTTGTAGGAAGCCAAGGTGGCAGACCTTATCTGCTAAAAAAAAGAGAGATTCCACAGAGAAGAAGGAAGAAGAAGCCATCACCGGAACCCAGCACTTCATGTGAGGAGGAGAAAGGGGATTTTTTTGACTGAATCTAGCACCTCAGGAGAAGGGAGTTAGACCATTGTGACAATTATGACATGAGAGCACAGAAGGAAGCTCAGAGGAAGGGAAAGAATGAACCTCTTGAGAGCACTCAATTGTAGGACACGGAGGAAGCCTCATGTAGCACGAGGCATAACAAGCTGTCTTTAGATAGACTGACTCTAAATAGAAATGAAGACAAGAGAAGTTGTACGAGTTGGGCACAGGAAATGTCAGACGAAGAGAGAGCTAATGTACGTGATCCCGGGGGAAGTTTCTCTATGGATAAGGGAATAAAAAGGTTGGATTCAAACGTGCCAGTATCTAAGGCATCAGAGTCATTGACACAGTCGGACTGACATAGGGGGTAACCCCACGGTGAGAGGGGGGTGTCTCCACCTTATGTAAGCAGGTTAAGATCATTGCCAGGTAAACGGCGATGTGGGAATATCACCCCTGTGGTGGATAGACAAATGATGAGGGATGAGAATGAGATCAGAGCCTCACAGTTTCCCCTGCTAGAAAAAGGAGGAACAAGGACACAGTATATACCATGGCCTCAAATGGACAGAGAGGGAAATGGATACATGAATTAGAGAAAATGATAGGAGAAAATGCATTGGCTATCGGGGACATTAAAGGTCTTCTGATCGCCATACTTGATGAAAGAGCGAACGATGTATGGACAAGGGCAGGGTACTCTGGTGTGACTACAGTGAACACCACGCATGATGGAGCTCCGTTTAGTAACTGTAGGGCAGCAGTTTGGAAAGCACTTCATGTACTATATCTGGATACGTCCAATATGGGAGCTATAATGACAAAAAGATGAAAGAAGGAGAGGATCCGTTGCTTTACATTCAAAATTTCCAAGAATCTTGGGCGCTCGAAACTCGTGAATCTTGGGGGAAATCTATACCTGTGTTCTATCATATACTATGCCAAGGGTTGCCAGAACAAGTGCAGAAGCAGCTAAAGAAATTACTGGGTATAGAAGCTAAACCGTGATCAGAAATCCAGCTGACCATTGCACATTACTGTAGGCTCTTGAAACAAAAGAACCACAAAAAGACGATGCACGGAAAGGCGAAGAGGCAAAGTTGGTAAAGAAAAAACTGTCCAAATACGCCATTGAAGGGGCAATGTTAACTATTAGACGGATCAAACTCACAGCAGATAATGAACATGCCACAGACAAATAACCAAAGGCAGTTCTATCAAAATAATAGTGGATATGCTCCACGAGGAAGGGGTTTCCAGGGAAGAGGTTGGCCAGGTAATCAAGGGAATTGGCAGAATAATCAGGGAGGCTTTCAGAGCCACGAAGGTGGGTTTCAGAACATACAAAATGACAATCAAAATATGCAAAATTGACAAATGGGAAGACCACCGCCTATATGTTGGACGTGTGGAATGACAGGGCATTTTGGTCGTATGTGTAGAAGCCAGGGGATGGTGCAAAATGACCAGTTTTCAAGAGGGGGATATCAAATCTACCTGCATATTCACAGCAGAATGGAGATGGATTTGTGCAAAATCAAACGATGCAGCAGCAAGTGCCGAGATTGAAGCAACGCTTGCAACCACAGCAGATAGCAGGTAGCCCACCACAAGGACAATCGCAGCAATCCCCTACGCAGCTCCAACAGAACGCAACTACACTACAGGTATCCAATCCTAGGGTAGGGAGCATCACTGTTGATGGAGGGAATCCTTTTACAAATAATGGGGCAAGGCCATACACAGACTAGGACAGCTCACTGGGGGACCTGATGTGTTCCATACTATTTGTGACACCAAACCCTCATGAGGAACCAAGGGTGGATGTGAGTATAGGAGGCAAGAATTCTTCATTTTTAGTGGACACGAGTGCAACACGTCCATTTATACGAGGGGGCAAATTTTCAATGTTTGGCAATGCCATGACTACTCAGGGATTCACAGGAGCTACGAGCCGAGTTCATTTCACCAAAGAATTACCAGTCTCTTTCGGAGAATGTGATATGAAGGTGCCACTGCTTTGTTCGAGGCAAACATCTGTCAACAAATTGGGACAAGATTTAATGACTAAGTTAAATATGACGATCTCGTTTACTGACGAAGGCATAATATGCACAACACCAGGAATGCATTATTTAAACGTGTCCAAAATGATCATGGCATTCGCAGGACGAATGGCTATGAGAGCAATCCCATTAGAACCAGAGATTTTTCAATATGGGGTACGTATATTGTTGTCCTAGCAGGCAAAACAATGAGAACTCCTGATGAGTTTCTGTTTAGACCAAGAATACCTATGGTCAAAGAGAAGGGACAAGTATTTCCCTTGATACAAGCAGCCATAGTGCGAGGAGGAATGGCTTTGCTTTATAGCTGTGACGATGAAGGCAGACAATGGTGTGCAGTAATCACCATTGGGGAAGGTTACAGATTGACTGACGTCACGGACGACGATCTATTTGAAGATCACCCGTCTGATGATGAAGTAATATTTAAAATTAACATTACTTATTGGGTAGAAGCAATTAAAAGAAAAGTACCTCAGAGAATGATGTTAGCAAAAGGTGTCCAGAATCTTTTGACGGGGAAATGGCGAAAGTGCTAGTCTCATTATGGACCACTGGCCCCTATGACGTAGGCCTACTAAAGGGGGACGGGGAAGTAAAGATTAAATTAAAACCAGGAGCAATTTTACCTCGAGCATGGCAATATCCCATGTCTCGAGAGGCAGATGAAGGTAATTTCAAGACAACTTCCGCCATGATGGACCAAGGTATCTTAGTGACGTCAGAGTCACCATGTAATATGTCAGTTTATCCTATCAAGAAATCTAAGGGGGGGTCTTGGAGACTAATTCAAGATTTAAGACCGAGTTCCCTTTAGTCCCGAACCCATCTACAATCCTATGTAATATACCTGTTGATGCACGCTATTTCACGGTGATTGATTTGAAAAATGCGTTTTTTTCAATTCCATTGCATATAGACTCACAAGATTTTACATTGTTTACTTTTAGACAATTTCGTCTGAAAAGCACACGGCTGCCTCAGGGGTATTGTGAGTCCCCATCGATTTGCAACAGAGTCCTCCAGATGGACTTGAGTAATATTGCTTTAGAAAGCGTTGTGCTGCAATACGTAGATGGCATTTTAGTTTGCAGCACCACAGAGGAAGATTGCAGACGCGATTCTGTTCAGCTGATGACTATACTTGCTGACAAAGGATATTAGGTTGACAAAGAAAAGTTACAGTATTGTCAACCAGAAGTGTTGTACATAGGCCAATTGATTTCACATGAAGGTAAAAAGGTTACTCCTGAAAGAGCTGAGGCCATTTTAAAAACAGCCAAGCCACACACGATAAAACAGATGCACAGCTTTTTGGGTTTATGTAATTATGTCAGGGAATGGGTCTTTGAATACAGCTCGTACACAAAGCCTCTTTTACAGGCCTTGAAGAAAGCACAGGCAACACAAGAAATAATTGTGTGGACTGAGGCAATGGAAGAAGGGTTTGATGAATTGAAAAAAGCCATTTGCACGGCTCCGGTTTTAGGGATTCCTAATTATGCGGAGGAATTCTTTTGGTTTTCACATACAGATGGCACTGTTATGACAGCAGTGCTCACGCAGAGAACCACTTTGGGGTATAAGCCCCTTGCATATTACAGTGGAATCTTAGACCCAGTAATGAGAGGTCCTCTTCCATGCGAACAAAGTTTGGCAGCCACTGCTTTCACCATAGAAAAGGCTACAAGCATAGTGATGTGATGCCCCATGATGTTATTTGTTGAGGACTCACTATTTGCCATTCTAGAAAAACTGAAAGGCACATTGACTTCTCAAAGGGGTTCTGTCTTTGAGGTAGTCATATCAAATCCAGCGATCAAAATATTTTTTTTTTTGTTTTTTTTTAAAAAAAAATTTAATTAATTTTAATCAAACAAAACAAAACCAACATACAACCAAACTCGCAGTGAATTTACAAACAAAAAAAAATAATCCCATTAATGCTTAATCTCGGCCACTGCTTCCCCCCCTCCGACCCCCCATCATGAGCCTGTCTGTTTATTGTCCTCCGTGTCCGCCGCATGCGGCGGGGTCTCGCCTCCTGTATATTCAGTCAGATCATGTATTGCTCCAAACAATTCAGCTATGAGTGATTTCCATGCCCTCAGGGTCCCTATCTCTTCTTCCCCCCCCTACAGTACTCGACTCTTGCCATACTGTCGTTTCTGCCCATTTCTGTAACTCCTTCCACCATACCTCCACCCGTGGCTTGTGGCAAGTCTTCCAACCCATGGCGATCCTCCGTTTAGCAAGCACATATGCAAGGTCTTTCAATTTATTAATATGCTTAAGTTTCAATGATCTGGGGTACCCTCCCAACAAACAAGCCCAAGCTGTGTCTATAAGAAGCGTGACCCCTTTCTCAGCTAACTTTTGTGCCACTTCTCCCCAGAATCGCTCAATCACTGGGCATGACCAGAACATATGTGTCATATCTGCGTTCTCCTCGTCACATTTGGGACATGCTTGTCGTCCAGCGTTTTCAAACTTGGATATCCTCAAGGGCGTCATATATGCTCTATGCAGTATAAATAGTTGTATTTGTTTAAGTCTAGCATTCCTTGACACTTTCTTATGGTGTCCGAGCGCCCATTCCCACATCCCATCCCCTATCGGGGTTCCCACCTCTGCCTCCCAGTCTAGCCTCAGCTGCGTTAGATCCTTCCCAACTTTAGACATCACCATCTCATATAGCCTGGATATCTCATGCCCCCATCTGAGATATCATATATTATTTCTATGTTGGCATCGGGTTCTTCTCCTACCACAGTTTCAGGCCACGTCTCCCGGATTCTTCGAACAATTCTGTGGTATGTAATGTATTGGCCCGCATGCAATCCTGTCTCCTCCCCCAGATCCTCAAAATCCAAAATGGCCCCCATCTCCTAACGTCACCAGCCCACAGATTCCCAATGGGTCCTGAGTATAGCTCTCAATTGCACATCTTTCCCTGCCAACACCACCAGCGGCACCTGCGGGGAGCAGGGAAACGGGTTCTCCATCATCCGGCACGCCCTACGCCATATCTACCACCCAAGCATCATCATCTTGGGGCGCTCTCTCATTTCGGCCCTAGGCAACCAGATCATTTCCCTCAAGTGAAAGGGGGTACAGTCATGTCCAAATACCCTAAATTCAGGGGTCACCTCATCCGAAAGCCACTAAGCCACATACTGCAGCTGACTCGCCACATAATACACCTCAAAATTGGGCAGCCTTATTCCCCCTTTTTCGTAAAAGTTCTGCAACTTCCACAGCCCCACTCTGTTCCGGGTGCCATGCCACAAGAAATCCCTGCACATACCATTAAGCTTAGCAAAGAACTTCTTGGGTATCATGTATGGGACATTGCTAAAGTAATGTAAAAGCCTCAGCAGGACCACCATTTTCAGCATTGCACCCCGTCCCATCATAGCTAAGGGCAGCTTAACCCAGAACTGCATACACTTTTTCCTGAGTGCCTCCTCTGTATTATGCTTGTGCTCCTCCTCCACCGTATGATACACATCTATCCCCAGATACCGGAAAGAGCTAACCTCCCACGGTATCTGCAACACTGGTAACCTCGTCTCAGGAGTTCCCTTATAGTCGCCTAGTGGAAACATGCTGGATTTTTGGGGGTTTACCGCTATGCCAGACAGTTCTGCGTACCTAGCCATAACCTCCAGTATATACTGGAGGTTTTCTTCTGGGTATCTTAAGTATAGCAACAAGTCATCTGCATGTAAGGAAATCAGATGTCGTTCTCCTCCCACTTCAATACCTATCGTGTCGTATTGCTGTCTGAGGTATATCGCTAAGGGCTCCAGGGCTAATAATAATACCCTTGCCTAGTGCCTCTACTCAATTGCCACCTCTCAGATATTACTGCACCCGTTTTGACTCTGGCCAGTGGCTCACTATATAGCATCGTCACCCACCTCATATAACCGGGCCCCATGCCATACTTCTCCAAGGCCGCCAACAACCACGGCCATTTAACCGAGTCAAAAGCTTTGACCGCGTCCAAGGACACGATCGCCATTTCGCCCTCAGCAGTACTGCCCCATTCAATCACCCGTCGGAGTCTCCTGTGGTTATGGGTAATATTCCTATTTGGGACATAGCCCGTCTGGTCTGGGTGTATCAGCTTACTGATCACTCTCTGTAATCTGTTTGCCAGGACCGCCGTCAATATCTTGCTGTCCTGGTTTAACATTGAGAGAGCCACAGCTGTGTGCAGGTTTATTAGGCTTAGGGAGCGGTATTATGACCGCCTCTCTGAGTGTTTCCGGCAACCATCCCACCTCAAACGCTTTGTTGAGCATACCCAACATCGGGGGGAGCACCTTTGCTTTGTATGTCTTATAGAATTCACTCGGGAACCCGTCCGCCCCTGGGCTCTTGCAGGTAGGTAATTGCCTCACCACTTCCTCTAGCTCCTCCAGGGTGATCGGTGCATCTAGCTCCTCCCTTTCCTCCTCACTTATCATGGGTAGTCCTATATCTGCTAATGTTTCCGATATTTCCTCTCGGCTACTCCCCATCTCATCTGCATACAACGCTTTATAATATTCTGCAAACTCCTCGTTGACACCCTCTTGGGTGTCCACCACGCTACCATCTTCCCTCAGTATTGCTCCAATCGGGGGCCTTGGCGCCTCAATCTTATATAACCACGCTAGCAACCGTCCTGTCTTATCCCCACCCGCATGCTGCCTCTCAATGTACTTCTTGTAATTAAGGTTACTGAGCCTTTCCCAGTGTTCTGCGCATTTCTGTTGCAGCCCCAGTACTCGCTCCGTGTCTTCGCATCCACCCTTCAATATTCCCTCTAGTGCCTCTTCTGTCCGTCGTAGATCAGTTAGAACCCCACCCTGCAGGCCCTTTGATTTTGCTATTGCGACCCCCCGCATCACTACCTTGAAGGCTTCCCATAATGTACCTGCCGAATCAACGCTGCCCGTGTTCTCCTCAAAGTAATTAGCTATCTCCTCCCTCATGTCTTCTCTAAAGACTGGGTCCTTAAGCGCCTCAGCGCGGAGGCGCCACGTCGGGATCTTTGCCCTCGGGGGGGTACTGCCACCCCAGAACCAATGGCAAGTGATCAGAGAGGACCCTCGCCTTATATTCTACCTGGGCAACCTCCACCATCACATCCGCCGTGGCGAAGATATAATCCAGCCTCGTGTGTAGCTGATGAGGGGCAGAATAATGAGAGTACTACTTGACCTGGGGGTATCTGGTTCGCCACACGTCCACCAGGTGAAAGTCGTCTAACAGCGTCTGCAAAACTTTAGCTGCCGGGGAGGGCCTATCGACCCTGCCATCCGATCTATCTACGTTAGGATTAAGTAAGTACACAGTTAAAATCACCACCTCAGATCACTGCACCACCCATACATATGCCGAGGTTGGCACTCAGAGTCCTGAAGTAGGCCGCTGTATCCCGTTTGGGGGCATATGTGTTTATAATGCTAATCTCTTTATTCTCCACCAACCCTCTCAACATGACCATCCTTCCATCTTTATCCGTCAGCTCCTACAATGGTTGGAACGGAACATGCGGCGCCACCCAGATTAACACTCCCCTAGCATACGCAGAGTATGTCGCACCCACCACCACCCCTTTCCATTTCTTAACAATCACCTCCATCTTCTCCCGCGTCAGATGCGTTTCCTGTAACAGCGCGACATCCACCCTCTGCCTCCTTAAATACAACATGACCTTGTTCCTTTTCAGATAGCTGTTTAGTCCCCTGACATTCCACGTAATTATTTTAAGGTCCCCCATAGCTCAATCCCGTCCTCCATTTCTACCTCCAGCAAATCCCACCCTCCTGCACAACACGGATTCAACCATACCCTCCTGCTATGTAGGCTCATGTTTAAACTAGAACTAAAACTCCCCAAAACTATATACATATCAAACACCCCACCTCCCTCCCCTCCCCCCTCCCTTCCCTTCCCCAACAACTCCCTTCCCAACTGTTGCCCAGCTCCATCCCTGGATCTCAGGCACCCCCACATCTAGCCCCGACTATTAGACTCAGAGCTCAGTAGGGTGAAGTCGCCCTAATGGCCACTTAACAATCACTACTAAACGGGGGTATTAAGACTCGCTCCGCTGTGCTCCTTAGGAAGCAGCAGTTTCAGTGCGCACAAAACATCATCTAACCAAATCCTTTCTCAGCCACTAACAGGGCATATCAATGACTATAGTCAAGTCCCATGGTCTTAAATCGCTCCCTCTCCCAGTGTTCTTGGTGCTCATTACTTATCTTTTCTGTCTCTTTCTACCGTCTGGATACCGGGTTCCTGGGGGGAACCCTGCATGTCAAGCCATCCCATGGTATCTTCTGGAGTGTCAAAAAACAAAGTCTTGTTCCTGTGAAAAACTTTCAGTTTTGCCGGGTAAAGTAGCATGTATTTATAACCTGCTTCCCTCAGTCTTCTTTTGACCGCCCCGAAGTTCATCCGGCTCCGCTGCACCATCAGGGTATAGTCTGGGTAGGCCGTTATGCTCGCCTCCCCCCGCTTAATTGTTCCACCCTTCCGGAAGTGTTCCAATATCCTGTCGCGGTCTCGGTAATTAAGGATCTTAGCGATAACTGGCCTAGGCGGATTGCCCGGTGGCAGCCTCCTCGTTAGAGTCCTATGCGCACGTTCCACAGCGAATCCCTGAGACAGGGCTCCTCCAGGTATTTCCTGCAGCAACATGTTTTCCACAAACTCTGTGGGGTTGTGGCCCTCCGTCCCCTCACGCAGCCCTACAATACGGATGTTGTTCCTTCGGGCGCGTCCTTCCGCTTCCTCCGCCCTACTCTCCAAATTGCCTACTCTCTGTACCAGGGCATGCAATTCCGACTTGTGTGAGGTACAGTCCGCTGTGTTCTAGCTCGCCTCCTTCTCAAGGTTCTCTGTGCGCTCCGCCAGAGCCCTCACGTCCTGTCGGAGTAGGTTCACTTCTTCCTGTACTTTCCTGACTTTAAGGTCCAACGCAGTTTTCAGCTCAGATACCACTATTTCAAGCTTAGCCTCCCAAGCCGCCTTCAAGTCCGCTTTCAAGTCTGCAATCGCGGCTAGGACCTCCTGATTCGTGCCCGAGGCACCCATGCCGCATGCGGGGGGCTTATCCGTACTCCTGGCACTTTCCGGGCAAATTCGTCCAGCGTGGGTTGCTTTGCTTTCAGTCTTGAAGGTTTGCTGGACATGGCTCTGCAGCCGTGTGCTGTGGCGCCACCTTCCTCCTGCGTTTCACCTGTGGGGGAGACACTCACTCAGTGTCAATATCTTGGGCCTTGCCCAGGCTTGGTGGCCCCAGCTCTACACCAGCTCATCCGGTCTCTCCGGACCAGGGGGCAGTACCCAACAAATCAACTCTCCAGCATCCACTGCTCACCCTGAGTGCCCTTCCATCACTGATATCGTAAACAAAGTCTATGTACCTCTTCATGCAGTGGCAACTATGTTTGCCTTGATTCCGGCACCAGCCTCTCTCTCCTTTTGTCTGACTTCTGGATCACACAGGAGGATCACCACATAGCTCGTGTTTCAGGGTTCTGCGGGGGACACGAGCAATCTCTTCTTCCCCCCTTTCCCCCTGACGCTGAATGTGCACAGCAGTCTATAATGACAGTCTCCTTTCACTCATTTCATCCCACGGGACCTTGTTGAATCCTCGCAGGGGGGGCCACAGTTTCTGCGTATGTCAGGAGTCCTGCAATGACCACCAAGCGTCCCGCAGGACTCGGATTGAGCCTCAATGGATTTGCATCTTTTGTACCCAGGTGGCCACCACCTCCATTCAGCAGCACTTAATCTAGCACGGGCACAGACCTTCGCGGTTCAGATCTGTGGAGCCGTGCTGCTTACAAGGTGCATGTGCATGTCCAATCCTGCCTCAGAGCTTCACACACTCATTACTCAGGAAGAGTGGCGTTGGACTGTCTCTGAATGCGGACATTCCTCGGTTGCGCCCAGCTCTGCAGGAGCCTCGAAAAGAGCACGTTGTATCCAAAGGCTCTCGTACTCGTAACACTGCACAGAGGTGAATCTTCAATAATTCGTTGAGCGGGTCTCAACCGCGCACCAGGCCTTGTGCAACAGTTGCAACCGATGATTCCAAGTGTCTTTCGCATGCGGCACTGCTACAATGTAATCTATGTAGCGCGCGCTTCTCCGCTGCCTGCGCCTCTCAGCCCGGCCTCCCTATTTCGTCTGGGGCTGCCTTCACCGGCCTGTGCGCCCAACGGGGGCCCACTTCAGCTATATCTTAACATCCACCTTTTTTAAGTTGTTTGCTCCCTCTGAGTGCAACGCTGCGCCGAGCCGGATGCCTCCCGACGTTCTGCACCGTTCACTGCGGGGCCCTCGGTACATGCAACAGTGGCCAGTCCCAGCCACATGATTCCTCCAATCCTACGAGGTCCGCTGCTCTCCTGGCTTCTCGGTCCTCAGTCCACGTACAGCACCTCACTGGCTCCTCCTCGCAGTCTTCCGACAGTCCGTCCCCGCACCGAACTTCCTTTCCCTTTGTTCTCACTCTGGGCCGGCCGCCATTTTCCTTTCGGTGTCCTCGCGTTCTGCCTCCGTCACTGCTGTTTTATCCATATTTGCCACATTAGAGGCTCGTTTCGCTCCAAAAGACGTTTTTTTCTGCGCAGCACCTATTCCCACCGCAGAAAATGCTCCTCCAGTGGCTTATGCTGCAAGTTTAGCATGTGCAAAATCCAGGATCATGTCCGGATCGACAGGAGACAGCATGAGTCGCGTCCTAGCCCATGTCTGCCAAGCCACGCCCCCCGATCAAAATAGTTAGATGTGAAATAGTGAATCCAGCCGTGTTTATAGCCGAGGGTTCATAGTGAGTATTTCGAATGTCAATGTTTCGAATGCCATTTTGTCAAAGCCAAAATGCCGGGAAAAAAAAGTAGAATGTTTTTTTTTTTTTTTTTAATGGGGGGCCAACCCCCATTCTTTTTTTTATTTACACTTTTTTTTACTAGCAAAACAAAAAAAAACATAAAATAAAAATAAATTCGACATTTTATTTTTTCGGCAACATTTGTTTTGACTAAATGCCATTCGAAAAAAAGATTTCGACATATTAACTGGATACCATAGCCGAGCCAATGACAGAAGGAGTGCCTGTACACGATTGTGCACACTATGAAGAGTTCTATGATGAAATCCCTAGAATAAAGGAGAACGCTTTACCAGGGAGAGAGATTGTTTTCATTGATGGTTCTTCGAGAATCGATCAAAATGACGGGCAAAGATATACAGGCGCTGCCGTGGTAAAACACATGGCGAATGGGGAATTGAGGGTGCTTGTTAGTACACAATTGCCATCTCATTATTCAGCACAGGCTGCAGAATTATTGGCGTTGATACTCATGCTTGAGAATCATGCAGACCAGGAAATAACAGTGTAGAGCGACTCCGCTTATGTGACGTCAACAGTTCACGCAGGACTAGCATGCTGGAAAAGGAGGGGCTACCTCTGAGCGGATGGCACGCTAGTGCAGCACACCACCTTATCGAACAAGCTTATTAAGGCACTACAACTCCCAGTGGGCATAGCAGTCGTTAAATGCGCAGCTCACACTAAAGGGACAGATTTTACCTCATGTGGAAATCAAGCAGCAGATGCTGAGGCCAAGCGCATAGCAAATACAGATATAGGGATGATGAATGTTGAAACGTGTGATGTAAATGAAAGAATGATCATAATGATGACAGTGTCAGTAGGGTATAACCATTTGCCCAAAACACAGTTGGTAGAGATACAGGGGGAGGCACCTCAAGAGGAAAAGAACTTATGGAAGCGAAGACAGTGTTCTTTAAACCCATCTGAGGCATTATGGCGACAAGACAGCACTGGTAAACCAGTGATGCCTATAGCCTTATTAAGTGTGGTGCTGGAACAGCTACACTACCCAGCGCATACAACTATGGAGGATCTTGCTGCAACTATTGCTGAGGAGTGGTCTGTGCCTAACTTAATGGAGCATGTTGCATTTTGCATGATAAATTGTATTGTTTTCCAACAATTTATGTCTGGGCATACGCTACACACAGTTAGGGGAGTCATTCCGAGATCTAATGGCCCTTTTCAGCACTTGTATATCGACTATGTCGACATGATACAAGTATGTAATGGATACAGATACCTAATTGTTGTGGTGTGTCCTTTCTCAAGATGGGTAGAACCAGGTCCATGTACACACCCAGACGCCACCTGTACAGCCAAATTTCTAGTGAGGGAAGTAGTCCCTAGATGGAGAGTATGTGAGGTAATGAGGTCGGCTAATGGTCCTCATTTTGTTAACACAGTTTTTGAACAGATCAGCTTGTTGCTTGGTAGGAAGCACAATTTCTCTTCGGCTTATCATCCACAAGGAAATGGGATCTGGAGAGGCTCAATGGCTTGTTAAAGGAAAGGATTGCCAAGTTGAAGCTTACTCTGAAAAAAGGGTGGCTGCATTGCCTAACACTTGCATTATATGCATTGAGGAACCAACCAGGTTCTGACCACCATCTTACGCCTCATGAAATTGTGACAGGAAGGAGAATGAGAACAGCCCTAATGCCTCCATCCAGAGTTAGAAGTGATGCTCAGCCAAGCGCACAACTGTTGGGATAGGAATTGCAAAATTATTTGAACTGTATGACTTCCAGTATTTCTGTCATTTCAGGACGGTTGAAGAGACGAGGGTTTAGGGCAGTACATGTCAGGAAAGCAGAGACCAGGTCCTCTGTATTAACTATTCCCCCTAAGAAAGCTGATCGCTTCACCACTTCACGGTGCCATCAGGCCCCCCAATTGACTACGGGGAGAAGTACTGTACGTAAGCTCTCACGCAATACACCGAAATGCTTGTGGTCTGTGCGGGAGCATTGGGGGTTGCCATGGAAACAATGGCACCCAACGTTTCATTCTCGCTTCTCTTGCTTTCGACCACGTTGCTTACGGTACGGCAAATCAGCTGACTCGAAATAAAAGCTCCTCCCCGTTCCGCGAGCGCTGCTTCTGAATCTAGTATTCAGCCGCGTACTTTGTTTCTCCGTTCTGCTGAACTTTTGCCTTTGACCCTACCTTGCTCCACAGCCTTGCTCCTCGCAGTACCCTTGAGCCCTTGATACTGACCCGGATTGCTCAACGGATTGATCTGCCTTACGTTCTGTCTTCAGTCGCCACCATGAAAAGTCACGACCCAGAATTTTGTACAACGGATAGATCTGTTTTACGTTCTGTCTTCAGTCGCTGCCAGGAAAAGCCACGACAAGGAATATTGCGCAACAGATTGATCTAGTTTTGTCTTTGTCTACAGTCGCCACCAGGAAGATTTATGACCCGGAACAACCACAGACTCTTGTCACCAAGTACCTTGTTAATGGAACTTTGAAAACCAGTATCTGCGTACTTGTCATCTAGTGTGCTCTGGACTAGAGACTTCCTCCAAAAGAAAGAAGCATACTTGGTGTCTAGGCGTCCTTGTGCCGTCAGTGTTAGGGTTTGCTTGGAATTGGACTCCATTGCAGGCGTCCTCATGCCAGCGGGATAGGGGATTTCCTTTCTTCACTACTGGTCAAGTCTACACTGCCCCAGGACACTTTGATGGTAAGACATTCTTCGTGTCTATTTGTTCTGTTTGAAAACACTTTTTACGCTTAGTTTCATAGTACTACTGTTTTGCCCACAGGCTCACGCCCCTATTGTTATCAGCACAGGATTTCCTTACGAATGTGAAAACCCAGTTTGAGAAGACAAGTGAGCATTACTCTGTTTAATGTTTATTGGTACTATCTCTGGTTGGGGTTAGTTCCTGACCTTCTATTCTCTTGCATACAGCCTCCTGTGACAATCCTGTTCCAGGTGTGGATTCCATCTTCCGTCTAATAAATCTCTCATTCCGTCCTTATCCGGGCTTGTTCTTGTTCAGCTCTCCGGGCTGCATAACAGTAGAGAACACAAAAGGAGATGCTTCAACAAACCAACCTCAAGAGTTTCGTGTTCTCCAACTTTTCCCCAGAGATGCAGTCCTAGTACGTAACCACACAAGGAAGAAGTGGGGCGAGCCCCACTTTAACAGACCTTTTGCGGTGGAGGACGTAATGCTGTCTGCTGTCAAATTGCAGGGCAGGCTAGCTTGTATCTTTCTGGGGGATGTCAAGATCTTCTCCTGAGAAACTCCTCTGCCTGCACCCTTATGCGAAGAGACTGCAACCATCAGGGAAGAACCAGATCACGTGCAGACGAGGTCTGTGACGAGGAAGAAGGACGCATAAGCTGACAAGTGGAAAGACTAAATAACTTTCATTTGGACTGTGGCTTGGTTCAGGACACTCCCTTTTGAGCTATTTAGAAAAGGGTAAAGGAAACAAATTTGAACACTCTGTGCATCGTAGTTGCAGAGTTAAGGGAACATCTGCATTCATGAAGCCACACTAGCTTGTTGACTTTGGACTGAGGCATACTTGAAGCCTTGATAAGAAAAGTTATGCCAGACTTTGATCGTGGATATAGCAATTGGAAAAGGATACAGTATCCTGATTTGTTTCACACTGAGGTCTTGTTTGGATCCACTCATGGTGTTACCCAGTGATGACATTTCTAGGAACATACTTGGTGTTGCGCTCGTATCCTTCACTGGTGGGGAGAAGTACTCACATTCCAGCTTTCCTTCAAAATCCTGACAATGAGAATATTATAAAAAGAAGATTGCTTATAGTCATAATTGAACAATTCTTACAGTTAGCAGATCACAGTGAGGAGAGTACAAATGCCCCTATCAGACAAGGCAGCTTATAGATTAATTTACGGATCTTGTTGGGAGGCACACTGATGTGCACATGTTCTTGAGGGATCCGAGCAACACTGCAAATCTGAATATAATCTTGGAGAGCATTATCATCCAGGTTAGCATCTATTCTGAGCGAAATCACAGTTCGGTGTAGAAACTGTCCTCTGAGGGACAGATCGAGGAAGGGCTGATAAAAGACACCATTTTGTTCATGCTGACAGGGAAGCAACATGTCGTCTGGGCCAAAGCAGATTTGAGGCATTGACTGGGAGCTGATCTATGTTGTAGAGCATATATAGACTTGCTGAGGTCGCTTTTCTTCACGAAAAAAGGACATTTACATTTCAATTGGTGAAAAAACTGGTTCCAAGAAATACAGAGAAGGTTGTTCTTGTCATCCGGTAAGTAGACAACTGACAAAGGACAGGTTACTTAGCAGCTTCCAGAAGCAAGTCAAAATATGCAGAAATATTAAAAAATAAGTTTTTCCTTCCTTAGGTAGTAGAGATGGGTAACTTCAATAGCAATGTGGTTTTGCCCAATGAAGAACGATGCTCATATTGTCCAAGAAGCAAATGTTGTAGAATAACTTATCATTGCATAATGTATACTTGCATTTTGTTCATAATCATATTGCTTTCATTGACTGTGAGAACTGCAGTTTACACAGGTTCAAATGCAGCTCAGACTTCTGTGCATCTTCCTGAACGTAAGGAAAACATACGTGTGGCAACTACAAAACAGCCTAGACCCTATATAGTTATTCCTGTCCCAAGAAAAGATGGGAAATTACCTGAGCTTGAAATGGATGTTATTAGTAATAATTCATACACACCACTTGTTTTAGCAAATGCTTTCAAACGCCGGAAACAGGGTCGGCGGATCAGGCAAGGTAAGGGTTTGATAAAGGTTGAACATACACAAGTAATGCATGCCAATACACCTGGTCCAGTGACAATTCACCCAAGAACAATTCCCAAAAGATTTTCACGTGGAGAAATTTTGAGAGACATTTTCATGCCCAAATGGGCTGCTGAACAAATGAGAAGATCTGAACTCTTGCACACTAAAGAAGTAACCATAAGTGTACCCCATCCACTGATGGATGCGCCTATGATTCCTCCAGAAAGAAGAAGCTACACGGGTACACTACATGACATGATCAAGGAAGTTCACATTAAAAGAATCAGACCTAAAAGAAGCACACAGGAAGATAATTATGAATTGAATGATTACCTGGACCGTACGGCACACTTGGGAAATAACATATGGTACCAACATATGAAAGAAGTTGGAAGAAGATCTTCGGACGAGGAATGCTTCGTATGTGCACTCCTGCTGTACAGTATGGGAAAATCGAAAATCTTCATAGCTATTGAAAAAGAACGTCCAGACAGCACATTGGGCCTCATTACGACTCAGGCGGTAAGGGTTTTACGGCGGCGTAAACAGCGCCGACCCTTACCGCCTGAGTACGAGGTCCCTTAGCGCCATGGCGGACTTAACACCTGCTTTTAGCAGGTGTTAAAATCCATGGCGCTAAGGGACCATGGAGTTAATTACGCCACCGTAATTTACGGTGGCGTAATTAACGCCTTCCCCACTCCCATTATGCCCAATGGGGCAAAATGGGAATGGGGAAGGGAAAATGGGGATTTACCGCCCCGCCAAGGTTGGAATGGGGCGGTAAGTCCGCCTACCACCATGGCGTAAACATAGTTTACGCCATGGTGGTAAAGTCACGGCCCAGGCGGTAACTTACCGCCTGGGTCGTAATGAGGCCCATTGTCTTTCACACGTGGCACTTTGCAAAACAAGAGGCCAGTTCATGGTTCATGATGTCTACCTCAAATGGGCAACTGAATGGAAAGATCCAGATGAAGATGATTATGTTCAAGACTCAAAGACAAGAGACAATGTTAAGACAACGAATCATGTAATCAGATAGATATGAGAAACCTGGAGTAAAAGGAGCAGAAATCAGAAGAGAAGTTAATAAAAAACTTGATATCACAGGAAAATCTGAAGACGACATTCGAAGATGGAAGAACAGAGGCCAAATGCAGATCTGTGGATCAGTGCTTTCTCCAGATGGATGGGAAGAAGGAGTGGTTATCTGAAAAGCCTGGGTAACAACTGGATTCTATGAAGAGACAGTTGACTTAGTACAAAATGGATGCAAACCATTGTGGCCAAGACTTACTAAACTGCTGACATGGGTCGAAGACAGAGGAGGACCCTTGCACATAGTACCTTTGGAGAGCTCTAAGATGTGTTTTAGAAATAATGGCACAAGTAAAATGGGAGAAAATCGGAACTGTGGTTGAATCTTTAATGTGCCAGGAATGGTGCATGGAACAGCAGTGATCATGGATCATTATTGGGCTTGCGGATCCAAAGCATACATAAGACTGCCTAAAGATTGGGGCAGAATCTGCACACTGGTGAATGTCCATGTTACAGCATTGGTAATTCCAAAAAGTGACCTAAATCTTGACAATTTCCTGAAAGCAGATGCTCACCTGAGGAAGAAGAGATCTGTGGAACTTGTAAAGAGGATGAAGAGGGAGAATTACTTTTCAGCAAAATCAATCAAAGCCTTTGATGCCATTCCATAAGAACACAGACTGTTTAGCCAGACTTCTTCAGTATTCTCGCTAATCTTTATGCCATCTGTTCAGGTTGGAGCAAATACCAAATGGTTACAGATAACCAGATGAGAACTGCTACAGACAATCAACACTACCATAAAAGGTTTCAATGCTATCAGAGAAGACATGAGAGCTATAAGGCTGATGACCCTCCAGAACAGATATTTCCTGGACATGATCACAGCTATGGATGGAGTTGTTTGTGCAAAAATCGGAGACTCATGTTGCACGTTCATACCTTCTCATGATGTTGAGAATGGAACTTTGACAGAAGCGATAGACATGCTGATGAAGCGCCATGACCAGATGATAGACGAAGTGGAAGATATTGCTGATGACAGTTGGTTTGGATCACTGTTTTCTTGGGTTCCACAATGGACGAGAGACATTTTCGAGTTCCTTGGAGCCCTAATAGTAATGATATTGCTTGGATTCTGTGTGATGAAAATAATTATCTCACAATGCAAAAAGACAGCAAAGAAAGCCATAGGGATGAAGATCATGATCAATGTTGAACCAGGATGGAAGCCTAAGGATCTGACTGATGAGGAAATCAGGGACTTTGTGAAAGCCAGCAACCATGCACCTGAAGGAACAAAGTTCCTGTATCCAAATGATCATAGGAAATATGTGGGAAAATGGATCTACTGCAGTCCAAGTGGACAATGCATGCTCATGACGTGTAATAAGGATGAGCATCTGAAATCAGTGGAATTCCTGAAGGGAGTCATAAAGATATGTATCCCTAAGAAGCATTGCTTCAAACCAGGATGTCTAGAAATAAAAGATGTGAGAGTGGTCGATGAATCGCCCAGAGGAAGGAGTGTAGAGGAGGATCCAAGTACCCCCACTCCAACTGCCCCGCCTACATTACCTATAGAATGGGAACCGAAGTATGTGACCCTTACTGAACAGTTAAACCAGCAGAGAGCAGAGCGTGGGCTCTGTGTAATACGCATAAGAATACCCATACCTAAGAGAATCTGGGAGGTAAAGTACCCGTTGAGGAAACTATACCTACATACAAGAAAATATGATGGCCATTTGAACGAGATTCCTGAAGAAGCAAAGAAGATGACGGATGAAGGCGAATGGTGACGTCATACAAAATCGAACTGACACCCATAGAGGATATAGAGACCAGAGAGTGCAGACAGACTACAAGGCATTAAGAAGCACCAAGGATAACTTACATCTTGGGATCAAGGTGAAGAAGCTTATGCCACAGACGATGAAGATACTTAGTTAGTTTAAACATGTACAGATGCAACCGAAACGCAAGCAGCAAAGTAATCATGAAGCTAGCCACAAGCTTTTAATAGATATATTGCGGCATGCGCCAATATATAGATACATATGGATAAGTGAAGGATGGATGTTCCCACTACGCATTATAAAGCAGTGCTGAACAAAGCAAGAAGGCCTCGATGTTCAGTGTGTCGCAGTTACAAAAGCAATTAAATGAACAGAATGAAGCTCAGCTAACAGAGTTGACTGAGCCAAGAAAGTCAAGGTTTCATCAAACTGGAATTGGCTGACATTGGATACAATTTGTGTGAAGAAACAGAAACTCCTGTTCAGAATGGTCAAGCAAAACAAAAGACGTCACAGGACTATTGGAGAATAAAATCAGATACATGAAAAGGCTCGATTTCATGGTATCCAGTCACTTGGTAGAAGGAAGTTGGACGATCGAGGTGGTCACACCTATGCACGGAAGCAGGCTGTGTCACCATACTTCTTAAAAATTCTCAGAGTACAGTACAAACTCAAGGCCAATCTTCAAAGCACTAATTGACAATGGACCATTGAGGTGATGATGGATTGATACAGTGATTGGTGGGAAGCTCATGTTTAAATGAGTTTATCCACACCTGGTTGTTCAGCCTGCATGCTGCTAGACGTAGGTGGAAAAGTACAGATGGGGTTAGAAGCCAACCAATTGTAGAGGACCGTGTAATTAAGGGTCCTATAGTTTGTGTAGCCAATGGGACATCTAGTATTTAGTGACGTTCGTAGTGGCCATTTTGAGGGGAGGGCTTAGTTGCCCCACCTGATGTTAATTGTCCTATCACCTTCCTCCACTGTTCTATACAGGTATGGAACTTATACTTAGACATACATGTAGAGCCAATCACACCCTCCGTTAGGTTTTTATAGTTTGCCACGTAGGATGCTGTTGGTAATGACACAGGTCAAAACGTCAGTGATGACCAAATGTGGGTATAAGAGCACAGGTTTTTATAAAGTTTTGAGAGTGAGAAGATCGATTGATTTCTGATGTTCGTTGTACTCCCCGTTTTAGAGACTTGTTAATAAAACGGACTCACTTTGCCAAATTATTTGAGCCGTCTTGATTATGAATAAAATCTTCACCCCCATCCATCTCCAGGGTATTGCTACTCATTTTAAAGGGCTGTTTTGGAACACCCAGCTCACTTCATAGAGTGCATTTTGCCATATGTCAAGCCAATACAATATCAAACCCATGGGCTATGCTAGCGGTGAACTTTGAAAAAGCGTTTGACTCGGTTTGTTGGGATGCGGTCTGGGAACTCATGGGTAGGATGGGGTTTGAAGAGAACATCTTGTCTTGGGTCCGTCTGCTATATAGTTCCCCCGAGGCGCTGGTTAGAGTCAACGGGATCGCTTCCAAGGCTTTCGCACTGGGGGGCACGAGACAGAGGTGCCCCCTCACCCCCTTCGGTTCACACTGGTCATATAACCACTAACGATCCAACTCCGGCCACATCTGGACTGTGTGGGATTTAAGTGACCCTTTGGGGGGGGGAAGAGGACCAGGTCTCGCTCTATTCAGATGATCTTCTCATTTATATGAGTAATCCCTCAAGCTCATGCCCGGCAGTGACCCGCATCCTAGCAGACTACCAAGACATTAGCAGGCTTTGTATAAATTGGCAGAAACCTGTCCTGATCCCCGGAGAGAAAGAGGGTATCCTGCGAGATGGCCCGTATTATGTCTCAGACTTAAAAAATGTGGGTATTCAGGTCGATCTGTGCCCCTCGAATTTCATTCACGTTAACCTGTCCCCTGTGGTAGATACATTTGTACCAGGCACGGTGCATTGTCAATTTCTCCTACTGACCCTACTAGGTAAAGCAGCTCTCAGTTTCTACATGTGTTGCAAAGCGCCCTACTCCCGGTTCCCAAAGAAGTTTTTGCAAATATTGAAGGCATCCTTTGCGGGCTCTTTTGGGGGGGGGAACAGCCTGGGTGGCTCTTAAGACTCTGCATAAATCGGTATGGGAAGGGGTTATCGGTCTGCTGAATCTCCAATGGTACTATTGGGACATGCAACTCAGGGCAGTAAATGATTGGCTTTGTGGGGACCCTAGGCTGCCCCACATTGGGGTAGAAAAAGGGTGGATGAGGGGAAGGCCACCTAGACAGGTGCTATATGGGGACAAGTAAAGGGGGAGGCCCCCCAATGATAGGAAATACTCGACAGGTATGGGCAGGCGCTGACCGTAGTATAGGGTGGGGGAACAGGCCGACCCCAGACCAACCCCTTTTGTTACAACACACACACATACATGAACAGCTTAAGATGGGACACTTTGGGGGGTGGGAGGCAAAGATGGCCACTAGCATGGTGGGGTGTGGTGAATGATGATCTATGCCTGCAAAGCCAGCAGAATGGGGGTACCTTTTATCACACGCTGTGGAGCTGTACACACATTCGGGTGTTTTGGGGAAAATGTGTTCATAAACTGACTACGATACTAGGTTCTCCGGTGCCTCTCGACCCTAAGCTCGCACTGTTGGGGATTTGGGGAGAGGCAGGGTTCACAAAGTATGATAAAGTATTTCTGGCTGTGAAAATAGGGCTGCGAAAGAGAACTACTGCAATGATGTGGGGATCAACGGAACGGCCAATGGACTGCCGAGGCGGACCGTTGTTTATCCGTGGAGGAAAGGAGTTACAATGCAAGAGGCTGTCCCCAAACATTTCAGAAGGTATGGGGGAGGTGGGTGGCAAGCGCTGAGGAATATTTTGCTGTGCTTCCCCCCTGTCTTGCCCTGAGCTGATTAGTTACCCCACTAGACACCCTGCTGCCTATTATGTTATGGATCTGTACAGTATCCTTGAATTGTCCAATCAAGAACTGACATTTGTTTTGTTGTTGGCATTGTTTTCACTTAAAACAATAAAAGGTTATATTTTAAAAAAGTACTGTGATGACGAAGCGTAGGACTAAGAATAATGAAGATTACCGCTAAGTAACTGGGTCATTATCTCCATGTCACTCTTCCTTGTCCCACATGTGAGGCATACCAAAAACAGCAGGGAAAAATTGATCCATGAAGACAAAAACACAGAACGACAACACTGCAGTTGCAACACTCCATCACCACCTTTATTCCAAAACACCACAACAAATCACCATTAACCATCTATACCAGCACTCAACACCCCCTACGCAAAGGAGGAAGACCATTGAGGCGATTGCGTCTGGTGAACCTATTCAGGTTGGCCCAGGTCGCCGCCCTGCTGATGTCTTAAATCGCCACTCCCCTCCACCCGTGCCTCAGCGCAAGACACCACCATTCCTCTAGTACAGGGACCCTGAACAAAAGCCAGCAAAGAGACCTGCGCGCCAGAATCGGCTAAGCAATAGCATAGCTCTCAACCTTTATTATTGCCACGGCGGGTGAACACACCCAAATCTGTTTTTGGTGGTGTGAAGGCCCATCGAAGAATATGGGCATGCAGGTGGCTTGAAGGGTGAGTCAGTTGATTGCAAGTTTGGTGAAACATGGCAAAGTGTGTGAGTTGAGAAGTATGGTAATAACCTGCCAAAATCCAAAGGCTAATCTTATTAACAGACGCCTTCAGGTCAGGCTTTGAATCCCCAAATATTACAAACAGATTGACTGCCAAAAGGATGTCCAGGTAGGCCAAGACAGACATTATAACATCCAATTTGTGCCACCACTGCTCCACTGCTCCTCAGGAGACGTTGGACTGGGAAAGAAGGACTGAAGCACAATATCCTGCACGTTAGGGAATGTATAAACGAATTGAGGTAGGAACCCTGAATCACACCTGAGAACCAGGGAATTCCAGAGGAACAGGAGGAATGGAGCTATACACAAAAACACTCAAATTTCACCCAGCCTCCTCGCTGAGGTAATGAGCACCAAGAACACTGTCTTCTAAGTGAGAATGGATTCCACTGGTTCAAATGGAGATTCCTGTAAAGCTAGCCAAACTAGGGACAAGTCCCTTGGAGGAACACCAGCACACAGACAACAGGAAACATTTCAACAGTCGGGAGATGGCTCACAGCCGGAAATAAGAACCAAGGGCTCCCTCAAATCCCTGATACAGCCAGACCCATGTCCCAGACATCTTCCCCGAACTGGCAAAAAACGGGACGGAGCAGTCCAGAGATTGTGCACACTTCCTAGCGCACCACTGTGCAAAGTTCTTCCAATGCGCTTTGTATATGTTCAGAGTTGAGGGCCGCATATACTTCTGAACTGACATTTCCAACTGCAGAGTCAAGCCATGTCTGCACCATCCCTGCCTCTCAACCTCCAAAACCTCCAATTCGCAATCTGAGAGTCAGAAGGACCAGCCCCATCACAAATGGGCACAAGAATGAGGGTAGGAACCATCTGCAGACTCTCATCTTCACATGTACAGTCTGCATGAACACATTCAGCCTCTTGAGGTCCATGGCCTGCCGGAACTTGCCATTTGGTTTGGGATCCACAAATATGACAGACTAGAAACCCATTGCCCAACAGTTCCAGGACACTGTGAGTCATGGTCAGAGTGTATCCAGCCTTCCTGGGAAGTGGAGTCACCTAGGCTTCCAAGTACGGCGGATGTGAGACGAACTCAATCTGGAATCCCCACTGGACAATCCTGT
Source organism: Ambystoma mexicanum (assembly GCF_040938575.1). Lineage (NCBI taxonomy): Eukaryota > Metazoa > Chordata > Amphibia > Caudata > Ambystomatidae > Ambystoma > Ambystoma mexicanum. The sequence goes on from NC_090939.1 coordinate 34,911,933, forward strand.
TCACCCACAGGCCAGAAGACAAGGACAAGCAAGCCAGAATCAGCTGCACCTGGACCCAACACATTTGGCAACTGCCCCTCTGTGAAGGTGCTGTAACAAAGGGTTTGCCAGAGTTCTGATGCTTTTTAGACCGACTCTCAGCAGAGGAATTCTGATAATTCTCCCTAGACACAGCGTGACTCTGAAGCGTTTGATGCGTGCTGGAAGCACCAACCCGGGCTTAACCTCAGACCAACGACATAGCTTGTCAATGTGCTTATCCATCTTAAACACACAATACACCCTGTCATTCAGAGAATCACAAAACAATATCTTTACTTCAAACAGAATTTTCAAGGCTGCCGCCTTCAGAAGGCCAGTCTTGTGTTGGAGGCTGCTCCGGGTCACCGGGCAGCCCCGTGTTCGGGTCGGGTGGCACCCGACACCACACGGTGAAGTGCGGCGATCACGCCGCGGGATGTAGGGTGGGGGTTCATCCCACCCGCTCCGGGACACCGGAGCTCCCCACATGGCCGGCTGGCAACCGGCTCACTGCGGCCCCGGCTCTGGGGGCACCCAGGCCGGGGTCGCATCCCCAACCCGCCTCACATGGCTGGGGGACCCACAGGGACGGCGTTGCCCGGCAGGGGCACCGTCCGGACGGCGTTGCCCGGCAGGGGCACCATCCTCAAGCTGGGCCCCGACCCTGGGCCCAGCACACGTGGCGAGGCACCCCCCGGCACCAACACAACACACACACGCGGAGTCAGGTTCACTCGTGACTGCCGAGCCAGAAGCGGCTCGGACCTTTTATTAGGTTGGTCACATGGGTAACCATGTGACCACACAACTCCGTGGAGTATACCATGGCCCCTCACAGGGGTGCCATGCAACATCTTGGAGGTGCAAGTGACAGCGGCCGAAACTGCAGCTCTTCACAGTCACTGCTGGAGCATAATCACCATCATATGCCAATCTGACAGGAGCTCCACCAGAGACTGCATAGCCTGCACTATGGGGGGCACAGTCTGCCCCCTCCTCCGCAAGCTGACCCAACTTTAGAAAACTACTGAACGCAGTATCAGCCATGCAGGAGGTGTATGTCGAAGCCCGAAAAACCCATATGCGCCCTGTAAGGAAGGCATGGCATCAAAGTAAGACAGACACAAGAGATCACAGTTCAAGGGGGTTTATTAAACCGTAAATGTGGGTGAGATAAACAGCTAATCTAAACCTAAATCTAAGATGGGAGCAAGCTATGACCATCAAATAATAATAATACATTCCTAGTGGAGTCTAGTGAAATAAAAAGGGCCCATACTAAAAAAAACCTATTGCTAATCCTTACCGCTATGCTACAAAATAGTGTGGGATAATATTCACCAGAAACGAACGGAGTGTTCACAGAATGATAAGTCAGGATGCTATGGTCGGGGGGCTCTCTTCCCCACGTTTTTAGCACGAGACAAGGCAGGACTCTTGAGCAAAGTACACTCCTGGGCTTCTCCAGCACAAGCTTATAGTTCCCTTTCCTCAATATCACAGCCCTCTGTGTTCAAGTCTCTTCCATGCAAAGTCTCCTGCTTCAGAGGGCCTGATATGTGAAAAAAACAACAAAACAAATGTTCCGTCTGTTAATCTTCATGGCGGATGACTACTGTTCACCCTGGGATCCCCCTCAGACGGCTCCGATCCTTTTCTCGGCGATAGCCTCCTTCAGTCAGGCTCAGAGCAACCACTCACTGCGAACATCCCTCGTTCGGGTTCACTCTTGTCGTTACAATGTTCATAGGAATATTACTATTCAACTTAATTCGCTGCCATCCCTCAGTCCGGTTCCCATTTGCCCCAGTAACACTGTTCACTTCACTTCCACAACGTATCAAAGACTTTTGACAGTACGAGGAATTTGGCTTAACCCTCGTATGACCACTTTGACAACTCTTGCCGGCCTCTCATAGGGCCTCTTGGTATTTGTAGTTCCACCAACCTTAGCTCTATTCATTCTCTTTGTTCATAAGAGGGATACCAGCCAGAGTCCTTCGAATGAGCACCGACGTGGCGCAGGACCACTCGTCCTCTGGTACCAAGTTCGTTTACAAAAGACCCCTGTCTATTTATCTTCTTTTCTACTTATATAATGTTGCTACTGCAACCTTGAGCCTAACACAGTCCGGTCTGCTATCAGCGTCCTCCGACTCACCGGCTGTGCTGAACTTGTTGGGTTCTCCTTTGCCGCTGGAATCAAGGACAGCGGCATGGTGACAAGCGCTTCTCCCCGCCCTGCCTATCAGTGAGGGAGGACCCCATGTACCCTTGACATCCGTCACACCATTCACTAGCAGTGATTCCCGGTCTTACGCTTACTTTCTCGAGGGTTTCACAGGTCTGGGTTGAAAAGCGCGAGGGCAATTCCCTCTTTGTCATCCTTGCAGGCCTCACGCCTTTCTCCTCCGTTTGAACTGCTGTTCCGGAATAGCTGCTTCCTCGTGCGTTCACCCTTGCTCAGGGTGTGCTCTCGTGCTCTGCCTTTTATCCCTATTGGGAAGGGAAAGGGCAGTCAGGTGTGTGAAGTTATGTGTTGGGACATGTCAGTTAAACGGCTCTGGTGTCAGTCAGTTGTCTTTCACGGTGTGAGAAAGGGTTTGTGTAGGAAAAGGGGGGGTAGAGTTTCTAAGTATCCTACGAGGTAGGATGAGGAAAAGGTACCATAAGGAAGGGGGTACCGCGTCTCACCCTTCGGTGTCCCACTTCCACTCCCTGAAGACCCCCATCCACGTTATCCTCCCGTACGGATCCACCCCAGGAATTGGATCCAATAGCGATGGCTGTGTCCTGGCCACCTAGATGACAGATCCCTAGGGACTAGCGGGTGAGACACCTTCAGGTTTCTCAGGGTCCCCAGGTAACTTTTCATGGTAGAAGCCACCTTTTTGTCCACAGGATCCTGGATGGCCGCCTCCTCAGACACTACAGAGGAGTGACGCACCAGGCTCGACAGAATAGTATCCAACTAAAGCAACTGTGGAAGTGCACCCTCCTCCCCTCATAAGGGATACATCTTGGACTTAATGCAAGGAACTGGCACCTTTTCAGGCCCCTGCCAATCTTTAAGGACTTTCTCCTAAATCTCAGGAAGAAACAGCAGTGTTACCTTGATAGTATGTTTAAACTGGCATGGAGGAGGCCGTGATCCAGATGCCACACGAGCCACAGGGGATGATTGTTGAAACCACATGTATTCTGCAACCTGAACCAAGACCACAGCCAGCGCCTCTTTGTCCAGATACGTCCCCTTAGGATTTTCAGCATGGCCAGGCACCACCTCAGAGGAAGACGAGGAGGACTCCCGGTCTAAAGAAGAAGAAAGTGACGACAGTTCCAGAGCCCTGATTCACCTGGACCTCTTCCTCACACAGTCTCCCTTTTCAGGGCCTTCCAGCAAATGCAGACCAACAGTTTATGCAACAGTGCAGGAGACCTCTTCTGCTTGGAGGAGGTATGTCGGTCAGCACCCGTAGAGGAAGACAGCAAGGTTGCTATTTTGCCCTCGGTGTTAACATGCTTCAATTTACAAAGCCCCTTGCCAGGAGCCATGTCAGCCAGATTCTATGGCAAGACATGAGGCTCATATTATGCATTACAATCTTTACTCTGAAACCACAGCAGCAAAGAAAAAAACGTTTACAAACAAAAAAGTTGTAAAGAACAGAACTAAATAGAGTTCAATGTCAATGTAGGGGAGCTCCCCAATCCATCATGGAGGACAGGTCATGCCCTGCAGGCGACCAATGAGCAGGGACCCTTCCTTATATAAGTCCATTACTCTAATCCCAATTCCTCTTTCTTTGCTGCTGACACCACAGAGCTAAGTCACCCCTTTCAGTTGTGTCTTGCATTGTTTGTCAGTAGAAGGCTTTATTAGTTTAAATATGGTATATATTGTAAATATGTGTTAATTACCTTTATTATAAAGGAATTTGTATGTTGATACATTGTATCTGGATAGCCGCGTGCGGCCGTTGGTTTCATTTTGGGTGTCTTTCAGAATGGTAGCAAGAAATTATGTATTACGTTTATACCTCACGTTTCAGCTAAAGCAGTGGTGCAATGGTTGAACTTTGAACTTCCGTCCCTGAGGACGTGAGTTCAAGAGAGCTATCTAATTTATTTCTTCTTTAAAAAATCTCTCACACTTGTAAACTCAGGTGTTTCTAAGCTTGTAAAATGTATTTGTGGCATTTGAACTTGCACGCATCGTTCGAGCAGAAGCCCGGCTTCTCTCCCTGCACGCGCGCGAGCAGTGTTGTTTACACTGTTCCCTCTTTCATTTCGCCTGTGAATTCCAGGCGTAATGGTTTATTGGGCGTGACGCCCTTTAGGTGCACGAGGCTCTGGTTTGAATTCGTGCCCCTTGAGAGATTTATGGTCGCCTGGGGATTCCAGGTGCTGCAGGCTTTGGTTTTGACCTGCCGGTGTGGCTTATGTTAGTAACAAAAGCCCCTGTTTCAGTTCTGAGGCAAGTTAGCTCAAGGATAGAGCTGCAGGTCTCCCATGCAGGAAGACGTGGGTTCGCGGCTGACCAAATAAAGCGCATGTTTATTTTTATGTGTTTTAGAATATATATTTTAAGATTAGATATTTAAATTATTATATTTTAAATAATTATATTTTACAATGGAGGTATTTGATTGTCACCTTTTTCGCTCAGTTGAGCATGGATTTCCTACTGGGCATTTGGTTGGTTCATAACTTCTTCAGAAAGATTATAGCACAAACATTTTAATATTAAAAATGTGGTATTGTCCAATGTTTGTAATTTCGTATCCCTGGTGATAAAATACATTTCCTTACATTTAGAAGAATGTATACTGTTAGACTGTGTATTTGTTAGGTCAAAGTCTGACCAACCAGCGCAAGAGCCCGATGCACTGCCAGTCTGCGGTTTTTATTTTCTTTGTTTATTTATTTATTTACTTATTTCTTAAGTTAGGTGATTTGCCTTCACTGTAGGTGCCATAACCTGTTCGGTTTCAGGTTCAGCCTGATTCTATTGCGAGGTTACCCCTCGTGTACTGCTGATTATCACGCCCTGCTCGGGCGAGCAGTTGGAGGTGCACTTGCTCAGTGTATCCTACCTTAAACTTGACAGTTTTCTTTTGTTTGGGTACTGCTGGTGGCAGATGTCATTATCTTCCCTGGAAAGGTGCAGTCACCTGCTCGGTGGCAAGGTTTCCTGGGTTTTCTGCGAGGGGTCCCCTCGTATACTGCTGGGTCCACACCCTGCTGGGGTGAGCAGTTTGAGGTACACTTGCTCAGTGTTTCCTCCCTTAAAGTCGGCAACTTGGGTGGTTACGCTAACTGGTGTGCACCATAACCTGCTCGGTTTCAGGTTCTGCCTGAGTTCTAATGCGAGGTTACCCCCTTGTGTACTGCTGATTATCATGCCCTGCTCGGGCGAGCAGTTGGAGGTGCACTTGCTCAGTGTATTCCTCCCTTAAGGTCTGCAGCTTTATTTAGGTGCTGCATATGGCAGATGTCATTATTTTTCCTGTAAACATGCCGTATCCTGCCCGGGTTCAGGCTTTGCCTGGGTTCTATTGCGAGGTACCCCCTCGTGTACTGCTGGTTGCCACGTCCTGCTGGGGTGAGCAGTTGAGGTACACTTGCTCAGTGTACGCTTTGTGATAAACAAAATGTTTAAGTGTTGACTGAAACACATTTGCGTTTTTCAGAATTGTCAGTGGCCCAGATAGCTCAGTGAGTATCAGCTTATATAAGGGCTGGGGGTTCGGACCCCTGTGAGAGCGTAACCCCTCTTCTTTGGATATATTTTATATATTATAATCTTTATTTATTAAGTACTTTAAAGAAAGGAGTGTGTGGAAGTGGTTGTAAACAGACCCATATGGGGGGTTGTACCTTCCTCTCTAACCATCTCTCTGATGTTATCCTTTGTCTTTTAGTTAAAAATTCTGTCGCCCTTTACCTTAGTTAGTTTCAGGACAACTCAGTCCTTTCCTTAGGTTTTGATTCCCAACCTCAATTGCTCCACCCAATACCCATGCTGATTAAGCTACAGTATTTTTCTCTCAACATGAGGAAGAAAAAAGATGATGTGTTATGCCTCTATTGAGGTCTGCAGGGCTTAAGGCTCTCTTTAGTGGGGTCGTGTTTTTCTCCCCTACTTTTGTCCCATTGGACATTAATTATTCTATTGGTTTTGGTGGAGACAGGGTCAGCTCGAGGGTGACTGTTCAGTTTGTTGCATGACAAGTTGAGCAACCATGTTTTACTTGGATGGAGTGTTTGGAAACACTTGATGGTATCAGATAGACGAGTTGCCAAATAAACTTTATGGCGCCTGCCCCATGGTTTTCCTCCCAAAACTTGGCCTATGGTTCAGCTAACTGTCTAACAGTGTGTTGCAACTTCTCCTCTGCGCGAGGAGTACGAGCAGGCTTCTGTACCCTCATGAGCGTTGCCTAACCTCTTTAGTTATACATATATATATATATTTATATTTTCTATAGTGCAGCAAATAGAGTGCTGTTTTCATATCCGTGATGACCCTGCTGATACAGGTTCCTAATTTTGGAAAGGTCTACATCAGTCTTTTATCCTGCTGAGATCGATAAGTGAACACCTCACTCCATACACCGTTCGTAGTAGTGATAAGCACCACTTGTATACCTGAGGGTTCGTAGTACTGTATAAGTACTGTTTTGCTATGGACAATGTGCTTAGTTTTTCCTTCCCCTGATTCCCTTAAGGGCCAGTCAGCCTCACATGAATACAGTGACTCAGACCTCAGGGTTTGAGGGGACAGTGGTCCCAGATTTCTTTCTCAACCTTACATTTACGGGGCATTGATAATTATCCAGAGTCCTTTCCCGCTCATTCCCCTTCCCGCCATCCTTGGGGGAGATTGCATCATAATATTACACCTCTGAGAGTAACACCCAATGGTTTCCGTTTTTCCTTTTTACAGGAGCTCTGGCGCGTGACCAGTGCAGACTCGCACTGAGCATTTCCCTCCCGTCAGTTACTGTCCTTTGTGCTCATTTCTGGTATTTCAATAAGTTAAGCGGAGCCTGTCCACGGTCAGGGGATTGGTTAGAGGTGCTATTGTGTATTTATTTCTCTTAAGGGTGTAAAGCGGGGCTTTAGTGTGGTCCTCAGGGTAGTTTTCTTCTGGATGGTAAGGTTTTTCCCTTGGATAAGTGGGGGAGGGTTCTCCTCTTTTGGGAGGGCTCAATGTCCCTTGGTGGGATAGAGGGGTCTGGGAGTGATACTATCCCCCATCCACGTTATTGTGATCCTCTATCACGATGCGTTCTAGCGTCTATACATTAACTATCAGAAGGTGTCTGCCGCTACGATTCCCAGAGGGCTGGGTATATATTTAGTTAACGACTTGATTCTCATAGTCACTTGCATGGCAGGTGGACCTTTGGGTTTTCACAAGAGTTGCTGTGAGCTTCAAGGATCTGCAATCTGGCTGAAATATAGGTTCGACCTCTTCTGGTGTGCAACTTCAGTTTAACTGTTTAGGGATCAGTTCTTTGCATTTTAGAGTCTTGCTAAGACTTTGGAATTTTGGTGTCCTCCTTCGGTTAGTTTTGATCCTCTAGGGGGTTTATCACCAGGGAGGAGGGAACAAGGTTCAAGCAACGGGCATATCTACAAGGGGGTTTAGATATCGCTATAATGGTGGCAATTGGATGTCGGATACATTTTTTCTCCTTGCCCAGTTTGGCCTCTTAAGGATCAGGTTTGTAAATATCTGCCTTTTGTCATGGTAGCAGAGTCCTTCTTGAAGGTCTCCGTGTTGGCGGTTTGACGGGTTAAGCTTCTCAGGTGGGGCCCTCTCTTCCATTCTGTTTCTGCCTCCAGAAGACATCCCTCCTTGGTATACACATATGTCTGAAGACAATTGTGAGTTAATTCTTTTGCTTTTCAGCTCTGCTCAGGATGGGTTGTCCTATTACAAATTTATAAAATGACTTTTTACTCCCATTTTACCTTTTGAAGATTTGTCTTTCCCTCTGGGTTCCCCAGTGTAGTTCTGTGACATGCCCTGTTTCTAATGCGATATCTTCCTTTAATGCATGGGATGGAACCTACAAGACTTTCACCCCTATGGGGTACTTTACTTTATCTCCAGGAGAGCTGGGTGCTTATTTTCTTTGGTTTGCTTTCTAGGTTCCCAAAGATGGTATGAATTTAAGTGTTTAAAGGTTTGATTGGACAACAGAGGTGTTTATTTCAGATGAGGTTTGTCCTAACCTATTAGTATAGGAAAACTTTGTTCAATGTTTTTCCCCTCTTTTAACCAGTTGGTTTTAGTGGCCTGTAAGGAACGCTGGAATTGGCACATTTCCTGTTTTCTTGCAGTGGATTTGACTATGCCTTATAAGACAATTTTCGGGCAACCTAGTCTTGGGCAATTCTCTTGCGGTCAGCTGATTACTTAATGAAAGCATTTTAAATGTTTCCTTTCCTTTTATTTTATGTATTATTTATTATATTGGCTCTATTGTATGGATCATGTTGTACTAATGAGATGCAAGGGCTTTGAACTTGCATAATATGAGCCTCCTGTCTTGCCATAGAATGACTAATCCCCCACACTAACGTGAGATGGGGGTTTAGATTCTATTAAAGGCAAGGAGGCGATTATTATCCCTCCCTCCCACCCTGAATGTGATATGATATAATATGTCAATTGTGATGCACATGTACACAGGTGGTTCGAGTGAGAACATTCTTTGGTTTGTTGTTCTTCCCAACCACCCACCCTTCTTGCTTGTTGTTCTTACAGCTACGAGTTGAGGTTCTGATCAGGAGTGTGGCTCACAGTTACAAGTTATGGAGTGCGTGGTACGAGAGCTTCGCTGGATTTGCCTTCATCATTTATCGTCTGATCTGTGCAGTGTACGTCTGGTTCAGGACAGCTACAGAAAGAGAAATTGGGATTAGAGTAATGGACTTATATAAGGAAGGGTCCCTGCTCATTGGTCGCCTGCAGGGCATGCCCTGTCCTCCATGATGGATTGGGGAGCTCCCCTACATTGACATTGAACTCTATTTAGTTCTGTTCTTTACAACCTTTTTGTTTGTAAAAGTTTTTTTCTTTGCTGCTGTGGTTTCAGAGTAAAGATTGTAATGCATAATAATCGCCTCCTTGTCTTTAATAGAATCTAAACCCCCATCTCACATTAGTGTGGGGGATTAGTCATTCAACTGGACAGAGGACACCCAGAACAACATCAGCCAACCACCAGCATAACTCCAGAAAAGCAGCAGCAGAGACCCAACAGAACTGCAGCATGACAAGCTCATGAGCAGAGCGCCAGGCACTAGCACAGTGAAACACAAGCAGCTAAAGAACCCAGCAGAGACCCCTAGATATAGGCCAGCAAGGGAAAAGCAGGTGCACCAACTTCCTGAATTAAGTATGCACACATACCTGCCGCACCTTGCTGCACCTGGGCCAGCCACATGACTAACCGACTCAGTCAGGCCCAAGCCGGAAGTTAACTCCAGCACATTAGCCGCATGTGTATTCATTATGAAACTCCAAGGACATCCGCATGTATGGGTAGACCTCAGATTACCAGCATTCCAAATACAAGCACTTAATGCCTGTGTCACTGTTCTGAACACCTTTTCTCTTTTTAAAAAATAAAATAAAAAAATGAGGAACTTCACGGTTGTATCGGGCCTTGCCTGCAACCCTGTGAGGTCAAAGAAACAAATACAGCCGCCCTAAAGCTCGCATGCACCCATAAAACAGCAGAGACGGGGGCTGGAAGCACCCAGTACACAGGGCCGGAGCACTAAGGAGGAGGGAGCTGCAGTAGCCAGCCCCTCCCTCAGACAACAGCTACCATCCTCCTCAATGACAACTGGTGGCCCCGCCCTCAGCCCCCACTCACAATACCCATGAGCAAATCATCTCTCTGTCCGGGCTGAAGAAAGCAGAGGCCACCCTGGCCAGACTGCTCAGCAGGACCTTCCACAACCGAAAAAAGCTCAACAAGGCTTTTTGATATGCAAACAGCGCTGGGAGAGGTACACCCCAACACCCATGCACTCAGAAGTGCAGCAGGTAGTGCAGGGGGGAAGGAGAACACACAGGCGCCCCTCCAGGACAAGTAGGGAGACAAACCAACGGAGCAGCAGGTGGCCCAGCTACCCACCCAAGATCCTGGCAGGTAGGTAATGTGAGGGTGGGAGAGTATCGTACTCTCAGGGGAGAGGAGGGGTGGGGCAGGTGTGGGTATTAGTAACAAGATTGAATGAATTGCTGAGATGGACGTAGGGGACCACACAAGTAAGTACTGGGACGAGGAGGAGGGACTTGGAGGTATTGACCAATTACATGTATACAGACAATAGATTGTATTACAAAGTGAAGCCATTTACTTTAACGACACACCACCAGTTTTTTTCTGTAAGTCATTAGGATTCATGTTAAAAAAATAAGTTAGGCAGTGCTGCTCCAAAATGACATTATAACCCAGGAGAAAGATTTGACACATCCTGCTCACCCATGCCAAGTGCGAGATTATTAGACAGTCCTGGCTTTCAGCTTCCCATCACTTTGCATTGTGGTGCTTGTAGTTCCTACAACTGTAAAAAACAACGTAGGCACAGGAAAATTACTGCCTTCTTCTGTGGTCTGCTTTTCAGCACAATCACTCCAGTAACTTATTCGTAGGTAGTTCCTGGCAACTACTTTGACCAGTTCATACAGTTCAGAAATAAGGCTCTCAGTTTCTCTCTCTTCTCCGTGACACCTTGCTTTCCCCTTCTTAGGATATTCTTCTCTCGCTCTTTATTTATCACAATTGGTGTTTCTTCTCTATACAATGTCCGCTTCTTCCCTTGCCTGGGCCCATTAGAAGGACTTGCAAAAGAACTCTCACTTTTCCTCTTCACTCGATAGCTACGTATGAAGGGTCCAATAAGTATGCTCACGTGTCTTTACTGCTTCGGCCTTACTGGAACAAGTATGAACGCTCCAGTAATGATTCTCATTCGTTTCCACTTCTTTAGTCTTTCTGGGATGAGTATGAGGGTACCAGTAATGATTCTCATTTGTTTCCACTTCTTTAGTCTTTCTGGGATGAGTATGAGGGTACCAGTAATGATTCTCATTTCTCCCCACCTGTTTTGTATTACGGGGACGAGTATGAAGGTACCAGTAATGATTCTCATTTCTCCCCACCTGTTTTGCATTACTGGGGTGATTATGAAGGTACCAGTAATGATTCTCATTTCTCCCCACCTGTTTTGCATTACTGGGGTGATTATGAAGGTACCAGTAATGATTCTCATTTCTCCCCACCTGTTTTGCATTACTGGGGTGATTATGAAGGTACCAGTAATGATTCTCATTTCTCCCCACCTGTTTTGCATTACTGGGGTGAGTATGAAGGTACCAGTAATGATTCTCATTTCTCCCCACCTGTTTTGCATTACTGGGGTGATTATGAAGGTACCAGTAATGATTCTCATTTCTCCCCACCTGTTTTGCATTACTGGGGTGAGTATGAAGGTACCAGTAATGATTCTCATTTCTCCCCACCTGTTTTGTATTACTGGGGTGAGTATGAAGGTACCAGCAATGATTCTCGTGGTTCCTTACTGCTCTTTTTTAAGTATGAATGTCCTTATATGACTTCCCACTGTCCTTAGGTCCTCACTGCGTTATATCTGCTATTTCTCCCGGGTCTCCTGCCTTCCCCGTTACCTCTCTCACTTGGGGTTAGTGTCATCGGGCCTGCAATCAGGATGGGATGCTTGCTTCGGTTCGTCAGGTTGGTTTTTGGCTTCTCTGATTCTCTCTCCCTTCCTCTGTGCCCACTCATTGCCGTGAATGGATCTGTGGTCTCGGCATCGTTGTTGGACTTCTTAGTCCACCGACTCTCGGTCACGCCACCATCTTGGACTCTGTAACCCGTCGGAGGTCTCCTTCCCTCAGCACTTCCTGCTTCATGCTGCCTTCACTTGTCCGTTTTTTTCCACACTTGGAACCTGCGTGCTGGGTCTGGTTCAGCTTCTAGCACACCTGATTCGAATTTCTCAGGCTTTTCTCATAGAGCGTCAAAGTCCTTTCTTTCTGTTGTCTGAGTGATCTGCATTACTCTGACAATCTTCTTCACAGTATTGTACTCATTTTCTTTCTTACATGGATTTAAGGTCTCTACACCACAGTAACACACAATCATTTGTTCTTTATGTCTTCTTTGGATAGACGTTATTGGTAATTCTATGTGTAACCTCATGCAATGTGCCCCCAGATACCTAAGGGTTAGGTGCGCTCTATAAATAAATAAATAAATATTCTTTCAAGATTGCGTGTGATACCTGCAACCTCTGGTTCCCCTTGGCCTGTACTGACAAAGAACAAAGAACTGCTGATGAGTGCTCAAATTCTCTGTGCTACAGATGTTATAGGAGATGCAAATGAAGTGACGTAAGTTATGCTAGAGCCTCTGTACCACCATCGCTGCCTCTGCGTGTGACTGGGTTTAAAGTGAGTGTAAAATGCACATGGCCTTTCTTGACTGACGATCCTCAGGGGCATTGACATTAAAAATGATTTGCCACATATATTTTTTGTGGGAAGAAACTTTCAAAATGAGCCTCTCTTACTTGCACTTGGTCCTCAAATTACAGACTATATATTTGTCATGTGTAAGACTAAACTACAGAAAATAAAGTGAATGCTAGTCACGGTTTTCATGTGCATAATAATATGTATTTGTAAAATATTTATTTCTAAAATAAAGTTTGGATTCATGTTGTGTCTTGGTTTGAAATTGAGTATATACATCCTTCCCATTAGCTACATGCTATGGTATAAAGTATGACCCTTCAATATTTATAATATTGGTTCCCTGCAAATTGCACTTCACCATTGTACTTTTAGAATATGGTACTAGCAGTGGGCTTAATGTACAAAAAAAGAGCTAAGTCTGTGCTAACTACTTTGCATGAGAAACAGGGAGACAATTCATAGATCCAAAAGCCCAAAGGAACCTTCAGCGTGAAGAAGAATGAGTTGCACCAACAACGCCCACACCACGCCTACACAGCAAGCAGAAATTAGCACTGTCAAACAACCTTTGCACCGGACCCATGTAAAAAAGTAATCACGGTTTACTTACAAGCAATCATCATAACATCCACTCCTTGCCTGCGACTCACAAGTCCTCGGCCCTAAACCCTGAGCAAATTGCGCCCCAACCCCCTAACTCAAGACAGCACTCATGAACCCCAGTGAAACTGCACCTCGTCCCCCTAACTCAAAGCAGCACCCACACGCCCTGGAGAAACTGCACGCAAAAGAGTATGATGCCTTTTGTGTAGCATGTTAGGATGATGGGCAAGAGTGTGTGATAATAGAGACTTCACTGGGGGAGTATGAGGACGGAGGGCGTATGGATAGGGTAATTTATGTGCAGGTGCATCAGGAGAAGTCCACAGGGGAAAGTGGGATCGGGGTTCAGAGTGAGGCGCTTGGCTGAGGGGCACACAGGGAATGGTGATTAGGGGCAGGGGTAGCAGGTAGGGGGGATAGTGTAGCATGGTGTGAACAATACAACATACATTCATTTAATACAGACCTCAGGTAAGTAACACATCTTTTCTTTTTGAGGCTGCAGGCCCCATGTACTGGGTGGACATGGATTTCTTGAGCACTCAGACCAAGGCGGTTTGCTGGAGAAATGTTCCAGTTGACGGTTCCCAGGACAATGGGGCTGCAGGGGAATGGGACCGGTAGATACTTTCGAGGCCAGTGAGCCAGGTACCTGGACGCTCGCTGGTAATTTGTAGGTAATTAGAAATTAAATACAGTCAATAAAATTCAACCACGGTGGGGTGAGGAGTTTCAAATCGCCCTTGGCAGATGAGCATGGGAAGAGGGCTGAGAGGTGAGGGAGTCAGCAACGGGGAGCCAATCACCAGGAGAGGATTAATAAAGTTCAGAGATCATCACAATCATGTAATGCTTTGTAATGCAATTGTGGGGCGGCGTGGGAAGGTCTGTGAGGTCACGAGGGGTGGTGTTGTACAGTGGGGAGCATGGAAGGCATGAACCAAGTATGATCATTTAATGTATGTACTGATATAGGGGCTCACACAATCCCACCAATCAGCTTTTGTAAGGTGTTCTAAAATGTTTCAAAATGTTGTGCATGCAAATTATGTTGTTTATGTATAAAAACCTTGCACGCTGTGAGCATTTTTGACAGTCCGCTTCATGCAGTTCAGTTCCACAGGGCTGTCTGAACCGTGCTTTCCCAGCGGTTATCTGGGCCTGAATAAATTGCATTACTTGCCTGGAGGACCTCTGACACAGGGATATCAGTCGTTACTTGCCTTGGAGGACCTCTGATACAGGAATATCAGTTGTTACTTGCCTTGGAGGACCTCTGACACAGGGATATCAGTCGTTACTTGTCTTGGTGGACCTCTGATACAGGAATATCAGTCGTTACTTGCCTTGGAGGACCTCTGACACAGGGATATCAGTCGTTACTTGTCTTGGTGGACCTCTGATACAGGAATATCAGTCGTTACTTGCCTTGGAGGACCTCTGATACAGGGATATCAGTCGTTATTTGCCTTGGAGGACCTCTGATACAGGGATATCAGTCGTTACTTGCCTTGGAGGACATCTGATACACGGATATCAGTCGTTACTTGCCTTGAGGACCTCTGACACAGGGATATCAGTTGTTACTTGCCTTGAAGGACCTCTGATACAGGCATATCAGTCGTTACTTGCCGTGGAGGACCTCTTATACACGGATATCAGTCCGTGATATCCGTGTATCATTTAACACATGCTGCCTCAACATGCATTGTAACAGGTAGATGAGTAGAGTATGTGTCTACATTTTACCCTTGTCAGAGCCCTCCCATCCTTGTTTGTGTGGATGCTAACTATAGCAGCTGGTTCAGAGATGTAATATTTGTTATCCCTTCGATTTCAAGGGTTAACATTTTACGGAATGCTGCTTGAACTCAACCGCTGCCGTCCTCTCCGACTCCAATGCTGCGTACGTGTGATTCTGTGGTCTTCTCTTTGGGGAAGATGGTCTTTCTGTCGACAGCGGTCTCTTCCTTAGCAGGACTCTCGGTCTGGGTCTCATCCGGCAGGGTTCTGTTGCCCAGCACACTGGTCTTCCACCTTGCTGACGGTGGGTTGGTCATCGGATAGAGAGCTGGTAGTGTTGCTTCGGTGGAGCTCTTGGGCTCAGCAGCACTGCACGGGCTCTTTGCCCACTACATACACTTCATGGTCCTGCTTCCAGGCACTGTGTGCTCCATGTGGTACTGGTGGTGTCCGCTCTGTGCTGCTTCTTCACAGGTGACTGACTTTACGTCAGTGCTCCCCTTCAGATAAGGGTCTGGTTCCTTATATGTTGCGGCATCTATGTGGAGACACCATCCCATTGCTTCTGGGGCTTCCTTGTCAAGGAGGTGTCCGCAGCCAAGTCAGGTATATGGACCGTCCCCACTTTGTTCACATTACCCTCTAAAACATGTTGGCCATTGGTATTAAGGAAGATCGGTCTGCTTATTCAACTGAGATTCCTTATCACCTGAGGGGTTGGAGGAGTCACTCTTATTGAGATCCCGCTTGCCCTAACCCCCAAGGAGGGTTTTGGATAGCAGGCTCACCTCCCTCCTCTCACTGGGATGAACACCCTGGGTTTGTCACACGACCCATTGTGTTTTGTGAGCATACCTAATATAACTGCTGAAATTGCGTTATAATATTTGGTATCCCTTTGAATTTGAGGCCTAATGTTAAACAAAACACCTTTTAATGTATCCTTGTATTGGGGAGGTGAGAATACTATGTGCCTACACAATATTCACCTTCTTAGAGTTCTCCTGTTGCCCTTTTGAGGCATACCAAATATAACAGCTGATATAGTGCTGTAATATTTGGTACCGCCTTGATTTGGAGAGGATATGTTTAAAACATCACTACTTGAACTGGGCTTGCATTGGTAGGTCAGTAAATGATGGACCTACGTTATATTTTCCTTTTGAATCCTTACATCCCTTTTTTTGGGGGAATGCCAAGTTGAAGAGCCCATTCAAATATTTGGTAGCTCCTTGATTTTGAGTGCTAATGTTTAACAAACTACCACTAGAATTGCCCTTATATTGAGTAGGTGAGTAGAATATTCTCTTTCTTGGGGTCTTCCCCTCCATTCGTCTGGTTTGCCACTGATATGATTAGATATGTATAATGTGCCTGTACACAAGTGTTTCTAGGCGCCACAGGACAAAGGAGGGGAGACAGGGAAGACCACCCAAATGATCCTACTAGGCCTTGTGACCTTCGGATCGTGCAAGTGTGACAACGGGAAGTGCAGGGAAAAGGGAGAGTGGGAAGTGCGATCCGGGTGGCATGGCTTTGAGTAAGTGCAGCCAAGGCAGCGCAGCACTGGAAAGTGCAAGGAGGCAGGGGGGTATCCCCTTGATTTCGAAGTTTAACATTTAACAAAGCACTGCTTGAAATATCCCTTGTTTCGGGGTGGTGAGTACACCAATTGCCTACCCTATGACTCCATCATCATATTAAGTTTATTCGGAAGCAAATTATCCATAAACCATACACAAAATAGAACTGCATAATAATACAAAATCCAATTCAACATTTTTTTTTAAAAAGTCCACAGTATAAACTTACAAACATTACATATGTATAAAAAAGATTAAAATGTGCATATGTGTAAATCAAGATAAAATCCACAGGAAGCGTCCAAACGATTCAATAAAATGTTCAGGGTTCGATCATATTTTGGACAGTGAATTTAGTTCTCCGATACCAGGCCCTTCTCAAGTAGTCCACCACGCCCAGGCCACTGGCATCGTAGCGGCTGAACGCAGATAACATAAAGCAGGCCTAGCCTGAGACAAGCAAGCGGAGCTAAGTAGTGGCAGAAGTGTTTTTTGTCTTAGGTCTGTGTAATGTGGGCAAAACAACACAAAGGGCCTCTTCACGACTTTGGCGGTAACCCTTAAATCCGGCGGTCACGCTATTACCGCTGGATTTAAGGGTCCGCCAAATCAGGACTTTGGCGGATTTCGCCCCAACTCTTGGCTGGGGGGAAATCCGGCGAAAATTTGCGCTATTGCCGCCGGCGGGAAATCCGCCGGTGGTAAGAGCGCGAATTTTCCCCATTGAGCCCAATGGGGAATGTGCTCAATGGGGAATGAGGAATTCCATTACCGCCGGTGGTAATACCGCAGGCGTTACCGCCAAAGTCGTGATCAGGCCCAAAGTGTAGAAGGTCCTCCACTGGCCACTGACAGCAGGGGCAAGCTGTAGGTTGCACATTATGAGTCCAGCTTTCTGTTCCTGCCCCTAGACAGCAGGGGCAAGCTGTAGCTTGCACATTATGAGTCCAGCTTTCTGTTCCTGCCCCTAGACAGCAGGGGCAAGCTGTAGCTTGCACATTATGAGTCCAGCTTTCTGTTTGTGCCCCTAGACAGCAGGGGCAAGCTGTAGCTTGCACATTATGAGTCCAGCTTTCTGTTTGTGCCCCTAGACAGCAGGGGCAAGCTGTAGCTTGCACATTATGAGTCCAGCTTTCTGTTTGTGCCCCTAGACAGCAGGGGCAAGCTGTAGGTTGCACATTATGAGTCCAGCTTTCTGTTTGTGCCCCTAGACAGCAGGGGCAAGCTGTAGCTTGCACATTATGAGTCCAGCTTTTTGTTCGTGCCCCTAGACAGCAGGGGCAAGCTGTAGCTTGCACATTATGAGTCCAGCTTTTTGTTCGTGCCCCTAGACAGCAGGGGCAAGCTGTAGCTTGCACATTATGAGTCCAGCTTTCTGTTCGTGCCCATAGCCATAAGCAATCAAACGGGGCTCGGGTCAAGGCCCAGCAATCTGCAGGATTATCACTGTGGAACAAGTACGGCTGAATAGCGCCTGCAGATGTTAACACAATATGCCTTCTGTTTACAAGAATACCCAAGGCAGCAGACTCCCTATATGCCAGCAAGATGGAATTAAACATTTGTTTGTATGCCCTGACCGCACAGGGGGTCAAGAAGATTGAGGGGCAGACAAGATTAGCACAATTTAACTGTCTAATGCATTTCTGGATGTACATAAACCAGGGGATTTTCTTTACAGCTGAGCTACTCACCAGGGCTCTTATAATCTTATGTGAAAGAGTGGCTTTCTGGTTAGCCCATAGTGCCAGCCAATGCAAGACTGGAGCCAATAGCCACTCATCGGCAATGTGCGGACATCCCAATTCTAAATGTGTCCCATAGTTTGGAGCAGACTGTGGTAGCCCAAGCAGTTTTTTAAGAAGGGAGTTCTCCACATTTTTGATTTTTGGAATCCTTTCCATACCCCACAGTGCTGCCCCATAATTAGTGGCAGTTTTTGTTTGAGCCCTGTATACTTCGAGAATTCATTTGATTGGGTGCCCCACGCAGTTATGTTGAAAGCGGGACAAACCCCCAAGCGCCTGTCTCATCCTAATACATTGCTTATCGACATGGCCAAACCCTCGCCAATTCTCCGTAAAACAAATTCCCAGATAATCAAAGCTGGTCATCCTCGGGATAGGTTTGCGTCCACTCCATATCGTGCGCATCTTGAGATGTCTAACACCCGAACTCTTACATGCCATAACTGCTTATTTTTGTGAATTCACAGTCAGCTTATGGGAAGCCATAAATTTGGTGTAGACATCCACCAGGCATTGTAAAGCTCTGGGGGTACGGGCAATTAAAACCATATCATCGGCATAACCTAAGACTGGGAGGGGGATGCCACCCACTGTGATATAGTTGCTATGGGAGTTAACCAATGCCTGGTAGACACCATTTATGTAAAGGGCAAACAATACCAGGGCCACAACACAGCCCTGGCGAACGCCCAAAAAGGTCTCAAAAAAGGCTGTGCACTATGACTCCTTCTGTAAGTCCTCCCATCCTATTTCTGGGGGTACCAAATATAATATTGCAATATTTGGTATCCCTTGATTTGGAAGGGTTAACATTGAACAGAACACTGTTTGAACTACCCCTTCTATCGGGGTGGTGAGTACATCATCTGCCTACACTATGGGCCTCATTACAAGTGAGGCGGAACGGGTTAACGGGACCCGCTAAAGGAGGCGGACCCGTTAAACCCGTTCCGCCTCATTACAAGCTCCCCTCGCGGGACCCGGTAAGTAACGCCTGGTCAAACCAATCGGCCCATTGTTTGCTCCCTCCCCCATTCCCATTCAGCCCTGTGGGGGCTGAAATGGGAATGGGGAAGGTCCGGACCCGGGTTCCTGGAGGGAGGAATTACCGGGCCCTCTGAACTCGGAATCGCCCGGTAATTCCCCATTCTAGGAACCCGGACCTGATTTTGTGCGGCAGCCAGGCCGCCAATAGTGGCATGGCTACCGCCAAAATCGTAATGAGCCCCTATGACTTCTTCTGTAAATCCTCTCATCCTTTCCTTTCTGGGGATACCAAATATAACTGCTGATATAGTGTTGTAATATTTGGTATCCCCTTGATTTTGAGGCCTATTTTGTAATATAATAACAGTTGAATTGACACTGAATTAGGGAGGGTAGTACTGTATGTGTCTTAAGTATATAGTCCTTATTGGAGTCCTGCCATCCATGTTTGTGGGGATACTAGATAATATACTGATGTGATATTTGGTATCCCATTGATTCAGAGGGCTCTCCTTTAACACAATTTGTATTTGTTAGAGTATCAGAGTGTGCACCCGCACTATTTACTCCTACTTGGAGTCCTTCCATCATCCTTTCTTATGTGGATGCTTAATAAAGCAGTTGATTCAGTGCTGTAGTATTCTGTATCCCATTGATTTCAAGGGTTACATTTTAACACAATGGGTCTCATTCCGAGTCTGGCGGTAAAAATCTGGTGTTACCGTGATGGCGGTTCTACCGGTTCTACCACTGCGTGGTGCCAGAAAGAAGGTAGGATTACAGCGCATCCCTTATCAGCGGAACCGGTGACACCGCCATCACAGTAATACCATTGTTGACGGATGTACCGTCAACAGTGTTGGCGGTGTACCCGCCGCTGCCACGTGCATGCCGGACCTAGCGGCACTACGTACACAGAGCCGGAAACACCAGAACTGGAAATAATGTGATCGCCAGAACCAGAAAGAGCCTGGCAGCCATTACAAAAATCACAATCCACTGCAATCTCCCTGTTCCTGAAGCCATCCAGCCTTGCTGACTGCCACAACACATCCAGGGACATGTCATACAGGATTCCCCAAACCCGCCAGTGGAAGCTACGCTTCAGCGAGGCAGAGCTCACCGTGCTGGTGGAACTCATAGCGGACAATGCTGGGGAGCTATTCTTCGCAGACCAGAGCTGCAGCAAACAGCTCAGATGCAAAGCAATCTGGGCTGGAGCAGTTCAGAAGGTGACAGCTGTGGGGGTGACAGCAAGGAATGTGAAAGACTGCCACAAGTGGTGGGATAACCTCCAGCTAAGGGTGCACAACCTTCTGGCTGCACACCGCCACAAATTCACAGCTACAGGTGGCGGACCACCCTCACCCCTGAAACTGCTTCCCTGGGAGGAAAAGTGCAGCAGTGTTCTCCATCGGGAGGGCATAGAGGGAGTCAGCGCAGCAGAGGCAGGAGCTGGGACACCTGTCGGGGCTGGTGAAACTGCACAAATATAAAGGTCACACAAGCATATCCTGCCCCCCCCCCCTACCATCAATGCACATAAATGCCCATAGCATTGGCCACATCACCCCAACCAGACCCTTTACTGCCATGCCCCCTCACTGAATTAAGTGCAAAGCAAGTCACATGCCCTACCCCCAAGCATGCCCCATACACAACCACATGACAATGCACCACACATGACTGTGTGTGAACTGACGCTATGGTGCCTGTAAGTAGACCGCCACACATGTGACAGTACCAGCAAACACATGATGATGCCCCATTACAGTGGCTGCCAGGGCTGCAGCGCCCAACAGGCCTGTCCGTGGCGAGTGCTGCCACTGCCTCTGCCTAGCCAATCCCATGTGACCGTATGGGACTCAATGTGAATTTGAATCAAGAACATGTTGCCGCCTGACTTCCTGGGCTATGGGCTTTGAGTAGTCCAGTTGCACTGTGAAGTCAGCATATGTACATTGTCAATGGGCTTCATGCTGAGTTTTCCGGGCCAGAAAGAAGGGTGCCGGTAAACTCACTGGCACCCTTGTCTCTGGACCGGGAAACTATTGGTTTCCCTGCCGGAGCCACTGTGACCGACAGGTCTGACCCTGCTGGGCACAGTGGTCATGGTAGGCAAAGCTGTCACGGAAGCACTGGCACCCTTAACAACGATGCTGGTGCTTCCGTGTCCCAACTCCCATAGAGTCGCATAGGACTCTATGGGAATGGGGATTAACACAATTACCAGCTCCTGACTTCCCGGCCGCCGGACTTGTAATAGCCTGGTGGCACCGGGAAGTCAGGCGCTGGTAATTCTTTACGGGTCCATCGGCAACTCGCCGGTAGCACCGGCAGGGTTACCGCCGGACCCGTAATGAGGCCCAATGGCTCCAGCAGCAAGCTGCTGGTAGCACTGGCATGGTTAATACCAGATCCATAATGAGGCACAGTGTCACCTGCACACTGTAGCACCACTCCCATGCATCGACACCCATACACAGCTGCATGTACAGCATGTCTACGGCGTAGGCCACGCACCCAGGTCCCCCCTAACCCGCACATGCTAACACTGATGAACAACTCTTTGCCAGGATCAACTGACAATAGAAGGAAACATAATCCCCAAAGGCGACACTGTGCATCCTGGTCACGAGTATTGCATGTGTGTCTGCCGTGCTGAGACTGCCAGCACATCACAACACTGGTACGCCCTCACCTGCACATACACATGGGCACACACTGATTTGGGAGTGCCTGTTCCTCATATGACCCTACCATGAAAACACCACACACATCCTGTTCATGCAACCAGGTCAAACATCAACTCCAGCCACACCCCCCCCAACAACCTCCGCAACACATCCCAAATCTCTGCACACGGGCAGACACACATGGCACTACCCACAGCCCAACGTGGGTGCGCATGTCAGCATATCCAGCACAGCGGTGTCACATGTGGCATCTGCACGGTGCCTGCAGCTGAGTCTACGCAACACATGCACGAGTTACGCATACCGTGCAGCAGTGCCTGCCCCCACAATGTAATATAGCACAATGACCATGTAGCATGTAATTGTACAATACTCTGCCATCCACTTCGCTAACATCAGGCCTTTCGTTCACCCACAGGAACATCATTTGACACAGACGGCGGTCAAGCACACACTTCAAGGGGCAGCGGACGTGCAAGGGCCACAGCACACCATCACTCATCCTCTGGTGCAAGCACCTCAGCCATCATGGGAGTGACAACTGCAACTGTAAACTAGGCAGAGCCGGCAGACACCCCTGCTCCCCCATCACACAGGCAGCCCCTCTGCCTGCTCCACCTGCTGCCCCCGTCACACAGGCAGCCCCTCTGCCTCCTCCACTTGCTGCCCCTTCACACAGGCAGCCCCTCTGCCTGCTCCACCTGCTGCCCCCGTCACACAGGCAGCCCCTCTGCCTCCTCCACCTGCTGCCCCCATCACACAGGCAGCCCCTCTGCCTGCTCCGCCTGCTACCCCATCACACAGGCAGCCCCTCTGCCTGCTCCGCCTGCTGCCCCCGTCAAACAGGCAGCCCCTCTACCTGCTTCGCCTGCTGCCCCGTCACACAGGCAGCCCCTCTGCCTCCTCCACCTACTGCCCCCGTCACACAGGCAGCCCCTCTGCCTGCTCCGCCTGCTGCCCCCGTGACACAGGCAGCCCCTCTGCCTCCTCCACCTGCTGCCCCGTCACACAGGCAGCCCCTGGCTCTGCCTCCTCTACCTGCTGCCCCCGTCACACAGGCAGCCCCTCTGCCTCCTCCACCTGCTTCCTCGTCACACAGGCAGCCCCTCTGCCTCCTCCACCTGCTGCCCCCATCACACAGGCAGCCCCTCTGCCTCCTCCACCTGCTGCCCCCATCACACAGGCAACCCTCTGCCTCCTCCACCTACTGCCCCGTCACACAGGCAGCCCCTCTGCCTCCTCCACCTGCTGCCCCGTCACACAGGCAGCCCCTCTGCCTCCTCCATCTGCTGCCCCGTCACACAGGCAGCCCCTCTGCCTCCTCCACCTGCTGCCCCGTCACACAGGCAGCCCCTCTGCCTCCTCCATCTGCTGCCCCGTCACACAGGCAGCCCCTCTGCCTGCTCCCCCTGCTGCCCCATCACACAGGCAGCCCCTCTGCCTGCTCCACCTGCTGCCCCCGTCACACAGGCAGCCCCTCTGCCTCCTCCACCTACTGCCCCGTCACACAGGCAGCCCCTCTGCCTCCTCCACCTGCTGCCCCCGTCACACAGGCAGCCCCTCTGCCTGCTCCGCCTGCTGCCCCCATCACACAGGCAGCCCCTCTACCTGCTCCGCCTGCTGCCCCCGTCACACAGGCAGCCCCTCTGCCTCCTCCACCTACTGCCCCGTCACACAGGCAGCCCCTCTGCCTCCTCCACCTGCTGCCCCCGTCACACAGGCAGCCCCTCTGCCTGCTCCGCCTGCTGCCCCGTCACACAGGCAGCCCCTCTACCTGCTCCGCCTGCTGCCCCCGTCACACAGGCAGCCCCTCTGCCTCCTCCACCTGATGCCCCCGTCACACAGGCAGCCCCTCTGCCTCCTCCACCTGCTGCCCAGTCACACAGGCAGCCCCTCTGCCTGCTCCACCTGCTGCCCCCGTCACACAGGCAGCCCCTCTGCCTCCTCCACCTGCTGCCCCATCACACAGGCAGCCCCTCTGCCTCCTCCACCTACTGCCCCCGTCACACAGGCAGCCCCTCCGCCTCCTCCACCTGCTGCCCCATCACACAGGCAGCCCCTCTGCCTCCTCCACCTACTGCCCCCGTCACACAGGCAGCCCTTCTGCCTCCTCCACTTGCTGCCCCCATCACGAGGCAGCCCCAAGTGGAATCCTACGGGCACATGCACCACCACCACCGCAGTGGGCCGAGCCATATGCCACAGACAGCTGCAATGGCGATGAGGCTGTCGAGGCAGGCCTAAACACCGGCGAGGATATAGAACACACAACAGAGGTTTTGGGCTCATTCAGCCCCATGAGCCTCAGAAGTCCTGTGCTCTTGCCCAACGCATCACTACAGGAGATGAATGCGTGTCTCCAACGAATGGAAGAGCGACAGGACACACTAACCACACTGGTGCAGCAGCACTTAGAGGAGTCACACCTTCAGAGGGAGAGCAATCAGGCAATTGGACGGTGAGTTGCCTGTGCCATTGGGCTTTCTGCCTGTGCCACTGTCCTCATGTCTCTGAGGGTACGTGAGGGCAATAGTGTGCAGTCTAATATTGCAGAGACAAAGGCACTAGCCCTACAGGCTATCATGTCTTGACTACTGCCTTAAAACACGCCAGTGCCCTCCACCAGCACCACACCTGCAAGCTCCCAGGCAAGCAGCCCCAGGAGGAGATCTATGCGCCGGTCTGGCTAATCTCAGAGGGACAAACATGATATGATATGTTATGGTGGACCCGGGGATCGAACCTGTGTTGCTCTGTGCGTCTTGTTTCCAAGGCGAGCACGTTACTCCTGAGCTATCCTCCCATGCGGCGAAGCGTGGCCGGAAGTAGTGCCGGAACATGGACACTTGCTCCACATGTGAATAGTTTGGGAGTGGGAGGGGGGTCCATAGTTGGAATAGATAGTTGGGGCCTGGGAGGCGGGAGGATACGTTTGGGAGTGGGAGGGGGTCCATAGTTGAGATAGATAGTTGGGGCCTGGGTGGGAGGGTACGATAGGGAGAGTATTGTTGTTGCACCTGGTTTCAATTGTCTTCATTATAATACACTGGGTTGTGCATATCAATCACGACTGGACATTCTTTCTCTGCGTGAGTGTTAATATTTTAATCAAAGCATCAGCAATTACATGTTAGAAATTGTGCACCATGTGCCTGTGAGGATTGTTCCATTTTTTTTTTTTATCGGTCCATCCCGTGCATGTTGACCATCCATGGCATCCCGCCGGGGTCGCACTGCCATCCCATCATCTTCGCCATCCCCATCCTCCTAATCTGCAGGGTCCATGTCCGCGGGCAGTGCAATGTTCCTTCTAACACACATGCTGAGGAGCATGATGGGGCTATACATTAGTGCCCCGGCCGATCTGCTGAGGCAGCAGAACCTGGCCTTGAGCAGTCCAAAAGTCTGTTTTATGATTCCCCGTGTACGGATGTGTGCCCGGTTGTAGGCCTCCTCATGCCTGTTCCGTGGCCGTCTAACGGGTGTCATCAGACATGGTGTGAGGGGGTGTCCTGCATCACCTGCATGGGAGTGACAGAATGGTGATTGAATGTTTGTGGTGTAAATTTCATGTCAGCGATGAGAGCATGTACACATTTCCAGGATGTAATTAGCACACCTTAGTACATGCCACAGATGGCCCAATGGATTTTTACAATGTTGCATGTGACAACATTTCAATATTCTAATGTTTGGTCACTCATTCCATCTGAGACTGTTTGACCTGCTCACTGTCTGCAGTCAGGATATGACCTTCGATGCTACTACATGACTTATTCCTTTCAATGTAAACAAGGGTGTGTGTCTGCCTACTAGGAGCCTCATGTCTTGTATGGTGCTAACTATCTGTGTTCTGCACCTGCAGCGCACAAGAGGCAAGACACTGCTGTGCGCAGCGGGCCCAGTAGGCAGTGTACACAGGGGAGCGCCTGCTACTTTCTCACATGTGACAATACTCCCATATACATGTCACCATTGCGTAGTGTGACGTTCCATGGTTAGGGGGACTTTCCATTTGCCAGTACATGAATTCCTGTGATATGGCAACCTGTCATGGACCTCATGCAGGGTATGGTGAGTGCCTATTTACCTCTGCCCCCCAATACACAGGGGTCATGCATTGGTCAGTCTACTCACCCAACAGCCAGGTGCGCTCTCCGATGTGACGTGCCATGTACCCTGGCAATGTGGAGTTCCGCAAGACCATAGAGTCATGTGTAGATCCCGGAAAACATGCACAGCAACGGGTGATGAGGTGTTCAGCATCACAGACCATTTGCACGTTGATGGAGTGGAACTGTTTGCGATTTCTATACACTGCCTCAATGGCATGTCTGGCCACCAACTCCACATGGATGTAATCTAACACACCTATTCAATTGAGCATGCCTGCAAGGGCACAGAAGGCCACTTTGGTGGCATTGACCTGGGCAGGGGTTCGGGGTAGGCTAATGTGGTCTGACACATGGCAAAGCAGTGCATCCAATACGTGGAACAAGACCCTAGAAAAACAGGGTTGTGACAGCCCGTGCAGCTCACCCATGGTGTGCTGGTATGTGCCATTTACAAGGAAGTGCAGTACCGGCATAACCTTCAGCAAGGGGGGGATTGCAGTCCGTATATTTATCATGCTGCTGATGTCGTCATTAATGAGGATGACTATTGATATTATGGTCTCCCTGTCAAGCCGGTACATGGTGTGTATTTTGCTTGGGGTCAGGTTCCAGGGCGAGGCCCTGATGCAGGGTATTGCTGGCTGCCTGCGGGGTGCTACCTGCTGGACATTTAGGTTAGGCATGGCCAACTGGTTCATCAATCGCCTCCTGCGCCTACCCCACCACCGCTGCCCCTCAGCTGCTTAACCTCAATCCCTCCTTGCAGGCTCCCCACTCCACTTGCTGTTACAGTGACTGCCAGCATGGTTGTGTTGAAAGGTGGGTTGGGTGTGGGTGTGCTCCTTTTGTACATTCCCAGTGGTCAATGGTGTGCAGCTGGGCTAATTTTGTATACCCGTGGCCTGTTTGCCAGCTTGGTTGTGTTGGTAGGTGGGTTGGGTGTGGGTGTGGTCTGTTTCTGCTTTCACAGTGGTCCATTCACAGTGGCACAATGGTGTGCAGCAATGCTGGTTTGGTACACCTCGGGCCTGTTGCTGCTCCCCTTGCACTGTTTAATGCCTGGTCCGCGGTACCAGTATTACAGGCGCAGTGGTCACGGTGCCACCGCCATTTTTATGGCAGTGTTTCCATGTAGGCGGAACTCTAAATGTGCCCGTCCCACTGCCTTGCTGGTAATTCAGGGACGTCCGGCGACTCTTGCCGCTGTTTGCGGTCACAGTGCTACCGGGTTCGGTAGCACCGTGGGTGTCATTTTGCGGTGACAGTGTTTCTGCACTTGTGACTCTGAATGTGCCATTTTGGTAAATTGTGCCAGTAGGGTGCTACCGGCACCGCTATTTCCAGACCGGCATGCTTGCAATGAGGCCCAGTGTCACTTTAATTGGTCTTGAATTGTATAGATGCTTAGAGTATTAGTCTATGCCATATTATCCTTCTTAGAGCCCTTATATGCTGTTTTCAGATTAATGCCAACTTGAAAAGTCCATCATGAGCTGTAATATTTTGTATCCCTTTCACTTTGACGGTTAACATTTATGAAAACACTGCTTGAACTATGCCTTGTAAGGCATCCAGTCCTTTCATCGAAAAACCTTTTTCCATCTAATATTTTCTAACCAAAATATGTTAATGTAATGCATTTTTGTGTAGGGTAAAGGGTTAATTTTGTTTGCAAAATGTTTGGGGTGGGTTTTTAAGGGTCCTAAACAGGGAGTTCGTGGGGGACCCCCCACAAAAAAATGCATTGGATTAACTTTTTTTGTTAGAAAATATTCAATGGAAAAATGTTTAGATTAAACATTTTTCGATGAAAAGATATAGAACCCCTTGTAACGGGTAGGCAAGTACATCATTTGTCTACACTATGAACTCCTCTGGAAGGCGTCCTACCCTTTTGTGTCTGGTAATACCAAATATAATCACTGATATACTGTTGTAATATTAGGTATCCCCTTGATTTCGATGGTTCACTTTAGCAAAGCACTGCTTCAACTAGCCTTTTATCGGGGCAGTGAGTACATCATTTGTCTACACTATGGGCATCATTACAACTCTGCCGGTAGCCGTGCCGGTAAAACCGGAGTTGCATTTTCCCATTTGCGGGTGCCGGAAAGAAGAGACTCCCCATCCCCATTCGGCCCCATAGGGCTGAATGGGGGTGGGGACGTCAGATGCACCGGCGCATTCAGAGTGCTGGCAGTGCATCCAACGTGCTCTGCTCGCGGGTGCCGTTACACCCGCCAGGTCAGACCTGGCGGGTGAAACGGCACCCGCGAGCAGAGCTCGAAGTATGGCGGTCCGGGGACTACGGTACCGGCATGCTTACCGGTACCGTAGTTCCCGGACCGCCATGCTTGTAATGAGGCCCTATGAATCCTTCTGTTAATCCTCCCATCCTTTTTCCTATGGATACCAAATATTACAACACTAAATTAGACTCAATTAGATATTATATTTGGTATCCATAGAAAAAAGTATGGGAGGACTTACAGAAGGAGTAATATAATCACTGATATACTGTTTTAATATTAGGTATCCCCTTGATTTTGAGGGTTATCATTTAACAAAACACTGCTTGAACTACTCCTTGTATTGGGGCAGTGAGTACATCATTTGTCTACACTATGACTACTTCTGTAAGTCCTCCCATGCTTTTTTCTGGGGCTACCAAATACAATAGCTGATATAGGGCCTCATCACGAGTTCGGCGGTAATGCAGCGGTTTTCCCGTCGGACGTAAATAGCGCTAACGCCAAGGCCCCCGGCGGATAATCTGCCAAATCACGAGTTATCGTACACGCGCACCGGGCCATGGCGTTAGCGCAAATTGTGCAAAACGGGTTGAACCCTTAAATCCGGCGCACCGTGCGCTACCGCCATATCGCGCTAATAGCACGCGCCATGAGCGTGGGAAACGCGTCACAGCCGGAACGGGAAACAAAGCGGCGGCCATCTTGGAAATCACAATCCATCGGATATCACAGCCCCTGGAAGCCATCCACGCCATCTAAGACCAAAACATGTCACAGGAGCGCACTAGGGGCAAGACTGCCCTGGACAGGGTGAGAAAGCCCAAATTCAGCGACCAGGAGCTGGCTGTACTGGTGGAGGTGGCCGAGACACATCATGAGGAGCTGCAGCAGCGCAAAACCAGTGGCCAGCGCAGAGCATTGATTTGGCGCAACATCAGCGAAGGGTCACTGCTGTGGGGCACGTGCCCCGGGATGGGGAGGATTGCCGCAAGCGCCTCAATGACCTGCGTGTGAGAGTCCGCGGCTTCCTCTCACAGCACAGGAGTGCAAGAAGGGGCACTGGAGGAGGGCCACCACCACCCCCACCCGAACTCACACCTTGGGAGGAGAAGATGAGTGCCCTGATTGATATTGGCACCATCGAGGGAATTGGTGGAGCGGAGGCAGGCACTGGCATCGATCCAACTGCAGGTGAGTCCCACCCCGAATGCATGCAACTGAAAGTACCACACATGCAGACCCTGAGTGAATGAATGTGAAGAAAAGTGTGTGAGGAACTGCAGACGCCCATAAGTGAGCCCTACATCCATTGAACCGTAGTGCTGCCTAGACGACCCTGCACGTGGAGTGCATCAATGTCACGGGCAGGGGATAGACATCCATAGCCATGGGACAGCTACATAGAGTTTGAGTGTGCATGAATACACCCCCAAAACCCTGAGTGCAGTGCACCCCAACCACGCATGCAATCTTGTCACTCAAACATTCCCATGCAGTGTACCTCCATACTCACTCACACCAAGCACCACATGGCGACTGAACAAAATGCAAGTTGAATGCGTGATTGAAACTGTCTTCAATCCCACTTGTTAGCATGAACTGCATTACACAAATGTAGGTAGCATTGAACTCATACCACACCCTATGCACCCCACAGGCACACGTCAAACCCAATGGGACGAAGATGATGGGGAGGAGGCCACACCATCACGGCGCCCACGGCAGTGAGCCTCCACCAGCACCACCACCCCACAAAGAGGCAGCACGGAAGGGAGACGACCCAGGCCACCCCCCACTTCACCACAACACAGCCCTACCAGACCGCAGAAGCACCCACATGCCCGCAGGGAGGGCACCGCCAGCTCACCCCAAGCCACCAGACACAGCCCCGATGCAGAGGGACTGACCTGTGGATCGGAGCCCGACGTGGGAGTGGCACCTCCACGTGCACATCATGCAGGAGGACAGCATTCGCCCGGAAGCAGTGACGCAGAAGGGATGGTCACACCACAGGGAACCCCAAGGCCAGGCACACAGCAAACACAAAGCCCACATGTGCATGTGCGTTGTGTCGGCACACCACAGCCGGACGTTGACACGCAATCATATGGCAGCCCTGAAGACCGGCACTCAGAGCCTGGCAGCCCAATCCAAGCCGGTGTCATGTCCCCATGCAGCCCCCCCCCTGACAGTGCACAAGTGGCAGGCCGGCACATGCCACACCGGGGGTGCCCTTCATCACAGGGGCAGCAGTGATGGGCCGACTCGACGTGATTGAGGCCAAACAGGCCAAGGTAGAATCAGTGGCCAAGGTGCACAGCCGGCACATCAAGGCTATCAGTGCATCCATACGCCATGGATGCAAATAGATAGCGCGTGACAATGCGCGCACACGCAGAGTTGTAGAGCAATGTACCGCTGCCCTGACAGGGTTTGGACAAAGAGTGAGGGAGTTGTGCGAGGCAGTGTCAGCACTTGCTGAGCAAACAAGGGAGGGAAACAACCTCATCCGACAGCACATGCAGGCAACCGGGTCAGTCCCTTCAACCTCAACCACACCCACGGAGGGTTCCCTTGAGCCATCTCCTAGGTGCCGGTCTATGCGCCACCTGAGGTCACACACACCAGAGGGGCCCGGACAAGGAATGCGCCCATGACCATCCTAGTCGTACATGGCATCTTTGTTGGTGCCCTAATAAGACACATGCACCTATCTGCACATTTGTGGGTAGTTCACTGGGGGGAGAGGGGATTGTGTGCTGGGTGTTCACCGGGGGTGGGGATTGTGTGCTGTGTGTTCACTGGGGGAGGGGGATTGTGTGTTGGGTGTTCACTGGAGGGAGGGGGATTGTTGCACTGAGAATAAATCACGTTTCAAAAATCACAAAGCATGGACAGTAATGATTGTGGAAAAATTCTATTAAATGTTGAAGTGACATCTGTTCAATTTACCCATCACCCGTGTTAGAAAAATACATCAATCAATCCCTGTCTGGCTAACCTCCCCTCCCTCAACCCTACCCTTTGTGCATGTGCAACACCTTCAGGCACGTCATCACCCTCACTCCCATCCTCAGTTGGCTGCACATGAGCATCAGGGGGCAGTGGCACATTTCTGCGACAGCAGATGTTGTGCAGCATGGCACATGTCAGTACAATTTTGCCAACTTTTTCTGGTGCATACATCATTGCCCCTCCTGTGCGGTCTAGGCACCAGAAGCGTGCCTTCAGCAGTCCAAATTCCCTCTCCACGCAGATCCGTGTACGAGCATGGGCAAGGTTGTATGCCCGCTCCGCTACCGTGTGTGGATGTGGCACAGGGGTCATGAGCCACGTGTACTGGGGATATCCAGAATCACCTGCAGGAGAGAGAAAGCCGGTATGGGGATAAGATAAATCCAGTGGGTGTACAGAGCTCAGTCATCAGTGTCATTTTGCCATACGTGTCATTAGGTCAACAACATCGTGGATTGTGCTGTTCTACGAGCAGAATTGAATCAATGAGGTACTCTCAACTTGGTACGCCTCTGTTTCCGGATGTAACTGTACTCATTCACTTGTCACTGTGTAAGGGGTCCCTTCCATCTACTTCTGCATGAGAGAAGTGGCTGCCTCATGTGTCATTGCCATTCCATTTGGCTGCAGTTGCATTTGCTGGTTGTCACTGTTCTGTACTGTTCTCCAGGCATTTCCTTGGCCATTCTGGGGACAGGGTTTGTGGGATGTACATGGCCATTACTCAGTCTGCTCATGTGTGGTGCATTTGTGGATGTGGCAACTTATGGGTTACATTTGCATGACTGTCGGGTGGGCAGGGTGGGATGTGTGTACTGTGTCAGTGTTGGGAGCCATGGTGCTACTCACACAGGAGGCTTTATGGTGGTGGGCCTTCCATATGTCACTGTTGTCTTTTACATCCTGAATGGGTATGTTCTGCTGTGTTGGACATGTCCAAGGTTTGTCGTGCAAGCTGCTAGAATGGGAATGCTGCTGCAGTAATGGTGCTGCCTACTGGGATTCATGGATTTCATTGTGTGTGACCAGCCCCATCAGTTGTGGATTGACATGCATTATGGTATACATATGTACTCACCCTGCAGCCATGTGTTTTGCACTCGGTGCCTTTCCATGTACGCTGGCAGGGTACTGTTGCGCAGGACCATGGAGTCGTGGGTGAATCCTGGGTAGCGGGCACAGCAGTCGCTGAAGGTGAGGTCAGGGCCACATGTCATCTGCATGTTGAGGGAATGCTACTGTTTCTGGTTCCTGTAGCTGCCTCATGTGCCTGGGGTGGTACGAGTGCCACATGTGTGCAGTCCAGGGATACTATTACATTCGGGACTTGGGCAATGGCATAGAATTGACCCTTCAGCTGGTGCACCTGTGCCTGTGTGGCTGGCAATGCAATGTGTTCGTTCACATGATTCAACAGTGCATCAAGCACCTGTCCCAGCATGGCACTGAATGTGGACTGGGCCATTCCATGCATCATGGCAACGGTATGTTGGTAGCTGCCAGTCCCAAGAAATTGAAGCACAGACACGAGCTTCACTAGGGGAGGTACTGCCGTGGTGGTGGCTATGCGGCTGCCAATGTCACCCTGGATTGTGTCCAGCAACTGGGTGATGGTTGCCCTGTCCAGCCGATATTCTGTCACCAACTGACCATCAGTCAGGGCCCAGGGTGTTGGCCTGACCCTGGGGATGGCTGGCCGCCTTGCTGGTGCTGCTCTCCTCCTCCTTCTCCTCAACCCCACTGCCCCCTGTACTCCCAGGGCCCTGGCCTGGTTGGCTGGCCTCTGTAGCTCCAGGTGCAGCAGGTAGAAGTCAAGGCCCCCGGCTCCAAATGGCAGCATGGTGTTGGGGAGGGTATGTTGTGCATGGGTGGCTCCTTTGTAGGCCTCTGATTTGCATTGGTTCCACCTGGGCCCTGATTGCTGTCTCCTCCCTGCTCCTGGTGGTGCAATGGTGTTGGGGAGGGTATGTTGTGCATGGGTGGCTCCTTTGTAGGCCTCTGATTTGCATTGGTTCCACCTGGGCCCTGATTGCTGTCTCCTCCCTGCTCCTGCTGGTGTAATGGTGTTGGGGAGGGTATGTTGTGCATGGGTGGCTCCTTTGTAGGCCTCTGATTTGCATTGGTTCCACCTGGGCCCTGATTGCTGTCTCCTCCCTGCTCCTACTGGTGTTATGGTGTTGGGGGGGGGGGTGTTGTGCATGGGTGGGTCCTTTGTAGGCCTCTGAATTGCATTGGTTTCACCTGGGCCATTATTGCTGTCTCCTCCCTGCTCCTACTGGTGTAATGGTGTTGGGGGCGGGGGGGGGGGTGTGTTGTGCATGGGTGGGTCCTTTGTAGGCCTCTGAATTGCATTGGTTTCGCCTGAGCCCTCATTGCTGTCTCCTCCCTGCTCCTGCTGGTGTAATGGTGTTGGGGAGGGTGTGTTGTGCATGGGTGGCTCCTTTGTAGGCCTCTGATTTGCATTGGTTCCACCTGGGCCCTTATTGCTGTGGCCTGTGTTCTTTTACCTCCAGCTTTTTGATGGGGGTATTTTCGGCGGATTATCCGCCGCTTTTCTGGCGCTAATAGCGCCTGCGCCGGACTCGTGATTGCTAATGTTTTAGCGCGAATGGTTACTGGCGCTTTTACAGCCAATAGCGTTACCGCCGATTTTAAGGGTAATCGCCCAACTCGTGATGAGGCCCATAGTGTTATAATATTAGGTAACCCCTTGATTTTGAGGGGTAACATTTAACAAAGCACTGCTTGAACTGTCCCTTGCATCTGGATGGTGAGTACATCTTTTGTCTCCACCATGACTACTTATGTAAGTCCTCCCATCCTTTTTTCTGGGATACCAAATATAATAGCTGATATACAGCCTCATTATGACCCGGGCGGTAAGGGATTACCGCCCTATTCCGAGGTCCCTTTGCGGGTCCTCCCTTAACGCCTGGTTATACCAGGCATTAAGGACGGGACCAGCAAAGGGACTTAGGTAATAACGGTACCGCAATTTGCGGTACCGTTATTACCGCCTTCCCCATTCCCATTGAGCCCTATGGGGGCTCAAATGGGAATGGGGAAGGGCCCTGGTGAATGGGGAATTACCGCCCCGCCAACCTTGGAATGAGGCGGTAATACCTCCATCACCAGGGCGGAGTCGGTAAGGGTTTGGAGGCAGCCATGGTGCTAATAGCGCCATGGTTACCTCCATACTCCTAATGAGGCCCATAGTGTTGTAATATTTGGTATCCCCTTGATTTTGAGGGTTATCATTTAACAAAACACTGTTTGAACTATTCCTGCAGTGAGTACATCATTTGTCTACACTATGACTACTTCTGTAAGTCCTCCCATGCTTTTTTCTGGGGCTACCAAATACAATAGTTGATATAGTGTTGTAATATTTGGTATCCCCTTGATTTTGAGGGGTAACATTTAACAAAGCACTGATTGAACTGTCCCTTGCATCTGGATGTTGAGTACATCGTTTGTCTCCACCATGACTGCTTCTGTAAGTCCTCCCATCCTTTTTTCTGGGATACCAAATATAAATCATCATAAATATCATAGTATGTCACCAAATATCTGATTTTGTGTTGTAATGTTTGGTATCCAATGATTTTGAGGATTAACATTTAGCAAAGCACTGCTTGAACTCTCCTTTATGTTTGGGCCATGATTACATGATTTGGCCACACTATGGGCCTCATTACGAGAATGGAGGTAATGAAAAAAGGAAGGCGGAATGGTAATACCGGCATTGTTAATGGGTCCGGGGCATTACGACCCGACAACCCGCCAATACCGCCACCGCCTGTACTGTGCCCCATCAAACCGGCACGCGCGCGTACACGCGCCCCTTTGCGGAGTAAATACCAGGGGGCCGGTAATAGGAGGACATCACAACTCACGCGTGCATGCAATTAGCGGCATCCAGAAGGCGGTAATTAGGGCCTGCATGATGGCGGCAATACAGGCATCGCGGACCACCCGTTAACAGCAATCCTCAATCAAGGCAACTGCCACAGGTGCACACAATCACCACAGGTGGAGTCAATGGAGCCTGTCCCAGTATAAAAGGAGTACACTCACACCCCACACCCCTTCCTACACCAAAATGATACCACTAGCTGTTGCAATCATGGGGCTGGAGGACATGCCTATACTGCTACAACTACAGCAACAACAGCAACTACAACAACAACTACAGCCACAGCAACAGGCAGCACAGAGGAGATGCAGGAGGAGAAGGAGGTTGAAACAGGGCCAGCAATTACCACCATTGCAGCCAGTAGTACTTTGTAGGCAGCCACCAATCCCTTGCATCAGACCCAGTCCATTCAATCTAACCCCTGAGCAGATCCACACCCTGTACCGGTTGGACCGGGACACCATCACCACCATAGTGGACACGATACACAACGACATCGTCAGCCTCATAGAAATACGCACTGCCATCCCCCCGCTAGTAAAGGCGGTGTCTATGCTCCACTTCCTGGCCACAGGCACCTACCAGCACACAGTGGGCCAGCTGCATGGCATTTCACAACCACTCTTTTCACGCATGCTGACCCAGGTGCTGGATGCCCTCCTGAAGCACGCTAGCACCCACATATCCCTACCACGGACTGCCCAGGAGATAGCCGACACCAAAGTAGGCTTCCATGCACTGGCAGGCATGCCCAATTGTGTTGGTGCCCTCGACTGCACCCATGTAGAATTGGTAGTCCCCCATGCCATCAGGGCGGTCACAAGGTGTGGTGAGGC
The DNA here is from genome assembly GCF_040938575.1 of Ambystoma mexicanum. Lineage (NCBI taxonomy): Eukaryota > Metazoa > Chordata > Amphibia > Caudata > Ambystomatidae > Ambystoma > Ambystoma mexicanum. The sequence goes on from NC_090939.1 coordinate 34,947,977, forward strand.
CCGGGACAAAAAATTTGGTGAGGCCCCCTTATGATTATTTGCACTGGGCCAGCGGCGGCACCGCCGCAAACAGGAGACACGAGAAATATCCCCTTGAGTTTTTGTGTGGAGGAACCAAAATATGGTTTGTTCCTACGCGAATCAACTACAGCAAAGTTAGGTTTCTCTACTGAAGAAAGGTTTATGCCAGACTAACCTTTGTATCATATGCATAAATATGTATAGGATAGCATGCCGACGTGTGGTGCAAGGCGCCAGCATTAAGGACGGCCCAGCCCCTGTATGCGCATTACAACACACATCATACAAAGTGACATGTCCAGTGGAGACTGGTGAGGGAGCCCAAACCAAACAAGGGGTGCTTGAGAGGGTTTCTCACTGCCAAGAAAATGTTAGAGACATTGGGTTAAAATGGTGCATTTTACATCACGTTCTTTAAAAAATTGGGTAGAAAGCCATACAATTTGCAATTGGTGTTGTATGGTAGCACATGGAAAAGCCAATAGTTGCAAGTCACCAACCATGCACAGGAACATTTTCAAATGCATTTCATGCTGCCTTTGTCCAAAACATATGCCAGTATAAAAATATGTTAATGCTTGCTGTTCCCATGCATGTCCATGCAGGCTGCACCAATATATGCCAGTATTACCCCATAAGGACACCCACAATGTATATCCAGACTGGCTGCGCACCATCAGTGTTATTACTGGCTCGACTGGCCTACATTCAATGTGGTCCAGATTAGCCATGTAGTAACATTTACATTTGCTCTACCCTTGATGCATGGTCCTGTGCATCAGGGGTAAAGCAAAACAAGCATTTGCAATGGCAACAGTTCGGGCTTTCGTGTAGGCATGGGAAAGGTACTGCTGTATTTGAATTAACTGACCATCAATGGCAGCAGGTGCAAACTGGTTTGAGTACCTGAGCATCTAATAGCAGTGCCTGGAAAATGCCTAATACTTATGCATACGCCAACACTATTGGCTTGACCAATGCTTGTTTTTAACAGGACTTCAATAAAGGGCACGCATGGTACTTTTAAATAAAGTGGCTGAAGGCAGTCCTCGTCCATACATTTTTATTACACCAGTGGTGTGTTTACAGTGCCCATTAAGTCATTCACTCTATGAAGACGCTTTTGAGAAAACACTGGCAGGCACTTCGAGTGTAAAGTTTGACAGTAATGCTTGATTAAAGCTAGCTCAAAGTGTTGCCATGAGGAGGTGTTTTTTTGGGGGACAGGGGGTCAGGGACTGGGTGGAAATTACCATAGGTATTAGAATGGCCATAGGCAGTCAATAGGGGGTAGAGGGAGGTTTCCAGACAACACCTACAAGCTTTGTGCCATTTCCCCCTATCTGTACTCTAATGCAGTGGTTTTGATTTATAGGTGGCGCACCTAATAGCTTAAACGGAGGTCATAGTCACTTGGATGATTAATATTGAGGATGTATATGTCTGCATTGTTGAGAGCTGCCTGCCTTAGGTTAAAAAAAGCTGTGTATAAAAAAGCACTGCCCTATAAGAAAAAAAACAAGTGTCTTGGCATTAAAGTCAAAAGCACTTTGCAGTCTGAACTTTAATTTGTACTGTTCATGTGAGTAGTTTGTGGGTATTTTAAGTCAGATGTTTAAGGTAGATGTTAGCTAAAAAGTATAGATATGTGGAAATATCACACATCAGCATAGGCTGATGCGACAGGACATGTTCAAGGCAGGCTTAATTACTGGCCCTATGGTGCCCTTGCAGCGTATTCATTTCGTCAAAACAAAACGTGCTGCATTTTTGTCAGAATAAACGCTGAGGATGTTTCTGTGCTTCTGGCAGCCGCGAGGCACCGCCTAGGCGCGAGGCCCGGGGCAGTTTGCCCCTCCTGCACCCCCCTCGTGACGGCCCTGCATGCCGTAGAGGCGGTGTACCGCAATCGCAAGCAATACCACTCCATCAATGTGCAGATGGTATGTGACTCCAGCAAGATCATCACAAATTGCTGCGCCCAATATCCCGGATCGACGCATAACTCCCCGCTACCCCATCACATGGAGCGACATGCTGGACGACGTGCCTGGCTGCTTGGTGAGTTGCCTGACTGGCCCATGGCAGTGCATCTGGGTTGTGATGTGTTGGGATGCATAGTCCACCTGGGTGGGAATGGTGGGGGGGTATGCATATTCCACCTGGGTGGGGGATGTATACTCCACCTGGGTGGGAATGGTGGGGGGGATGTATTCTCCACCTGGGTGGAAATGGTGCGGGGGGTATGCATATTCCACCTGGGTGGGGGATGCATACTCCACCTGGGTGGGAATGGGGCGGGATGTATACTCCACCTGGGTGGGAATGGGGGGCTGCATACACCACCTGGGTGGGAATGGGGGATGCATACTCCACCTGGGTGGGAATGGTGGGGGGGATGCATACTCCACCTGGGTGGGAATGGGGCGGGATGTATACTCCACCTGGGTGGGAATGGGGCAGGATGTGTACTCCACCTGGGTGGGAATGGGGGGGTGCATACACCACCTGGGTGGGAATGGGGGGTGCATACACCACCTGGGTGGGAATGGGCAGTGAGTGGAGAATGCACGCAGAGCTAAACACTCCTGACCTGAACCTCCCAACCCGAACATGACACATCACTGGCACACACTGGAGCAATGCCATATATCAATGACAACATGTAAGACGCACAACCTGGACACCATGGGTCTGTCAAGCAATGCATGACTGAACATGATTGCAACTGTGCCAATGGGGCTAGTGTGACCATGCACAGTGTAGTATACACAGCAGAAATGTGAGGCAAAACATCGTCCTGCAACCACATTACATCCGCATCAGCATGCAAGAATTCACCCTGCATCATCTGTACAACGCCATCCAGACTACCACACCATATTGCAGTATAGAATGCATCTAAATAATATTTGTGCATACGTACAGGGACATGTGCATGTCGACAGCAAATAGCTGCAGCCATGGCTGTGAATCTCTGAAGGTGGCAGCTCAGAGTGACTGACATAGACCTATTTGTATTCGCTTGCAGGTGATGGAGGATACCCCTTGAAGCCGTGGCTACTTACCCCTGTGTGGAACCCGCGGAACAGCCATGAAGAGGAGTACAATCGGGTTCATACCCGTACCCGTGTCGTGATTGAGCAGACCTTTGGCCTGTTGAAGGCGCGGTTCCGCTGCCTAAGCAGCTCTGGTGGAGCATTCCTTTATAGGCCTGAGAAGGTGGTAAAGATCACCATGGCCTGTGTCATGCTGCACAACAAGTGCGTCCGGAGAAATGTACCACTGCCACCTGACATTGACATGCATGAACCAGGTGAGGATGATGAGGATGAAGACGTAGGAGAAGCAGCACCCCTGCCAGTACGTGATGCACAAGATGGCCGTGCAGTACGCCAATCACTGATTGACGAATACTTCTGACCCACAGGGACGTCGATAGATATGTGTCAGTGACACATTGTACACTGGGTCCATGTGGACATGCACACAGGGAATGTGGGGAGTTGGGCACTGTGCACTGTCATGAATTAAATGGATACACACGAAATGAGCAATGTCCAGGCATTGAATGATTTTTCACACAACGGGTGTATTAATATCAACTACAGAAATGTTCTCCCCCCCCCCCACAACACCAAAACTCCCCATACCCCCAATGAACTCCCCAAACCCCCCAATGAACTCCCAAAACCCCCCAATGAACTCCCAAAACCCCCCAATGAAATCCCCCTAATACACCCATACACCACCGACACCAGCTGACCCACTCCCATTGTTGTCCCACACTATTTCCTTGATTTCTTGTTGTCCAGGGGCAGCATTTCGGAGTGCCTTGCACTCCGTCTTGTTGGACGCACAGGGCTGGAGGGTGCAGAGGAAGCGGGTATGGAGGATGAGGGTTTGGTATATGGGGTGGAAGCTGTGGTGATTTGCATGTCTGGTGTGGGTTGTGGCTGCTGCATGTGCAGCAGGATAGAGGTGAGGACCTGAGTGACGGCCCCCAGACTGTCTCGCATCATCAACGCAGAGGCATTGACAGCGGCTGTGTTCGCTGCTATGGCCTGCGCAATCTCACGCCTCGTGTCCTCCCCATCCACAACATATTGTCGGAGAAGGTCCAAAATGGACTCCTGTCTAGCCTCCACCCTTGCTAGCCGTGCCTCAAGGTTGGTGGTGGGAGCAGCAGTGGTTGAGGGTGCTGCGACTGGGCCTGCATTGGCAGTGCTGTCCTCGGGGAGGGTGCTGAGGTCCGAATCGTGTAGTAAAGGATCCGCACTGCTGCTGGTGGGTGAGGGCTGAGTGTGGGGCTGGGGGATAGACACAGGGCTTGGGAGTGTGGACATGCCACATGGGTTAGTCCATTCTCGTCCACATACTCCTCCACTGCAGGTTCTATGTCGCTCAGCGGGGCAGTGGCTGCTGCCTCGCCCACCGAACTTGTTGCTGCCGAAAGTGTCCCACTAGCCTCGCCTTCCACTGGTGTTGCCAGCTCTGTGTTCTGGGTGTCAGGCATTGATGTGGGGCCCTCATGTGCGGCCATGGCCTGGGCACTCGGCCTGGGTTTCGGTGTGGCCTGCGAGGCTGCCCCAGAGGTGGTCTTGCCTGTGGGAGTAGTCTTGTGCTGGGACGTGGATGCCCTTGTGGCTGTTTTCTCACTGGCATCCTCTTCATCGGTGCCTGGGGGGGTAGAAGAGATACAGGGCATCAGTGATGGTGTTACATGCAAGATGCATTATATGGTGCTGTGGAGAATTTAATTTATCATGCATTCATATCTTACAGGTGTGTCAAACAGAGCAGTATGAAGGGGGCATTTTGGCATTTGCCATGATGTCTCAATGCAGGGATGCTGCATGACAGGTGGCATGCTGTTGTATTGGGGTTTGTGTGATGTATTACATGGGCATGGTCCGTGTGTGTTGGCTGTGTGTTGGTAATGGGATTGTCACTCAGCATGCATTTCAGTGTGGCAGGGTTTGGGCCTCCATCTGGACAAGGATATGTTTATGTGTGTGTTGGGACATGCATTGCCTTGCCTAGACTCTCTTCCACATCACTTTTGCTACGCATGGTTTCCCCTAATGGGATCTGCAGGGTCACTCACCTCCATCTCCAGATGTTGCGGCACCCGTCTCCATCTCCCCGAAGCCCTCGATGGACTCCATCTGTATGAAGGTGCTGCACGTCTCCTCCCAGCGTGAAAGTTTTGCGGGTGAGTGGGGACCCCCGCCTGTGGCCATGGCCTCCCTCCTATTGCTGGCCAGGATGTTCCGTACCCTGAGGCGGAGGTCATTCCGCCTTGTTTTACATTCTTTGACTGTCCGTGGGGTGGTGCCGACTGCCGAGACCTTGCGGGCTACCTCCTCCCAGATCTCCTTTTTTCACTGCTGCACCTCCCTTTTCAGGTTCTGCTGGTTGATGTCCTCTGCATGGGCGGCAAGGGTGTCCGCCAGCATGTTCAGTTCATCGTCCGAAAAACGCTTTTTGCGGAGGCGGGGGGTTGATTTTCTGGTAGCCTTGGACATTTTCAATAGATAGGCCCTGCTCTCCTCTCCTCTGTAGCAGTGGTGTTTTGGGAGGATTGCAATGGATTGTGTTTTTAAAGATGGCCGCCGACGCATTTCCCGTTCCGACGCGATGACGTTACTTCCGGGTCCGGTATTACGAGGCCAGTATTAGCATGATGTTATTACCGGGTCGGTATTAAGGGGTGCCTCCTAGGCGGAGGCGGTATTGGCGGGTCCCGTGATGGCGCTATCGGGGGGTTGGACGACCTTTAGCGCCATGGCTGTATGGCCATTACCGGCATGAGGGTTAGCGCGTGCTCGCGCACTCGTAATCACCCGCTATTAGCGGCGTCATACGAGCACGGACCCGCTTGTACCTCCATGCCAGTAATGACCCCGATTTTACCGCGCTTCTCGTAATGAGGCCCTATGACTCCTTCTTTAAGTACTCCCATCCTTTTTACTGAGGATACTAAATATAATGGCTGATTTAGTGATGTAATATTTGGTATCCCCTTGGTTTTGAGGGTTAACATTTAACAAAACACTGCTTGAACTATCCCTTGTATTGGGGATGGAGTACATCATAAGTCTACACTGTGACTCCTTCTGGAAGTCATCCCATCCTTTTTCCCTGGGGATACCAAATATAACTGCTGATATAGCATTGTAATATTTGGTATCCCCTTGATTTGGAGGCCTATTGTGTAATATAATATCAGTTGAATTGATACTGAATTAGGGAGGGGAGTACTGTATGTGTCTGTATTATATTGTCCTTCTTGTGGAGTCCTGCCATCCATTTTTGCTGTGATACTAGCTAATATACTGATGTGATATATGGTTCCCCATTGATTTCAAGGGCTCTCCGTTAACACAATCCTGTTTTTGCATACCTTGTATTTGGTAGGGTATCAGAGTGTGTGCCTGCACTGTATTCTCCTGCTTGGAGTCCTTTCATCATTCATTTTTATGTGGATGCTAAATACAGCAGTTGTATCAGTGCTGTAGTATTCTGTATCCCTTTGATTTCAAGGGTTAACTTTGAACACAATGGGCCTCATTACGACCCTGGCGGTAAGGGGTTTACGCCAGCGTTAGCTGCGCCAACCCCTTACCGCCAATTACGAGGTCCCTTAACGCCAGGGCGCTTTTAACACCTGCTTTTAGCAGGTGTTAAAATCCATGGCGCTAAGGGACCATGGAGTTAATTACGCCACCGTAATTTACGGTGGCGTAATTAACGCCTTCCCCACTCCCATTATGCCCTATGGGGCAAAAATGGGAATGGGGAAGGGTAAATGGGACATGGGGATTTACCGCCCCGCCAAGGTCGGAATGGGGCGGTAAATCCCCATTCCGCCATGGCGTAAACGTAGTTTACGGCATGGCGGTAAAGTCACAACCCAGGCGGTAACTTACCGCCTGGGTCGTAATGAGGCCCAATGTCACTTTATGATATGATATGATATGGCATTTATAATGTGCCTATACACAAGTGTTTCAAGGCGCGACGAGGCAAGGGGGGGGACAAAGGGAGGACGGACAACGATCCTACTAGGCAAGGTGTCATTCAGATCGTGCAAGTGCATGGGAAGGGGGGAAAGGAAAAGTGCGCAGGGGGAAGGGAGAGGGGAAGTGCAGTACATGGGAAGTGGAATAAATATGACACATAAACAGCCAGCTAGTGGAAAGTGCAAAGAAGTGCAGACGTAAGTGCTGGTAGGGGGACTGAAGGTATACAGAAAAACAGTCCCCAAGTGCAGGGGTTGCCAGGAAGACAGTGCAGGTGGGTAATTGACGGGGCCTGGGCCAGAGATCAAAAAGGGTGGCCAGGTAACCAGTGCAATTTCGGTCAGGAATTCAGCAAGGGAGGGGAGGAGAGAAAGCAGAAGCAAAGAGGAAGGGTTTTAAGGTGTTTCTGGAACCAGAGATAGTTCTCCTCGAGTTTCAGGGAGGCAGGAAGGCTGTTCCAGAGAGAGGCCCCTGCCGAAGAGAGTGATCTGCCGCCAATTCGTTGCTTGGAGAAGCAACTGACCCTAAGGGAGTTGGAGGCAGATGAGCAAAGAGCTCGAGAAGGGAGATATTTAGGAAGAGAGAGTTGAAGGTATTTCGGTCCCAGACCCCAGAAGGCCTTGTGTACAATGCAGAGGGTTTTGAACCTAATCCTCGCAGCCTCTGGGAGCCAGTGCAGAGATTTCAGTCCCGGAGAGATATGATCCCTGGGCTTGAGGCTAAGGACAAGTCTCGCAGTCCTGTTCTGGATAAGTTGCAGAGGGCGGAGAGTGGAGGCAGGGAGATTTAGATAGAGGCTGTTACAGTAGTCCAGCTTGGAGAGGACCAGGGCTCTGGAGACAGTGAGATTCTGGGGGAAGGAGAGGAAAGGCAGAATACCTCTAAGGAGGTGCAGCTGGTAGTGTGACTTCTTAGAGACGTCAGAGATGTGAGGGGAGAAGGAGAGTGCAGAGTCGAAGATGACCCCGAGGTTTTTAGCCTTGCAGGTGGAAGTGGGAGGAGGGCCAAGAGAGGCCGGCCAGAGAGCTGCAGGGAAGCAAAGAGTGGGTGTGCCGATGAGTAGAATCTCAGTCTTACTGGCATTAAGGCAGAGGTTGTTGGCGGCACACCATTCCTGGATGGCAGAAAGACAGTCAGAGATGAGGGAAGGAGAGGAGGAGGCCGAGGGTAGCCTGAAAATGAGCTGGGTATCATCCGCATAGCACTGAAAGTTGGGATAGAGAGCAGCGATGCGGTGGGCAAGGAGTGCCAGGTATTGGTTGAAAAGCCAGGGAGAGAGGTTGGATCCCTGGGGGACACCACAGGTAGAGAAAAAGATGTCGGAGAGGAAGGACCTAAGTTGGACCTGGGAGGGTCGGTCGGAGAGGAAAGAAGTCAGCCACGCCAGAGCCTGACCAGTGATGCCCAGGTTATCACAGAGACGGTTGAGCAGGATGGCATGGTTGACAGTGTCAAAGGCAGAAGAGAGATCAGGCAAGATAAAAACGCAAGGGGTGTTAGAGTCGAGGTTGGTGAGCAGGTCTTCATGGATGTTCAGGAGAGCAGTTTCCGTGCTTCTGGCAGTTCTGAAGCCAGACTGATGGTCATGAAGACACCCAACGGAGTCAGTGTGGAGATTGAGCTGGGAGATGGCCAGTTTCTCCAGGAGCTTGCCCAGGAAGGGATTGATGGAGAATGGGCGATAGTTAGCCGGGCAGGAGGGGTCGGCAGAGGGATTCTTAAGAAGAGGGTGCACAAGGGAGTGCTTCAGGGGGAAGGGAAGACTCCAGTGGCGAATGAGTGATTGCAGAAATCTGCCAGGGCAGGCGCCAGGGAGTCGATGTGATCCTTGATAGTTTTGGAGGAACAGGGGTGAACCTGTTTCGACGAGACTTTCATAGATCGGACTTGTCTAGAAACCTTGGCTGGAGAGAAAAGGGGAAAGGCAGAGAAGGAGGGAGGAGGGATGGCTGCAGAAGGGCTAGAGGAAGAGCAGGGAATAACGGGAGGGGGGTGAGAGAGGGAGAGTGAGGACAGGATGTCCTGAGCTTTTGAAATGAGGTGAGAAGCCAGTGCTGTGCAGAGGGCCTGGGAAGGGACAGGAGAGGTAGAGACTGCGGCAGGATTGGCCAGTTCCTTGCAGATTTTAAAGAGTTCAGAGTTTAATTGGTCTTGATTTGTATAGGTGCGTAGAGTATTCGTTTACACCATAGTATTCTTCTTGGATCCCTCTATCCTGTTTTCTGGTTAATGCCAACTTGAAAAGCCCATGATGAGCTGTAATATTGGGTATCCCTTTCACTTTGAGAGTTAACATTTACGAAAACACTGCTGGATCTATGTGTTGTATCAGGGAGGAGGGTACATCATTTGTCTACACCATGAATTCCTCTGGAAGTCGTCTTACCCTTTTTTGTCTGATAATACCAAATATACTCACTGATATAGTGTTGTAATATTTGGTATCCCCTTAAATTTGATGATTAACATTTAGCAAAGCACTGGTTGAACTAGCCCTTGCATTGGGAGGTGAGTACATCATTTGTCTACACTACGACTCCTTCTGTAAGTCCCCCCCATCCTTGCTTCTGGGGATACCAAATATAATATCGAATTGAGTATAATTAGTGTTGTAATATTTGGTATCCCTTGATTTTGAGGATTATCATTTACCAAAACAGGGCTTGAACTATCCCTTATATTGGGGAAGAGAGTACATCATTTGCCTACCCTATTATTACTTCTGTAATTCCTCCCATCCTTTTCTCTGGGGATACCAAATATAAAAGCTGGTATAGTGTTATAATATTTGGTTCCCCCTGGTTTTGAGGGTTATCATTTACCAAAATAATGCTTGAACTATCCTTTGTATCGAGGCGGCGAGTACATCATTTGCCTACACTATGACTCTTTCTTTAAGTCCTCCCATCCTTTTTCTGTGGATACCAAATATTATAGCTGGTATAGTGTTGGAATATTTGGTAACCCATTGGTTTTGGGGGTTAACATTTAACGAAACACTGCTTCAAACTATTCCTTATATTAGGGTGGTGAGTACATCATTTGCCTCCACTATGACTCCTTCTGTAAATCCCTCTATCCGTTTTTTCTGGGGATACCAAATATAATAGCAGATATAGTGTTGTAAGATTTGGTATCCCCTTGATTTTGAGGGGTTACATTTAGCAAAGCACTGCTTAAACTATCCCTTCTATCGGGGCAGGGAGTACAACATTTGCGTACACAATGCCTCCTTCTGTAAGTCCTCCCATCCTTTTTTCTGTGTATAGCAAATAGGATATCTAATTTAGTGTTGTAATTTTTGGTATCCCCTTGATTTTGAAAGTGTAACATTTAACTAAACACTGCTTGAACTATCCCTTTTCTTGGGGTCATGAGTACATTATTTGTCTACATCATGACGCCTTCTTTAAGTCCTCCCATCCTTTATTGCTGGTCATACCAAATATAATAGCTGATTTAGTGATGTAATATTTGGTATCCCCTTGATTTTGAGGGTTAACGTTTAACATAACACTGCTAGAACTAGCCCTTGTATTGGGAATGGAGTACATCATAAGTCGATACTGTGACCCCTTCTGGAAGTCATCCCAACCATTTTTTCTGCGGATACTAAATATAGCTTCTGATATAGTGTTGTAATATTTGGTATCCACTTGATTTTGAGGCCTATTGTGTAATATAATATCAATTGACACTAAATTAGGGAGGGCAGTACTGTATGTGTCTGTATTATATTGTCCTTCTTGGAGTCCTGCCATCCATGTTTGTGGGGATGCTAGCTAATATACTGATGTGATATATGGTTCCCCATTGATTCCAAGTGCTTTCCTTTAACACAATCCTGCTTTTGCATACCTTTTATTTGGTAGGGTATCAGAGTGTGTGCCTGCAGAATATTCTCCTTCTTGGAGTCCTTCCGTCATCTTTTTTTATGTGGATGCTAAATACAGTGATTGATTCAGTGCTGTAGTATTCTGAATTCCTTTGATTTCAAGAGTTAACTTTTAACACAATGGCCCTCATTACGACCCTGGCGGAGTGGGTTTACGCCAGCGGTATTCGTGGCGGACCCGTCCGCCCTACTACGAGTTGCCGTAGCGCCATGGAGCCTTTCTCCGCCTGGTTTTTCCGGGCGGAGAAATCCATGGCGCTACGGGACCTTGTTGTTAATTACGCCACCATACTTTACGGTGGCGTAATTAACGCCTTCCCCACTCCCATTATACCCTATGGGGCGAAAATGGGAATGGGGAAGGGTAAAATGGGGATTGGGGATTTACCGCCCCGCCAAGGTCGGAATGGGGCGGAAAATCCGCCAACCCCCATGGCGGTATCGGCAGCTTTCCGCCGTGCTCCAAGGTGCATTTTGCACCGCGATTTCCGCCAGGGTCGTAATGAGGGCCAATGTCACTTTAATTGGTCTTGAATTGTAAAGGTGTGCAGAGGATTAGTCTATGCCATATTATCTTTCTTGGAGCCCTTATGTGCCGTTTTCTGGTTAATGCCAACTTGAGAAGTCCATTATGAGTTGTAGTATTTCGTATCCCTTTTACTTTGAGAGTAAAATGTAGGAAAACACTGCTTGAACTATGCCTTGTATTGTGTAGGCAAGTACATAATTTGTCTACACTATGAATTCTTCTGGAAGTCGTCCTACCCTTTTATGTCTGGTAATACCAAATATAATCACTGATATAGGGCCTCATTACGACCCTGGCGCTAATGGGTTAACTGATATAGGACCTAATTACGAGGTCCCTTTGCGGCACCCGGCCTTAACGGCTGGTTTTACCAGCCGTTAAAGTAGGGACCCGCAAAGGGACCTTGGTGCTAAGTACGGTGCCGCAATTTGTGGCACCGTACTTACCGCCTTCCCCATTCCCATTGAGCCCCATGGGGTAAAAATGGGAATGGGCAAGGGCCATGGCGGAAGGGGGAATTACCGCCCCGCCAACCTTGTAATGGGGTGGGAATCCCCCCTTTCTCCATGGCGGAGTCGGTAACTTACCGGCATGGACCATGGTGCTAATAGCATCATGGTCTTCCGCCAGGGTCGTAATGAGGCCCATAGTGTTGTAATATTAGGTATCCCCTTGATTTCGATGGTTAACATTTAGCAAAGCACTTCTTCAACTAACCCTTGTAGCGGGGCAGTGAGTACATAATTTGTCTACACTATGACTTCTTTTGTAAGTCCTCCCATCGTTTTTTCTGTGGACCCAAATATAATATCTAATTTAGTCTAATTTAGTGTTGCAATATTTGGTATCTCTTGATTTTGAGGGTTATCATTTAACAAAACACTGCTTGAACTATCCCTTGTATTGGGACATAGAGTACACAATTCACCTAAACTATGGCTCCTTTTGTAGTTCCTCCCATCCTTTTTTCTGGGGATACCAAATATAATGGCTGATATAGTGTTGTATTATTTGGTAACCCCTTGATTTTGAGAGGTTACAATTAGCAAAGCACTGCTTGAACTACCCCTTCTATCAGGGCAGTGAGTACATCATTCGCCTAAAACATGACTCCTTCTGTAATTCATCCCATCGTTATTTCTGGGGAGTGTTAGGCAGAATCCTGTGCAGTGCCCTTAGGGACCACTACACAAGATTAAGACCACAAGTGGTAGTACAATTTCACCTTTGGTGCAAGCCTGTACTACACAGAAAAAGTGGTAGCAATGGCTGAGCAGCCAGACTTATCTCAAGAGCAAATAAGCAGTAGAAGAGATTACACAAAGGACTACAATTACTGTGACTCAAGCAAACACTGACTCAAGGTTTCAGGTTAAAAAGTAAAAGTACATTTATTTTTAGACCATCTGTTCACAAAATACTTCACTTCTATTAAATTAAAACCACACTTTAAATACACTGCACACAACCATTTTCCCTTGTGCAGATTTGACAGACCGGTGTTGTGAAACAAAGACGTTACCGGGGGTTGTTACGCAATCACTTTTTGACAGTAATGACAGTTCGGTCTTACGAAAGAAAAGCGTGCCTGCGAAAAGAATTGTTACCGTAGTCAAACACACTTAGCACATGAATTAACACAAGAAAATTGGAGATAAAAATCAGAGGCAATACTTTTGTCAAGGCAGATAGAATCAAAAGACACTTTTTAAAATGTAGATAAAAGTCAATAGGCCTGCACCAGTGTCAAGTGGGACAGAGCCCTGTTGTCGAGGATCACAAGGTTAGAACAGTTCACGATTCGAGATTGCCAGGAGTACTTAGATATTGTCAAAAGAGAAGCAAACGTTATAAGACGGAAGGAAGACAAGGACAAACCTTGGGTGAGGAGAAAGGGTTCACCCCAATTCCTCGAAGCTGGACACAGTACCTTATTTGTATGAAGAAAAGCTGGTGCTACGGCAGATGTTCCTGGTAGTTCCTGAAGACTTACGGTTCCTGGAGCTTCAGTTGTGGGGCCAAGAAGGAGGACATCTGGAGCGATCTGCACTACCCAGGGATGAGGCCAGCAGCAGCGAAGCAACAGTGAATAAAAGGTGTGCTCCTTTAAAACAGGAGAGGCTCTTCAGATGGCAATCCGGACCACTACAGCTGTGTGCAGCGATTTCGACCAAGAAGAGGGTCCTCTGGCTGTGGAAGGTGAGCTGGTTGATCCCACCAGGCTCAAGGGAAGAAGACTCCGGACTGGATCTTCTCTTGTCGTTGAAGGGTAGATAGCTCATGACTGTAGCAGGGATTCACCGGGACTCGGGAGTTGCAGCAGCTGTCTTCTTCTCCGCTTCTCTTTGGTTCTTTGCAGTTCCAGTGGCGACTCTGACTTCCAGCCCAAGAGTCCTGCCTTTTATGCCAAAATCCCCCATTCACACAGCCTGGCTGTCAATCATTCAGCAGGGGGGTTGTCCGGCTCGGACAACCACCTCAACCAATTGACACAAAGTGCGACTTGGGTCTCCAAGGAGACCTTGTGCAGGGGGTGACTAAACCCCTCCCTCACATTCAGCCGACCTAGACACCCATACGCCAAAGGAGGGCTTCTGGACAGAAGCCTGCCAAAGGTCGGCGAGCAAAGAAGGCAAACCTGGTTTGATGCACAAAGTAAGACACAAGAAGGACTTTAACAAAAAGAAATGGCAATAAACCCCAACCGGAGCCAAAATAAAAAGTATTTGGTCAAGCGGGTTTAAGGTCGAGGCTAATACAATAGCTTAAAACAGTACCACGTTTATATAGTATAATTGCGGTAGAAAAGTTAGGGTAGATACCACTGCCAGTCTTAGTGTTAAGAGAGCAAAATAAAGCTCAGCGAGGCACAGACAAAAAGGGGTAGGAATGAACCCTTTCCAATACTCCATGTAAGAATGGGTGTATTGGGTCTGCAGTTTAAATGACTACATAAAGTAAATGGCAACTTTACCTGTTTCTGGGGGGACAGTAGTCAGCCCCAGAAAAATTGAGTCAGTGGGAAGTCTCAAAGACAACCCTGTGTCACTGCACTGAAGGTGCTGTGTAATACACACAAAAAGTGGGGCTCATGGAGTGGTGTAGCTCCAGAGCCCAAGATCACACAAACAGTAGAAATACACTTGGCAATACAGATGTAAGAGTGGGAAAAAGGCTCACACTCTTACCAGGTGGAAAAAAATAAACACCAGAAATCCAGTAAAGCTGCTGAGGGACTCACTAGGTGAGGGAAATTAGTCATAAATTGAATTCTCCCTAACAGGGATACCAAATATAATTGCTGATATAGGGCCTCATTACGACCCAGGCGGTAATCTGCCGACATTACCGCCATGGCGTAATGAGCGTTTACGCCGTGGGCCGATGGCGTAAAGAGCGCCACATTACGACCCATCGCGCACGAGCATTACGCCATGGCGGTAATGTAAATAACGCCATGGCGGAAAGGGCCCCTACCGGCATCGTAGGGCGAGCAAGGTGCACTTCCGCCACCGTAAGTAGCGGCCACCGTAATTAGCGGTGGCCGCAATTAGCGGTCACCGTAAAAAGCAGAACTGGAAATAGCGTCATCGCGGCGGAACGGGAAACAGCACGTCGGCCATCTTTAAAAACACAATCCATTGCCATCCTTCCGAACAACACCAGATCCAACCCTGACACCTGTCCCAACCCATCACCCACCCATTCAACCACCCAAGAAGGCATGTGACCGCCAGCGCCAGGAAAGATTTACCCGGGAGGAACTCTGCATGCTTGCGGAGACCCTGCAAGACAATGCAGCTGTCGTTTTCTCGCCGGAAATGAAAAGGCCGGCGATAGCAAAAAAGAAGGCCATATGGGCCCTGGTGGCCGAGCGCGTCAGCGCGGTGGGGACCGTACCCCGCACCCCACAGCAGTGCAGGAAGCGTTGGGATGACCTTCGCATACGGGTCAGAGCCGTCATCTCTGCGAACCGCAACCTTGCCCTGGGTACCGGTGGAGGTTCGGAATCCCCACTGAAACTCCAACCGTGGGAGGAGGTATGTGCAACCACGATTGGCATGGAAGGCATTGAAGGCGTCGGAGGGATGGAAAGGGGAGTTCCGACATCAGGCGATGAAGGTAGGTGCCTCAAACAAGACATGCCATAGTCACTGCAGTCCATTCATGTGTAGCACAATGTTGCCCTAGAGTGTAAATGCAACACATTAGCTGGACACTGCCCACAGCCACATGCGAGCGCCACCCTGTATACACTGCTGGCACCCACATACCTCCATCCACATTGCACACAAAAAGGAGACAACCTGCATGGCCCTGCCTGAAATCTGCCTCATCTACTGACCAGAATCATGTCAATCATTGTCATTCCAAAGTCCGCAGACCCATCAATAACGCCCTCCCTCCTTTGCTCCACCACAGGCACAGAATCACACCCCGAGGATCAGGACACCCCTGCGACGAAAAGAGCCAAGAAGGCCAAGAATACCATCCCCGCACCCTCAACCTCAGCTGCAGTGAGGCAGACCCCACAACAAGCAGAATCCACTGCAAACAAACCGGACGGCCCACCGGCAAGCACCCCAGTAGGCAGCAGGCCAGCAGCAGCACCACCACCTGTACCAACATTGCCTGCCACAGAAGGCACCAGGTCTGCGGCCAGCAGCAACATGGGTGAAACAGCTGCAATTGCTGCATGTTCAGACTCTGACATTGAGGAGCATGAAGTCAGAAGCCCCACTGACCTTCTACATTCCCCCTGTTTGTCAAATGCCAGCCCCCATGAGGATCACACACAGGGGCACACAGAGGAAGAGGAGTGGCCTTCTACCCCATGCCCAGTTCTCAGTCCACAGGAGGGGAGCAGCCCCTCCATCACACCAACAGCACTGGGCATGGCCCAGCAGGGGCAGCAGTCCCTCGAGGATATCATACAACGGCAGCAACAACTGTCCACGATGCTAACTGAGCATGCTGCGGAATGTGTGGGGGCTAGGGCAACCATTGAACAGGCCATGGAGACCCTAAGGGCCGAAATTGCGCAGAGCACTGCCACCCTGAGGGATGCTATGCAGGCCATGTCAAGGGACATTTGTGGCGAACTTGCCGGGTTGCGACGTGTGCTCACTGAGCTCTCCCACACCCTACAGGACGTTCATGCACGGGAGCAGGCAGGGACATCCTCCGCTGCCAGTTCTGCACAGAGCAGCCCCGTCCGACGTTCCGGACGGAACCTGCGCTCCACAGCCAGGGGTGCCCCGGGGGCCGGGAGAGGGGGCTCGCAACAGCCTGTGGCCACTGTTACAGGCATCTGTAGACACTTACATGGGGTGTGTTACGGTGTGCAGGGGGGAGGTGGGAGGGGGTGTGTTGGGGTGTGCAGGGGGGAGGTGGGAGGTGGGAGGGGGTGTGTTGGGGTGTGCAGGGGGGAGGGGGGAGGTGGGAGGGGGTGTGTTGGGGTGTGCAGGGGGGAGGGGGGAGGGGGTGTGTCACGACAATTTATGATTGAAATACACTTTTTCCTTTTCCGAAATGAAATGTGTGGACATTTTCATTGCATATGTGTGCTTTATTGGTGTACAGTCCACAGTGTGCATGTCCCAGAGACACACAGTGCCCCAAATGCAGTCTCCATGTGATACACACCAGCCGTGTGTTCTAGAAGCAATGGTCGATGATATTTTGACGCATTTCACGCCCCTCCTGTGCATCGCCTCCTCCATGAGGTGCCGCCCCATCTGCACCCTCCTCATCCTCATCGTCAGGTGGTTGCAGTTCTGCGTCAGGGGGCAGGGGCACATTCCTTCTGACGCACATATTGTGTAGCATGACACATGCCATGCCGATCTTTGCCACCTTCTCATGGCGGTACAGGAGTGCCCCACCAGACCTGCTGAGGCATCGGAACCGTGCCTTCAATAGGCCGAATGTCTGCTCTATGACCACACGGGTACGTGTATGTGCACGGTTGAAGTCCTCCTCGTGCTGGTTCTGCGGGTTCCGGACTGGTGTGAGGAGCCACCTCTTCAGGGGATAGCCTGCATCACCTGTATGTAGGCAAGAATGTATGTGTCAGTCATGACGTCTGATCAAGAACATGATGTGCCACCATGGCTTGCATCCAACTGTTACTTTGGACCACTTCTACATGCACTAATTGATTCACACAATGCAACCAGTATATGCTCATGGCTCTCATGGCCTGTTTTGCATGCCATCACCCAATGTATGCAGAGGGGTGGAGTGCATTGTGAGTGCCCATCCACTGTGTCCATTCATGCCGTTGGTTAGTTGGCCTGCCACATGTCCTGTGATGGCAATGCGCACATCATTGCAACATTGCTGTGGGCCTCATCATGACCCCAGTGAGCAATGCTGATGTAGACAGGGACATTTTGGGGGCCCTGCTGTCTGTGTAATGGTGTGTTGATGTTTCTGTCCGTCATGTGCCTCCTTCGTGGGCAGTTATGGGGGACAGGCCTTTCGGTTGATGGTGTTCGGTGACGTGCATGTAGGTGCATTTCATTGTTGACAATGTGGTCTGAATTGGTAGAATGCACTTGCAGATGGTTGTGTCATGGTTGGGACACAACCTCATTCACATGGTAGGGCTGCATACATTGGGTATTGGCTTTCCTGGTGTTGGGTGGAGTTTGGGTTGCTTTAGGGTATCATCTGTCTCCGTTCTCTCTGCTACTCACAGCCAATTGGAGTATGCATCATCCCCCCCCCCCTTTCAGCCATCTGGATTATGCATCATTCCCCCCCTTTCAGCCAGGTGGAGTATGCATCATCCCCCCCCCTTTCAGCCAGGTGGAGTATGCATCATTCCCCCCCTTTCAGCCAAGTGGAGTATGCATCATTTCCCCCCCCCTTTCAGCCAGGTGGAGTATGCATCATTCCCCGCCCCCTTTCAGCCAGGTGGAGTATGCATCATTCCCCCCCCTTTCAGCCAGGTGGAGTATGCATCATTCCCCCCCCCTTTCAGCCAGGTGGAGTATGCATCATTCCCCCCCCCCTTTTAGCCAGGTGGAGTATGCATTGGTACGTCATTCACCTACCCACTTCACATTTCCATGGTCATGATATTGGACTCACCGAGTAGCCAGGATCTTGGGCCTGCATGTCGCTCCATGTAGCGTGGTATTGTGGAGTTCCTCAGGACCATAGAATCATGGGTTGATCCGGGGTATCGGGCACAACAATGTGTGATGATCTTGTTGGAGTCACAGACCATTTGCACGTTGATTGAGTGGAACTGTTTCCGGTTGCGGTACGGTACCTCCATGGCACGTGGAACCACCAATTCCACATGGGTGCAGTCGATGGCACCAATGCAACCAGGTATGCCGGCTAGTGCATGGAAACCCACTTTGGTGTTTGCAATCTCCTGGGCAGTCCGTGGTAATGAGATGTGGTCGTCTGTGTGCTTGAGGAGGGCATCGAGCACTTGGATGAGTGTTCGTGAGAATAATGGTTGTGAAATGCCATGCAGGTGCCCCACTGTGTGCTGGTAGGTGCCTGTGGCCAGGAAGTGGAGTACAGACACTACCTTCAGTCGGGGTGGGATGGCGGTTGGAGTTTCTATCATGCTGACGATGTCGTTGTGTGTCATGTCTACGATGGCGGTGATGGTGTCCCGGTCCAAACGGTACAGGGTGTGGATCTGCTCAGCAGTGAGGTTGAATGGATTGGCTCTGATGCGTGGGATTGGGGGCTGCCTGCGTGGTGGCACTGGCTGTGCTGGTGGGGCTTGCTGGGCCTGCCTTGCCCTCCTTCTCCTCCTGCGTCTCCTCTGTGCTGCCTGTTGTTGTTGTTGCTGTTGTAGCACTTGCATTGCTATCAGGTCCTCCAGCCCCAACATTGCTGGTCATATTGGTATCATTGTGGAGTGTGACTGGGTGTGGGAAGGGGTGGGCTGTGCTCTTTTTGTACTTCCTGAGTCTGTATTGCCTTCACCTGTGCTGTTTCTGTGCACCTGTGGCAGCTGCATTCACTTTACATGGCCATTTACGGTTGGTTCGCGATGGCGTAATTAGCACCATGGCCGTAAGGTACTTAACGGGCTGGGTAATGGCGTTAGGTGCATGTCCGCTTGGGTTGGCATTTGCGTACCTTTCCGCCATGGCGCTAAGTACGGTGTGGGAGGTCGCGTGCGCGCGCCCTTGGCGCAGTTAGCGGCAGCGTTAACTACGATGCCGCTAATGGCATCGTAGTTAACGGTCACGGGTCATGATCGGACCTAGCGGAAAACGATGGCGGTAACCATTTACCGCCATCGTTTTTCACTTAGCGCCAGGGTCGTAATGAGGCCCATAGTGTTGTAATATTTGGCAATCCCTTGATTTTGAGCTGTAACATTTAGCAAAGCACTGCTTCAACTATCCCTTGTATTAGGGTGGTCAGTACATAATTTGCCTACACTATGGGCCTCATTAGGACCCTGGCGGAATTAGTTTAACAGCGCCGGTAAAGGTGCTGGAGCCGTTAAACCCATATCGCCCTATTACGAGGACCCCCTGCGGGACCCTCTCTGGACGTCTGGTCAGACCAGACGTCCTTTGCGGGTCCCGCGAGGAGAGCATGGAGCTAACAACGGGCCCATTATTAACGGGCCCATTGTTAGCTCCCTCCCCATTCCCATTGAGCCATATGGGGGCTCAAAAGAGAATGGGGATGGGTACATTGAATGAGGAATTACCAGGTGCTCCAAGGTTGAAATGGCCAGGTAATTCCTCATTCAAGGAACCCGGACCCGAGTTTGGAGGCAGCCATGCCCTTATTAAGGGCATGGCTGCCTCCAAACTCGTAATGAGGCCCTATGACTCCTTCTGTAAATCAACCCATCTTTTTTTCTGGGGATACCAAATATAATAGCTGATATAGTGTTGTAATATTTGTTAATCTCTTGATTTAGAGGGGTAACATATAGCAAAGCACTTCTTTACCTATCCCTTGTATTAGGGTGGTGAATACATAATTTGCCTAATGACTCCTTCTGTAAGCCAACCCATCCTTTTTTCTGGGGATACCAAAAATAATAACTGATATTTTATTGTAATATTTGGTATACCTTTGATTTTGAGAGGTTACATTTAGCAAAGCACTGCTTGAACAATCCCTTCTATCGGGGCGGTGAGTACATCATTCGCCTAAATTATGACTCCTTCTGTAATTCCTCCCGTCTTTTTTTCTAGGGATACCAAATATAATAGCTGATATTTTATTGTAATATTTGGTATCCCCTTGATTTTGAGGGGTAACATTTAACAAAGCACTGCTTCAACTATCCCTTTTATCAGATTGGTCAGTACATCATTTGTCTGCACTATGACTCCTTCTGTGAGAAATTGCTAGAGTATCCCTTGTGTGTGGTTTTTACTGTGCCGTTTTGCTCAGTTTTCACTCTGGTTCATTTGGTCTACAATTTAACTAGGGAGTGTGTATATTTTTCTTTGACTTATTTTAACTTGCTTGATGACTGTGATAAATGTGTTTTACTAGAAGTGTATAAAATAAATATATATCTACTTTATAATACAAAGCTTTGGTCAGTGTTTCCTTGTGCCATACTACTGTAGGCCTATTGTGTAAACCCTGAATACTGCTCATCTCCCTCTTGAGATAAGTCTGACTGCTCAGCCACAGCTACCAACTAAATCTTTGTGGTACAGACTGATACCAAAGGGGATTGATTGCTCTCACCTGTAGTCCTAATCTTCTGGAGTGCTCCCTAAGGGAACTGCACGGGATTCTGTCCAACAGCGAGTCCCGAGAGCAGACCTCGTAATAGGGCGGTAAGGGGTTAACGGCTCTGGCGTCTTAACCGGCACCGTTAAACCCTTACCGCCTACCTTGTAATGAGGCCCAGGGGGTCATTCCGTGTTGGGCGGTAAGGGTTTACGGGCACCGGTAAGGATGCCGGTGCCGGTAAACCCTTACCGCCCTATTCCGAGATCCCTTAGCGGATCCCAGCAGGAACGGGTGGTCTGACCACCCGTTCTCTGCGGTTCCCGTTAAGGGACCTTGGAGCTAATAATGGGCTCGCAATTTGCGGGCCCGTTATTAGCGCCTTCCCCATTCCCATTGAGCCCTATGGGGGCTCAAATGGGAATGGGGAATGGTTTACTGAATGGGGACTTACCGGGTCCTCCAGGGTCGGAATGACCCGGTAAGTCCCCATTCAGCCAGACCGGACCCGGTTTTGGAGGAAGCCATGGTGCTAATAGCACCATGGCGACCTCCAAACTCGGTATGACCCCCTTGGAGTCCTTCCATCATCCTTTTTTATGTGTATGCTAAATACAGCAGTTGAATCAGTGCTGTAGTATTCTGTATACCTTTGATTTCAATGGTTAACTTTTAACACAATGGGCCTCATTACGAGTAGGGTGGCCACGGAATGTGCGGTGCCGGTAAGGGACCGGCACCGTACATTCCAGGCTGCCCTATTACAAGGTCTGCAACGGGTTCTGCTCTGGAACGCCTGGTCAGACCAGGCGTCCTTAGTGGGACCCGCTAGCAGACCAGGATGCTAACAACGGGCACGTCATTAACGGGCCGTTGTTAGCATCCTCCCCATTCCCATTGAGCCCTATGGAGGCTCAAATAGGAATGGGGATGTACCGGGTCCGGGTCCCGGGAAAGGGAATTACCGGGCCCACCAAGGTCAGACTGGCCCGGTAATTCCCTATTCCTGGAAACCGGACCCAGTACTCGGTATGGGGGTAGCCATGCCGCTAAAAGCGTCATGGCTACCTCCATACTCGTAATGAGGCCCAATGTCACTTTAATCCGCTTCATTTGTATAGGTGCGTAGAGTATTGTTAGGCAGAATCCTGTGCAGTGCCCTTAGGGACCACTACACACAATTAAGACTACAAGTGGTAATACAAGTTCACCTTTGGTACAAGCCTCTACTACACTGTTAAAGTGGTAGCAGTAGCGGAGCAGCCAGACTTATCTCAAGAGTATGTGAGCAGTAGCAGAGATTACACATAGGGACACAATGGGCCTCATTACGACCCTGGCGGAAAGTTACCGCCAGGGCCGTGACTTTACCGCCATGGTGCTAACTACGTTAACACCATGGCGGTAAGGGGATTTACCGCCCCATTCCGACCTTGGCGGGGCGGTAAATCCCCAATCCCCATTTACCCTTCCCCATTCCCATTTTTGCCCCATAGGGCATAATGGGAGTGGGGAAGGCGTTAATTACGCCACCGTAAATTACGGTGGCGTAATTAACACCAAGTTCCCTTACCGCCATGGATTTTTACACCCGCTAGAAGCAGGTGTAAAATCCGCCATGGCGGAGAGGGAACTCGTGATTGGCGGTAAGGGGTCGGCGCAGCTAACGATGGCGCTAACCCCTTACCGCCAGGGTCGTAATGAGGCCCAATTACTGTGGCTCAAGCAAACACTGACTCAAGGTTTCAGGTAAAAAATATAAGTACATTTATTTTTAAACCATCTGTTGTAAAATACGACACTTCTATAGATTCAAAACCACACATAAAATACACTACAACCAACCAATTCTCTTGGCACAGAATAGCTCAAGTTAAGTACCTTATGTTTTGGCAGACTGGTGTTGTGAAACAAAAGACGTTACCGAGAATAAATATGCGATCACTTTTTGACAGCTCGGTCGCATTAATGAAACGCGTATGCGCGGCGAGAAATGTTACCGGGGCAAAAACACACTTAGCACCTGGGCTAACCAGAGAGAGTTGGGGGCAAAAATCATAGGCAATACTTTTGTCAGGGCAGACAGAATCAGAGAACACTTGTTGACCAAAATACAAGAGTCAATAGGCCGGAGCCAGTGTCAAGTGGAACCGGGTTCCTGTTGTCGAGGATCACACAGTCGGACAGTTCAAGATTCAACGTTGCCAGGAGTACTTGGATATTTTCAACAGAGGAAGCAAAAGTTATAAGAAAGAGGGAAGACAAGGGCAAGCCTTGGATGAGGAGAAAAGGGATTCACCCTAGTTCCTCGAAGCAGAACACAGTACCTTATTCAAGGAAGAAGCTGGTGCCACGGCAGTTGTTCCTGGTAGTTTCCTGCAGACCCACGGTTCCTGTTGCTTCGGTCGTGGTGATGAGAAGGAGGACGTCTGGAGGGGTCTGCACAACTCAGGGATGAAGCCAGCAGCAGCGATGGTGAATAAAAGGTGCGCTCCTTTAAAACAGAAGAGGCTCTTCAAATGGCTATCCGGACCACTACAGCAGTGTGCAGCGATTTTGACCACAAAGAGGATCCTCTGGCAGTGAAAGATGAGGTAGTTGACCCCACCAAGCTCAAGGGAAGAAGACTCCAGACTGGATCTCCTCTGGTCGTCGAAGGGTAGATAGCTCAGGACTGCAGCAGGGCTTCACCGGGACAGGGTAGTTGCAGCAGCCGTCTTCTTCTCTGCTTCTCTTCAGTTCCTTTTAGTTCTAGTGGTGACTCTGACTTCCAGCCCAAGAGTCCTGCCTTTTATGCGAAAATCCCCCATTCACACAGCCTGGCCGTCAATCACGCAGCAGGGGGGTTGACCAGCCCGGACAACCACCTCAGCCAATCATGGCAAAGTGCGACTTGGGTTTCCTAGGATACCCTGTGCAGGGGGTGACTACACCCCTCCCTCACATTCAGCCCACATAGACACCCAGGCGCCTAGAGGAGGGCTTCTTGTTAGAAGCCCGCCAAAAGACGGCGAACAAAGAAGGCAAACCTGGTTTGCCACGCAAAGTAAAACACAAGAAGGACTTTAACAAAAAGAAATGGTGAATAAACCCGAACAGAGCCAAAAGAAAGAGTATTTGGTCAGGCGGGTTTATGTTCGAGGCTAATATAATAGCCTAAAACAGTACCACGTTTATGTAGTATAATCGCAGTAGAAAAGTTAGGGTAGATACCACTGCCACCAGCCAAGTCTAGATGTTAAAAGAGCAAAACAAGGCTCTAGGAGGTACAGATAAAAAGGGCTAAGAATTAACCCTTTCCAATACTCCATGTAAGATGGGTTGTACTGGATATGTGGTTAAATGACTATAGTTAATGGCAACTTTACCCTTTTCTGGGGGACAGTAGTCAGCCCCAGAAATGGAGTCGGTGGGAAGTCTAAAAGACAACCCTGTGTCACTGCACTGAAGGTGCTGTGTAACAAACAAAAGAGTGGGGCTACTGAAGTGGAGTCCACAATCACAAAAACAGATGAAATACACATGGTAAAACACAGGTAAGAGTGGGGAAAAGCTCACACTCTTACCAAGTGGAAAAAATAATCTGCACAAATCCAGCAAGGCTGCTGGGGGGCTCACTAGGTAAGGGAAATTAGCCATTGAATGAGAATTCTCCCTAACACTCGCCTCCCCCAGACTAAGGGACAGGAGGATTTAATTCACTCCTGGGTGGTTCTCATACCTCTAGTCGGTTATAAACATCCTAGAGAGACCATCAGCATTTTGGTGGTGACTTCCTGCTCTGTGCTCAATGGAAAAATCAAATCCTTGCAGGCAGATTGACCATCTGAGTAACTTTGGGTTTTCCCCTTTCATTTGCATCAGCCATCTTAAGGGTTGGTGGTTAGTCTGAATAATGAAGGTAGATCCATACAAGTATGAACTAAACCTCTTCAGTGACCACACAATAGCAAAACATTCACGTTCTATTGTTGCCCACCTTGTCTCAGAATCCTTTAACTTCCTGTTGATGAAACAAATGGGGTGTTCCCTACCTTTCTCATCCAGTTGACTAAGGACTGCACCTATACCTACATTAGAGGCATCAGTTTGTACAATGAAGGCTTGGTCGTAGTCAGGAGCTCTTAGGACTGGAGCTTCACAAAGGGCTTTCTTCAGACCTTCAAAGGCTTGATTGCACTCCTCATTCCACCTGACCTTTTTAGGGAATTTGGGAGAGGAGATGACATTCAAGGGACAAGCTATGGTCCCATAGTTCTCTATGGAGGTCCTTTAATACCCAGTGAGACCTAAGAAGGCTCTCACTTGGGTTTGAGTAGTAGGGGTGGCCCAGTTTTGTACAGCTTGTACTTTGCTAGGCAATGGCCTTATTTCACCTCCTCCTAACGCATGTCTAAGGTAGACCACTGTACTCTGACCAATTTGACATTTGCTTGCCTTTATGGTCAGATGGGCCTGTTCTAGGGCCTGCAATACATATCCTAGGTGTTCAATATGTTCTTTCCATGTAGGGTTGCACACTGCAATGTCATCCAAGTATGCTATGCAGAAGTCCTCCATCCCATTCAGAACTTGATTGACCATCCTCTGAAATGTAGCAGGTGCATTCTTTAGTCCAAAAGGCATTACCTTGAATTGGTAGAGGCCAGCTGGGGTGGAGAATGCAGTTTTCTCCTTGGCATGGTCTGTCAAGGCTATTTGCCAATAGCCTGGCGTTAGGTCAAATGTACTGAGGTACTTGGCTGCACCAAGTTTGTCCAATAGCTCATCTGTCCTTGGCAAAGGATGGGCATCAGTCTTTGTGACTGCATTTAAAGCTCTATAGTCCATGCAGAATCTCAACTCTTTGGATCCTGCCTTTGATACAAGCACAACTGGGCTAGACCATGGGCTAGTAGAGGGCTCTATAACCCCGAGATCAAGCATCTTGTTGACCTCATTCCTTACATGGGTTCTTACATTGTCTGACATTCTGTACCCCCTGCTTTTGACAGGCAAACAGTCACCAGTAAATATATCATGCTGGCCCCAAGGGGTCAAGCCTGGTGAAAGTGAGAACAGGGAGGCAAACTGATTTAACAGTAATTTGCACTCATCCTGCTGGTCAGATGTGAGACTGGAAGAGAGATTAACTCCTTCCACTTGCTCATCTAAAGGTAAGCCTCTGAGGAGGTCAGGCAGAGGTTCACTCTCCGCCTCCTCTTGAGCTGAAGCTAGAAGCAAAGATCCTATGTCAGGTCGAGAGACATAAGCCTTCAAACGGTTGGTGTGAAAGACTCTAGGGGCCTCCTTAGGATTGCCTAAGTCCACCAGATAGTTCACCTCTCCAAGTTTGCCCACAACTTTGAAGGGTCCTATCCATTTGTCCCGCAAGGCCCTCTGCCTTGTGGGGACCATAACAAGAACAAGCTGCTCTTGAGTAAACTCAACCATGTTAGCCTTCTGGTCATGCCAATGTTTGACCAGAGCTTGACCAGCCTTCAAGTTATCACTTTCCTCGGCCATCATGTCTGACATTCTCCTCCGGAGACCTATCACATACAGTGGCGTAACACAAGATCTGGGGGCCCCCCTGCGAGCCATGCGGAGGGGGCCCCCCACCCAACTCGGCAACAAATCACGAGTCGCGCTACACTCTGGGCCGGCCTAGATTACTACGCTTGCTCAATACGCATGAACGTGTTGCTGAAGGGGTATGCCACACACTGCACCAGGAGAAAGATATAAATATGTGTTTTAATGCATTATACAGTACACTTTCTGAGAAAAATTGGCTAAAAAGCCAGAGTGTTTGCAATGGTTTTGTAAGGTAACACCAATCCAATACATGCAAGTCACCAACAGTGCACATGAACATTAATGCTTTGCTATTAAAAATGCCATGCCACAATGAAAACATGTCCAACTGGCTGCACAATGTAGACCAGTGTAGACACATAATAACAGTAAAGCATGCCAGGCCACATTAAGACATACCTAGATTGGTTGCACCAAAATGCCAGTCGAAGCAATGAGACTCATCAAGAAGAGAGCACACATTCAAGCCTGCGTCTCTGCGGCCTCTAACAACACAGCCAAACTCTTTAAAATCTGCAAGGAACTGGCCAATCCTGTTTCGGTTTCTATCTCTCCTGTTCCCTCAACAGGCCCTCTGTACGGCTTTGGGCTCTCGCTTCTCCGCTAAAACTCAGGACATCCTGTCCACTATCTCCTCTTCCTCTCCCTCTTCCTCTCTCGGCCCCCTTTGGCCATCTCTCCCTCTCCTCCTCCTTTCTCCTCTTTCTCTCTAACACCTGACAAGGTTTCTAGACAAGTCCCATCTATGGAGGTGCTCGCCTGCTCCTCCAGAACCATCAAGGACCACATTGACACCCTTGATCCAGCCTTGGCCGATTTCCGTAATAATTTTTTTGCCACTGGAACTTTCCCCTCTCCCAAACTCTTGAAAAAGCTGGCCAACTGCCAGCTTACTCTCCACACTGAATCTGTTGGTTGTCTCCATGACCATCAGTCTGGCTTAAGAGCTGCCAGAGGCACAGAAGCTGCTCTCCTGAACACCTGTGAAGATCTGATCTCTAACCTTGATTCCATCATTCCTTCTGTCCTCATCCTCCTGGAACTTTCCTCTGCTTTCAACATGGTCAACCAGGCCATCCTGATCAATTGACTCTGTGAGAACCTGGGCATCATGGATCAGGCCCTGGAGTGGCTGACCTCCTTTCTCTTGGACCGCCCCTCCCAGGTCCAACTTGGTCCCTTTCACTCCGCCACCTCTCTCTACATGTGGCGTTCTCCAGGGCTCTATCCTCTCACCCTGGTTTTTCAACCTCTACTTGGCCCCTTGGGCCCACCTGATCTCTACCTTCTCCTCTAACTTACAGTGTTATGCGGATGACACCCAGATTTCCTTCAGGTTCCCCTCAGCCTACTCTCCTCTCTCGCTCATTCCTGGTGTCATCTTCAACTCCACTCACTCTTTCTCTCCTCTCATCTCGGACGTCGCCAAGAAGTCCCACTACCAGCTGCACCTCCTCAAAGGGACTCTTCCCTTTCTCACTTGCCCCCAAAAGCACACTGTCTCTAGAGCACTGGTTCTCTCTAGGCTGGACTAGTACTGCAACAGGCACTTTCTCAATCTGCCTTCCTCTACTCTCCGCCCTCTGCAACTAATCCAGAACAGGACTGCAAGACTTATCCTTGGCCTAAAGCCCAGTGTAACGCTCACCTGACTCCCACGGAGGTGCTGGCCTGGTTCGCGCTGCTGTGACCTCTTCTAAGGTGATGCGCAGGGTTCGGAAGATGGACTGGACCGGGCCCCCAAATCTGGCTTGTCTGGCTCGCAGAAGTATCCTTCTGTAGGCGAAAATAGGGGATTAACTGTCTGCGGGGTAATGCAATCGGCCTCCCACTTTCCCCTCTCACCCTCCTCGAAACCCTTCTGTGATTCCTCGTAGCGTCTCACCTTAGGGTCTGGAAGGACGAGCTCTCCATCCTGCTTCTGATGCAGGGACGCGTTGGTATCCAGTTACTTCACTGGATTTTCGGATTGGTGAGAACCAAACTTGCTTGGCTTCCAGGTAAGTTTTTTGATAAGAGGTTCCCCTTGTGTCCATGCATTAATGTACTAATGCTAGTGTCTTTTTCCCCATAGGGGCCGGGGTACGGAATGCCGGGGAACAGGCACCGACCCGAGATGAGAGGTGAAATCCTTGTAGAAATCAGGTAAGTCTTTAATGAGCGTTTTTTGGTAATGTCTTTTCATTCGCTCATTAACGCTGATGTCTCTTTTTCCCCTTAGGGGCCGGGGTCCGGAAATGCCAGGATGCGGCGCGGACCCGAAATGAAGAGGGAATGAATCAACTGGTAAGTCTTAACATGGAGATTTAGCTTTCCTTATTCCCTTCTCTCTCTCACCTTTTGTTCTGGTCTTTTTCTCCCTAGGCGCTGGGGCGTGACTGCGAATCTGGATGATCGCTGCTGAACATGGAGGTGCCCTGAAAAGGTGAGTGGAATGCGGCGCTGCAGCGATCGACGCGATGAGCTTTTAAATAAAAGTCTTCCTTTGCAGGATTGTCGGCGAGATGTCCCCGGGATGCGGATTTAGCAGGTAAGGACTTTTCCTTCTTCTGTTCTCTTCTTCTCTTCCTTTGCAGGTGATCCAGGATGCTGGCAAGCGTGGCAGAAGTCAGGATGCAGGAGCAGACACGGTGAGCGTCCAGCTGCTAGATGCAGAACAACGCGAAGCACGTGTGGCTGTTCGGGTGGGGTTTAATAGCCTTGGAAGAAGTTCCAGGTATGTATCCTTCCTCCAATCAGGTATGTATCCTTCCCCGACCACGCCCGGATGGTAAATTAGTCCCACAGGTAAAGTAGTTCCTTTCACGCCTCAAGGAGGCCGGGATCCTGCAGCATGGTCTGCATCAGGTAAGTGCACCCAAGCACTCCCATAATGAGCCTGGCGCCTATGGCGCCAGGACCGATGTCTTTTATGAGCCTGGCGCCATAGGGGCCAGGACACTGTCCAAAGGGCCCCTATATGGGGTTGCTGGGTCCTTCCTTGGGGACTGGATGTCCGCTTTCGGGGACGCAGGGCTTGAACCGGCTCCCCGGGAGCGGGCATCATGACAGCCAGGGACTGTATCTCTCCAGCCTCTCGGTGGCTGTAAGGATCAAGTTCAAGACTCTTTGCATTGTCCACAAGGCTTTGTGGGGTTGGGATCCGCACTACATCCAAAGCTCTCTTCCAAAATACCTTCCTTCTCGAGCCCTAAGGGTTAGATGCTTCTCCAGGCAGAGAGTGGGGGGGGTAGATCCTTCTCCCCTGCAGGTGCCTCCCGCTGGAATGGCCTCCCTGCCTCTCCCAAACTTCAGCCGGACCACCTGAAGTTCCGGAAGCAGCTCAAAACGTTCCTCTTCTCCTCTGCTTTCTCTCTCTCCCTCCCCTGCTGACCTACCTGATCTACCTGTCTACTGTACCAACTGGTTGCTTGGCTACCCTCAGTCTCACTGAGTCCAGGCTCTTTCTTGATCAGTCACCCTTGCACTGCCTCCGGGCCTAACACGCAGTTAGGGGCTGTAACTGTAACCCTACAGTCCCTTGTTCTCCTTGCACTACCCAGAGCCGCGCTGCCCTGGCCGCACTTACTCAGAGCATTGCTGCCCTGTTTTCCCCTCCCCTCTCCCTTACACTTCCCCCCTCCCTTTCCCCTTGCACTTCTCGTTCCCGCACTTGCACGATCTGAATGACACAAGGCTTAGTAAGATAATTTGTCTTGTCCTCCGTTTTCCTTCCCTTGTCTTGTGCCTAAAAACACTTGTGTACAGGTGTGCGTTTTATATGACTTATCATATCATATCATATAATTTTATCACAGATGCCCAGAAAAATAAACAGTGCCGCAGTAAGAAACGGCTAGACTGGCAGAACCCAAATTCCAGTCTAGCCAGGTAATTACACTTAGCAGGACTGCTTTATCAGAAATGCCCAGTTAAAAAACGTCATACCAAACTGAGGAATGACTAGACTGCCTGCACCAAAATGCCTCTCTAGCCACTAATACCACATATCATGCCTGCTTGGCATGGACATGGACGACCATTATGATTTATTGCACAATCCCACCCCCCCACACATCCCTTCTCCCTCCCATTCCCTACCACAACCTCCAAAATCAGCTAATTGGCCCAGAATTACCTCCACGTCCCTCTTCCCTGTCCCAGTGCTTAGGTATGAGGATCCTTGCTTCACTGGTAAGTACTGGGATGAGGAAGAGTGAGACTAGGAGTAATGCAGACTAC
Organism: Ambystoma mexicanum; assembly: GCF_040938575.1. Lineage (NCBI taxonomy): Eukaryota > Metazoa > Chordata > Amphibia > Caudata > Ambystomatidae > Ambystoma > Ambystoma mexicanum. The sequence continues at coordinate 34,978,935 of NC_090939.1, forward strand.
AGGTAGCTTAAGTCAGGCATTACCTTCATGTACCTCTACCTTATCCCAGTACTTGTGTATGAGGCATAGTGCCTCATACACAAGTACTGCCTCATACACAAGTACCGGGATGAGGAAGAATAGAGCTAGGTGTAATGAATATTGCCAATAAGTAATCAAGGCATTAAACACAAGTAGTGGTGCAACACCATTGAGCTGACTGGGCTTCAGCACTCCCCCCCCCCACTGAAATTGTGGGCTATGTTGACTTGACCTGGCTGACCTACAGAGAAGTTGCCGGACAGAAAAGGACACAGATGTTAAACGGCACCTGGGTTTCGCTATTAACAAGGGCCCGGCCCAGCAATTACTAATGTACAGCATTTTACTGTTAGTACCTACATTCAAATGCCAAATATTTTAAGCAATTGAAATTGTGATGTGGGCTTAGTACTTGCATGCCAGGGGAGTGATTGGAAGGGTAGAGAGGGAACAGGAGACCAGTCATTTTCACAGCAGTCCATAAGTGGGTGCTTTCAGACTTAAAGTAGAGAGTGGACTGCTTGTAACATTGAAGCTGCACTAGAATAGTCTCATTGAAATGCGTAAAGAAGTTAGATGCCCCCCCACAAATAAGTTTGCTCCTCCAACCAACCGTGAAGTTAGCGCCTCTCCCAACATTTGAAGGGTTAGCCCCCCTGAAATGTAGGTTTTGTTGTGCCCCTGAATACAAGCACACACACCATTCACCATATATACACACGCACACCCAGCCATCCATATATTTAAGAGTGCACTCTTTCACCATACAGGCACACCCAGGCAGTCACCCATACATTTAAGTATGCATCCTTTCACCAAACACGCACACCCAGCCACCCATACATTTGTGTGCACCCTTTCACCATACAATCACACAGAAAGTCACCTATACATTTAAATGTGGACACTTTCAGCATACAGGCACACCCAGGCAGCCACCCATACATTTAAGTGTGCATCCTTTCAACATACACGCACACACGCATACCGAGCCACCCATACATTTGTGTGCACTCTTTCACCATACACTCACACACGCACACGTCATGGGGCTGAGGGGAGCCATAATACTTCAAAAAGAAATTGTTTCTTTTTGAAGTCACTCTGACTTCATAAAGACATTATTTCCGTTAAGGACTGAACCATAATGGAAATAATTTCTTTATGAAGGCAGAGTGACTTCAAAAATAAACTATTTATTTTTGAAGTCAGAGGGCTTCCCCACCCCATGACATGGAGGGCTCCAGCCTGGGGTCTTCATGTCATGGGGTGGGGGTAGCCCCCGGACCTCAAAAAGAAAGTTTCTTTTTGTATTCACTCTGCCTTCATAAAGAAATTATTTCTGTTACAGAAATAATTTCTTTATAAATGCAGAGTGAATTCAAAAAGTAAATGTAAAAAAAAAAAATGTGAAAAAAATAATTTGAAAAAAAAAACTTTTTTTTACTCCAAGTGGGGCCCCCTCCTAGACCATGTGGTCGCAGGGCCCCCCGCACCGCGGGGGCTGCGGGGGCCCCTGTTACGCCAGTGATCACATAGTCAGTCGCTCTGACTGGCTTGGGGGAAGGAGCACTCTCCAACCCCTCCTTAATCAGGGCCAATGGACCTCTGACTGGATGGCCATAGAGAAGTTCGAAGGGACTGTAACCTACTCCCTCCTGAGGGACTTCTCTATATGCAAAGAGAAGGCATGGCACTAGAAGGTCCCACTTTCATTTAAGGGGTTCTTCTAAAGCACCTATCATGCTCTTCATAGTTCTGTTAAACCTCTCCATCAATCCATTGGTTTGGGGATGGTAGGTTTTCCACATGACCTGTAGGGGGACATAGAATTTGATGCCCTGTCAGATATCACCTCCTTAGGAAAACCTACTCTGGTAAAAATACCAAGTAGGGCCTTAGCCACAGCCAGAGCCGTAACAGTCCTCATAGGTATTGCTTCAAGATACCTAGTGGCATGATCCACTACAACCAGGATAAACCTGTTGCCTGAAGATGTGGGAGGGTCAGAGGACCAACAATGTCAATCCCAACCCTCTCAAAAGGAACTCCCACCACTGAGAGAGGCACCAAGGGTGCCACATTCTTGGCTCCACTCTTGCCAGAGGTTTGGCAAGTGTGGCAGCTCCTGCAGAATTTGCCTACTTCTGAACCCATCTTTGGCCAGTAGAAGTAAAGAGAGAGCCTTTCCTTGGTCTTCTTAAAACTTAAGTGACCAGCCAAAGGTATCTCGTGGGCTAACTGCAGAAACTGGAGTCGGTTCACCAGAGGTACTACACGTCTTTTGCAGTCTCTAGGGGTTGACCTAGTCGGTTCACTGTAGAAGAGGCCATCTTCCCAGTGCAACCTATACTTCCCAGGCTCAGTCCCATTGAGTTGAGAAGCTGCCTGTTGGCGAAGACCTTCAAGAGTAGGACACTCTCTTTGTCCTCTGCTGAAATCTGCCCTGTTGGGTCCACCTTCTGCCAGTAAAGACTGCAGTTCAGGATGGTCAACAGGGTCAAGATCTCCTACCAGAGTAAGATCTTCTTCTAGATCTGATTCCTCAGTATCTAGCTGAACCATACAGGGTTGAACCTCACACTCAGCCGGTGGAGGAGTCACAGATGTGACTTTGGACAGTCTTGGAGATGTCCTTCTGGGCACAGGAGTGCTTGCTGGTTTCTTGCTGGCAGACTTGGGTTTCCCCTTTGTCTTTTTCTGACCTGCAATAGCAGTAAGTAAGTCCTGTGGACTTGGGGTGATAGTTTCCTCTGTCATGTCCCCAGGAGAGACTCTCAAGGTTCTCTCCCTTGCAGACCTTGTGAGCTCCTGCTTCCTTCTGCTGGGGGAGCTGGGGGTACTAGACACAACTCCAAGAGTTTTAAGGTCATTACCCAGCAGGATCCTCCCAGGTACGTTATTTTGCACACTTACAGGTATTCTGACAGTCATGTCATTACACTGGATGAGAGCTGGTAACTGGGGAACAATTTGCATAGGGCCTCCAGCTAACTTGGTTAGGTGTTTGGGTGCCTTAGAAACATCCTCCACCTTGAAAAAACATTCATCAACCACAGTTATGCTGGCTCCAGTGTCTCTGATGGCAGGGGTTTCCTGACCATTCACAAGAACACTATCTTTGTAATACTCTTTAGTATCTCTTTATCTTTAGTATTATCTGGGATTGAGTTATAGACATCTAAGTTCTGTTGTTCCCAAAGACCCAAGGACACTAAAGAAACACTAGCTGAGATTCTCATGGGATCATCAGCCAGTAACTCAAAGTTTCCACTGGCTATAGGTACTTCATCCACCTGGGAGATGGCTAAGGAGACAGTGTGGACCCCTGAAGGTTTACCCTTACATCTGGGATCCCCTTTCACATGGTCAGTTAACCTACAAACAAAGCATTTCCCAAATGCTTTCTGGAATGGGGGTTTGTTCTGACCTCCATCTGGTTTGGGACCAGATGGTACACTAGCCTGATTCGGTTTCCCTTGTGGCTTACCCTGGTTATGTTTGTGGCCCTCTCTTGGATTGGATTTATTGGAATTCTCTTTGTTGTCTTTCTTTGACTGCTTTCCCTCATCCTTTTTCTGAGTTGCCCCAGAATCCTTGTGAGTATCCCTGTAGGCAACCCACAAGTCAGCAGCCTTAGGATCTATCTCCTTTGAATCAGCCAAGTGTTGTCTAAGCTCAGGAGAGCAGACATCAAAAATAGACTCCAACATTACAAACATTCCTCAAACCTTCATAAGTGGTCACTTTGTAACCCTTAACCCAACCATCTAATTTTTTCAAACATTCACACACCCAGGTAGCCCAAGGGGTACCATCATGCTTTTTGAGGGTTCTAAACCTCTTAAGATACTGGGAAGGGGTCTTCCCAAATCTAGCTATCAAAGCTAGCTTCACACACTCATAACCCTGTTTATCCTCCTCCCCCAGTACTGTCGGACTGAACGCTGCTTCCAGCTTAAGCCACCTTATCAACCAGTGAGCCTTCAGTCCCTGTGGGTCGGATCAGCTTGGGATTCCTCCTTACTACCCTGGTGCCACTTACAACGGTCCGGCCCGCCTGAAGGTTCGCTCAACCACGTGCTTGGTCTCCTCCAACCCCATCTGCGAGTACCTACTCCCTATGACTCTAGCGGTTCCTGCAGGTCATCTCTTAACACTGGTCCCGCTACCACCTGGGAGCAGCCCAATATTTCTACCCCATTTTCCTGCCTCAAGCACCTACACCCCTCCAACTGCAGTCTCTAGTGCTTGATCCCTCTGATGCTTTCAGCTCCTTTCATGCTACCTCTCACAACTGGCCCCGAGCCCACCTCTAGCACCATCCTGTGCATGGACTACTCCAACTTCTAGCACCATCCTGTGCATGGACTACTCCAACCTCTAGCACCATCCTGTGCATGGACTACTCCAACTTCTAGCACCATCCTGTGCATGGACTACTCCAACCTCTAGCACCATCCTGTGCATGGACTACTCCAACCTCTAGCACCATCCTGTGCATGGACTACTCCAACTTCTAGCACCATCCTGTGCATGGACTACTCCAACCTCTAGCACCATCCTGTGCATGGACTACTCCAACCTCTAGCACCATCCTGTGCATGGACTACTCCAACTTCTAGCACCATCCTGTGCATGGACTACTCTAACTTCTATTCCAAGTAACCCCCTCCTGCCACTTTCCACTCCCTCCTTCTACTCCTACTCCTACAGTGCCCACCGCCCCCCTCTTCTGGAACTACCTCACACATTCCTAACTCCTACAACTGCAGCTCTTCTCTACTTGTCCTTCTCCACGTCCATTGGTATGCGATCCTCCATAACCCCCTTCTGCTTCACTCTCCCCCCCTCTCTCCACCCTTCCACCTTCCCCTTTCCCTCCTTCTCTCCTCTCTCCTCCTAGTCCAGATGCCCAATCCTCTTCACTATCATCACCCCTACCCCTCCAGTAACCCTCCTTCATTCACTAACCGCCCTAACCTTCTCTATCCCCCCACTACCAACCACTCTGCCCTCTTGTACACTGCTCTCTGGAACGCCAGATCCATCTGTAATAAAACTGCAGCTACCCTTGATTTATTCTTTCGCCTCAACCTTCATTTCCTCTGTCTTACTGAAACCTGGATTCCCCCCCATAACACCTCTGTCCCCGCCTCCTTGACGACCTCTTCTTCCTCCTTCATTCACACCCCCCCACCCGTCTGGCCGTGGTGGAGGCGTTGGTCTCCTGTACCACCCCAAATATATCTCCTCCTCTTCCTCTCCAACTCTCCCCTCTTTCCCTTCCTTTGAATTCCTGTACAAGTCTTTCTCCTCTCCTCGCCCTATCTCCTTCCTGATCATTTATCGCCCCCCTGGCCCTCTCTCTTCCTTCTATGAAGACCTTGATCACCTCCTCTCACTTATCTCTCCCTCCCCCTCTCCTCTTACTGTACTTGGTGACTTTAACATCCATCTTCCTCCTCCCCCTCAATCTTCCCCCCTCCTTTCCATCCTCGACTCCTACCTCCTGTCCCTCCTTCCCTCTTCCCCCACTCACTCCTCTGGCTCCACTCTTGACCTCATCTTCAATTCCTCATATCCCTCCTGCCCTGTCTCTTCTCTTCCTGTTTATCTCTCAGACCATGCCTTACTCACATTCTCCCTATCCCCTCTCTCACACTCCACTACTGCTAATCCCTCCCCTCCAATTTACTCGCGTTGTGACCTTCGGGACTTTGATGCTACCCTCTTTTCTGACACCTGTTCAGCTTCTCCTCCATCTCCCCATGATTTTGCTCTACTCTCTGCAGATGATGCTCTCTCTTCCCTATCCTCTTCCATCTCCACTGCCCTGGATCAACTCTACCCTCTTTCTCTCTTTCGTCCTACTCAGAAGCCTTCTCAACCCTGGCTTACCTCTCATCTCTCTTCTATGCGGCATCTTCTCCGGCGGTTAGAGAGACTCTGGCTCAAATCTCCCTCGCTATCTAATCAAACATCTTACTTTTCTTACCATGCACTTTACAACTCCTGTCTTGCAGCAGCCAAATCCTCCTACTACTCTAACCATCTCCAGTCTCAAGCCTCCCACCCTCGTCGGATTTTCCAAACTCTCTCCCGTCTTCTCTCTCCTCCTACGCCTGATCCCTCAACCAATTCCACACTCTCTCCTTCTGACTTTGCCAACTTCTTCTCCTCCAAAATCCTCACTCTCCGGCAAAAAATTAACTCCCTTTCTGACTCCCACTCTCCTCCTCCCTTCTCTCCTCCCTCATCCCTCGTCTACTATGTCCATCTTCTCTCCCGTTTCCCCTTCTGAAGTCTCCTCCCTTCTTTCCAAAGCCCACCCCACGTCCGCCCCCTCTGTCCCTCTCCCCTCCGTTCTTATCGCCAAGACCTACCCTCTTCTTATCCCTTACCTTACCACCTTCTTCAACTCTTGCCTCTCCTCATCAATCTTTCCCTCTGCGTTCAAACATGCAACGATTATTCCTATTCTAAAGAAGCCTTATGCTGATCCACTGCTCACTGCTAACTACAGACCTATTTCTCTTCTACCTTTCCTCTCTAAGCTTCTTGAGCGCCTTGCCTACTCTCAACTCTCATCCTTTGTTACTTCTTCCTCTCTCCTTCCTCCCTTCCAATCTGGCTTCCATCCCAAACATTCCACTGAAACTGCTCTCACCTCTATCTTTAACTCACTCCTCTCTGCTCGACATGCTAAGAAATCCTCTATCCTTATTCTACTTGATCTCTCCGCAGCCTTTGACACTGTCGATCACCCACTCCTGCTTCATACTCTTTCCTTCTTCGGGTTTAACGGCCCTGTTCTAAAATGGCTATCCTCCTACCTCTCCTCCCGTTCCTTTGCTGTATCGTGGGGAAGCCAGTCCATTCCTTCCTTCCCTCTTAACTACGGTGTTCCTCAAGGCTCTGTACTTGGTCCTTTCCTTTTCTCTCTTTACACCTCTCTCATTGCCCCTGTCATCTCTTCGTTTGGCATTTCTCACCACTTTTATGCTGACGATACTCAACTCTTTCTTTCTTTCTCCTCCTTCTCTCCTGACCTCCACCTTAAACTCTCCTCCTGTCTCACTGCTATCAAGAACTAGATATCCTCCCGCTTTCTCTCTCTTAACACTGATAAAACCGAAGTCCTTTTCTTCCCCTCTAACTCTCACCCCCCTCCCCCCTCCTCCTTTCATTCACTTTCCTCCCTCCAATCTCCCTATCTCCCCCAAAGCTCGTAATCTAGGCGTTCTCTTTGACTCCTCTCTCACCTTCTCACAACACATTTCACTCACCTCCCGCTCCTGCCGATACCACCTCTACAATATATGCAAAATCCGTCCCTCCCTCAAATTCCACGCCACCAAACTCCTAATTTCCTCTCTCATCTTTTCCCGCCTCTTCTACTGCTCCTCTCTAATCTTTGGACTTCCTGCATCTCAGCTTACCCTTTCTAAAATCCATATACCACTCTGCTGTCCGTACCCTTTGTCTCCTTACCTCCCGCGACTCCATCTCTTCCTCGCTCTCTCACCTTGGCTGGCTACCTTTCCACTCACAACTAAAGTTCTACTTTCTCTGCCTTGTCTTCAAATCCCTCTATGGTCTTGCTCCTCCTTATCTCTCCTCCCTCCTCTCCTTCTACTCCCCCTCCCGCTCCCTTCGCTCCGCTGACCATTTCCTTCCCACTGTTCCTCCTTCCCCTTGCGCTTCCCCGTTTCCGCTCATTCCAACTCCTTGCACCCCTACATTGGAACTCGCTCCCTCTTACAATCCGCTCTACCACAACCTTCACCTCATTTCGCACTTCCCTTAAATCCCTCCTCCTCCATTCTCCTCCTTGAAAACTTCTCCTCTGCCCTCTTCACTTCCCCCCACCGCCCCCTCTCCTTACCCTCATCTGATTCCTCTCTCGCCTCTCCTACCCCTCTCTTTTCCCCTTTCATTCTCCCTCGCCCTGTCCATCTCCTATTCCCCCACCTCTTCCCTCTCCCCTTTCCACCCCCCCACCTAAGTTAATTGCTCTTTGCACTGTTTTGTTGAATGATTCATGGTGTAAATTTTTCTCTCATTGTTAAATGTTGTTATTTTGTATTTTGTTGTTCCACTGTACAGCGCCTTGGTATAAAGCGCTATATAAATAAATCAATCAATCAATCAATCAACTCCATTACAGCATCACTTGCAAGAGAGGGAAGCCTAGAGAAAAACCAAGGAATCAGCTTATTCCCTGAGATACCTTGAATCCCAAGATTGTACTCAATCATTGCTAACCAATCCAAAACATCAAGTTTAGTCTCATACATACCAATCATTTCCCTTGGCATACGGGGTCTCTTAGGGCTGGAAGACCTAGAAGTCTCTGGGAGAGAAGCATTTTCTACAGACAATTTCTTCATTTCTAATTCATGATTCAGCTCCATTTCTCTGAGCCTTAACTCTTGATGTTTCATGGCAGTTTGTGCATCAATACATTTCACTTCCAATTCAAGTCTCATTTTTTCAAGTGCAATACACTCAGGAGTAAGTGTAAGACCTGTGGGAGTCCCGGTGGACAGAGGTTGTGCTTTCTGAGCAGGTAAGGGAGTTGTAGGGTTTCCTAACAAGGACTCATCTACTTCTTCTAAATCAACACTCTCGGAATCAGAAACATCAGTATCCACATTTGCTGGAGGGGTAGGCCTTTCTGACCCATTCTCCAGACTTTGTTTTCCCATTAACTTTGCAATCAGTTCAAATTCCTTTCCTTTACCAGAGAGACTCCCCTCCCTACACATGGTTCGCAAAACCTCAACAGTGTAACTTAAGAGACCCTCTTCAGTGTAGCTTTCCATATTTGACATGATTTCTCAGTACAATAGAATTAGTGGTGTTAGCCTTGTGGTTAGTTGAACCCAAGCAATAGCAGCACTCTAAGTGTAATCACTCTACTTACAAATCCACACCGCTGTACACCAGTGTTAGGCAGATTCATGTGCAGTGCCCTTAGGGACCACTACACACAATTAAGACTACAAGTGGTAATACAAGTTCACCTTTGGTACAAGCCTCTACTACACTGTTAAAGTGGTAGCAGTAGCAGAGCAGCCAGACTTATCTCAAGAGTATATGAGCAGTAGCAGAGATTACACAAAGGACCACAATTACTGTGACTCAAGCAAACACTGACTCAAGGTTTCAGGTAAAAAATATAAGTACATTTATTTTTAAACCATCTGTTGTAAAACACGACACTTCTATAGATTCAAAACCACACGTAAAATACACTACAACCAACCATTTCTCTTGGCACAGAATAGCTCAAGGTAAGTACCTTATGTTTTGGCAGAGCGGTGTTGTGAAACAAAAGACGTTACCGAGAATACATATGCGAACACTTTTTGCCAGCTCGGTCGTATTAATGAAACGCGTATCCGCGGCGAGAAATGTTACCGGGGCAAAAACACACTTAGCACCTGGGCTAACCAGAGAGAGTTGGGGGCAAAAATCATAGGCAATACTTTTGTCAGGGCAGACAGATTCAGAGAACACTCGTTGACCGAAATACAAGAGTCAATAGGCCAGAGCCAGTGTCAAGTGGAACCGGGTTCCTGTTGTCGAGGATCACACAGTCGGACAGTTCAAGATTCAACATTGGCAGGAGTACTTGGATATTGTCAACAGAGGAAGCAATAGTTATAAGAAGGAGGGAAGACAAGGGCAAGCCTTGGATGAGGAGAAAAGGGAATCACCTTAGTTCCTCGAAGCACAACACAGTACCTTATTCAAGGAAGAAGCTGGTGCCACGGCAGTTGTTCCTGGTAGTTTCCTGCAGACCCACGGTTCCTGGTGCTTTGGTTGTGGTGACGAGGAGGAGGACGTCTGGAGGGGTCTGCACTTCTCAGGGATGAAGCCAGTAGCAGCGACGGTGAATAAAAGGTGCGCTCCTTTAAAACAGGAGAGGCTCTTCAGATGGCTATCCGGACCACTACAGCAGTGTGCAGCAATTTCGACCATGAAGAGGATCCTCTGGCTATGGAAGATGAGCTGGTTGACCCCACCAAGCTCAAGGGAAGAAGACTCTGGACTGGATCTCCTCTGGTCGTCGAAGGGTAGATAGTGCAGGACTGCAGCAGGGCTTCACCGGGACGGGGTAGTTGCAGCAGCCGTCTTCTTCTCCGCTTCTCTTCGGTTCCTTGTAGTTCTAGTGGCGACTCCGACTTCCAGCCCAAAGTCCTGCCTTTTATGCGAAAATCCCCCATTCACACAGCCTGGCCGTCAATCATGCAGCAGGGGGGTTGGCCAGCCCGGATAACCACCTCAGCCATGATTGTCCTGCAGACCCACGGTAATCATGGCAAAGTGCGACTTGGGTTTCCTAGGATACCCTGTGCAGGGGGTGACTACACCCCATCACATTCAGCCCACCTAGACACCCAGGCGCATAGAGGAGGACTTCTTGGCAGAGCCTGCCAAAAGACGGTGAACAAAGAAGGCAAACCTGGTTTGCCACGCAAAGTAAAACACAAGAAGGACTTTAACAAAAAGAAATGGCGAATAAACCCGACCGGAGCCAAAAGAAAGAGTATTTGGTCAGGCGGGTTTATGTTCGAGGCTAATATAATAGCCTAAAACAGTACCATGTTTATATAGTATAATCGCGGTAGAAAAGTTAGGGTAGATACCACTGCCACCAGCCAAGTCTAGATCTTAAAAGAACAAAACAAGGCTCTAGGAGGTACAGATAAAAAGGGCTATGAATTAACCCTTTCCAATACTCCATGTAAGATGGGGTGTACTGGATATGTGGTTAAATGACTATGGCCCTCATTACGACCCTGGCGGAATTCGCGGTGCACGGCGGAGCACGGCGGAAAGCTGCCGATAGCGCCATGGGGGTTGGCGGATTTACCACCCCATGCCGACCTTGGCGGAGCGGTAAATCCCCAATCCCCATTCTGCCCTTCCCCATTCCGATTCTTGCCCCATAGGGTATAATGGGAGTGGGGAAGGCGTTAATTAACAACGAGGTCCCTTAGCGCCATGGATTTCTCCGCCCGGTAAAACCAGGCGGAGAAATGCACCATGGCGCTACGGGAACTCGTAGTAGGGCGGACGGGTCCGCCACGAATACCGCTGGCGGAAACCCACTCCGCCAGGGTCGTAATGAGGGCCTATGTAAAGTTAATGGCAACTTTACCCTTTTCTGGGGGACAGTAGTCAGCCCCAGAAATGGAGTCAGTAGGAAGTTTAAAAGACAACCCTGTGTCACTGCACTGAAGGTGCTGTGTAACACACAAAAGAGTGGGGCTACTGAAGTGGTGTGCTCCAGAGTCCACAATCACAAAAAACAGATGAAATACACATGGCAAAACATAGGTAAGAGTGTGGAAAAGCTCACACTCTTACTAAGTTGAAAAAATAAACTCCAGAAATACAGCCAAGCTGCTGGGGGACTCACTAGGTAAGGGAAATTAGCCATAGAATGAGAATTCTCCCTGACACCTCCTACCATCCTAGAGCTGTCGCTGGGTTGCGTTACAGCTTCGCCCTCCGGGAAAGGTCAGGGACCCTGCCGGGGCTTCCTGGACCCACTGCTGGGCTTGGGAACGGTCAAACCACATGAGAGACAGCTGCCAAAGGCCAGAGACATCACCTCCGACTATCCCAGAGCTCTGGCTGGCCTGTGTTACAGCTTTTCCCTTCCGGAAAAGGTCTGGAGCCCTGTTGCGGTTCCCTGGGACAGCCACTGCACTTGGGCATGGTCAATCCACATGGAAGACAGCCACTCAAGGCCAGGGACATCACCCCCAAAGATCCTGGAGCGCTGGCTGGGCTGCATTACAGTATTTCCCCCTGGGGAGACAAGGGGACCCTGCTGGGACTCCCTGGAACTGCTGCTGTGCTTGGGGATGGTACACCCACATGGTAAATGGATGTCCAAGGTCGGGGACATCACCTCCAACCGTCCTGGAGTTCTGGCGGAGCTGCGTTTCAGCTTTTCCTTTCGGGGAGGTATTGGCATACTGCTGGGACTTCCAGGTGGAGAAAAGCCTTGATTTCGATGATTAACATTTAACAAAACACTGCTTGAACTCTCCCTTTATCAGGGTGGCGAGTACATCATTTGTCTCCACTATGACTCCTTATGTAAGTCCTCCCATCCTTTTTTCTGGGGATACCAAATATAATGGCTGATATAGTGTTGTAATATTTGGTATCCCCATGATTGATGTTAAGGGGTTACATTTAGAAAAGCATTGCTTAAACTAGCCCTTCTCTCGGGGCAGTGAGTACACCATTTGCCTACACAATGCCTCCTTCTGTAAGTCCTCCCTTCCTTTGTTCTGGGGATATCATGTTCTGGGGATATCAAATAGAATATCTAATTTAGTGTTGTAATAGTTGGTATCCTTTGATTTCGAGGGTTATCATTTACCAACACACTGCTTGAACTATCCCTTCTTTTGGGGTAGAGAGTACATCATTCGCCTAAACTATGGCTCCTTCTGTAATTCCTCCCATCCTTTTTTCTGGGGATATCAAATATAATAGCTGATATATTTTATTTATTACATTTATTGTACGCCCAAACCCTGAGGTATCACGGCATAGTTACAACAATCTTAATTGTAATTCGGTAGCATTCACAGTACATTAATTTACGAGCCAATAATATAAGAGGTTACAGATTGTGGAAGCATTAGTTATCGTTGCATGGCAAATATTTACATATTTGCATATTCAGGGTAGAGGTAATCATTTCATTGGTATCTATCTGGGGAGGAGGGTGAACGGCTAGCGTTAGCTAGGAAGCAGCTGGCTAGAATTGGTTAAATAGCCAAGATTTTAGTAACTTTTTGAAGCACTGGAAGGAGTCTTCATTTTTGATGTTTATGGGGGGTGTGTTCCAATGTTTTGAGGCCATAACTGGGAAGCTACTTCCCCCTGCTCTCGAGCCTTTATATCGCGGAACCACAAGGAGAGAATTTTTGTTGGATCTAAGCGTTCTGTTAGATTCTTTTTTAACTATTGATTTATTGATATATATGGGTGCTTTCTTGGCGAGACATTTATGGGTGACACGCAGTGATTTGAAGATTATTCTAGCCTTGCTGGGTAGCCAATGGGTCTCCCACCTGATGTTGGAGATATGTTCTGACTTATTTCGTCCCAGGGCTGCTGCTCGTAGTGCTTTATTTTGCATTAGTTGTAGTTTAGCCAGGTTGGTATTTGTGGTACCTGGCAGGAGTACATTGCAGTAGTCCAGCTTGGATAATATCAGGGCCCTGGCTAAGGTAGTGCAATATTTGGGCGTGAGGAACTGGCCACTTAGGGCAATTCATTTGGAGGTGTAGGTGGTAGCTGAGGATAAGGCATTTACATGTTTTGTCATGGTTAGGTTGGCGTCTAAGTAAACACCTGCCGTTTTTACCTGTTTAAGTACTAGAATGGGGTACCATCAATAGTGAATGATGTGTAGTCCGAGTGGAGGGCGTTCATTTTGGTTGGGGAGCCCACGATGAGAATCTCCGTTTTCTCATCGTTGAGGCATAGGCTTTTGAAGCTATCCAGTTTTGTATTATTGAGTACATTTTGTTAATGAACCTAATGTCCTGGTCATAGTTCACTGTGATCGATATAAGGATCTGGGTGTCATCCGCGAAGTTGGTATCGATGACACCCATAGCATCCAGTGCCGCAAATAGGCGCTTAGTATATGCATTGTAGAGGGTAGGCGACAGACCTGATCCGTGTGGCACCCCTATGGGAACTGGGATGGGATCTGCTGCTTCTTTACCAATGGAAACTCTAGACGTGCGATCAGCTAGAAAAGATTTCACCCAGAGGGTGGCCTCCCTAGACCATCTGAAGTCATTTGCTAGTGTGGCACAGCGTTTGTCATGGTCCACTAGATCGAATGCGGCAGATAAATCAACAAGAACGGGACCGTGGTTATTGGTCGGTAGTTCGTAGGGACTGCCGAGTCCAGGGATGTTTTTTTCAGAAGTGGGGTCATCCAGGCTTATTTTATACTAGCTGGGACCGTATTCGTATTGAACGAGGCATTAACAAAGTTAGTAATGATGGGGGTGAGAGTGGGGGCACATAGTTTGACTAAGTGGGCTGGGGAATTGTCCCCTTTACACTAATAGGCTTTTAGTTTAGTTATAGGGGGTCATTACGAGTTGGGTGGTAAGGGGTTGACGGCACCGGTAAAGGTGCCAGCGCCGTTAACCCCTTACCGCCCTATTACGAGTCTGCTCGCGGGACGTGCAAAAGGCGCCTGGTAAAACCAGGCGCCCTTAGCGGTTCCCGCTAGCAGACCAGGGAGCTAACAGCGGGCCCGTTATTAACAGGCCCGTTGTAAGCTACCTCTCCATTCCCATTGAGCCCTATGGGGGCTCGAATGGGAATGGGGATGGCTTCCTTGAATGAGGAATTATCGGGCCCTCCAAGGTCGGAATGGCCCGGTAATTCCTCATTCCAGGAACCCGGACCCGAGTTTGGAGGCAGCCATGCCCTTATTAAGGGGGTCATTAGAAAAACTCATAATGACCCCCATAGTGTCTAGCACTAGGTCTCGGGTCACTCGATGGAAGTGGAATAGCGCATTGGCATTGTCATTAGTTATGTCAAAGGTGGTGGAGGGAAAGAAATTTCAGCCAGAAGCTTTCTTTTTGTGGTGATTTTATTTTGTAGTAATTTGATTTTGAAGGCCAGCGCGTTCTGGATGGTGGTACACCAGACTTAGCTAGAGTTACCCGGCGTAGTAGCTGGGATCAGATTTTCCAATTCTCTGAGGATTGTGAAGAGCTCTTTGGAGTTCTAGGTGGCGTTGCTAATGCGAGTATTAAGTGCATTCGCTTTATGAGTTATAATTGCTGCTTTGTATATTTTATTAGCTACTAGGAATGCATTAGCCGAATCGGTTGTAAGAGATTTTTTGTGGATGTGTTCTAGGGATCTTTTAATGCGTCTGAGCGATACTAGTTCATCATTGAACCAGTAATTCGTACGTTTGTCAGCACGTCGTGTTTTGGTTGTAATGGGTGCTGATGAGTCAACGGCAGTTGTGAGACACTTATGGTTAAGTGTCTGCAAGGTAACTAGTGTTGTCGCTCGTTAGGGTGTTGGTTGATAAAGCTTCTCTTAGGATGGGGGAGAGGTTGTCTGCTGTTAGCTTCCGGATGTTTCTTGTTTCATAAGTGTCCGCTATCTTAGTAGTGGTAAGGCATTTCTCGTTACTGATTAGTGTAAAATTGACAATGTGGTGGTCTGACCAATCAAGGGGTACGATAGAGTCGATTGATAACTGGGAGTTAAGCGTGAGTATCCAATTGAGTATTCTGCCCTTATTGTGGTGGGGGCATTCCCTAGTTGTGTGAAGTTCATGTCTTTGAGAGCAGCATGGAAAGCATCTGCTTTATGGTCTTGCTTCTCATTAAATCCTAAATTGATGTCACCAAGGATCATGCATCTGGTATTGGGTTTGATGTAAGGGGTTAGTACGAGAGGGATATCTAAATCTGGGTGGGTATTGTTGTTGGGTGCTCTGTAGATAACCAGGATATTAGTTGTTGTTTTTTGGGTTAGATGTAATTTTGGCCAGGAGACGTTCATATCCTTCTATTGCTTCGAGGGGGCAGGACCTAATTTGCACGTTGGTTTTGGCTATTATGGCCACACCACCTCCCTGTGCATTAGGTCTATCAGTCCTGAGAATGTTGAATCCTGGTGGGATGGCAAGAGCTAGTAGGGGGCCTGGTGCTTGGTGCAGCCAGGTTTCTGTAGCAACTAGGAGGTCCAGTTGTTGATCAATGATGAGATATGAGTCCATATTGTTGGGTGTATGTTCTCGGTCATCATGGGGGTAATGATGATTGGCGCTAGGTTGTTAATGAGGAAGGAACTTTGAGTACTTTTATGGTCCTGTGTGGGCAGGAAGGGTGGGGTGGTGGGTAGGAACGGGGTGGGGCAAGGAATAGGATGGTGGCGGTGACGGACAATTCTGGAGAGGCTGTTACCCTGGGTAATGAAGGCACCTCCTGTGCAGGGTAGGGAGTCCTTCATTATGCAAAATGGATACATAGTGGTGATTAGAAAACCTAGCATGATTATATACTGGATGGCAGTGGAACTATGTCAAGGCTAAGGCTCGCAAATCAGAGGAGGGACCTAGTTGTAAGACACATTACACATTGATAAATAAAATCAGATTAGCTCTACACATTCCATATTGAAGAATAAAATTAAATCAGCACTACACATTTCACATTGAGAATAAAATCAGTCTAGTATTGGGGAATATGAACCCACAGGTTGATGTCCTACATACCGTTCTAGGGGTCTATATAGACAGCATTAGACCTTGTGTACACAGGGCTAGATATCTGCTAGGAATAATGCTGATGACTAACAATTACTCTGAGTAGGTCACGGTTCAAATCCTAAATGCTGGTCCAGCGGACTATATAAGACACAATGATTACGCTATCCAGACAATGCTGGTGGTCTGCTGGGAGAGAGTACTAAAGAGTATTGAATACTGTTGCTAAAATCGTACAATCTCTCGGAACATAAGCAGTTGTGAAGTGAAGTGGGCATCATTTAGATTAAGCAGTTATAAGCGACGGGCAATATGCTAGTAGAAAGTCACCTGTATTATAGCAACGCTGATGCAGTGGGCAATACGCCCCTTCACTTAATCAATGGCGGGGCATAGACGGGCAAATCATGTGAGCGGGCAGTGTGCTCTTGCACAATACGGTGAGCTGTATGGTAGTACAGAATACAGTGAACGAGATGACAATGCGAAATACAGTGGGCAGAGTGGCACTCTACTTAAGCCACGGCAGGGGCAGGTATTAAACAAGCAGAATACAGAGATCTTTATACATATTATACATATACGGTCGCTGTTGAAGGTTGCTTTATGGGGTGCTGGTCGGGACAGCAAAGTACTGGAAGAATGACAAGCGAATCGTCAATATTAGGTAGTCCAAGGCAATGCCTTTCAGTGGCTATGTAGGCGGCAAAGCTGCTAGTCTTTTCGTGGCACACTTAGGCGCAAGACACGTGGGTAGGTGGAGAGTGCGTGGGTACATTAAATAATGTCAAGGAATGGGCGAAGAAGTGGCCAATGGCAGTGTACTCACGGTGGTGGAAGCAAGATGAAGCGGCATCATGTCGGCCAACGGCACATACGGCCACAGACAGACACAGACAGGCCCTTAGGTGCAGCGGTCGGCTTCCGCCTTAAGGTCGCCTGGATTGGGTGAAATTGAGATGCGGGTGGCCAATCAGAAGGCACCGGCTAGGAGGCCCGACAACTTCTCGGAGCGGCTCGGGAAATCAGGCGGCCATTTTGGAGTGGCACGCAATTTGAATCTCGTTGTATGCTGCTTCGGTGCAGCTTCAGAATCCAGCAGCTAAATGACTCAGTGGGAACGCAGATCGCTGGCCAGGAGAGGGATGGGATGCTCTTTCAATGGAGATCAGCGTACCTGCATGGATATGGGGATACCAAATATAATAGCTGATACAGTGTTGTAATATTTGGTAATCCCTTGATTTTGAGGGGTAACATTTAGAAAAATACTGCTTGAACTATCCCTTGTATCGGGGCGGTGTGTACGTAATGTGTCTACTCTATGACTCTTTCTTTAAATCCTGCCAGCCTTTTTTCTGGGGATACCAAATAGAATATTTAATTTAGTGTTGTAATGTTTATTAGTACCCGGCGAGGGCACAATCAGAATGAAAGAGCCATTCTGATTGACCCTCGCCGAGGAATTCCCGGCCGAGAATCCCTCGATTCTCGGCCGGGATTCCGGCTGCCTTGTCCTCACCGGGGGGGGCGTGGCAGCCCCTCAACCAATGAGGAGGCTGCCTTCGCCCCCCCGCCGGGGACTCAGGTAAGGCTTTTTTTGTTTCCCCCTTTTCCTCCCTCCTCCCACCCCTCCCCACCCCACTTACCTTCTATCCCTTGGTGCCCAGTGGGGGGAAGATGGCAGCCTCCAGGCCGAGGACTGTGGTACGTTTTTTTTTCCTCATTTTTTTTTCCCTTTCCCCTCCCTCCGCCCTCCCAACCCCACTTACCTTCTTTTTTTTTCAGAAGCGGACATGCTGGGAACGCTTCTGTTCCCAGCGTGTCTGCTCCCGATGGCCGCCATGGAAAGGGAAAATGGACTCCGTTTTACCTATCCCGGAGGCCATTTTCTTTGTCCTTTTTCCTCCCAAAACGCTGCAGTGTTTCGGGACAAAAAAAAGCTTTTAGTGCCCCGGTCATGCAGTTCTTACGGGCCAGGGTACTAATAGCTATATGCCCCTCGCGGGTGGGGCATTACCGACTCAGGTAATGCCCTGGGGCCTTCGTCAAGGCCCGAGCAAATGGTCGATAATGCCCCCGCCGCTCAGGGCATATTGCTTTATTATCCAATGATTTTGAGGGGGTAACATTTAACTAAACACTGCTTGAACTATCCCTTTTATTGGGATCATGAGTACATTATTTGTCTACGTCATGATTCCTTTTAAGTACTCCCATCCTTTTTTCTGGGGATACCAAATATAATAGCTGATTTAGTGATGTAATATTTGGTATCCCCTTGATTTTGTGGATTAACAATTAACAAAGCACTGCTTGAACAATGTGTTGTATTGGGAATGGCGTACATCATAAGTTTACACTGTGACTCCTTCTGGAAGTCATCCCATCCTTTTTTTTCCTGCAGATACCAAACATAACTGCTGATATAGCGTTGTAATATTTGGTATCCCCTTGATTTTGAGGCCTATTGTGCAATATAATATCAGTTGAATTGACACTGAATTAGGGAGGGAAGTACTGTGTATGTCTGTGTTATATTGTGCTTCTTAGAGTCCTGCCATCCACATTTGTTGAGATACTAGCTAATATACTGATGTAATATTTTGTATCCCGTTGATTTCTAGGGCTCTCCTTTAACATAACCCTGCTTTTGCATACCTTGTATTTGGTAGGGTATCAGAGTGTGTACCTGCACTATATTCTCCTTCCTGGAGTCCTTCCGTCATCTTTTTTTTATGTGGATGCTAAATACAGCAGTTTTATCAGTGCTGTAGTATTCTGTATCCCTTTGATTTCAAGGGTTAACTTTGAACACAATGTCACTTTAATTGGTCTTGTTTTGTATAGGTGCGTAGAGCATTCGTTAACACCATATTCTACTTCTTGGATCCCTTTTATCCTCTTTTCTGATTAATACCAACTTGAAAAGCCCATAATGAGCTGTCATATTCTGTATCCCTTTCACTTTGAGTGTTAACATTTACGAAAACACTGCTGGAACTGTGCGTTGTATCGGAGAGGAGAGTACATAATTTGTCTACACTATGAATTCCCCTGGAAATCGTCCTTCCCTTTTTTGTCTGGTAATACCAAATATAACAGATGGCATAATGTTGTAATATTTGGTATCCCCTTGATTTCGATGGTTAACATTTAGCAAAGCACTGCTTGAACTAGCCCTTTTATCAGGACGGTGAGAACATCATTTGTCTAAACTATGACTCCTTCTACAAGTCCTCTCATCCTTTTTATTGGGATACCAAATATAATATCTAATTTAGTCTAATTTAGTGTTGCAATATTTGATATACCTTGATTTTGACGGTTATCATTTACCAAAACAGGGCTTGAACTATCCCTTGTATTGGGGAAGAGAGTACATCATTCGCCTAAACTATGACTCCTTCTGTAATTCCTCCCATCCTTTTTTCTGGCAATACCAAATATAATAGCTGATATAGTTTTGTAATATTTGGTATCCCCTGATTTTTAGGGTTATCTTTTACCAAAACACTGCTTGAACTATCCCTTGTATCGAGGAAGTGAGTACATCATGTGCCTACACTGTGACTCTTTCTTTCAGTCCTGCCATCTTTTTCTGTGGGGATACCAAATATTATAGCTGATATGGTGTTGGAATATTTGGTATCCCATTGGTTTTGAGGGACATTTAACAAAACACTGCTTGAACTAGCCCTTGTGTTGGGGAGGGGTGTACATCATGTGTGTACACTGTGACACCTTCTCAAAGTCATCCCATTGTTTTTTCTGCGGATACCAAATATAGCAGCTGATATAGCATTGTAATGCTTTTTATCCACTTGTGTAATATAATAATGCTTGAATTGTCACTGAATTTGGGAGGGGAGTACTGTATGTGTCTGAATTATATTGTCCATCTTGGAGTCCTCCAATCCATTTTTATTGCGATACCAACTATAACAGCTAATATACTGGTGTAATATTTGTTATTCCATTGATTTCAAGGGCTCTCTTTGAACCCCTTCACTGCCAATGGTTTATCCTCCGAGTGCCAACCCCTTTTTTGCCGATTTCGGTATGTCGCCCATTCAATCCCTTGGAACATTTTTGTTAGATGTGATATCTCGGCCGAATTTTGACCCTTTTCTTCCCCCATGTAGGTGGTCATAACCGCACCAAGGAATCCTAGTTTGCTGTATGCGGGTGAGAGAAAGTAACCAAAAAGAAAGCACATTTTGTGTTTTTTAGAAAATGCCAATAAAATGATGTACAAAGAAGCCTGTGTTTTTTTTCCGTGCAAGAGCTAGGAACAAAGGATTTGCTGTTCTGAATTTGCCATATTCCAGGCTTTCAAGAACAGGTTGATTGGAGGAAAAAAACATTTTTATAAGGTTACAGTCAGTTTTGTGAGAGGTAGGTGATTTGCCCCTTTCTTTACAAAATGGACATGTGTGGACGGAATGGAAGAGGAGGGTAGAAAAGCTGAATGGGAAGACAGAAAGGCATACATTTCTGAAAAGTAGACAAAATTCCAAGCTTAGAAAGGGGTTATTTGCACAGGTCAGGCAACACATATGTAGGTAAAATTCTCATAGTGTGGAGAAAAATTGGAAAAATGACAGGACAAACGCTATGTGCTGGACATGGTTGGTCCTGTAAGGTAATGGCTTCTGTGAAAATTGAGAAAAGCAATGCACCGCTTAATTCCCCGGACTCTTCTAGTTAGGAAATCACAAATTCTTCGTAATGTTTCACAAGGCAAGCAATACCAAAAGCCACAAATTGAGCCATGGTACACAGGATTTTTTATGCTGATGGCCTAAACAGGTGTAAAAATGTGGTGAGGAATTGCAAGCATACATTTTTTGAAAGAACACAGGCAGACCTTTTGACTTGTGCAGGTTACAATAGCGTACAGTGCCTAAAGCTGCAACTAAATGTAAGTTGCATTTGAGAAATTAAAGGGTTGTGTAAAAAGTGCAGTAGCAAATGTATGAAAACGTTATCGAAACCAAGAGAAAACAACATATGTCCTACCTCCACACATTCCCACATGTGTCCCGATGAAAACGGTACCTGACATGTGTGGGTTTACCTACCTGGGAGCAATGTGAGAATGCCAAACCACTGGTACATCAAATGCCCTGGGGAAGACTGGATTTGGCTTTGTGGACAACCCACAGATTTGAGCCTGGGGTGTCGCAGCCACCAAGGAAAACAGGGAACCAAATGCATTTCTGAAAAGAAGATACCTGTGGTAATCCACAGAGGTCTACCTTGCGCGAATCGCCCTAGAATGTATTACTCAAAAGCCCCGGCAAAGTCCCAAATTTAGGAAAGAAAACACAATTTTCAGACATTTTGCCACCTGAAAACCACCAAAATACGCCGCCAACAACACATGTCCTACCTTCCCACGTTCCCACAGGTGTCCTGACATAAATGGTACCTCACATGTGTGGGTGCACCTACCTGGGCGCAAAGAGAAAAGGCTAAACGACTGCTATCCCAAAGTGTTTTGGGAGAGCAAGTTTTGCAGGAATCTTCTCTTTTGGACAAAATACAGATTTGAGCCTGGGGTGTCGCAGCCACCAAGGAAAACAGGGAACCAAATGCATTTCTGAAAAGAAGATACCTGTGGGAATCCACAGAGGTCTACCTTGCGCGAATCGCCCTAAAATGTATTACCCAAAAGCCCTGTCAAAGTCCCAAATTTAGGAAAGAAAACACAATTTTCAGACATTTTTCCACCTGAAAACCACCGAAATACACCGCTAACAACACATGTCCTACCTTCCCACGTTCCCACAGGTGTCCTGACAAAAACGGTACCTCACATTTTTGGGTGCACCTACTGGACCGCAAAGATAAAAGGATAAACCACTGCTATCCCCAAAGGGTTTCAGGAGAGGAAATATTTAGGAATTTGCTCTTGTGGACAACCTACAGATTTGGAGCCAGGGTGTTGCAGCCACAAAGAAAAACAGAGAACCCCATGCATTTCTGAAAAGATGACACCCGTGGGATTCCATAGACATCTGACTTGCGGGAATATAATCTATTATCCACAAGCCCAGGCAAAGTCACACATTTAGGAAAAAAAAACTAAATTTGCAGACATTTGACACCTGGAAACCACCGAAACACGCCACCAACAACACATGTCCTACCTTCCCACGTTCCCACAGGCGTCCTGACATAAATGGTACCTCACATGTGTGGGTGCACCTACGTGGGCGCAAAGAGAAAAGGCTAAGCCACTGCTATCCCAAAGTGTTTTGGGAGAGCAAGTTTTGCAGGAATCTTCTCTTTTGGACAAAATACAGATTTGGGCCTCTGGTGTCGCAGCCACCAAGGAAAACAGTGAACCCCATCCATTTCTGAAAAGAAGACACCCGTGGGATTCCACAGAGATCTGACTTGTGCAAATTGCCCTAGAATTTATTACCCACAAGCCCTGCCAGAGGCCCAAATTTAGGGAAAAAACCCAGAATTTCCAGACATTTGCCACTTGGGAACCCCCAAAACATGCAGCCAACAGCACATGTTCTACCTTCCTGCGTTCCCACTGATGTCCTGATGAAAACGTTACCACACATGTGTGGGTGCACTTACCTGGGCGAAAAGGGAAAAGGCTAAACTACTGGTATACCAAACGGTTTTGGGAAAGCACATTTTGCAGGAATTTGCTCTTTGTGGACAACCTACAGATTTGGGCCTGTGGTGTCACAGCCACCAAGGAAAATAGGGAACCCCATGCATTTATGAAAAGAAGACACCCGTGAGAATCCACAGAGTACTGACTTGTGCAAATCGCCCTAGAATGTATTACCCACAAGCCCCAGCAAATTCCCAAATTTAGGAAAAAACCCACAATTCTCAGACATTTGCCACCAGGATGCCACCGAAAAACGCCACCAACAACACATGTCCTACCTTCCCACGTTCCCACAGGTGTCCCGATGAAAACAGTACCTCACATGTGTGGGTGCACCTACCTGGGCGCAAAG
The DNA here is from genome assembly GCF_040938575.1 of Ambystoma mexicanum. Classification (NCBI taxonomy): domain Eukaryota; kingdom Metazoa; phylum Chordata; class Amphibia; order Caudata; family Ambystomatidae; genus Ambystoma; species Ambystoma mexicanum. The sequence continues at coordinate 35,002,254 of NC_090939.1, forward strand.
AGAAAAGGCTAAACCACTGGTATCCCAAAGTGTTCCAGGAGAGACCGTTTTGCAGGAATCTGCTCTTGTGGACAAACTACAGATTTGGGCCTGGGGTGTCACAGCCACCAAGGAAAACAGGGAACCCCATACATTTCTGAAAAGAAGAGACCCTTGGGTATCCACAGAGACAGAGATCCAACTTGTGCAAATTGGCCTAGAATTTATTACCCACAAGCCACGGCAAGGCCCAAATTTAGGGGAAAAACTGAATTTTCAGACATTTGCCACCTTGAAACCACCGAAACACAAAGCCAACAAAACATATGCTACCTTCCCGCATTCCCACCGGTGTCCTGACTAAAACAATAGCTCATATGTGTGGGTACACCTACCTGGGCGCAAAGGGAAAAGGCTAAACCACTGGTATCCCAAAGTGTTTCAGGAGAGCACATTGCTCATGTGGACAACCTACAGATTTGGGCTTGGGTTGTCGCAGCCACCAAGGAAAACAGGGAACCCCATCCATTTCTGAAAAGAAGACACCCATGGGAATCCACAGAGATCTGCCTTGTGTGAATTGCCCTAGAAAGCATTACCCACAAGCCCTGGCAAAGTCCCAAATTTAGGAAACAAAACACAATTTTCAGACATTTGCCACCTGGAAACCATCGAAACACGCAGCCAACAACACATGTTATACCTTCCCGCGTTCCCACAGGTGTCCTGACTAAAACGGTACCTCACATGTGTGGGTACACCTACCTGCGCGCAAATGGAAAAGGCTAAACCACTGGTATCCCAAAGTGTTTCAGGAGAGAACATTTTGCATGAATTTGCTCATGTGGACAAACTACAGATTTGGGCCTGGGGTGTCGCAGTCACCAAGGAAAACAGGGACCCTACCCATTTCTGAAAAGGAGAGACCCGTGGGAATCCACAAAGATCCGATTTGTGCGAATTGCCCTAGAATGTATTACCCACAAGCTCTGGCAAAGTCCCACATTTAGGGGAAAAAACTCAATTTTCAGACATTTGCCACCTGAAAACCACCAAAACACGCCACCAACAACACATGTCCTACCCTCCCGCATTCCCACAGGTGTCCCTGTGATGCTAGATATGCATTGGAGGGACAGGGCCTCCCTGTGTTCTGTGTGTTCTGTGTTGTTTTCTGCACAGGAGTCTATGCAGGACTCCTTAGCAGTGCAGCTCTTCCTCTTTTTGATTGTGGTGAACGGGAAATCATATTGTGCCTCCTATACTGTATGAATATATGTATATTGGCCTACGCCAAGTCGCTTACAAAGAAATCCGCGTTGCAAGGTCTTGACCTTAGATCTGAGTAAACCGCCATTTTAGGTCTATCCGCCATTTTAGATTCTCTCTCTCAAGTCACACTGTGGTCCAAAATGGTGGACAGTGTCATTCTGAATGTAACATGGCCGTCTTGACCTCTGAGTACAAGCTAATATGTAACTTTCCTGCAGGCCACATGTTAGCGTCATGAACTGAGACCTTGTCCTTCGTTGACCTGTGTGTAGAGGATTAACTGCGCCAACGAAGCTAATCCACGAGTACATGTTAAACACAATGGCCCTCATTACGACCCTGGAGGAAAGGGGTTTACGCCGGCGTAAACCATGGCGCCCCTTTCCGCCTGAGTACGAGTTCCCGTAGCGCCATGCTGATTTCTACGCCTGCTTTTTGCAGGCGGAAAAATCCATGGCGCTACGGGACTTGTTGTTAATTACGCCATCGTAATTTACGGTGGTGTAATTAACGCCTTCCCCACTCCCATTATACCCTATGGGGCAAAAATGGGAATGGGGAAGGGTAAATGGGGATTGGGGACTTACCGCCCGCCAAGGTCGGAATGGGGCGGTAAGTCCGCCAACCACCATGGCGGAGTTGGCAGCTTAGCGCCATGGACCATGGTGCAAATTGCACCATGGTTCTCCGCCAGGGTCGTAATGAGGGCCAATGTATTCAAATACTGAAATGTGAACACTTGTTTAACTACATTGTACAAATATGTTTGAAAAGACTAACGAGAAATCCGAAGACAAACTGTTGCCATTGTGACTTGTTGGTGAATGTATTAATGGTAAACCTTAAATGTATAGATGTATGAACTCGGCATGAACCCTCGATCCGTGATGTATTAACTTGTAGGTGGGCTGAACATCATGTTTTGGACAGTATAAAAGGTGCGACTATTCTAATGTACAGCCCTACTCACTGAGCACACCAAACCGAGCTGGAGTTCGCTGTGTTGTACCAAGGGCCGATAGCTATCTGTTGCTTTGTCCTTTGAAACTGTTCAGTATAGAATAAAGAACTTTGTATCTTTCTTTGTAACCCGCGTTTGGTGTATTTCCTTTTGGGGTACTCAGCCTCTATGGGCCTCATTCCGAGTACGGCGCTAACCAATGGCGCTATTAACGCCTTGGTTGACGCCGTACCCGGACCGGCAGCGCCTTGGTGGATGGCGGAATTACCGCCCCATTCCAAGGTTGGCGGGGCGGTAATTCCCCATTCACCAAGGCTCTTCCCCATTCCCAAATGAGCCCCCATAGGGCTCAATGGGAATGGGGAAGATGCAAATAACGGTGGCCGTTCATTACGGTCACCGTTATTGGCTTGGAGGCCCCTTTGCGCCCTCGACTTTAACACCTGCTCAAAGCAGGCGTTAAGGGCGAGGGCGCAAAGGGAACTTGGAGTATGGCGGTAAGGGATCACCGCCACCGGTCTCGTTACCGGTGGCCGCTATCCCTTACCGCCATACTCGGAATGAGGCCCTATATCTTCTTTTTGATTTCACAGATGGCACCCGAATAGGGACCCTCAAGATTGATGCCAGCTCGTTGAAGGTTGACGCAAGCTATCGGACCGGGATCGGACGGTGTAACAACAAAAAAAAGGGGGCCCCTTTCTGAAAGAGACACGACACCTCAACAGCGCTGCACGGCCCGATCCCTGGACGATGAGCTTGCGGTCCGAGTCGGCATCTTGACGAGGGTCCACTTATCGAGGCGGGCAGATTTGCCGAAATCACCAAACACGAGGTAAAATTCGTTAGAAAAGAACTTTTTGAGGGGGCGCAGGCAACATGGCAGCCTGATTCCACAGCTCCCTGAGTAGCCCCAAGAAAACAGCGGAGCCATCCCGAAAATGTCTGCCAGACCCCAGCAGACCATGAAATTCGGGAGTCCGAACCCATAAGGAGCCCACCGTCCCTTAGTTGGAGCTCGGAGGCCACTCCGGGCCCGAGATACGCCGTCCCGTTTGTCGAGGGCTCCCCTCCCCCTCCTGGGCGGCTTGCCTGCGTCTGCAGTGGGGACGCGGTGGGGCCTGGCCTCGGCTCGTGGAGGGAGGAGCCCTGCCCCTCGCCGGACCCGTTCGAGCGACACAGGCTCACCAGGAGCCCCCGTCGGACCACGCACTGCTTGGCGGACCATAGCGGAGAGCTGCCGCGCTAAAAAGTGGGGACTCTGAAGCACCGGCCCGGGCTGACGCGGGAGCGTGCCCGGGCCCCTTGAAACGCCGTTGGCGGTCGGCAACCTGCGGTGCCCCGCTCTGCCACAGGTGAGCCCCCCCGTGACCCAGACTGAAGCGGAGGGGCCCCCTGCCCCCCCCGGTGGAATTGAAGCTAAGGGGGCCCAGCCCCTCACCAAACAGCAACACCCGAGCGGGCATTGATCCCCCCGGCTGGGCCCTGCCGCCGCCTCGGGCCGGCGCGGGAGTGCACCCGGGGGCCCCCGCACCCCCTCCTCTGCTCCCCACGCCAATGGACTGCCCTCCCTGGCACCTCGGGGGACACCGGATTGGCCCCGGAGTGTCCTGCATTCCTCGGGTCCCGCGCTGGGCCCACCACACACGCCACAGCGACTGCGGGGACCCCGGGGGGACTTCTGTCTTCTCCCCCATCGGTTGAGGCCCACCACTGGAGCACCTCTGGGTCCAAGAGACAGACCGCAGCCACCCACCAGATATCACTGCCCCCATCCTACTACAGGGGGCAGGTTCAGGGGATATAAAGAACAATAGGGCTCCTGTCAAGGCAGAGATCCCCTGCCATTTGCATCTGGGGGACCCCTCGGAAATCCATGGCGGAGTCTCAGTAGAAGCCCTTAATTAACACTGGGAAACCAATCTAAGCCCAAGACACCATCGGTGAAGACCCTTAGAACATCAAAGGGATTGCGAACAGCAATAAGACCACAAGGCGGTTCTAAGGGAGGTGCTGATCCCATCCCCCCCATGAGTTGCTCAGCTGTATCTTGGGGGAAATAGCCTGCTGCAGAGGCGGAAAAATAGACCTTGGTGGAGAGGAGAAACCACGACACACCCAGGGACGCCAGGTTCGCTTGGGGTGCACAGCGCCACATGAGTTGGAAGGAAACTCTAGCCAAGTACCAATTCACGCCAGCTCACCCAGACATGGAGACCAACCCTTCCCCTACCCCAAACACTCCGGACCTGCATGCCATCCAGGGCAGTATCCAAACAATTCTGGATGAAATAAGCGGAATGCGGTCAGACATGGGGCTAAACTGGCCGACCTCACCATGAAGGTCTCAACATTAGAGGACCGAATCGAGGGGGTCGAAAACAACCAGGTCTCCACCGACCTCCTCGAGACACAAACAGAGGCCAGATTTAAGGAGATGCGGCGCCGCGAGGAGGACCTCCACCTGAGGGTCGATGATATGGAAAATCGTGAGAGGAGAAATAATTTACGGATCTTTGGCCTGGTGGAAGCGGAGGCAGAGACGCAGGAAGGACTTGAAGGAAAGGTACAGGACATCATTCGGATCGTCCTTGGAATTGATTCGGGGGAAACGGTCCTGATTGATAGGACCCATCGAGCAGGCGGGGGAGGTAGAGGCCCGCGCTCTGTACTTGCGAGGTTCCACTACTACAGGGACAAAGCCAAGATCCTGGAAAGGGCAAAGACCTTAAAGGACATTCAATATGGGAACACAAGAGTGACACTCTTTCAGGACCTCTCAGCACTCACACTTCAGATGAGGAAAAAATGCGGGTCCATCACCAGATGGCTGCAGGGCAAGGGGGTCCGCTACCGATGGGTACCCCGTTCTACTTAGCTTTCGAGTGGCAGGGCGAGAGGTACCAACTTGTAACGGAGGAAGACATTCTGAGAGCCACTGAGGACCTGGTGGGAGCCCCAAGTACATCACAAGATCGAGGTGGCGGTGGGGGAGACCGTGGCCGTGCCCCACAGGGACCTGACTTGGCTCAGGGGAAGCTCAAGGTTAAGGGTGCACGGAAATTTCGGAAGACTCAACACCCCCCCCACAGACCGCGAGGGGCCCACATAAGTGCACTCAGAATATCAAGAAAAGCACCACTGTAACATAGCTGTTCTGGCGGTTGCCCTCAGGTCCTGGTGATCGTGGGGGGGAGTGGTGGGGGGAGGAATTGAAATTGAAGGGGTTTCACATGTTGCCACGGTTGGCCAACGGTTTTGTTTGGTGGGGGGGAGGAGGGGGAAGCGTAAAGTCACAGGAGGAGAAATGTTAAATTGAGGGTGTCACACGTGTTGCCACGGTTGGCCAATACTTTTGTTTGATGAGGGGGAAGGAGGGGAAAGCGTAAAGTCACAGGATGAGAAACGACAGGAGCACTGTGGTTTGGAGTTCACAAGTCTCACCCTCAGGTTCAGTGGACACCTTGGGGTTAACAGAAAAACACGGCCCCGGCCGGGGGCTCAAAATGAGGGGGTTGAACCACTGTGTGGTGCCTGTGGGGGGTGTGGGGGGGGGGTGTGGGGGGGGTGGGTGGGGAGATGAGGGGCTTCACGGAGACCCCGAAGGTAACTGAGACTAGGGGACAATCTGGAGACAAGGACGGGAGGAAAAGTTTGGTTCACAGGGATATTCCCGGGGCCAGGGTAGCAACCCTGGTGGTTCGTCGACTAACTCCGGCACGAGTTGGATTAAGGAGACAAACGCCTTGTTAGATGGGAAGAGGGGAGGGGGGAGGGGAGAATGTAAAAGTTAAGGGGAACAACACATCATGGGACAGGGGGCTACGGGAAGACATGGACCCGGAAGACCACACAGACATCTTAACAGGCATGGGCAACGACGACCATGGTTGAAGGTCGAGTTGGAACGCTCAACGTAAAGGGCCTGAACTCACAAAATAAACGCTCCCTCACAAGCAATATGTTTCGCAAGCAGAAACTGCTTGTCCTCTTCTTGCAAGAAACACACTATAGGAGGGGAGCGGAGTCGTCGATCAAGGGGAAGGAAATAGGCAGGAATTTTTGGGACTGACATAAGTCTTCCAAAAAAGAGGGGGTGGGCATTCTCTTGGGCAAATCAATGCATCTTACAGAAGTAGAGACGAAAAGGAGGGGCTTCGGGGGCAGATTTCTTGGCATAAAGGGATTTTCCCAGGGTCGGCGAATTACCTTGGCCACCATATATGTGCCTAACACTGGTCAGGTCAGGTTCATCCACAAGATCCTTCAGGTTAGGGACGAATGGGCAGAGGGGGCAATGATCCTCGGTGGAGACTTTAATCTTATCACGGACCCCCGCTTGGACTGGTGGTTGGAAAAGGGGATAGGGACAAAAGAGCCCACAAAGGAAAACCTCGCATTGAGGGCCCTCCTGCAGGAATATTATTGGGTTGACGTATGGCAAAAGTGTCACCAGGCACCCGGGGGGTATACATTTTTCTCTCCTCCACACCAAACGTATACTAGAATTGACCTATTACTAGTGTCAGAGGAGGGAGGAGGGGTGATAGGCGGCCCATCGGTGGAGTCCGTCACCTGGTCAGACCACGATCTATTGGTCATGGAATGGCGACTACAGGAAATAACAAAGTCATATAGATGGCGTTGCAATGACACCGTCTTGAGAGATCGGGTATTCAAAGAATTTCTCCGGAAAGAGATCGAAGCCTATTTCACAACAAACGACACAGGGGAAATGTCGATGGTCACGATCTGGGAGGGAGCCAAGGCCACATTCAGGGGCTTCCTCATAGCTGAAGGCTCCAGGAGAAAGAGGGAGAGGGCTTTGATCGAATCCAAGCTACGGGGAGAATTGCAAGCCCTGAGGACACAGCTCACCAAAGATAACATAGATCGGGCGACCCTCCTGGGGGAAATGAGAGAAAAGAGGCAAGCCCTCCATACAGTCTTAATTGGTGAAGTGGTTGAAAAAATGAGATATACCAAGCAGAGATATTATGAAAAGGGAGACAGAGTTGGGACCCTTCTGGCGCATAGGCTAAGAGGGGGAACAGGGCAGACAGGCGGGTGGAGGGTATCAGAGAGGGGGGAGGAAATAGCCAAACCAAGACTGAACAAATAATACAGTCCTTTGCGGGGTTCTACCAAAAAATATACACCAAACAGGAGGAGGGGTCCCCAGACGAGCTTTGGAAATATTAAGAAGATCATCCTCTCCCCCGGCCCACTGAATTAGAGAGGGAGGTCCTGGAGGGGGACATAACGGAGGGGGAGGTGAGCAGGCTATCAAGCGGTTGAAAGTAGGTAAGGCCCCGGGGGGGGGTGGATATACCGCTGACTTCTTTAAACAATTCCAAGCGGTTTTGATACAGCCATTGACTAAGCTCTTTAATCAGATTAGAAATCCGGAGACCATCCCGCCAACGTTTCTACAGGACCTGATCACGGTCATACCAAAGCCGGGCAAGGACCCTACAGACTGTGGATCATATAGACCCATTTCCCTTTTAAACGTGGACGCAAAAATATTTACTCAAATCCTAGCCACAAGTCTGGAGCGGTACCTTCCCCGACTGGTTCACTCAGATCAGGTGGGTTTCATATTCAATAGGCAGGGCGCAGATAGTATGCGCAAAACCCTACACATACTGGGCTCGAGGGAGGTTAGGAAGGAGGGTGCTCTTCTCCTGTCTTTGGATGCGGAGAAGGCGTTCGACCGGGTGAGCTGGTCCTTCATGAGAGGGGTCATGTCGTCTCTGAGGATGGGGCCGAGATGGCGGGGGTGGCTCTCTGCCCTTTACTCCAACCCCTCAGCAAGGGTGGTGGTCAATGGCGGGGAATCTGCGGTGTTTCGACTGGAGAGAGGTACCAGGCAGGGGTGTCCTCTATCTCCTCTCATCTATGCATTGGTGATGGAACCCTGGGCCATAGCGATTAGGGGGAACGAGAAGATTAAAGGTATCAAGATGGGTGATATGCACTGCAAGGTGAGCCTCTTTGCAGACGATGTCCTACTCTACCTCTCTGACCCTTCCCAGTTGGTTCCTGAACTTCTGAATAGTCTAGAACAATATGGGACCCTCGCGGGTTACAAGGTTAACCTGGGGAAGTCGATTGCATTCGTGGCAGGGCCCCTCAATGAAAAGGATAGACAGTATGTGGCGGATCTTCCGTTCTGCTGCCGGGAGGAGGGCTTTTGTCACCTGGGGATCCATATACCACCTGATTTAACAAACCTTTTTACAGCCAACTACCCGCCCCTGTGGTCCGCAATCAAGCGGGATGTGGAAAGATGGTCAAAGTCTGGTTTATCGTGGATGGCCCGGCTTAACTCAATTAAAATGGTGATCCTCCCCAAGTTCCTTTACCTGTTTCAAATGCTCCCGACCCAGATACCTAGGCCCTTCCTTCTGGAGACCAGACGCGTCCTCTTGCATTACCTTTGGGCAGTGAAGTCCCACAGAATCGCCTATGATGTATTCACAAGGCCCAGGGATGAGGGGGGGGGTCAACTTCACAGACCTAGAGACATACTATAAGGCTGCTCAACTGAGAATTTTGGTTGATCACTTCGCACAGGGCGCCAAGAAACAGTGGGTAGCGTTGGATAACAAACTCTTTTCTCCGGTTACGCTGGATGAAGGGCTGTGGGTCCCCAAAAGACGCATCCCAAGAAGTATCTTTCACCATCCAGTCTTGGGGGTACTGTGGTCCATATGGAAAGAAGGGGGTTACCTTAGATGGCTCACGACATGGCCTTCGCCTCTGAGCTGCATCTGGGCTCCTCCATTGATAGATGGGATCAATGAACCACTAGCCTTTCAGAAATGGTATGAGGCGGGCTTGAGCAGAGCGGGACAGCTTTGGGTGGACGGGGCATTCATCTCTCTCGGAGACCTCGGGCCCTCCTGGGCCTGGATCACCTTTCTCCATTCCGATTCTTGCAACTTAAAGGGGCCCTCACCGAAAGTAAGTGGGGAGACACCCTTAGGAGGGACCTAACAGATTTTGAAAAACTTCTGATCACGTACAAGGGTACCAAAGGGGTAATATTGAGACTTTATGGTCTCCTGTTGTTGTCCACCCCGAGGGATTCCCCCCCCGCCCAGGTGCAGTGGGGCAAAGACCTAGGTACACCGATCACTGATAGGAGGTGGACCAAGATGTGTAGACAGGCCAACCGCTCCACGGCTGCACCTCAGTATCGTCATCAGGCCCTGAAATTAATCCATAGATGCACTACCCACCGCAGAGAATAGCCAGAATGAGGAAGGGGTATGGCCCACATTGTTGGAAGTGCCACAATGAACGGGGCGACTATGCAAACATGTGGTGGAAATGTCAGGTGGCACAAACCTACTGGAATGAGGTCCTATCCTGGATAAAGGAAGTGGATGGTATTGATAGAACCCGGTCACCATGGTTGGTCTTGTTTGGTATTGAGGTGGAGGGAGATCCGAAAGTGACACATGACCACATGTTACAGGTCATGCTGGTGGCCGCCAGGTTTTGTTGGGCGCAGAGATGGAAGGCCTCCCAACTTCCAGGGGAAAGGGACTGGGTGCTTAAACTGCGCGCCATATATGACATGGAGTTTCTTACCCACTTGATTGATGAATCCAGGATCAATATTGAGGGTCTGTGGCTACCCTTTTTCGATAAACATGGGAGGGTGAATTGACTCTGAAGGAACATTTAGGAGCCACCGCCTGAGTCGAGGATCGGCCTTATTGAACGCTGCCCTTGAGGATAGGGTGGGCCCCACGAGGTGGGCGATATGGCCCGGAGGCCTTGGGCCCTACGTTTTGAGCGTCAACAAAAGAACTGCCTACTATCTGCAATACACTTCATCTTACTGTGTTGGACTCTTACCATGTTAGTTGCTCTATGAACCATGGCGTGGGAGAGGGAGGGGGCAAGGGGGATTCGTAGGGGGTAAAGGTTGTGTACACATTTTGAATCTACTCCAGAAGACGCATGATTGTTTTATCAATGTCATAACCTAAATGTTTCAATAAAACTACATTTTCAAAAAAAAGAAAAGAACTTTGTAATCCGATCAGACCTCCATAGGATTGATCAGGTGAGTCGTGACCCGATTCTTAAGTATCCTGATAATTTGTTTTGGCGCATTGTATCTGCAAATACAATTATTGACCAGGTAACACCAGTATTCTGATATGCCTGGGAAATTGTCTACCTGCTTCAGAGCGTTATTCCGCAGCGATAGACAATCTTTGGAATTTATCCACCCGGCACCACAGGAGGGGTCGCCGGTTTGTACTATGTACTGTAAGCATGGCATTGGTAGTATAGTGTTTAATGAAATTTGGCACAGAAAAACTAGACATGCTTCCGAACTTCAGTGGCCAATCAATGGTAGTTTTGAAATCCCTCTTATTGAGTACTTAGAATTCATTTTATTGAAGAAAAAGGCTAGACCTGCACCATTTTATGTCTTACAGAATTGGAAAAAAGAAGCTTTGCAGCAGCTTAAGAGTAGGGAAAAACATGCGCGCCGTCATAAGACGAACGCCGAAAAAGCGTTGTTATATGACCAAGATAAAGAGTCTGAGTCTGGATAGGGCTTTCTCACTTGGCATTCAGAAAATCTATCCTTCTAAAGACTTCCATGTTTCAGACAAATTTATTGATAAATTGTTAAATGAACGAAGGCCTGGTGCCACTGCGCCACTTCCGTATGTTCCTCTTCCTGCTGCTTTGCCTCTTCCTGCTGTTGTTCCTGCTCCTCCTACTGTTCCTCTTCCTCCAGTCGTTGTTCCTCCTTTTGTTGCTGCTCCTCCACCTCTTCCTATTACACCCGTGATAGTACCTCAGTTGAACTTGCCTGCTCTCCCTCTTCCAAGTGGTCCTGCACCACTTGTGGTTGATCAGGGAGCGGGATCGAGGGTTGTTACAGCATTACTGTACCTCCAGCGACGAAACGTAACTTGGTTTCATGGGCTAAGCATTGTATAGAAAGGGACGATCGAGCTAATGTTTTTGCCACACTTTCTAATATGCACAATTTTCCTGAGAAAAATGTTTTTATTGAAGGGTTAGGGATTCACTTATGCGTAATGTGGGACAGATTAAACAATACAAATCTCCCACAAGGGTTGAGGGATCTGAACACCTTAGCGTTCTCTAGAGACACTGTGGAGAAAGTACAAGAGCATGTCGAGAGAGTATTTGAGTATAGGAAGGAGTTGGAAAGGTTACAGAATGAGGATGAAGATGAGGATAGTATGTATGTACAGAAGCGGTTCCTTCCTTGTCGTAAATCGATATCTGAGGAAACACGAATTTGCGCGAAAGAAACGATTAGATGGATCTCAGACACGTCGATAACTCCAGTTGAAGTATATGACACATATAGTCAATATACGCCAGAAATGCAGAGGAAAGTGATACAGGTAATGGTAGTACCTACAGGATGAGTGCGTAAAAGCAAGGATTTGCTGTCCCACAGAGTTATTGAGTATTTGTAAGAGAGCTTTTTCACTGGACACTTCTTCGGCTGCTTTAGTGCTCGATTTGACTCTGTTGCTTAGTAAGCGTTCAGAGTTGCCTACTTCTCAGTTGCCTATGAGAGAGGTTCCTCCGACATTTTTCCCAAAGGTTGAGATTGCGGCTAATGCTGTAACGGGTGCAGCTGCTGTGGATATTCCTGCACATTATGTATCGCAGTTCGTTCACACCCCGTTCTCAAGACAGGAAGTGAACACCATTAGACAATCTATTCCCGACATTAGAAAAAAATCTGACAGGGTTCTATAAAGAAATAGGTTCTGCCTTGCAATCCTCAGTGTTCACCTTAAGTGATATTGATCTGTTATTCCCTGTACTCCTGCCCGTAGATTTGTGGAAACAGGTTAGGACTATAGATGATGTACCAGGGTTAGGAGATACATGGGCTAACATAATTAGACTCGATGGAGAAAGACCAGCTGGCGTGAGACCGCCTCAGGTGATACTAACTTTGCCTGACAGAATCGTTGCGAAATTGAAAACCATAATTCCCGAAAAGAGAATTATTTGGGACAAGCTTACGGCCTGTGTCCAAGGGAAGTCTGAGGGTGCTACCGAGTTCTTTAATCGGTTCGAACAAGTATTCTTGGATTTCAGTGGACAAGACTTAGGCACAGAGTCTGGGAAAAGATTATTCGTAGACAAATTTGTGCGTGGATTGTTGCCAGACATCCAGTCACAAATTATGTCTTCTGAGAGCGCTTGGCAAGCAAAGTCTCAATCAGAAGTACTGCACATGGCTCAGTACTATGAGAATCGTGTCAATAATGTAAAGGAAAGAGTCGAAAAGAGAAAAGGTGATTTGAAGACAAAAGTATTACTACAGCAAAATGTTAGAGGCCCTAGAGGGGGTAATTCGCAGTTTAGAGGTCAGTATGTTCCACAAGGAAATGTGCCCTTGGGTCCTGTAAACATTAACCAGTGTGCCTATTGTAGGCAAGAGGGTCAATGGCGTGCACAATGCCCGGTCCTTCGTCAGAGGTCAAATAACATATTTGGAAATATGGGCAGACGATCCAGAGGTCGCCCGGGTTTAGGGGGCCCTGGTAGAGGTCAGTTTGCACTGGATCCACAGCAACCTTTTTCACGGGACAATCAGATATCAGGTGTGGATACTAGAAACATATTCGATCATTCTTCTGCTGCTTACCTCTCTGAAGAACTTCCTTTTGACGATATGTTGTTTCGTTAGGATTGCCCGAAGCAGGGTTTGGAACCTACGCCTATTCCCGTTAATCAGAAAGATCCCTACGTTGAGATCTTAGTGGTAAATAGGAAACATCTATTCTTGATAGATACAGGAGCACAGAAGTGTTCCATTGATCATTCTCGAGTTCCAAGCATTCCACTGTCAGGGCAAACCAATGTTTCTGTAGGGTTTTCTGGCACACCACTTCTCTGTCCGGTTCTTCACCGGTACCTATTTCTTTGGGTCCCTTTAGGGACACCTGTCCATTCCTTTTGACTTCAAATTGTGGAGAGAATTTGCTGGGGTTGAATCTGTTAAAAGAATTAAATGCGGTAATTCATTGTTCTTCTGACGGAGTGCGTTTGATGATTTCACCGCAGCAACTTTCTGTCTCTCAATTCTTGGGTAGACCTTTGCCGCCAGAATTCAGTGATGTACCAGAATGTTTATGGGCAATTGACGACAATGATGTCGGCGTTTTGCAGATGGAGCCTGTTAAAATAGTCTTGAAACATGGAGTAAAGCTGCCACGTATTCTACAATATAAGATTTCAGTCGAGGGTGAACAAGCTTTGAAATGCATTGTCTCCGATTTTGTGCATCGAGGGGTGATTGAGGAGATAGCAGGTAATTTGTGCAATAGTCCAATTTTGCCCGTGTACAAGAAAGGCGATAATTCAATTCCATTTCGTTTCATAATTGATCTACGTGCCATCAATAAGATCGTTGTTCCACAATTTCCAATTGTGCCTGATGTGACGACGATATTAACTATGATCCTGGCTTCAGCTACTTACTTTAGTGTTGTGGATCTGAAGAATGCTTTCTTTAGTATTCCTATACACAAGGACAGTAGATACCTGTTCGTGTTCACCTTAGGGGGACGTTTGTTTACCTTCACCCGTGCACCGCAAGGTTACACGGAAAGTCCTAGCATTTATAGTAGGGCTTTGAAAGGGTTTCGGTCAATCTGACCGAAAAAAAATGGTCGAAACGACCAAATGTTCTAAAAATGCTACCACCAAAGGATCGAACACCAAAAGTTCGATCCTTTGGTGGTAGCATTGGAAAAAGAAACGGGGGCTGCGGGGGTGTCCGCCGCATTCCCCCGCTCACTATACACTATTGTATAGTGAGCGGGGGCTGTGGGGGACACCCCTGCAGCCTTCCGTATTAAAAAAAAAAGAAAAGGACGCTGCAGCGCTGTTTCCCTTTCACAGAAGTGAAAGGGAACTACCGCTGCAGGAACCCAGTGTGAAGACAAGGTAAGTGGGGTTTGTTTATGTTGGTGGTATGGGTGGGGGTGTGTGCTGAGGGTGTGGGTGGTGGGTTGGGTGTGTGTGTGTGTTCACTTTGTTTTCGGTCATTTCATTCTCGATAATTTGTCATTCGGTTAAATCACTTGGATTCTTTGAAAGAACAGCTTTGTTACCCTCGAATTGCCCTCTACTTGTACGCTGCTTCAATATGTTGATGACTTGCTTTTAGCTGCCGACTCAGTGAGCGCTTGTAAGGAGGGCACTGTGTTATTACTTATACACTTGGTTAAATATGGACACAAAGCTTCACTTAAAAAATGTCAAGATTGTTGTCAGGAGGTCGCCTATTTAGGCTATCTCCTGTCAAAGGAGGGAAGAAGGTTGACACCTGAACGGATAAAACTCATTTCTAGCATGTCTGTCCCAAATACACAGAAGGAAGTCAGAGCCTTGATAGGTATGGCTTCCTACTGTAAGCAGTGGATCCCCAATTTCTCACTAGTGATTAAGCCGATGTTGGCTCTGACGAAGAAGGGCATTTCTTCACCATTGCCGTGGAACATGGAGCACCAGCAAGCATTTGATTTGCTCAAGACTGCATTGTGCTCTGCACCGGTTTTGGGCACACCAAACAATGAAAAGGCCTTTAAGTTGTTTGTGCATGACTGTGATGGATGTGCTTTGGCTGTGTTAACGCAGGAACATGGAGGGAAGAATAGGCCATGCGGTTACTTTTCTTCCGCCTTTGATCCTGTAGCATGCGCTTTGCCAAGATGTTTGCGAGATGTCGCTGCTGCTGCTGCGTCTGTAAAACAGAGCGAGGGAATGGTCCTAGGCCATCCTCTAACCCTGATGGTGCCTCACTCTGTAGATGTTCTACTGAACAGAACTCAAACGCAACACCTCACTTCCGCACGGTTGACGAGATATGAATTGATCTTGTTTGCTCCTCACATACAAATGAAAAGCTGTTGTGTTCTTAATCCGGCTGAACTCTTACCTTTCCCACAAGGTACTGCTTGCAGTGACGAAGAGTCACATGATTGCCTGTACACTACCGAACAAGAGACGAAGGCTAGAATTAATCTAAAAGACACTCCTTTGAATAATCCACAAGGGGAGCTGTTTTGCAATGGCTCCTGCTTCAAACTTCCGGATGGTACATCCACAGCTGCTTATGCAATCGCCACATTGAGCACGGTTGTGGAAACCAAGAGAATTATGCATAACTCTGTGCAGTCCGCAGAGATTATAGCATTGGCCCGAGCTTGTGAACTGTCCGAAGGGCTTACAGTGAACATATACACTGATAGTCAGTATGCCTTTGGGGTAGTTCACAACTTTGGTAGGCTTTGGTCAGAAAGAGGGTTCTTAACTTCACATGGCACAAAGATCCAGCATGGCTCCCTAATAGTACAACTGCTCTCAGCGCTTGCACTCCCTACTCAGTTAGCTGTCGTAAAATGTGCAGCACATCAAAAGATTGTAGATGATATAGGAAAAGGGAACACTTTTGCTGATCAGATAGCTAAAAGGCTGCCACCAATCTCTCTGCAGATGTATACACTTCAAGGGAGACCGTAAATGCCTATGCAATGGATGAGGGTGTCGAGTCTGTAAGGGACATCCAAGCCAATGCCACACTAGAAGAGTCCAAGAAATGGGCTGAAGGCTTGGGGAAACTCGATGATGATGGGTGTTGGGTGGACATATTTGAAGGGAAATGGTTACTTCCTGACGCGTACATAATGATGATGGTCGTTATGGCTCATGGTCCTACACATATATGTGCCCACAAGATCACAAAAATGTTGGAGAAAGTTTGGGCAAATGACAAAATCTCTAAAATAGCTGAGCGATATGTTCAGGACTGCATAATCTGTTTACAGCACAATGTGGGAAAGGGAACGACAACTGCTAGGGGAAGTTTTGGTCCACCTTCTGTCCCCTTCGCGGTCATACACTTTGATTTTATCGAAATGGAACGGTGCAATAATTTGAAATATTTGTTAGTTGTTATCTGTGCTTTCAGCAAATGGGTTGAGGCTTTCCATGTTAAAGACGCTACAGCCATGACTACTGCCAAAACTATGTTAAAGGAGTGCTTCCCGAGGTTCGGGCTACCAAGGGTCATCTCGTCGGACAATGGTCCACATTTTGTCGCTGCTGTAATTCTGCAGATATGCTCGGGACTACAGATAGACAAACGGTTACATTCGGCCAGACACGCTCAGAGTGCCGGACTAGTAGAAAGACACAACGCCATTATCAAGAACAAACTCGCTAAGACGTGTGCCGGCACCAAACTAAAATGGCTGGACGCCTTACTGATTGTGTTGCTAGCTATGCGTACAACCCCTCAAACTAAGACTGGGCTCTCTCCCTTTGAGGTGGTAATGGGAAGACCTGCTAATATCTGGAACCTTCCAAAATGTCGTTCTTTGAGAAATATTGAAAATGTACTTCTTTCAGATTACTGTAGCCAGTTGACTAAAAACTTGTATTTGATTTATCACCAGGTGCGAGAGGCTTTACCTGTACGATACGAGGGCCCAGGTCACAGCATTCGGCCCGGTGACTGGGTTTTAACAAAGGCATTTGAGCGATCTTCTTGCCTTGCACCTTGGTGGCAGGGCCTTTTCCAGGTCCTGCTGGTCACACAGACTGCGGTGCGGGTCGCAGGCAGGAAAAACTGGATCCACGCGACGCATGTCAAGAGGATTCCACACCCGGTGCCATACGATACAGAAGAAACAGAACCCCTCACCAATACTGCAACCAACGATCCCGAAGCAGTAAACAGCATTGAGAGTGTATCGGAGTCCCTCTTTGAGCCCGTGAGGCCTGGGGAAATAGCCATTTTGTCTCCACACTCCAAAAGTTTTGTTCCCGGAAACTGTTGTTCCGGATCTTGCATCTTCACTTGCTCTTGATACGTCGCTTCCAACAGGAAGTGACGACACGTTGTTCTCGGATCAATCGGTACCTGGGACAACAAGGTATAATTTTCGTCCAAGGAAATAGACTTACGGCACGGTTCGGCTGTGCATTCAAAGAAGAAATAAAAATCATCAAGGGCTTGCTTTTGGCCCAAGTAATTGTTTGAAAAAGGGGATTCTGTTGGCTAGGGTTGTGGAAGGACTAAGAAGTCTCTCGGCCAGGAGGCCGCCAGCTAAAAACACTGGGGCTTTCCATTTGAAGACTGCGATGCCTGCAACCGCTACCGCTCGTACAGGACTGATAAATGAACGTGTGACCGGCTGGGATGATGGACAAACTGTTTGGGCCCCAAAAACGTACTGTTGTTCCTTTATAATGTTAATTGGTTTTATGATAGTCATTGTTTTAGGCTTCTGGCATCTCTAAGAAGTACATCCACTAGAAACCTTGTTACCGGCTGAAAATGTACCCACTGTTTCTACTCCTTTCGTGCATCTGCATACTTTATCTCCTAGAGACTCTCAGCACAGACAGAGATATTACAATAATACATTATTACTCATCATGAATGCCACAAATGCCAGTTTTAATAAGTCCAACTGTTGGGTCTGTTCACATTTACCGCAACACGGGGATAAGCGACTAGGTTGGTATATTCATCCTTTACCTTTGACAACTGCTTGTTATGCTTCTCTTAGAGCACTGTTCTTTGGCCGGTGGAACGATAGCATCTCTGGGAACTTTGACGGTACTAATTTGAATAGTTTTGAGAAACGTGTTCTTACGCCCCTGGGATGCTCGCTCTTCGCGAATAGGAGCAAGCTCAACGTTGCTTCTGTTAGGCCTTCTGATAGACTGTCTCGTCCTTTTCAATCTTTGATTTCCTTCAAGATGGCTCCTATAGGCAATAAGGATGCCATGTCTCCTTCTTACACTGTTAACCATAGCCCCGATTCAGTTTCTTTCTGCATACAGAGGAATGGCACTCAGTCAATGGGAAATTTTAAAGGTTGCGCCAACGTTGCGAATTTGACTGGGGAAGACAGACCTTTGTATGTAGGCGAACCTGTCTACTTTGTTTGTGGTAATGTAGCATTTCCATGGTTACCCAGGGATTGGCAGGGAACTTGTTATTTAGGGATCTTGTTACCCGGGGTATTCATAGCCAGTACTGTAGAGGTTTCAAAAGCTTGTCCGCGGCGGGGCGAGAATGGTGACACTCCAGCACAGGTTCTGGGAGACAGAGCGAAATCCTTTGTGCCATTTTGGGGACAAATAGCGAACTCCGAAGACATCAGGAGACTGATCAGCGAGAGTACTGGCGAGAGTACTGGAGAGAACCATCAACCGGACCACTGACATTCTCTATAATATGACACTAGAACAGAAAGCAATAAGATTAGTAGCACTTCAGAATCAGATGGCATTAGATGTCATTCTGGCTGAACGTGGTGGAGTGTGTAAATTAGTGAGGTCCGCTTGCTGTGTTTTCGTGCCAGATTCCTCCCCAACTATCTTTAAGGCAATACAAAATCTGCACGTCCTTAGTTCAGAAGTGCACGTTCCCGAGGGAAACTGGGATTTAGCGCTTGGTTCTGGGACTTCTTGTGATCTTGGGGTTGGAAGGTGCTTTCAGTCTTGTTGATCATTTTGGGAATTCTGTTGTTCCTTTGTTGCTGTATACAGTGTCTACCTAGTATGTGTTCGATGCTAGGGGGATGTTGCGCACAAGCGCTGGGTACATTAGGACACAAGGTACATGCCCCAGACAAGAACTCCAAAGAATATAAGAAATTCTGATAACCGATCTAATGGCAATAGATATTTCCGACAGTGATTCAGGATGTATGGATGTTGAGACGTGGAGTTGTTCGTAAAGTGATCAGAAGTAGTTAGCACTTGGCATAGGCCAAAAGGAGGGTTTGTCGAACGGGAAATCATATCGTGCCTCCTATACTGTATGAATATATGTATATTGGCCTACGCCAAGTCGCTTACAAAGAAATCCTTGTTGCAATGTCTTGACCTTAGATCTGAGTAAATCGCCATTTTAGGTCTATCCGCCATTTTAGATTCTTTCTCTCAAGTCACCCTGTGGTCCAAAATGGTGGACAGTGTAATTCTGAATGTAACATGGCCGTCTTGACCTCTGAGTACAAGCTAATATGTAACTTGCCTGCAGGCCACATGTTAGGGTCATGAACTGAGACCTTGTCCTTCGTTGACCTGTGTGTAGAGGATTACCTGTGCCAACGAAGCTAATCCGCGAGTACATGTTAAACACAATATATTCAAATACTGAAATTTGAACACTTGTTTAACTACATTGTACAAAGATGTTTGAAAAGGCTAACGAGAAATCCGAAGACATACTGTTGCCATTGTGACTTGTTGGTGAATGTATTAATGGTAAACCTTAAATGTATAGATGTATGAACTCGGCATGAACCCTAGATCCGTGATGTATTAACTTGTAGGTGGGCTGAACATCATGTTTTGGACAGTATAAAAGGTGTGACTATTCTAATGTACAGTCCCACTCACTGAGCACACCGAACCGAGCTGGAGTTCGCTGTGTTGTACTGAGGGCTGATAGCTATCTGTTGCTTTGTCCTTTGAAACTGTTCAGTATAGAATAAAGATCTTTGTATCTTTCTTTGTAACCCGCGTTTGGTGAATTTCCTTTTGGGGTACTCAGCCTGGATATCTTCTTTTTGATTTCACACCTTGGGACACCCTTATGGCACCCATTGGGGGAGGTACAACCTGTACCCCTAGTGTTTGTTTTTGGGCACATGTGTGTGGCCCACAGAGCAGGGTATGGGCTGGTGGCAGCTCCATGCTGAATTTGACAGGTGCCATTGGATCAGTTGATTCCTGAAAGGAGACAAGATGGCCCCCGTTGCCTCTTGCTATCTATTGCCTGTTACCTTGTTTTCCCAAAGTCTTGGGAAGCCCTGACTCTGTCCCTTACCCTGACTGACTGTTGGGTGGAAGTTCCATATATGGTATGGTGGGGAAATCCAGACCAGACTGGCTGGAGCCTTCACAATTACTGTATGTTGTGGGTACACCCTTGTGTGGGGCCTGGATGAATGGAGTGTGTGGCCAATATACATTTCATGTTATGGGGGTCTGGGTTCTGCTGTGTGACACAATGAATGAGACAGCCCTGCCCGAAACTGGTATGAATGCAATGTATTGTGCTGAAAGGCTGGGTACTTGCCCCAATCCACATTCCTTGTTGTGAGTGTCTGGATGGAAGAGAATGGCCTGAATGCACTGTGAGCCTGATTGGCTGCCTGCCTGCTGAATGCCCTTCTGAATGATTGGCTGCCTGAGCCTGGCTCAGCAGTGTGAATGAGAGACAGAACAGTATATCTGGAGACCTCTCACTTACTGGAATTGTATAGAAACTGAAGTCAAAATTTGATGCTTACCTTGAAGTCAAGCTAGAAGAAGAAGGTTTTTCTGCTGCAGTCCTTTGACCCAATCCGAAAGCTGTCATATCTCCAAGAACTGATCCAAGAGAGGCTAGGAGACCTCTACCCGAGCTACGAGGAACCATCGTGCACCAGCTTACCTTCACCAAGGCTCTCCAGAAGTCAGTCCTCAAAAGGCTGCCAACCGGAGACGGGGACCGTCGAGGAATCTGAAGTAAAGCGCCAGGACGTCGAGGCCATCGACGACCATCACTGTCGACCGAGGTTCGGAGGACCGCTGTAACCTCGTCGACCAGAGCCGCAACGCTACATTGCCTAAGACACTTTGAAATCAAGGACTCCCTTGCTCATCACCTTTGACAACTTTGTCCTGCCAGAGAAAGTCAAGGTCGCTGACAAACCAAGGAGAATCTGTCGGTGGATTTCCCGCCACCCGAAATCCACAAAGACGCTGACTAAGATCCGAAAGCCAGCAGTAGTCGAGTCCCGATAGTTGACGCCAACGCCGAAGACCCGACGCCCACGCCGATGACTCGCCACCCTTGCTGGGCCTACGTTCTTCATTGACTCTGCTTTGCGGCAAAAAAAACTCTTGTCACTGATGTGCACCGCACGCCTCGTCTTCCCAGGACATCCATGATCGGTCATCGACGAGCATCGCCACAGCCGAAGCTGCCGTCTCGATGACATTGTTCACCTTTTCTTCGAGGAATGACCCGTGGCTCTTGCCTGAAAGGGAGTCCACTCAAGAGGGATCCGTCGACAACCCGTCGAAAACTCGGCTAAACAAGGTACATTGGGGTAGTAGAACCTTTTTAGAAGGAAACAAGACTATTTTAAACATATATGGACTGCGCTTGTTGGTACAATTTATTTACAGGTTGCCCAGGTGGGGGGATCCTGTTAGGCAGAACCCAGTGTAGTTCCCTTAGGGAGCACTACACAAGATTAAGACTACAGGTGAGAGCAATAAATCCCCTTTGGTATCAGTCTGTACCACAAAGATTTAGTTGGTAGCTGTGGCTGCGCAGTCAGACTTATCTCAAGAGGGAGATGAGCAGTATTCAGGGTTTACACAATAGGTCTACTGTACTATGGTACAAGGAAACACTGACCAAAGCTTTGTATTAAAAAGTAGTTATATATTTATGTTATACACGTCTAAGAAAACACATTTATCACAGTCATCAAGCAAGTTAAATTAAGTCAAGGAAAAATATACACCCTATCTATATAAATTGTAGCCCAAGTGAACCAGAGTGAAAACTGAGCAAAACGGCCCAGTGAAAACTACACACAAGGGATGTTCTGACAATTTCTCACAAGGGAGGGAAAACACAAGTTATTCAGAAATAGCTTCTTATACACCCTAGTAACACTTCCCATTAGCTTGTGACCCAGTTAGAGCAAGACAGTGCATCAGTATAAGCAGTACTTAAATGAAAACTGAGCAAAATGGCATTTCACAAGATTAAACAGTGGGAAGGAAAGAGTAGTTATAAGAAAGGGTTGCACTACAAAGTTCGAATGGAGAATCAATCTCGAGAAGGCAGATGTAACAAATGTAGCCAGAGTCAGTAGGCCTGTGCCAGAGTCAGTGGTACGGGGCCAGGGCCCAGGAGCAAAATGTTCTTGTAGCTGCAGTCAAGTCTTTGGTTAACGAAATAGAAAAGGTGGATGCAGAGGGCAAAAGACAATGTTAAGAGAGGGGGGCGGCCAACCCAACAGGTAAGTAAAGGATTTAAAACACCTTTAGTGCTACTGCGAAGAAAGGGCGGCCTGGCGGAACAATGTACTTTTAAAGTGAAGAAGTGGCTCCTGCGGTGGCGGTTGTTCCTGGTAGTTCCTGCAGTTCGAGGGGTCCAGCAGAGGAAGAGAGGCTCTCGTCGTGGAGGAAGGTTCGAGGTATTGCACTACCCAGGGTTGAAACCAGCCGCGGTGCTGCCAAACGAAGTTTAAAAGGTGCGCTTTTTTAATCGCGGTCCGGGCCGATAGCTTCCTGGCTATCCGGTCTCCACATGCAGGACACTGGCGATTCGACCACGGCAGGTTCGGGAAGGCGATTGGCAAACTGGTTGGCCCCACCAGCTCAAGGGAAGAAGGCTCTTTCGGATGAAGATCTCCTCTCGTCGTGTGGAGAAAAGTGGTGAGACGCTGCAGCAGAGCTTCACCAGTGGTTCAGTCATTGCAGATGTCTTTGGCTTCTCTCCCCTTCGGCTTCTTAGTTCCAGTGGCAACGTCTTCCTCTTCCATTCCTCAGTACCCTGCTTTTATGCAAAAAGATCCCGATTCATACAGCCTAGCTGTCACTCACAAAGTGGAGTGGTCATCTTGGCGGGAGACCCTCCAGCCTATCATGATAGAGTGCGACATGGGTTGCGGAGGCAAGCCTGTCCAGGTGTCCTACTCCCCCTCCCACACAACGGACCCACCCCAGACTCAGTGGCGCCGGAAGGAGGGCTTCTGGCCAGAAGCCCGCCAAACAGACGAACAAAGGGTCCCCGACCTGGGTTAGGATTGTAGAGAAAGACACGAGAAAGAAGTTATATTAAAATTCTGGCAAATAAAACCTACCGCAGCAAAGTTAATATTAAAATGCACCGGCGGTATGTTAGAGGCTGTCAGAAAGAGTGGTAGCCTCGAACAATGGGAAAATCCCATAGAGAAATATTTGCGGTTGAATATTTATGGTAGTAACCACTGACATCAGCCAGAAACTTTAGAGAGGGGGACTTTAAGGTGCCCCCTCGAAAATGAACATAGGGGAAAAACGATTAACCCCTCCCAGCACCTCCATAGTAAAATGGGTTGTACTGGTTAAGTTCATAAAAATTGACTAGTAAAGTCAATGAGGACTTTACATGCCCCGGGAGACAGTAGTCAGTCCCATGGTATGGAGTCTATGTTTGGGGGTCGCTACGACACCCCTGTGTCACTGCACTGAGGGTGCTGTGTAGCACATGTGAATAAAGATGGTTCCTATGGGGGAGAGAAAATCCCATAGGTATTAAACACAAAAATAGCCTAGAACACACATAGCAAAAATGCCTAAGAGTGTGAAAAAAAGTCTCACTCTTAGCAGGTAAAAAGAAACAAACCCTTCAGATGCAGCAAAGCTGCTGGGGGACTCTATAGGTAAGGGAAATTAGCCATAGAATGAGAATTCTTCCTAACAGATCCTCACACAGAACTGTGTCTAATGGTAGGGACCCAGTATTCTGCCATTTGTTTAACCCAACTTTTCTTCCTGCCTATGTCTATCGTAGATTCACTTTACTATCTGATTTGTATGCCATTGAGACTGTCAGCAGTTGGTGCATTTTAATGGAGTCAAGAGTTAAGTGTGGTACGACATAGACATTGTACATATTTACCATATTAGTATTTCCAAAGCACAAAGTGTGTTATTGTTTGTATATATATATTATGAACCTTATTTATATAAAGAACTGTGTTATCACTAGCACAGTGTGTGGATATTCCTTTGTGGGGGTGTTAGGCAGAAACCTGTGCAGTTCCCTTAGGGAACACTGCAAAAGGTTTAAGACTACAGGAGTAAGCAGTAAACCCAATTGGTAGCAGTCTGTACCACCCAGATGTTACGCTCACCTGGCTCCCACGGGGGCGTCGATCTGAACTGGCCAGCTGTTGTTTCCACCAGTGAGATGCGTAGTGCCGAGATGATGGACTGGACTGGCCCACCCAGCTTCGTCTGTTTGGCTCGTAGGAATATCCTTCTGTAATGGAGAAAGGGAATTAACCACCTGTGGAGTTCGAGCGCTAACCCCAACTTCCCCTCTCTCGTAGTTCTTCCCACAGGTCACTTCTGGATTCCCTCTATGCTCTCACCTGATGGTTTGGAAAGATGAGCTCTCCATCCTGCCTCGAGCGAAAGGGGCGCGTAGATGACCAGTTTCTTCACTGGCGTGGAGGAGTTGGGGAGTTCCAGAACGGTATTGACTCAAAGAATGCCGGCGAGACGCCGTAAATCTGTAGTTCGTAAGAGTTCAAAAAACGTCTGGCTGTCATGATGCCTACCCCCGGAGCACCAGGCCAGGCCCAGCACCCCCGGGAGCAGGCATGCCCCCGGGTAAAAGCCCAGCGGCCCCTTATAGGGGCTCTTTGGACTCTGTCCTGGCGCCATTGGCGCCAGGCTCATGTTGGACATCAGTCCTGGCGCCATAGGCGCCAGGCTCATAAAGGAAGGTGTTTTGTGCACTTACCTGATGCAGACCATGCTGCAAGATTCAGGCCTCCCTGAGACCTGAAAGGGACTATTTTTTCATTGGGACTATTTTGCCACTCGGGTGTGGCCAGGGAAGGATACTTACCTGGAACTACTTTGGGGGCTATTTAAGCCACGCCCAGACAGTAGCTCACGCTTCGCGTTGTTCTGCATCCAAGCAGCTGAACGCTCACTGTGTCTGCTCCTGCATCTGGTCTCCAGCCACGCCCGCCTCAATCCTGGAACACCTGTAAGGAAAGAAGAGAAGAGAAAGGTGAAAACCAAGAATTTTATCAAATTTCTTACCTGCATCCGGAACCTTCACGCCAGCGTTCCTGAGAAAAGACTTTCATTTAAAAGCACCGCGTTGCTCGCTGCAGCGCCGCGCTTCACTCACCTGTCCTCGGGAGTTCTTCTGGCTCCACTGCGACTGTCTGCACCGGTCGCCACATCTCTGCGCCTAGGGGAGAGAAGAAGAGACAAAAGGTGAGCAGAAGGAACATATGAGGAAAGCCTAATTTTCCGCCATAACACTTACCGGTCTTCTGTTGGTGGACCATTCCTCATTTCGGGTCGGCGCCGCTTCGTTGGCAGGTACCGCACCCCGGCCCCTATGGGGAAAGGACAAAAGACATTACTGGAGGAATATAAAGACACTAAGAGGGATCGCCCCCATCGCTAACTCACCTGAGTTTACTATCGGCAATTCAATCCCTCAACGCATCGCCTTCATTCTGCACCTGAAATAAAGGACAGATCACAGGTTAGGAAGACAACAGAAAAGGAGGCTCTACACTTGAACTTTTGTAATCTTCATACTTACGGCGTTCCGCTCGGAAAAGTCAAGTGGATTTTGCCAGCGCCATTCTGAAAACCAGTGAAGTAACTGGACAAACACGCGCCCCTGCACCAGAAGCAGGATGGAGAGTTCATCCTTTCAAACCAAAAGGTGAGCTTCAACCGGGGATTTCGAAGGAAGTTAGAGAAGAACGAAGGGGGGAAAGGGGGGAGCAAGCACACTATTCTGCAGACTGTTAATCCCCTTTCTCATCTGCAGAAGGATATTCCTACGGGCCAGACAAGCAAGATTTGAGGGTCCTGTTCAGTCGGTGTTCCGAGTTCTGCGCATCACGCTCGAAGAGGCCACAGCAACCCAGACTAGATCAGCGCCTCCGTGGGAGTCAGGTGAGCATTACACTGACCTTCACTCTGTCCAATTCCTTTTAGGTTGCTGAATTGCCCTTATGAAGAGTTCCACGTGGCTACCGGTAAAATGCAAGTAAGGGTTTATATTATCCGGCTCAGTTCGATAAAATGGTGTCAATGTATAACATGTGGTTTTTCCCCCATTCAGGTGCTGATGTGGTATGAGGTCTTGGGGATTGATGCCTCCTGCGGTAAAACCAGGTAAGTCTATTGGGAAAAAATCGGTTTCCCCTTATTGCGCTTTACTGTTCTGTTGTTTCCCCATAAGGGCCAGGGCACGGCGGAGATGCAGCGGAGGCTGCGCCGACCCGAAATGAGGTAAGTACCCCCTGTGGTAAATCAGGTAAGTCTTGGGGGGTATGTACAGTCTTAGAGTATCCCCTTGGCTCACCTTGCTGTTTTTGTCTCCTTAGGTGTCGGAGAGCGGCCGCGTGATGGAATGCTGAAGTGCTGCAAGGCAGGTGAGTACAGCGCGGCGCTGCAGGATGCGAAGTAAGACGTTTTTAAAGACTTCTTCTCCAGCTCCGTGGCGTGATGGATCAGGATTCAGGTAAGGATTAAAGGTAAAACTCCTGTTCTGACCTTTCCTCCTTCTTTCTTCTTGTTTCCAGGAGCTCCGGACCCGAGGCAGGCGTGGCTGAAGACTGGAAGCTGCTGCAGGCACAGTGAGCGTTACGCTGCTGGATGCAGAATAACGCGAAGCGTGTGCTGCTGTCCGGGCGTGGTTTAAATAGCCTTGGAAGTAGTCCCAGGTAAGTATTCTTCCACAGCCCCACCCAAGTAAAAAGTAGTCCCTTAGGTAAAATAGTCCCTCCTAAGCCTCATTTGGCTTGTGGCTTCTTGCAGCATGGTCTGCATCATGTAAGTTTGCAGCATGGTCTGCATCAGGTAGGTTTTCTACTATGAGCCTGGCGCCCATGGCGCCAGGACTGACTCTATTCTTATGAGCCTGGCGCCATAGGCGCCAGTACTGCATCCAAACAGCCCCTAGCTGGGGTTTTTGGGCTTGCTCCAAATGGCATGATGCCTGCTTCTGGGGTTGCTGGGCCTGGTCTGGTTTCCCGGGGGCAGGCATCATGACACCAGATTTACCTGGTAGCTGTGGCTGAGCAGTCAGACTTCTCTCAAGAAGAGTTAGGCAGTATATAGAGCATACACAATAGGACTAATAATACAGTAGAACAAGCAAAAACTGGCCAGAGCTTTGGTATTAAAAGTATAGTTATTTATTTAAAACACACTTTGTAAAAATACACTAGCACTAATATGTCAAGCAAGTTCAAAACGCAGTCACTGAAAGTATATACACCTCCCAGATTAATTATTCGACAAGTCTTAGAGAAAACACCCCATTTATTATCAAAACAGAGGTGAGCGCTTAACTAAGATGGCACTCTAATAATTCGGTTAAAAAAAGGGAGAGAAAAGGCAGAGTATGGAAATAACACAGTACCAACACTTTTAAGTAACCACAGGTAGTTATAAAGGCAGGATCTAATGTAGAGCAAAAAGTTCATAGGCCAGGCCCACTCTTGGAGAGAGCAAGGCGGAATGTGCCCAAGATCACACAGTCGAATGCACTTTAAAAGTCTTTGCAGATAGTTCAAAAAGGAGTTGGATCAGTGCAGAAAAGTTAGGTAACAGGTCTGGAGGCCAACCCAGTTGGAGAGTCAAGGATTTACGGGACACCTTGAACGTTCCTTTGAAAGGGAGGCCAGGCGGGACACAGTACCTTAAAGTGGTGAGAAAGCTCCAGCGGAGGAAATTGTTCCTGGCAGCGGGTGCACGTCGTGGCTTCGTCCAGGGGAAGAGAGGATCTCGACGTGGAGGAGAGCTGAAGGTCGTTGCACTGCCAGGGAAGAAACCAGCCGCAGAGTTCTCGGTAAAAAGTTGCGACCCTTTTATTTGCGGTCAGTGGTGAGCGTGGCTATCCGGCTGCCGGGGTGCTTGGCACGGGCAATTCGGCCACGAGACGTCCTGGAAGGCAAATAAGGCAAACTGGTTAACCCCACCAGCTCAACGGAAGAAGACTCTCTTGGAAGGAGATCCTCTCTGTCGTTGGGAAGTGGTGAGTTTGGTTCAGCAGGGCTCCACCGATGGTGTCGTCGCTGCAGGTCGGCTCAGCTTCTCCCTCTTCGGATTCTTTAGGTCCTGTGGCGACTTCTGAAGTTCCAGTCCCCAAAGCCCTGCTTCTATGCGGAAAATCCCCATTCATCAGTCCTAGCTGTCACTCAAACATGCTAAGTGGTGAGCCGGGCGGCTCACTACTGGGCCAATCACACAAGAGTGCGACTTGAGTTGCTGGGGCAACTCAGCCCAGGGTGCCTAAACCCCCTCCCACACCCCCTGTGGTACCCAGACAGAGTGGCACCACTTCGGAGGGCTTCTGTGTAGAAGCCCGCCATAAGTGGAACAAAGGGCTCAACTTTGGGTTAGAGTTACAGAGGCAAACACAAACGCCATTTTAAAACCGACTTCTGGCAAAAAATCCCAACCGGTGAATTAATATTAATTTAATAAACCGGCCTTATGTTTGAGACTATGTTAAAAAGTGGGTGCCGTGTAACACACATAGTAAAAACACATGAAACCCTATGGAGTGAAAGACCCCCATAGCCCATTAAACACATACAAAGTCAAAGGACATCCTCAAATCATGCCTAAGAGTGGGATAAAATGAGTCTCACTCTT
Source organism: Ambystoma mexicanum (assembly GCF_040938575.1). NCBI lineage: Eukaryota > Metazoa > Chordata > Amphibia > Caudata > Ambystomatidae > Ambystoma > Ambystoma mexicanum. The sequence goes on from NC_090939.1 coordinate 35,030,950, forward strand.
AGCAGGAGAAAAAAATAAACCCCAAAAATCCAGCAAAGCTGCTGGGGGCTCACTAGGTTTGGGAAATTAGCCTTTACAGAGAATTCTCCCTAACAGGGGGCTTGGGGACTATACTGTACTTAAGCACCAGCCTGCATTACCTCCTGAGAGCTTAAGACTTGATTGTTTGTCCAAGGTTACCATATAGAGAATCTTGGCTGGGGTGCACTGTACTTGTGCACTGGCATATAGAGGGCAGGAGTACAGATACCCCCTCCAGTCCTTACACTGGTTTCAGCGGTGGGATGCTAATGGTCTTAAGAATCACTGTGTAACCTTGCCACTTACAAAATATACACACTTTAGGTTTAGTTGTATACTAGGATAACTACATTACAAACAATGGAATCTATTGCCCTTGGTAAATTAACTAGGATGAGCTTAGAGGTTCTCCAGTGTGCTTGTGAAGCCAGGGAGTTAGACTTTGAAGATAAATCTAGAGCTGAGCTGATAGCTGCCCTGGTGGAGTACCAGACTGATTGTGAAACTCTTGATGAAGGGGGAGATGCAACCAATGAGGACTCTGCCCCTCATTGTTGATGAATCTGTTTCTTGGAATGCCACCACTCCTGCTGCCTCTATTCCGAAACCCAGCAATGTTTCTTCAGGAAATTCCTTGGAACTTGAATTATTGACGATGAAATTGGCTTTTGAATATAAAATGTTGGAAACTGAAGCTGAACTTAAGAAGGAGGAGTTGGCACAGCAAATGATACCCAAAGATAGAGACCTTGAACTTAAAAACAAGGACACTGAATGTCCGGCGGGAGTGAGTTGGCTGGTAAGTAGTCAATGTAAGCAACACCCCCTCTACCCCCCCGGGTGATGGGCCTGTCGGATGGCGAGAGAGGTAATCCGCCGGATTCAGGTTGCCCCCATATTCGTATTCCTGTAGGCCGATGCCCCAACATTCAATTCTCTGGGGCATTTTCATGCAAGGGTTGCCAAACAGCGACAGGAGCGCCTGGTGATCGGTGATCAGGGTGAACTTTTTCCAAATTATGAAATTGTGGAAATGCTCGCAGGCCCATATGGCAGCCAAGCTCTCCTTCTCTGCCTGCGAGTAGACAGACTCAGCGGTGGACAGGGCTCTGCTGGCGTATGCCATAATATGTCTGGGTGAATGTCAGCGCCGCTCGTCTGTGCCAGGATGTCCCCCAGGCCTACTGGACTGGCATCCACTACTATTTCTGTATGCCATGAGGGGTTGAAATAGGCCAGGCGATGTGCTTCCATTAGGGCTCTTTTGATCGCATCAAATCCTTGCTGGCATGTCGGGGTCCAGACGAATATGGCGTCCTTCTGTAGAAGCTTCCTGAGCGGCTCAGTAATTGAGGCGTAATGTGGAATGTATCTGGCGCAATATTCAGCCATTCCGAGGAATGACCGGATGTCGGCCACTTGGCTAGGTTCACCAAGCCTTGTGATTGTGTCTACCTTCTCCGGGTCAGGCGTCATCCCCTCACTCGAAAAGACGTGTCCAAAAAATGTTATCTTCGATTTGCTGAATCTACATTTGTCAATTGAGTGTGAGGCCAGTTGCTTGGACAGCTTCACACGTAGCAAGGAGAGCAGCGTCATGAGCCTCTTTGGATGATCCGAAGACGAGAATGTCATCACTGTAGTTTAGTGCACCTGTTATTGGCTTATGATTTGCCTCACCGTTTCCTGGAAGATTTCGGCTGCAGATGAGATTCCAAAATGTAATCTTCGGTATCGAAATAGTCCTTTGTGCATGGCGAACGTTGTTATTGCCCTGGAGTGTACTTCCAGTTTGTGGTACCCCTGTATCAGATCTAGTTTGGAAAACATGCTGGCATTGTTCAGCTGGACTATCATGTCTTCGATGGATGGGCCGGGGTGTCTTTCCCTTTGGATGGCGGTGTTGGCCACCCTCATGTCGACGCATAGCCGTAATCTCCCCCCATCCTTCGGCACGATGACCAAGGCTGAAACCCACGGGGTGGGTCCGGTTGCGTGCTCGATAATTCCATCAGCGAGCAGCTGATCAAGTTCTCTGGGCACTGCCTCTTGGAGGTGGAATACGACTCTCCTCGGGTGTTGCGCTACTGGCCTTACCCAGGGGTCAATATGTAGTTTGATTGGGGGTGCTTTCAGTTTCCCCAGGCCTGTGCACAGTTGAGGGAATTTCTGTTTTATGTCGAGTGTGGATATGAGGCTTTGAGTGTTGCCAAGGACTATGGCCCTTATGGACTCCTCACTGTCGTGACGGACCATGGTTGAAGTTATCACATCATCAGTCCCTGCATGGATATCACTGAGTCCTAGAGATGAAGCCGTATAGTAGCTGAGGAGGCAACAACCTTTTGTGAGGCACCTGATGACATGAGTGGTAGTGTCGGTTTGCCGACTTTTGAGGAGAAGACAGTGTTTGTAATGTCTGATGGTCTGTAGGGGTGAGGTCGCGCCCCACTGGAAGATCCTGGATTGGGTCAGCTGTAGCGCCGGTGGGTTGGGGATTCTCAGGTACTCCTGCTTGCCCATAATGTTCACAGTGGCGCATGAGTCCACCAGGAAGTGAAACAGGCAGTTGACCATCTTGATCGGGATTTTTGGGGCTTCCTTGGCTTCTTCACTGTCTAGGACAAGGTTGACGTACTCGTCCCATGTCGTTAGATCATAGTATGAGGTGTCTGCTGGGGCTGTAGGGTCGTAATCGTTCTCCTCTTCTGTATACCTCTCTGGGGGCTCGTCATACTCATCCGTCAGGTGAGGCGGTGGTTCATGATAGCCATAGCTCTGTGGGTAGTCTTGAAAATGGTATTCGTCAGCAGCGCGGACGTATTGTCGTTGGTTTGGCTGAGGTGGTCTCTGTTGGATGTATTGAGGCTGTGGCGGACGGTAAGGCGTCCCGTTGGGTGCCTGGGGTCTCAGGGTGGCGAATGGTCTTCCTTCCCTGCAGACGGACTGGAAATGGCCCTCTCTCCTGCAGTTTGCGCATCTTTGTAATAGGGCCGGGCATGACCCTGAGTGCGGGAATGCCATGCCGCAGCGGTAGAATTGTCTATGTAATCTCGGCACCTGTAGGTTGGGTTGTCTGTAGGGGTAGATGGCCCTGTCTCCTTGCCTCGGGGTAGGTGATTAGACTGCCGCTATGAGTTCTGTTGTGTCATGCTTTGGCGCGGCTGTGCCTGCCATGGACGCAGCTTGGGCATCCACCCTTTCAAAGATCCGGGCAAGTTCACTTACTTCAGGGATCATGAGGGGCTTCTTCAGAGTAGGCGACAAACAGCCTTCAATGATGCGGAGGCGTATGGCCTCATCCAGGGAGAAGGCGTTGAACTGGCAGTGGGCACCCTTCACTCTTAGGCACGTTATATATTCATCCACTGTCTCCTGTGGTTTCTGGATACATTGATTGAAAAGATATCTTTCGTAGTCTCTGTTGGGTTCGATTGTGAGCAGTTTGTCTAGGGCTGTAATGAAGGCAGCAAAAGTGTTCTGGTCGGCCGTTGGGATGGTTTTGACGATCATTTTCACCTCCCCCCCACCAAATTGAGAAAGATGTCACGCAGGTGAGGTGAGTCACCGTCTCCAGACCCTCTGACAAAATGATAAAAGTCTTCCATCCATTCTGTCCACCAAGGGCCCTTAGTGGCCTGGGGCGTCGTGGAAAATGGTAAGGGCATGCAGAGCTGTATGGACTTCGTGCTGCGGGTGGGTTGTGGTAAGGCCAGGTTGCTCATGGTGGTGGAGAGTAGCTTTAAGACGGGCCTCTGGGCAAAGGGGGAGACGTCTCTCCTGGCGTGTGGGCTCGTAAAATGAGTGACACTTGGGGAGCGCTATAATGTCACTTGTGCGCGTGGCACCCCTTCACCAGATGAAAATATATACAGTCTTGTACAAATGGGACCGTGTAACAATGCCAGCTGACAGGAGGCCCCCCTCTGAGGATGCCAGGGAGTATCAGCATAGGCAAGAATTATTAGGAGGGCCAGTGGCGTAGGAGGTGGAGCAGCAGCGCAGGCTCGGGGAGAGGGAGAGAGAGCCTGGCCTCATTGGCCAATGTTGATAATGATGTAATGCGGGCGGGCGGGCCGTGTTAGTGCTGTGTGACCCCCCTGTTGCTCTGCAGCTCACTGCTGCTGTGTCGGCGGCGCCGCTGTCGACCCTGCAGCTTCCTTCGGGAGGGCGCAGTGGGAGGAGAACCTCTGGAGGAGCGGGCGGCGTTACTTTTCCTGCTCCCCGCTTGTGGGCCCACTGTCTTCGGTGGGCATTTGCCTCCGAGAGGCAAAGCTACCTCTGTGTGCGTTGTCTGAGGGTGCAGGCGCCAGACTGGGGCAGCGGGGAGGCAGGGCTTGATGGGATCACCGGTGGCGGAACCAGGAGGCACACGGCAGCGGCGTGGAGGAGGAGGAGAACGCAGTCTGCAAGATCATGGCGATGCCGTGGTGAAGGAGGACGCAGTCGGCGGGATCGCCGGTCATGCAGTGTGGAGGACGCACGGTGCGGTCACTGGCAAGTAGGACTCCGGCTGGCAGGAGAAGACCTTGTCGCCAGTTGTTACCCGGGTGGGGCCTGGGTGAAACAGGAATAAGGACCCTCAGCCGGAGGTATTGAAACGTAACTTTGTTTATTCAACTCCTTTCCGAAACTGGCACAACAGGCACCAAACCACCTCCCTCAAACCCCACGTCACTAGCCTCGCCTCTAATGTGGCGGCCAGTCCCTTAAAGTGACAGAGGGCGATAACAGCTCTCTCCCCTGTATCCCGGTTTTTTCACATGGGTACAGGAGAGAGGAGCAGATTGCACAGTGCCATATTCAACAAACCATCTTCCCTTCAGATAAAAATAGACGGTAAGTGGGTTTAATTTGTCACTAATCTGACAAGTCCCTCCAGAGACTCATCTGTAAACACTGCACGCATTGAGTCTAGAACAGGCTCTGTCTCCTCCTCAGTTTTAGTTATATATCACAAATCCAGGCCAATTTTCATGCCTATCCCCAGCCAGTCTTGTTCTTCAATTACACTGCTTAGCTCACACTCCCATTTTGCCGCTTGTGCATTTTGACCTGGGAGACAGAGCTATAAGACTGTAAACGATTGATTGCTAATGCCAGGAGAGGCAACCTCAGTGACAATGGATACAATATTGGTGGTTTGTGCATGTGCGCATTCTGTGTTTGAAAAAACAGAGGTCAACAATAGACGCAGGAGGAAAGCAGTTGGTTAGAACAATTGGCAGATACTGGGCCCTTACTACTAGGCACAGTTGTGTGTGGAGATCCCCCCCGCCTGGGCAACCTGTAAAATAAAGATATACCACAAGCCCAGTCCATATATTGTTCAATTACTCTTATTCCCTTCTAAAATGTTTCTACCACCCCAATGTACGTGGACTAACAAGAGTTCCTCGAGGAGGCGTCGATGGATCCTTCTTGAGTGACTCCCTTTCAGGCAGGAGCCACGGATCGTCGATGGGCCTCGAAGAAGGTGAACTTTGCGTCGATGATCCTCGATGAAAAGTTTGTTGGCATCGAGGCAGCAGCTTCGGTCCTGGTGGTGCTCGTCGACGAAGCGTTGAAGACGTCCTGCAAGGATGAGGCGTGCGGGGCGCCTCAATGTCGATAGTTTGGGACCGCAAATAGTCTATGAAGAACCTTGGCCCAGCAAGGGTGTCGGTGGTCCGGCGTCTCTGCAGTCTTCGGGTGGTGGGAAACCGACCGGTGGATTCTCCTCGGCACATCAGCGGCCTCGACTTTCTCCGGCGGGACAAATTCGTCGGTGGTGCTGGTGAAAGATCCCTTCGATTCGAATGTCTTAATCAGTGGAGCGTTGCAGCTACGGTCATCGACGGCACGGCGACAAGCGGTCCCTGCTTCTGGGCAACATGATTTTGATGGGCCTCCAGCGGTTATAGCAAACCTGCGAAACCTGGTCCATGACGGTGGATGGAATGTCCGGTGCTTCTCTTCATTCTCCTCGGCGGTCCCAGTCTCCGGTCGGCAGCCTTTCGAGGGTCTGACTTCAAGGGAGCTTCGGTGAAGGTTAGCAGTGCACAATGGTCCCTCGTAGCACGGGAAGAGGTCTCCTAACCAGGTCCTTTGTCGGATCAGTCTCGACATCACAGCGGCTTTCAGATTGCAGTGAAGGTAACAGCAGTCAACCTTCTTCTTCGCGCTCGGCTTCGAGATCAAGCATCAGTTTTGACTTCAGCTTCTGAACGATTTCTAGCAGTGAGAGGCCCCCAGATATACTGTTGATCTCCCATTCATTCTGCTGTGTCACGCTCAGGCAACCAATCACTCAGAAGGGCATTCAGGCAGTCAGTCAGCCAATCAGGCATACAGTGCATTCAGGCCATACTCCTCCCTCTCAGACACTCACAACAAGGAATGTGCATTGGGACAAGTACCCAGCCATTCAGCACTACACACTGCATTCATACCAGTTTCGGGCAGGGCTGTCTCAGTCATTGTGTTCCATACCAGAAACCAGATATCCACAACAATAAGTGCATATTGGTCACACACTCCATTCACCCAGGTCCCACCCACAGGTTGTACCCACAACATACAGTCACTGGGAAGGCTCCAGCCAGTCTGGCCTGGACATCCCCCCACAATACCATTTGGAACTTCCACCCAACAGCCTGTCAGGGGGAAGGGACAGAGTCAGGGCTTCCCAGGACTTTGGGAAAACAATGTATCAGGCAATAGAAAGCACAAGACCACAGGGGTCATCTTGTTTCCTAGCAGGAATCAACTGATTCCAATGGCATGGCCTGGGTATCCCCAAAATGGAGGATACTCAAAGCACCTGTCAAATTCAGCATGGAGCTGCTACCAGCCCATACCCTGCTCTGTGGGCCACACACAGGTGCCCGAAAACATACACTAGGGGCACAGGGTTGTACCCCCACCCATGGGTGCCATAAGGGTATCCTAAGGGTCTGTACACCAAACCAAAAATAGGAAGAGCTGCACTGCCAGGAGTCCCACACGGACTCCTGGGCAGAAAACAATGCAGAACACATATGAAAAAGCACTGCAGGACAATGCATTTCCAGCATCACAATACCTAACAGAGATCTTTGAATGAGCACCCACATGGTGCCGGACCACTCTGTATAGTACCTGTCCTGGTTTCCAAAAGTTCAGTCACTCCTTGGATCTTCAATTATATTTGCGTCACTCATCACATAAGCCTCACACTCTGTTCTATGCAGATTTCTTCATACAATGTTGCTGCTTGCAACCTTGGTTCTAACACAGCTAACACAGACGGGTTTGCTATCAGTCTCTCTGACTCACCGGCTGTGCTGACTTTACTGGTACTGCTCTGGTGTAGGAGCCAAGGACAGTACTACTGCGGCAATCGCTCCTCCCCGCCCCGGCTATCGATGCGGGAGAGCCCCGGGTACCTTTGACACACAATGCACCTTTCTTCAGCTTAAATTACTGGTCTTATGTTTCTTATTCTCGAGGGCTCATAAAAGCAGCGTTTCCCCCCGAAAAGGCCAAGGGCAATTCCCTCCTTGCCACCCTTTCTGGTCTTGCCGTCTCTCTCCTCATTTTAAATTGTCAATCAGCACACCCGAGAAGCCCCGTTAAGTCCCGCTTTGCCACGGGTTACTCTGGAGTTCCTGTGCTTCCTGTGCTTTTTTGTGGATTCAGCGTTTTCAACAGACTATTATCCGCACTTCAACTACCAGCAGGTGAAGAATTGCCCAAGAAACTTATAGTTAACATCTACTTGCATACATATGCTGATATATTCTTTCTTGTTTATATTCAGGCTTCCTGCTTTGGGAGGGGCTATATATACGTGGATGCGCGCGCACCGCGCGGGCGCGCGCACCCGAGAAGCCCCGTTAAGTCCCGCTTTGCCGCTTTGCCGCGGTGAGGGTCTTAAATTGTGGGCTTATCAGCTAAAATAATTCTTATTCCACATTCTGCATAGTATTTTGCCTCTGAACTCATTGACTCTATTTCAATATGAAACGAGGCATTACCTCTTTAAAATCGGGGATGCCCACTGTAACCGCTTTACATTGCACTAATGGTGCGAGCCTTCCTTCTAACTCACCATCCTCTCTAACTAAAAAACCTCGACTAAGCTCTACCCCTCGCATGAGCATCATGAAACCCAAACCAACAAGTAAAGCTGAGCTATTGTTAGGGATGGACATTCGCCCTTTTTGTCGTGAACCAAGTCATGTGGACTCTTTTGATTTCAGTAATGGAATCACTTCAGCAGCAGTACCTGGTTGTGCGGATAAAACACCTGCAGTCTCAAAAAAGGACTTATCACACGGACAGTCTACCAGGATCAATGCAGCGGATGAGGGAATAACTGGTGAGACATCAAAGTCCGTGCCTTCGACCGTCTCCATGGTCACTTTTGCAAAAGAAAATGTGTCTCTTACAGACAGTATTATGCTAAACAATGTGTTAACTGGTGCTGTTGTGCCCTCAGCCAAAGCATCTAACAGCTCTGCATTGTCTGTAAATGACACCTCTAGTTCCAAATTGTCCACCATATCAAACACCGGAGATATGGCTGTAATTGATCTTGATACAAATGCTTCTGCTTTTTCAGCACACGCCTTTTCTGAAAATGTATCTAAGTCTCCAATTTTATTCACAAACATCAGCGCTGCCAACTCTGTGGCCAATTTGTCATGTATTGCTCCAACACCACGAAAAATGGGCAACAAGGGTACTTCTGATGTTGGATTGGTTGAAACTCAAAGTGTAAATATTGGTATTGCTCTGACTTCCATGAACACTGCTATTCTTGCTTTGGCCAAACTGTTTGAAGTTTTAGCTAACAAGGCTGATGTCCATTCTAATCAGCTTAATCAGCTACTATCTGAGCAACTTACGATCTCCAACAAGCTTGAAAGTCTGAGACAACCTTCAACCTTACCTATTATTAGAGGGTCAGTAGTTTCCCAGACTTCTTTCCAATCTGATGTGCCTGTGCATGGTTATCAGACCAAATCCTATAATTGATCTGATGAATGTTGTAAATGAAACATCAGTTGACCAGCCAAAAAAAACAAATTACTCACTTTTTGGTGTTAAGACAAATCCTTTTGACGTAGTGAAGTCGGGGCCTAAAAAGGGCGCCTTGTCAAAAAAATCTAAAAACATCAAATCTGTGGCCAAACGTACAACTCAAACTAAATCTTTCATCAAGAACCTTTCAACTCCAGTTACAACTACTGCAATCGCTTCCAAAGCTATAGCAAAAAAATATTTTCAACAATCGCAGGCAAAGATATTGCCAGCTCCAGCTGCCTCTGTTATGGCCTACAGTCCTTTAAATGATCTGTTAAGTGCTGCTACTGATATGTCTCAAAACACTTCCAAAAGACAAAGGGCCTCATTAGGACCCAGGCGATAAGGGGTTTACGGCAGCGTAAACAGCGCCGACCCTTACCGCCTGATTCCGAGGTCCCTTAGCGCCATGGCGGATTTAACACCTGCTTTTAGCAGGTGTTAAAATCCATGGCGCTAAGGGACCATGTTGTTAATTACGCCACCATAATTTACGGTGGCGTAATTAACGCCTTCCCCACTCCCATAATGCCCTATGGGGCAAAAATGGGAATGGGGAAGGGTAAATGGGGATTGGGGACTTACCGCCCCGCCAACCTCGGAATGGGGCGGTAAGTCCGCCAACCACCATGGCGTAAACGTAGTTTACGCCATGGTGGTAAAGGTACGACCCAGGCGGTAACTTACCGCCTGGGTCGTAATGAGGGCCAAACATCCAATGGCTTTTGTTTTAAATCTCCTTTGGCCATGGGAGTTTTGAACAATGAAAAGCGTCGTAAAGAAATAAGGCAAGCAGTCGATGAATACATGTCCTCCAAATCTGTTTCTAAGAACTTGACCTTTGCGCCGTGTGAAATGGCTATTATGCATGAGCCTTCTGCTCCAGTTGCACAGAAAGCGCAAATAACATGTTCACGAGTTTCTGACAAGACTGACTCAGGACAAACCGTGTCCCAGGCACCAATTCAGGATAAGATAAATGTTTCCGCTTCTGATTTTGTTGCTTCTGGTGACATGGAAAGACTGATTCAATCTACACTGACCACATTTTTTGAGGCTTCTGCCTCTTCCCAAACAAACCTTTGTAGTGTAAATCAGCCAATCTCCAACGCTCCGCCCATTCCAGCTAACCAAAAACCTGTGACTGCGTGTCGTAAGCGCCCAACGGTTCATTCATTGACACTCAGTTGCAAGCCCTTGCCAGCTAAACAATATAATCTTAATCGTGCCTCTGTGTTGTCTATATTTAGTGAAATTCCAGAGCTTGATGACATTGGCACCATCGACGTTGAGCTAGTGGAGTTCATTGATCCTTCAAAACGGTCCTATGTAAATCTCTGGATCAATTCGAGGCTCGTAGTTAATGCAATCTGGGCTGTGAAGTCTCAACTCATTGATCTTGGATTTATCCTCTTGCCAACTTCTGATTCCTCAGATTGCTTATTAACACCACAACAGGATACACACTCAAAGCAAAATACAAACAAAATTCAAGGTTTTTCCTCCCATACATGCAATTGTGACCCCAAAAGTAACCAATGTTAGCATTCTAAATCTTTAGAATCTGCTTTGTCTTTGATCAGTTGGAATTCCAGAGGGCATAGGCATGTATTGAATAATCGGATTTTGCAGTTGTTAGACCATGATGTAATTTTGTTACAAGAATCCTGGCTTACTAGTGTTCCATCATGGAATAACTATGATGTCCTTTTGATACCTGCAGTCAAGGGTTGCTTAGGGCGTCCCACCTCTGGTTTGTTAACCGCTGTCAAGCAGTCTTCCACCGTCCAGTTCCTCAAGAAGGCGACAGATATCAGAGGAATGCTTGATGGCTTAGCGAGAATTAAGAGTGGCAATGTGGAGAAGGTTGCCATCCTTGAAGAACTTCCGGGGAGGGGTACAGATCAGAGGTACGCGGCTAACTATCGCCCAATCTCCATTACTCCCTTCCTGGGCAAGCTCCTGGAGAAACTGGCCATCTCCCAGCTTAACCTCCACGCTGAATCTGTTGGTAGTTTTCATGACCATCAATCTGGCTTCAGAGCTGCCAGAAGCACGGAAACTGCTCTCCTGAACATCCGTGAGGACCTGCTCTCGAACCTCGATTCCAACACTCCGTGTGTTCTCATTCTACTCGATCTCTCCTCTGCCTTTGACACTGTCAACCATGCCATCCTGCTCAACCGTCTCCGTGATAACCTGGGTATCACTGCTCAGGCTCTGGCGTGGCTGACCTCTTTCCTTTCCAATCGACCCTCCCAGGTCCAACTGGGGTCCTTCCTCTCTGACATCTTTTTCTCCTCCTGTGGTGTTCCCCAGGGATCTAACCTCTCTCCCTGGCTTTTCAACCAGTATCTGGCACTCCTTGCCCTCCGCATCGCCGCTCTCTGCCCCAACTTCCAGTGCTATGCGGACGATACCCAGCTCATTTTCAGGCTACCCTCGGCCTCCTCCTCTCCTTCCCTCATCTCTGACTGTCTGTCTGCTATCCAGGAATGGTGTGCCGCCAATTACCTTTGCCTTAATGCCAGTAAGACTGAGATTCTACTTATTGGCACACCCACTCCCTCTTTCCCTGCAGCTCTCTGGCCGGCCTCCCTTGGCCCCCTTCCTGCTCCTACCTGCAAGGCAAAAAACCTCGGGGTCATCTTCGACTCCACACTCTCCTTCTCTCCTCATATATCAGACGTCTCTAAGAAGTCACACTACCAGCTGCACCTCCTCAGAGGTATTCTTCCCTTCCTCTCCTTTCCCCCAGAAGCTCACTGTCTCCCGAGCCCTGGTTCTCTCAAAGCTGGACTACTGTAACAGCCTCTATCTTAATCTGCCTGCCTCCACTCTCCGCCCTCTGCAACTCATCCAGAACAGAACTGCGAGACTTGTCCTTGGCCTCAAGCCCAGGGACGTATTTCTCCAGGACTGAAATCTCTACACTGGCTCCCAGTGGCTGTGAGGATTAAGTTCAAAACCCTTTGCATTGTCCACAATGCCTTCTGGGGCCTGGGGCCCAAATACCTTCAACTCTCTCTTCCTAAATATCTTCCTTCCCGAGCCCTTCGCTCATCCGTCTCCAACTCCCTCAGGGTCAGCCGCTTCTCGAAGCAACGAGCTGGGGGTAGATCTCTCTCTGCAGCAGGGGCCTCCCTCTGGAACAGCCTTCCTGCCTCCCTGAAACTTGAGGAGAACCACCTCCGGTTCCGGAAGCACCTCAAAACCTTCCTCTTTGCTTCTGCTTTCTCTCTCCCTCTCCCCTGCTGAACAGCTTTAATTCTTCACTGAATCTGCTCTGAATCTGCAACTGGGCCACTCTCAGTGACCTCGGTCCAGGGCCCAGCCACTCTCCACTTGCACTGCCTCCCTGGCACCCCCCTGCACTGCGGGACTGTCACTGTATCCTTACAGCCCCCCCTTCCCAGCACTTGTTCTGCATCTACCTTGCACTTGCCACCAGCTGGCCTTATTTATTATTTTTTACGCTACTTACCTTGTACTGCACTTCCCCACCTCCCCTTCCCCTTGCACTTTTCCCTTCCCCCCACCCCTGCACTTGCGCGATCTGAATGACACCTGGCCTAGTAGGATCGTTGTCTGTCTTCCCCTTGTCCCCCCCCCCGCCTCGTCGCGCCTTGAAACACTTGTGTATAGGCGCGTTACAAATGCTGCCATATCATATCATATCATATCACCTTAAAAGTTGAACCTTGGTTCTCCCCGAATGCATTTTTACAAATGACTAGAATTGTTGGAATTTTTTTTTCATGTGCTGCAATTAATGTTTACTGGAATCCCTTGGGTATTTCTGATGACTGGTTTCTAGAATCTGTGAACAAAGCTATTGATATTGTCACTCTCGATGGGCATACAGACCACATCTTCTTAGCTGGCGATTTAAACCTTCACTGCTTGGGTCTGAATTGTAAATCTGAAACACATCGCATTGTTAAGTGGAAAAGTTTCATCGAATCCTGAAACCTGTTTATGTTAAATGGTGCATTCGCACGGGACATCCCACCCAGACCCACTTGGCACCGTGCTCGTAGCCAGGGAATTATTGAATTCATCTATGTCAATGCACACATGTTAAATAATGTAACATCATTTCAAATAATTGACACAGAAGTGAGTGATCACAATGTCCTACATACAACTTGGCGTTCAAATTCTATCACAGCACAAGCAAAATCCACTTATGTTATGGGCTCCTGCAAGGTAAACTCAGCCAGGAATCCATTAACATGGACTGAGGCATCCTTGGAAGCCTTTAGGTCATGCTATGACGCTGATTTGAAGAGCAAAGCTGTGTGTAAATATCCCTCAGATGTAGTGTATTATGATTTAATGCAGCTATTTCAACCAGGCTCAATCATACAGAAACAAAAACAAACACTGCATCTGCACATTTTCGACCATGAAATCAGAATTAGGAAATCTATGGTTCGGGCAGAAAAGAGGGAAGCCCTTAAGCTCCCCGTAGACACACGATTAGCTGCCCTCACCCTCATTAAAACCAGGTGTAGGAATTGGCTAAACTTTATCAAACTGATGGAAGCAATATGTTGAAACTATTGGCATCTAAAAACTCTGCTCAGTCATGGAACATCATAAATCAAGTAACGGCAGGTCACCAGGTTGCTGTTCAAACTAATGATGTGACTGAGGAGATGTGGATTCATTACTATTCTGAACTATTTGCCCCCCACCCCCCGGCACATCCAAGTAGTTCTATGTCGGAGTCTCAGCCTCCTTTCCACCTATGTTTTGACAAAGACGACATTTTGTATTTCATCAAACAAGCAAGTAACTCTAGAGCACCTGGCCCGGATGGCTTGTCGAATGCACAAATGAAGCAATTCCCGGACATCTGGGCAGATATATTATATCTTATTTTTGAGTCTATTAATGTTTCCCAGAAAATCCCGATGTCCTGGAAACAATCCATCGTTATCCCTATCTATAAGAAGGGTGATCGGGCCAACCCGGCTAGCTATAGGCCCATCTCCTTGCTTGATGTGCCTGGGAAGATCTTTTGTCGCCTAATTCCGAGAGAGTTGAATACTTGGACTAAAAACTACTTTAAGAGAGATCCTCTTCAATCAGGATTCGTCAGTGGCCTTGGCACTCTTCCTAACATTATCACCATTAATATGCTTAAGTCACAATATGCGTCTAGGAAACAATCTTTATATTTTGCATTTATTGATTTCCGATCAGCATTTGACTCCATAAATCATGATCTTTTATTTTACAAGTTAAAATCCCTTGGCTGTCCAGCGTCTCTCTTGGCTTTAGTTATTCAGATACACACAGAGACCTCCATGCGAGTTAGGCTATCATTTGAAGGTCTTCTGTCTTCCTCCTTTCCCACTTTTGTGGGACTTAAATAGGGTTGCATTTTGGCGTCAATACTGTTTAATTTGTTTATTTTTGACATGGGTCTCTCTTTTCTCGGAATCATGTCGGATGCTCCTGAATTGGGTGGTCAGCGTATACCTAGGTTGCTCTATGCTGACGACCTAGTTTTAATATCCCAAACTCCCAGGGGACTCCAGAATTTGTTCTCTGCCCTCTCTGATTATGTCGAGAGGAATCAAGGTATAGTAATTTTGAACAAATCTCAGATTTTGGTTTGTAGACCTCACGGGAAATCCAAAAATCATAATGGAATTTGGTGCATGCGACAGGAACCCATGGAAATAGTTCTGGAATACAAATACTTGGGCCTTTTCATACAAAATAGTGTTGGTGATAGCAAATATTTGATTACCTTACAGTCAAAACTTTTGACTTTGCTCTCACAGGCTAAAATACTTCTCTATAAATATGGGAAATTTATTTTAAAGCATCTTTTAATGTTCTATGAGCAAAAAGTCATTCCTGTTCTCCTATATGGTGTGGAATCAAAGTTGTATTCAAATAATGAAACATGGAATAAATTGGAGGCAGCGTTTTGGAAAAGGGTTTTACATTTACCGAATTGCTCTCCCATGCCTACATTACGTTTTGAATTGGGTCTGAATTCACTATTTAGCAGGGTCAAATGGAGAATGTGCTGCTCCTTTCGTAAATGTTTGCTTGGCGTGGCTAACAATAATATACTAAGTACGGTTGCCCGCTACTTGTCCTCTTCTACTCTCGCTTTTCCTTTAAAATGGCGAAATCTAGTACTGAGTACCTTGGTAGAAGCCGATATTCCATTACAGCTTCTAATTGAAAATCCACTCCGTGCTAAAACAAAGTATTATCTATGGGATTGGATTCAAAATTATGACCTTTGTACAAAATACAAAGATTTCAATAATAATCATTTTGGGATTAAGCGTCTGGGTCAAGTGGCTGGTTATCTATTGAAATGCCCCTCCGCGAATGTACGGAATACATTTCTGCGCTTGAGACTCAATTTATGGACTACTAGGGAAGTGTTGGTGAGGCGTAAGATTATTTCTGCTGATTTAAATTTTTGTCGGTTTTGTGAATCCCATATTGTGAGGGAAACCCTAAAACATGTGATAATATCTTGCCTTAAATTGAAGGACATGCGGGCTAAACATTTCACCAATCTGTTGAATTTTCATGAGGAACTGGATGAAAACGAGATATGGAGCATTTTAGTTAATAGCGCAAGATTTTCGGTCATAAATGCCTTGGTGCACTTTTTGGAACCCATTTTACCTGGTGAAATCTATTTACAAACTTAATTTGAACTATGAATTCCATTAGTATATACTCAAAGTTATTTTTGTGCACTCGAGAAATCAATTGAAATGTATTAGATTTTAAGTTTTAAATTTCCATATTAATTGCTCACATTCTGTTTCATTTGCCATGTTCAGAATTGTAACCTTTTATTATTGTTACATTTTTGTTTGTTATTAATTGTGTTGAATGAAATTGGAAATGTATATCTGTTTGATAATTTTGAAAAGTTGATTAATTCAGCTGTATCAAAATAAAAAAAAAATACAAAAAAAAAAAAATTGTCATTTTGGAACTGTTGCTTCCTCGTGTGTTTTTCCTTGCTCAGAGTGTGCTTTGGTGCTCTGCCTTTTTTGGGGTGGGGAATGGTGATGGAAGTCAGGTGTGTGTAGTTATCAGTAGTTGCCTGACTCTGCCTGACCCTTGTGTTGGGACATGTCAGGTATGCAGTTTGGGTGTTAATCTGTTTTCTTTCGCAGTGAGCTGTCCATGAGAAAGTGCTTGTGTCGGGAAAGGGGGGTTGAGTTCCTACGTATCGTACCTGGTAGGATGGGGAAAAGGTCTTACAGGGAAGAGGATATCACGTCTCACCGTCCGGTGTCCCACTCCCAGAAGACCCTTCATCCAGCTGATCCTCCTGCACTGGTCCACCCCCAGGAACTGGATACAAAAGCGATGGCCGTGCCCTGGCCACCTGGATGACAGATCCCCAGGAATGAGTGGGTGAGACACCTTCTGGTTTCTCACAGGTCCCAGGCGCAGCTAGGACAGCAAATTCAAACAGATCGCGGAACAGAACTGCTTGAAAAGGCGCTGTCAAAGAATCGCCCCTTAAGACAGAACTTTTATACAGTGCAAAGTAATTAGTATTTGTGATCGTGCAACATGAAAATATCTCCCCACACAAAGCTGATGGGTCTTCGCACTTTGACCCTGTACAGGAAAAGATACATTGCAAACAATAATTGGGTCCACAAACCTTCCCACATCGCCCTCCATTACAGTTTGTGATGTCACAATCCACCCCAAATTCCCACAGCACAAAGCTAAGTCATTGAAACATTTGAGACGACCAGCAGAACTTTAATAAACTGTCCTGGTTGCTTAATCCTGAGTCTCATGAGAATTGCTTTCCCCCATGACACAACCAGAGCCTTGAACCACAGATGTACTGCTACACAAATGTTGCATATCGGGGACACTCTAACCCTTTTCTCAGGGAAATTGTTCTACAGGGTAATTTGAAAATGCTGTGGTTTTTTTCGGATCCTTTAGAAAATCGTATTTCATAAATGATTTTGAATTATAAAATGGTCATGCTTTACTTATTAGTTGGCGGAACCTGTGAGCTTTAATCTGTGACTTTGAAAAATAACAACTACTGTGTACTTCTCTCAGCGCTGGTCTGGGATTGCAGACTCTGCACTAAACCACCAGCCACAGCGGCCTTTGCCGCATCTAAAATGTTAGCACACGTTTTCTGCTAAATCAAGCTTTTAAGGCCTATTTACCATGTTTCGTTCTACCCCTAAATTTGATTATACTTACCTGTGCCCCAGTATTTATGGATTAGTTTTATTAAGCATTTAATTTCACAGATATCAGAAAGAGCCCCCTCCCCTTTTACAGTGCTACTCTCGCAGCTGATAAGTGCATTCCTTCATACCGTGCTGGGCTTGCATTTTTATTACAGGTACACAAGCAACCCTTCAGCGTTGGGCAGCAGTTCGCCTGCTCATCCCCCTACACTGGATTTCTGCTGCTGCCAAGCTCTCTCCGAGCTTCTTCATGACGTGACAGTCTGTTCCTGTCAGGTACTTCTCCTTCTTCCTTAATATCCATTGGCGATTTAAAGATCCCACCACAGTGCCACTCCTTACAACAACTTTTGTTTTTCTGACTTTGCGGATCTCCATTACTCTATCCCTCTTTCTCGGCCAGAAGTGTAGTTTGAGTCGTGAACATGCAAGGAATAATCAGTCAAGCTTGCTGTCTCCTTTTCTACATAACAATATGGCATGAGGAATGGAGGGAATATCCCTAAAAGGAAAAGGGGGATACCATGTGTCATCTGACAATGTCTCACTCCTCCCCCCGATGGTTGCCTCCCCCATGTGATCCTTCCTCATATAGACATGCCCAAGGTCAGGATCAGGAATCAGCTGCCATCCCCTGGCCACAGGGGGAGAGGCTACTTCCACAACAGCTCAGTCCTCAGCAGGACAGGTAGTAAAGAATGAGTAAGTGATTATATAGGTGTGTATTGGATCTATGCAGTAGGTTCACCATTTATCCAGAACTTGCAGGTTTTGGGAGAGTAATATGTGAATATGAATTAAGCTGGACTTTATTCAGGAGGAACTGGCACCTCTCTAGATTTGCTTGCACCCATTCTTACCATGGTACAGAAAGAATGTCTTTTTGCAGACAGTTCATGCAGCTCTCCATTAGCTCTAGGTGCTACCACATTCGGAGGCTGGTGACGTCGATATGGCTCATGGCGACCACTTTTCCCTTGTAGTTAGTGCTTTCTGTGATAACACACAAGCTCCAATCCTCCCCCGTTTCCATCAGTTCAGTTAAATTTAATTTCGTTTAAGTTCACTTTGATTTTCCAGATCCCGCTAACTGCTTCATGCATGAAGCATTTTGACACTGTTTATTTTCCCTCTTTAATCAGCCCAGTATACAGAGAGGTCCAGAAACAGGGTATGTATGACAAGGCGTGGATGATAGCCTGCTCATTTTTTCATTGTGCTTAGAGAGGAAACAAATGTTTAGCGATCAACGACTGCACGTGTAAGGTTCGGGTAGTGTCAGGAATGCTCAAGAATGGACACGTTGCCACGCACAAACCCCCCAGCCCCGACTCACCACGCTCACAGGGGAGGACCTTGCATATCGATTCCTGCACCCAGGGGACACAGGGCACAACAAGGGTTGCGAGACTGGCATCTGGTGTGGCGCCTGCCCTCAAGATGGCGGCCCGTCAGGCACTAGTCAGGCATCACAAGGTCAGCGAACAGCAACAAACCACGCCCGGCCCGTGCTACTTAAGGGTCTAGAAAGGCTTTCACTGTGTCTTTGCAACAGTGAAGTTCCAGGCGATGTGTAGAGGCACTACACAACATCCTAAGAAGTAAGATATTACAGTTTTAGGGCGAATTAGGAAAACTCCACGTTTTCATAGTTAGGTATGATTTGCAGACAATTTTGTTTAAGTATATTAGAGAAAAGAGGGGAGAGGAGACCCAATTCAATAGTGTTCTTACCCAGAGACTACTATCTGGGGATCAGAGTCTGCCTTTTTCTTTCCAAACAATCCTGCTTTCATCACCTTCTCTTCACGGTCCGGTCTGCCTTCAACCAAGGTAAGACTTTATCTGTATGTTCACTTCCACTGTTGATTGGTGGACGTTTGGTTCCCTTCAGCCACTTACCCTTATATTTCTCCCCCAGCCTGGTGTGGAATCCTATCTACCCAACCACTGTCTGGTTCCCAGGACCTCCTTCAATATCCTGACGCAGCGACATATTACCAGTCAGGCAGATTGGGTTCCGCTGGTGATCTCTGTGTTTACTATCATCGCAGGGATCATAACCTAACCCGGTAGTCTGTTCATCTTCACCAGTACTGACCCTGCTAAGGACACCTTCGGATCAAGGTACTAGCTGATTGCAAGACCTTGGTGGTCCATACTGGTCAGAATATAGCAGGCCATCATAGACACGGCCACCTCCATGATAAACCTACAAGCAGAAATGACTGCATATAGAGCAGACAATGAAACCATTGCCAATAAGGTGATGGAAATCCAAACCTCAATCACTGAACTCCAGACTCAAGTTCAACCAGACTACTCCTCTCGGTATGATGGAGGAATACCGTCAGGCTATGGCAAAACCATTAGACCAGCGACCTTTCAGTTCTCATATGGGACTGGTCAAAACTCTAGACCAAGTGGGGACTGTGATGCTGGAAATGCATTGGAGGGACAGGGCCTCCCTGTCCTTGTTCTGTAGTCCTTTTTCATGTGTGTTCTGTACTGTTTTCTGCCCAGGAGTCCATGTGGGACTCCTGGCAGTGCAGCTATTCCTCTATTTGGTTTGGTGTACAGACCCTTGGTATACCATTATGGCACCCATGGGTGGGGGGTACAACCCTGTACCTCTAATGTATGTTTTTGGGCACCTGTGTGTGGCCCACAGAGCAGGGTATGGGCTGGTGGTATCTCCATGCTGAATTTGACAGGTGCTCTGAGTATCCTCCATTTTGGGATACCTAGGCCCTGCCATTCCTGGTAGAAGACAAGATGGCCACTGTGGCCTCTTGCTTTCTATTGCCTGTTACCAGTCCTGGGAAGCCCTGACTCTGTCCCTTCCCCATGACTGGCTGTTGGGTGGAAGTTCCATATATGGTATTGCGGGGGAAGTCCAGGCCAGACTGACTGGAGTCTTCCCGGTGACTGTATTTTGTGGGTACACCCTGTGGGTGGGACCTAAGTGAATGGAGTGTGTGACCAATATGCACTTCATGTTATGGGTGTCTGGTTTCTGGTATTTATTTATTTTATTTAATGCATTTGTTATACACCCAACCCCTTCGGTATCACAGCGTACGTTACAGAAAGCTTAATTCTGTAGTTACAATGGGAGAACAAGCAAGGAAGAACATGCAAAATGGCAGACATCTAAAATTGACAAGGTCTAATATCAGACAGCTTTCCAATCAGGAAGGTACGCAGTAGCGGGATAAGGCCGGCTGTGCGGTGGTGCTTGTCATCTTGGGCTAATATTGTTGAATAGCCAGGTTTTTAGGATTTTTTAAAATCTAGTGTGGGAAGGCTCATTTCTCGGTGCAGTTGGGATGGACTTCCAAGTTGATGGAGCTAGGACAGGAAAGCTGCTATCCCCAGACCTTGTTAGTTTGAAGCGTGGGACGCGGAGTTGGGAGTTGTTATTCGATCTTAGGGCTCTTGTAGAGGAGTAGGGTGTTACTGTGCTGTTGAGGTAAACGGGGGCCTTCTTAGCTTTGCATTTGTGTGTGATGAAGAGGTTTGAATAATATTCTAGCTCTGACGGGCAACCAGTGCACTTCTCTTCTGGTGTTGGAAATATGGTCTGATTTTTTTATGCCTAGTGCAGCTCTTAGATATAAACAAGGGGGGGCGTCCTACCCTCAATATTTAGTGTATGCAATTATTAAATGCAAAAACATTAATCCCTTTGTAAAGTGTCAGAGGGACAAGAACATCCTTGTCTCTCTGAGATGCAAGCCGAAGAAACATATCCTAAACACTTTTATTACAGCAGCTTTTATTATTTAGCTGTTGGGTCAAATTGCATGTGTTTAGATTAGTGAAACAAAATCATATTCAATATGAACCTTTGAGACAGTTCAGCGGATACAGCTGAAACAATTAAATTAGTCAAACAAACCGTGTACTGTCTCAATCATTATTCTCATCTGGCTGCTGGTCAATTTAGCAGAAGTGACAAATATAAAGCAAAACATCAAGGACTTCTCATGTCCGTGAACAAATAGTGCGTGGGTTGTAACCACTATATACAACATGCATCCACAAACTCATGAATCAAATACATTGCAATCTTGCATGAAAGTACATTGTATTAGCAGTGCTAGATTGTTTGACTCAAGGCATTAAATGAGCTTGTATGCAGTCCGTTAATTCTATCCACACATATTGACGGCCGGTGTACCTGGCCTTTCTACTCGAAATGGGGTAGACCTGCTTTTTGACAGACGGATAGAGCCCTGGGTGTATCCATTAGATAGCAAATAACTACAAAGTCCCCAGAGGGATGTGTGAAGTCCCACATGAAGAGGTTAGAGACCTAAAGAAAAGGACTACTAATGCCTGGCAGAAGGGTGACCTGCAAGGAGGTCGACGTCTAGATTGCAAGTTAGATGTTCTTGAGGTGGACAATAAGGGCAGCTCTTAGAGCTTTGTTTTGTAAAAGTTGGAGTTTTGCTAGATTTGCTTTTGAGGAACCTAATAGTAGTACATTACAATAGTTTAATCTAGACAGGATTAATGCACGGGCAAGAGTGATACAATTGTCTGGGGTAATGAATTGTCAGCTTAATGCTATGAGTTTAGTGGTGTAGGATATTGAGGTTGAGAGAGTATTGATGTGCTTGGTCATGGTAAGATTTTAATCCAAGTAAACACCCAGAGTTTTGACTTGGTTGAGAATTGGGATGGGAGTGCCATCAATGATGATGGAAGAATACGCTGGGTGGAGGGATTTGATTTTGGTAGGTGTGCCCACAATGAGGATCTCAGTCTTTTCCTCATTGAGGCAGAGACTATTGGTAGCCATCCAGGTTTGTCTGATGGCATACATTTAATTTATAGGATTGTGTCTTGCTCGTGGTTCCCTGAAATGGGAATCAGGATCTGAGTGTCACCGGTGAAGATAGTTTAGATCACACCCATGGCGTCCAGAGCGGCAAAGAGAAGCTTAGTATAGGCATTGTAAAATGTAGGAGATAGGCAGGAGCCTTGCGGCACACCTATGGGTACAGGAATAGGATCAGCTGCTTCCTTTCTTATGGTGGCTCTAGAGGTTCGGTCGGATAAGAAGGATTTGACCCAGCAGGTAGCTTCATGTGAGAAGTGGAAGTTGTCTGCCAGTGTGATACAGAGTTTGTCATGGTCAATCAGATCAAACGCAGCTGATAAGTCTAAGAGGAGTAGGATGCAGAGGTTACCAGAGTCTCTGATGGCATCCATTTTGATTTTAAGGTCCAATAATGCTGTGTCTGTGCTATGGCTGGGCTGAAAGCCAGATTATCTTGTTCCTAGATGATGGTTCGATTACAGATGAAGTTGAAATTGAGAGTAAGCTATTTTTTGTCTATTATTTACAGGAGAAAATGGACAGTGGTGATAGGGCAGTAGTTAGTGGGTATGGAGGGGTCCAGAGAGGGTTTTTTCAGGGGAGGCGTGACCCAGGCTTCTTTAATCATGGTGGGGACAACATTAGTTCTGAAAGAAGCATTGACGAAGTCAGCAATGATGGGAGAAACTGTGGGGGCACATAGTTTAATGAGTTGGGCTGGAAAACAGTCTCCTTTGCAGTTTGATGGTTTAAGACCTGTGATAATCTCTTGGACTTGGGTCTGGTTGACGAGCGAGAAACTAAACTATTGGCCTGTTTTGTCGAGGTCTAAGTCTTGAGGTGATGAGGGTGGACCTTTATTAGCTAGTAATTTAGTTTGGCTAATATTTTGTCTTGGAGCGTGTCAATTTTTGCAGCTAGCCCATGCTGGATCGTAGTGCACCAATCTTTGCTAGCTATTGTTTGGGTGGTCAAGGGGATGGTGTTTTCCAGTTCCCATAAGATGTTGAACAGCTCTTTGGAATTAGAGGCAGCATTGTTGATTCGGGAGTTCAGTGCGTCTGCTTTCTGTTCAATAACGGTGGTTTTATATTTGTGAGTTACCTCTCAGAGGTGTTTAGCAGAGTCTGGTGTAGGGGATTTTTTGTGACCATGTTCAAGAGATCTTTTATGATGCCTAAGCACTACCAGTTCTTCATTGAACCACGGATTTTAGCTTTTGCCTTTGCATGGGATTTTGGTAACAATCGGGGCAAGAATGTTAATGGTACTTTTCAAGCACTCTTGGTAGGCGATGGCGATACAATTTGGATCTGCATTTTGAGTAGTCGGAGGCAGATTGGCTAAGGCCTCAGCTAGCCGAGGGGAGAGGTTGTCAAATGTGAGGTTGCATATGTTTCTTGTTTGAATGGGGTTCATGTGAATGGTAGTGGTGGTGATTTTTTCATGGGGAGTCAAGGAGAAGTTGATTAGGTGGTGGTTGGACCAGATGATCTCGCTAATAGAGTTGATCAATAGGCAAACGTTTTGGGTCAGCACCCAATCGAGAATTCTCCCTTTTCTGCATCAGCTGTATAGTGTAGGGGGATAACGCTGATAGAGGATTTCTTGGCTGAATGTGTTGTCTGTGCAAACTGGGAATATTTGGGTGGTCTGTTGTGCGTGCTGTTGGTCTGTAGTCATGAGGCTAGTCTGAGTAGTCTAAGCTGACCCCGGATAGGGCGCTGGGTTGTTGGAGTCTGACGTGGTAGTCTGGACCTAAGTTTGTCTCTTCGAGTAGCATCCGAAATTTGTAGGGAGATCCCATAGGATATATTCGTAGCGGTAAGGTGGTTTGCACCAGTAGGGTATGAGCTACTTATGGGGGTGGCCAAGCTTTTGTTACTGCTGAGTAGATACTTGTTTGTGGAGGTGGACGGAAATGAAAGGGTCTTTGGAAGAAATGGGGTAGGACATGGAAGAGGGTGATGACGGTAGCAACCTAACTTTCCT
The DNA here is from genome assembly GCF_040938575.1 of Ambystoma mexicanum. Taxonomy (NCBI): domain Eukaryota; kingdom Metazoa; phylum Chordata; class Amphibia; order Caudata; family Ambystomatidae; genus Ambystoma; species Ambystoma mexicanum. The sequence goes on from NC_090939.1 coordinate 35,055,070, forward strand.
AGGCCATTATTGAGAGGGATGAAAGCACCTAGTGAACAGGAGGCTCCATTAAGGAAATGCATTGCTACGTACATGGTGCGGGAACCGCGAAAAGCTGGGGCCGACTGAGCAGTGGCTGCGAAGCACCTAGGGGTCCTCTAAGTGTGGCTGTGGGGGTCAGGGGCCCAGGGCAAAGAGTGGCTACCTTTCAAACAGCATTGGCCTAAGATGACAGTAGTTAGTTAGTAACAAAAGAGATTCTTTAAAACAAAAACAAAAAATTGTGACAATGAGGCTCGGGATATCTTGTCATGAACATGAGACAGAGCGCATACGTGACGTATAGTGAGTCACTGGACAGTAGCGAGATGGGATCCAGAGGCAATTTGAGCATGCGATCAAGTCACAAGTGGGGGAGTGTCAGAATAAATGCGCTTGCAATGGTAGGTTCATACATAAGGGCGTGGTTCAGGCAGACATTAGATAAATGCTGGGACTGTGACAGGGGTCATGCGCTATCGCAAGGAGTTGGTGGGCAGCGTACAGTATTAACAACGTTGCTCTTATTCAATAAAATAATGTTTCATACAAGCTGACTAGTGTTCAGATGAACTAAGCATATTGAAATGAGGCTAGGACACGATACACTTGGCAGACGATAAAAACATTGCGATCAGTTAAATACAAGTAGCTGACTGAGGCAAGACATTTCATACAGGACGGTTGATTTTGGCCCTGAAACACTAAAGCTCCCCCGTGCCTGATCCAACCGTGCAGACTGCCCTCAGAACCCTGGTTCTCGGATCAACTAAAAGCTGCACGACTTTAATTAAGACAGGCCGAGAGACAGTGGCACAAAGCCTATGATCATACTCAGAATAAACTATATAAGGCATGCTCAACAGAATATTCAGCAGCCATTAAAACAGCCAAAGTGGCATATATTTCCATAACAATTGAGCTCACTGGCCTCGGCTGAAAAACGGACTCCCAAGGTCACCCCCACTCAGGAATTATGTGATGATCTATCTCAGTATTTTATTGCGAAAATTAATACTATTCGCCAGAACATCTTCGCGTCACTCGCTACCTCCACTTCTATGGAAAAACATTCTCCTCCCATTAGGGGTTCTGCTAACCTGTCAGGCTGGTTTGTTTTCCCTATGTTCTCGAAGAATCAGTCTTGACTACTATCTCTAAAATTAAATCATGTTCTCCTTCGGATGCTGTCCCACTAGCGGTGATGAAACAGATCACCCCAGCCCTTCTTACGGAAATCACGGCAGCCATCAATAATTCTTGCCAATCTGGGCAGGTGCCTCAAGAATTGAAGGCTGCAAGAGTGATTCCTGTTCTGAAGAAACCCTCCCTTAATCCTGCTACTCTATATAACTTCTGTCCTATTTCTCTTCTCCCCTTTCTCTCTAAATTGCTAGAATCACTGATGTCACCCCTACTGTCTGCCTTTCTTGAATCCTCATGCTTGCTCGATTCTGCTCAATCTGCGTTCCGACCAGGTAGGGGCACAGAGAGTGTTGTATTCACCGTCCAGCATGATATGGCCAGGCTGGTGGATGCAGGTGTGTGCTCTGATTTTGTTAGATCTTTCAGCAACCTTCAACACTGTGGACCACCCCATCCTGCTGTCCCGTCTTGCCCAGTTGGGAATATCTGGACAGGTACTAGCCTGGTTCACCTCTTTCCTGGCGGACTGTACCCAGACTCTCACTATGCCCCCCTTCTCTTCTGTTCCCTGCCACCTCAGCTGTGGAGTACCGCAGGGCTCCTCCTTGTCGCCGATTCTGTTTAACATCTATATTTGGGCCCTTGTGTGTCTCATACGCTCCTTGGTGTCAGGTGCTACTCATACACGGACGAATCTCAGATCCTGATCCGTTTAGATCTTGATCAGGCGGAGGTGTCGTCGTGCCTGCGGCGGTGCCTGGTGGCCGTGGGAGAGTGGATGGACCATAATTGGCTCAAATTGAACAGAGACAAGACGGAGGTGATGGTGGTAGGCTGCCCTCCTGACCCCTCACTCTTGGTGTCTTCTTTATGCCCTTCTTCTTTGGGCCCCCTCCCCATCCCGGTGGACAAGGTTAAAAACATGGGGGTAGTACGGTGAGCCTCCCTATTTATGGACAAGCAAGTAACACGTGTGCCTAGCCGGTCATTTCCAACTGAAAACATTAAAGAAGGTGCTTCCGATGATCCCCTCCCCCCTAAATCCCCGGTCGTGGTGGCTATAGTGATCTCGGGGCTGGACATTTGTAACTCCCTGGCTCAGCCTAAGGGAGTGATCTACCGGCTGCAATGTCTCCAAAATCTGGCCGCCCGGGTTACTACTGGCTCTCCTTATGGAGCCCATATATCCCCAGTTCTCCGATCCCTGCACTGGCTCCCGGTGACTCAACGAGTCAACTTTAAAGCACTGTGCACTGTCCATTGTGCTCTACATGGCCAAGGGATGGAATACCTCCAAGCGAAATTCGAGTGTGTCGAGGACTGATCCGAGAGAGGACATGGCTAGGAGACCTCTTCCCGACCTACGAGGGAACATCGTGCACCGCTAACCTTCACCAAAGCGCCCTGGAAGCCAGCCCTCGAAAAACTGTCGACCGGAGAAAAGGACCGCCGGGGAATCCGAAGAGAAGCAACCAGACAGTCGTCCACCATCATCGACCAGGGTTCACAGGTTTGCTATAACCACTGGAAGCCCGTTGAAGTGAGTTGCCCAGAAGCGGGGACTGCTTGATGTCGTGCTACCGATGACCGGATCCGCAACTCTACATTGATTAAGACAGTTTGACTCCAAGAACACTCTTGCCTGCACAGTCGACCGCTTTGTCCCGCCGGAGAAAGTCGAGGCCGCTGATGCGCCGAGGAGCATCCGCCAGTGGGTTTACCACCAACCGAAGACCGCAGAGACGCCGGACGACTCGACGCCCTTGCCGGGCCAAAGTTCTTCATAGACTCTTTGCGGCAACTAACTATCATAGTCGAGGTGCACCGCATGCCTCATCTTCGCAGGATGTCCATGACTGATCATCGACAAGCACCGCCAGTAACGGAGCTGCTGCCTCGACGCCTTGTTCACCACTTCTTCGAGGGATCTCGATGATCCGTGGCTCCTGCCTTAAAGGGAGCCGCTCAAGTAGGATCCGTTGACGACCCGACATCGAACTCTGCTATTCCAGGTACATTGGGGTGATAGAATTATTATAGAAGGAAATAAGACTCATATAAACAATATATGGACTGGGCTTGTGTTATATCTTTATTTACAAGTTGCCCAGCTGGGGGGATCCTCATACAGAACTGCTCCTGGTGGAAGGGGCCCAGTATTCTGCCTATTGTTTTATCCAACCTGCTTTCCTGCTATGTCTATTGTTGGTTCATTTTATTAATTGGTTTGTATGACATTTGAACTAAGTACAGTTAATGCATTTTAATGGAATCAAAGCATAATTCTGGTACCACATAGAAACTTTATATATTTGCCCTTGTAGATTAACCTGAGCACAAAGTGTGTTATTGTGATTGTGTACATAACCTGAATCCTATTTATATAAAGACTGTGTTATCACTACAGATACCCCCTCCAGTCTTTACAGGGACCAGGTGCAAGTATCCCGAAACCAGGCGAAGGGGCACAGATCCCCTCAACTCCCATGCCAATAAAATATACCCAACGATTTCCCTAAGTTTATGACACAATGGGACTCATTACAACTCTGGCGGTAGCCGTGCCGGCTGCCGCCGGAGTAGCATTTTTCACTGGCGCCCGCGAATGGGCAAGAACCGGGTCATGCCAAGTTTGGCAGACCGGCTAATTGTCCATTTGCGGGTGCCGGCAGTAAGGGACTCCCCATCTCCATTCGGCCCCATAGGGCTGAATGGGAATGGGGTGATGGATGCACCGTCAGTGACGGTGCTGGTGCATCTGACTTGCAGTGCTCGCGGGTGCCGGTCTGCCCGCCAGGTCCAGGACCAGGCCAAAACTCTCCGACAAGCCCCGACAGGACTTCTATTGCCATTGCCAGTGCCATCCTACCCTTGGCATACTGTCAGTATGGATTTCGTTACTGACTTACCAATCACCAAAGAAGGATGCAATACCATTCTCATGACGGTTGACTCTTACCATTTTGATGCCTTGAAAAAGACCCACAGCTGCCGGAGTGGCTCAAATATTCCTCGCCATTGTCGTTCGCCTACACGGATTACCAGAGCATATCATCTCGGATGGAGGACCCCAATTCATATCACGTTTTTGGAAAAAACTACAAAAACATCTGGGAATTGAAGCTCATCTATCCACAGCATATCACCCTCAGAGTGATGGATAGACAGAAAGGGTATACCAAAACTTCGAACAATACTTTAGGTGTCAGTGCACACAACGTGAAACCGATAAGATACATTTTCTACCATTGGCAGAATTCACATATAACAATACCGTGCACACCGCCACAGGAATCTCACTGTTTTATGGAAACACTGGAAGACATCCCAAGATGATGCCTATCACGCCATTCCCCCCCTCCTTCATTACCACTGCAGATGAGTGGTTCGCAACCCTTCAACAAGACCAACAAACAAACATGCATCATCTACTCATCAGTAAAGATAACGCCAAAAGATTTGACGATCCCATCGCCAACAAATCTTGTCAAAAGACACGAACAGTGATGGTCGACTCAGAAGAAGAGTTCATAGTGTCCAGAATGTTGGACTCTAGATAGCACCATTTGACAATCCAATACCTGTTGGAATGGGAAGGATACAGTCCTGAGGACCGGACGTGCGAACCATACACAAACATCCACGCACCCCATCTACTTAGAGCCTTTCACCAAGAATTCCCACACAAACCTTGATGACAGAAGGGGGCGAGAAGGGGGTATACTGTCAGGAACGCTCATCAAGTACTGACCCGTACCCGCACGCAATCCCCCATAGACTTACCACGCTCACAGGATGAGAGCATGTCAATTACTATACTGTCAGGAACACTCAAGTACTGACCCGTACCCGCGCGCAACCCCCCATAGACTCACCATGCTCACAGGATGGGAGCATGCTGTAGTGAAATAGAAAGTGCAATTTCTCCTGCTGGGATAACCATATCACATATGTAACAGCTAAGAATAATATGGAGCATGTGCCCGGAGCATGATAGCCCAGGCGGCACCTTGTGGCGCTGTCATCTACAGAGCTAGCTGAGCAAGCAGTTCGTTTTAGATGACCAGGATTTCTCAGCACTATTAATAACATGCAAGGGACGTAAGAGTGTGTTTCTCTAATGTGTGAAGTCTCTAACTTGAATTTACTGATTTCCCAAATTGCTGCTATATTTACTGTTCTGTTATATTATGCTTTATGTCTAATAAATGCTAAATTTATGCTGAAGGTGTGATTTCTCTAGTGATGAGTTCATTGCTTGGCACGATCGGACCTATATATGGGTGAAATAGGGTAATTTATGCTAATATGGGCTGGTCCCTGGGGAGAAATACCCTTTTTAATACACATGCCGATTCCTGTACCCACGGGACACTGGACACAACAAGGGTTGCAAGACCGACGTCTGGCGGCCCGCCAGGCGCTAGTCTGGCATCACAAGGTTGACGAACGGGAAGTGCAACAAACCACTTCCGGTCCACTGCTGTTTAAGGGTCTAGAAAGACTTTCACTGTGTCTTTGCAACAGCGAACTTCCAGGCGACGTGTAGAGGCACTACACAACATCCTAAGAAGTAAGTTATTATAGTTTTAGGGCAAATTAGGAAAACTCTACGTTTTCATAGTTGGGTATAATTTGGCAGACAATTTTGTTAAAGTATATTAGAGAAAAGAGGGGAGAGGAGACCCAATTAAAATTATAGTGTTCTTACCCAGAGACTACTATCTGGGGATCAGAGTCTGCCTTTTTCTTTCCAAACAATCCTGCTTTCATCGCCTTCTCTTTACGGTCCGATCTGCCTTCAACCAAGGTAAGACTATATCTGTATGCTCACTTCCAGTGTTGATTGGTGGACCTTTGGTTCCCTTCAGCCACTTACCCTTACATTTCTCCCCCAGCCTGGTGTGGAATCCTATCTACCCAACCACTGTCTGGTTCCCAGGACCTCCTTCAATATCCTGATGCAGCGACATATTACCAGGCAGGCAGACCGGGTGCTGCTGGGGATCTCTGTGTTTACTATCATCGCAGGGATCATAACCTAACCCGGTAGTCTGTTCATCCTCACCAGTACCGACCCTGCTAAGGACACCTTCGGATCCAGGTACTAGCAGGAAGGGAAGGTGTTGACACGACAGGACATCAGATCTCGCATCCAATATATTTTCTTCTTATTCATTCCTGTCTCAGTTGTACAATAAACTTTCTTCTATTCTCTTACTCTAATATTCTTTACACATTATTTTTCTAAAATGTCGTACCGGTTGTAATGCTTTGATGTCACAGTTACATTCCATTTTATTACATTAGATACGGTGCACAGCCATTCATTGATTTTATCCAGACTAGACTGAAGTTTAAGCAGACAAGATTTTTTCCCTCCTAATTCCAGACCGGTACCAGAGACAAACTAATAAACATCATAATACATAGCAATGCAGTTAAATGCGCTCACCAATCCTGACCTCGCTGGTTCCCTTCCGCTGCTGCTCTGCCTACTCCCCTTAGATGCATAGGCATGCCTGCCAGCAATCCCTCACTCAGACAATGGTCTTACCTCAGGCCCTGGAATCACTGAGAGTAGCATTGGGTGACCCTCAGGTTTCACTGCAGAGCAGTGAGAATGGACATCCACTGCACCTATGTGTTAGGGAAATCTACCATCCAGCAATACTTTGAGGGTTGGGAAATGTCTTTAATGGAAATCAGCAAATCAGACATCAGCAGGACTGCACGAACACCCGCCAATCCCAGTTTCCAGACAGGTGAACGAGCAAACTCCCCACCCTAGAATACATCGGCTTTGTAAGGAAGGCATGGTATCAAACAGTGAAAACAGACATAAGTGATTACAGTTCAAGGGTGTTTATTGAACCTTTAAATGGGTTGGTTGAACGCCTATCTAAACCTAAATTTAAGGATGGGCGCAAGCTACGACCATCAAATAATAACGCAATCCTAGTGGAGTCTGTCAAAATAAAAGGGCCTATACGAATAAACCTATTGCCAATCCTTACTTGTAAATACAAAGGGTGTGGGAAGTTGACCAATTAGCTTCCCTTCCCCACGTTTTCAGCACAGGACAAGGTGGCACACTCAGGCTTAGCACATACTCAGGCTTTTCTAGCATGAGGATGCAGTTCAAAATCTCAGTATCAGGACCTTCTGTGCCAAAGTCTCTTTGCCATTCAAAGTCTCATATTTCAGAGGGCCTGATGCGACAAACAAACATTCAAAGTTCCTTTCCCCTCAGGATTCTCATATGCACAAATTCTCTGGTGATTCACTGATCACCCTGGGTCCCCCTCAGCCGTGATCAGACCCGCTTTAAAACAAAACCTTCAATTGGTATCCCTCCACTGGGCTCAGACCACATTTTTCTCATTTTCCAAACTTTCTTTACTATATCAAAATCGAAGACTTTCGACTGTGCGTGGGATTTTGCTTGACCCGTTGCAGGACCACTTTGATTCACAATTCTTTGTTCTCTTCTTAATATAACCCTTTAACTTTCACTTCTGCCACGTCTCAGCTGGATACCTTGCAGAGACCTTCAATTGAGCCCCAACGTGGTGCCGGACCACTCTGTCAAAGGTATCGCATCAAAGTCTCTTCAAAGTTCAAACACTTCAGCAGTTAAACTTTTACTTGCATCTTTTCTCACACATGTCTCAACTCGGGGTTATGCTCAGAGAAATGCCCCAGGTGAGATGCGGTATCATACCAGGGAGGAGGACGAAGTCCTTGAGGCCTTTATAGACTATTCTAAATTAAATCCCTTTCCCCACAGTCATTCTCCCTTATCAAAATCCAACAACTCCTCCTTGTCTGTGAAACCAATTAGGAACCTGAACAATGCTACTGTGGGTAACTATATTTCCCAGAGTCCCTATTTTCTGGTTACCTACCCGAGTACTCCCAGTCATTCTTCTCACCGTTCTTCTTATTATCATTTTCCGAACTCCCAATCGACTGTGACACAAACGTATAGTTCCCACAATCCCTCCTACTCATTGCCCAGCAGGATACTCAGAAAATCGACCTCTCCCCCTTGCTGACACAAACACTTGCTCACATCATGACAAACAACGAACTAAGAACAAAACCGTTTACCTGACATGCCCCAACACAAGGGTCAGGCAAAGTCAGGCAATTGACCAGAACCACACAAACCTGACAACCCTTTCCTTTCCCCACAGGGATAAAAGGTGGAGGAGGAGAGCACACTACGAGTAAGGCAGACCACACGATGAGACAGCTATCCCAGGGTGGCAGTTCAAGAGGAGGAGAAAGGCGGCGACTACCGAAGGGGCGACAAGGAGAGAAGAGACCTTACCCTTTCTGACCCAGGCCCGTGAAGCCTCCTGGAAAAGAATCATAAGACTGCAAACAATAGCCAGCGTGTGTTGCAGCAGATGTCAACGGTACATGGAGCCCTCCTACACTGATAATTAGGACGGGGAGAGACGCTTGCTACCGTCCTTGACTCCAAAGACAAGAAAAGCCAAGTGGCTCATCACAGCCGATGAGTCGAGGGGAGAACCAATAAGAAACCGAACTGTGTTGAACAAAAGTTGCAAATGGCAAATTGAGGAAAGCTTAAAGAGACTGTTAACACCAAAGGGGAAAACCAGCTGCAGAGGGGTCCAGCACCATGTGGGTGCTTACTCAAAATACTCTGGTTGATCTCCCTTTTGATGAAACTACTGATAGCAGAAGGCCTAAGGCGAGCCGCAAAGAGAAGGTCAAAGTGGTCATAGAGGGTCTAGAAAAATCCTCTGTACAGTCAAAAGCCTTTGACCAACACGTAATTGGAAAGCTAAGGGAGATTAATCCCGCTTAGTGAGAAAGGAGAAGGAACTGTGTGGTTGACAAGAGTGAACCCAACGGAGGGATGTCCACAGTGCGTAGTTTAAAAAGGCATTAAGACTTGTGAATGCAATGGGTGAAAGTGTTTTGTGAAAAGTTGTAGTGAACCCGACGGAAGGAGGCTAACATTCGAGCAGGGTCTGAGCCCGGAAGGGGCGGATACAGGGGTGAAAAGCCATCACCCAACACGTGGATGTAGCAGATGTTATCTTTTGAATGCAAGCCATAGTGAACCCAACGGAGGGAGGCCGACATTTGAGAGGGGTCTGAGCCCAGAAGAGGGAGAACCAGGTGTGAAGAACCATCACCCTAGTGCAATCAGAAAGTTACTTTTGTTAATTATTTTTTAACATATCAGGCCCTCGGAAGCAAGAAACCTAACCACCGGAGGTCCTGATATCACTAGGAACTTTTGTGGATCTGAGGCCGGAAGGGGGGATCCATGGGTGAAATGTCATCACATACAAAGTAACTTTTTTGTTTGTTATTTTGAACACATCAGGTCCTCGGAAGCAAGAGACCTTTCATAGAAAAGAGACTTAACCACCGAAGGTCCTGATAACGGAGAACGGAACTGCAGTCTCGTGCTGGGAAAGCTTGAGCGTGTCCTGTGCTCAGGAGTCCCACCTTGTCCTGTGCTCAAAACATGGGGGAAGGGAGACTCCCGGCTACCACATCCCAACTTATCATTTGTGAATACTTCTTTCTTTCTTGTGAACACTATCCCACATTCTGTTTTGTATTTAGTTGTAAGGATTGGCAATAGTTTTATTTTTTAGTATATGCCCTTTTATTTGACAAGACACATCTAGGACTGCCTTATTATTATTTGATGGTCGTAGCTTTCTCCCATCTTAGATTTAGTGCAAAACAAGGGGGGTCTGGGAATCTCTCTACCAGCACGAACACAGCCTGTTCTTGGGTGAATAACCCCTGGGAGAGACTCTACCAAGTCTTTAGCTCACTGTCCCTTTCACAGAGAAGAAATGTCCCTGCATATCAGTCTTTGTCCTGCCCAGGGGCAGTCCAGCATCGAAATGCTAGGCAATTCTCCTCTGAACAAGAGTACCACAGCAACCCCATACACGTGTTTCAGCCTTGTTGGGCATCATCAGTGAGGTGAAGCTGCGCCCCTCTAAGAACAGTGAGCAAGGGGTCCACGTCTGGATCGCCCTGGTAACTTAGGGTGAGACCCAAAGTTAATTTGTGCAAAACAAGGGGGGTCTGGGAATCTCTCTACCAGCACGAACACAGCCTAATGACCTGTTCTTGGGTGAATAACCCCTGGGAGAGACTCTACCAAGTCTTTAGCTCACTGTCCCTTTCACAGAGAAGAAATATCCCTGCATATCAGTCTTTGTCCTGCCCAGGGGCAGTCCAGCACCGAAATGCTAGGCAATTCTCCTCTGAACAAGAGTACCATCAGTAACCCCATACACGTGTTTCAGCCTTGTTGGGCATCATCAGTGAGGTGAAACTGGTGCCTCTCTAAGAACAGTGAGCAAGGGGTCCACGTCTGGATCGCCCTGTTAACTTAGGGTGAAACCCAAAGTTAATTAATGCAAAACAAAGGGGGGTCTGGGAATCTCTCTACCAGCACGAACACAGCCCAATGACCTGTTCTTGGGTGAATAACCCCTGGGAGAGACTCAACCAAGTCTTTAGCTCACTGTCCCTTTCACAGAGAAGAAATTTCCCTGCATATCAGCCTTTGTCCTGCCCAGGGGCAGTCCAGCACCGAAATGCTAGGCAATTCTCCTCTGAGCAAGAGTACCACAGCAACCCCAATCATTGGTCTCTGTGTGGAGGGACGCTTTGCCAAGAGCTACAGCTAATGCAAAGGGTTCTTTGTATATTGGAGGCTCAGATGCTCCTGTCACCTTTTCTCCTGTTGATGTAATGTATATTTCCAACAATTCTCCAATTCCTTCTAAGCGTGGAATGCAGAGGAAAGATAAGCGTAACATAAGAAGAAGCGCAGCAAACATTGCCCACCTGCCTGGTGTATCGTGTCCTAAGCCTTCAAGAACTAATGCATCTGCTTTCACCAACATCTCATCTAATAACATGGAGTGTATTCCTACTGCTAATAGCTATGATTTGCTCATGAGCTCGACGAATGTAATGAAGTATAAGGATTTAAAAGGTCCTTCCACTTGGGGCCCGCTCCATAGCTGGCATCAAAAGTTTACAGAAAACTTAACTAAAGTTGTGGAATCAAAACATCTGTTGATTCTTCAACTGGAAATAGTCTATATCGATGGTGAAGGGACTCCAGATATGACTTTGGCTGAGGCTCACCGAGTTACATTTACTATTCCTGTTTCAGATGCTTCTCGGGATGCTACTCCTATGGTGGGAAAGATCCTGAATAAGGATCTAGTTTCAGAAGAGAATGATTCTTTGATTACAGCTATGCGCAATTTGGAGGAGGTTTCCCCTCCTCACAGACGCAGCAAGTTGGGAGGATGTAAACTTCTAATTACTTAATTGTATGCAAGTAACAACAGACCTTTTCTGAACAGGCATAATATTTTGCAGATGTTACATTGCATTCCACAGTTGAAGTTGATGACATTCAAGGACAATGGGCCTCATTATGAGTTTGGCGGTAGCCGTGCCCTTATTAAGGGCATGGGTACTGCCAAACTCGCTACCGGCACCCGCGAATGGGCCATTACCGGCCCATTACGAGAATGGGCATAGGGCAGAATGGGGGTGGGGAGCATCATTGCAATGGCACCGTTTATAACGGTGCCGGTGCAATCACGAGTTCTGCTCGCGGGTGCCGCTCTGTACGCCTGGTCTGACCAGGCGGGCATAGCGGCACCCGCGAGCAGAACTCGTAATGTGGGGGTTCCTGCAGGACCTGCCAGGAACGTTCCCCTCAGCTACAGCTTCTTCTCCATTTAAAGGTACTGTGCAAATCCGGTTGTTCGTTTCGTCCAGCCGCAGTGAAGGTGTGTGAAACCTTTCGCCAATCCAAGGGCTTGTCCTTCTCTAGTCCTTAAACTAACTTTTCTGCCGACCAACTTCATCCAGAACTTTTGGCAAAGACTTAACCGCGAACTACCCTGAACTGTGTGATCTTGAGGAAAAGACTTTTGTCCTATTGACTTTGGCCCTAAGCCTTTTTGATTTGATTCCATCACTGTAGTTCCTCTTTCTAGATTGCCCTGCTTACTTACTTGGTGCTGCTCAATTTTTACCTAACTTTGTCTTTCCCTCCCTTTTTAAATTACTGGAGTGCCATTTTGCTCATACTTCATTTTGAGTTTAACTTCTCCAGAATCTATTGGGAGTGGTGTGGTGTCTTAAGAGTGTGATTTTTCAACTGCTTTACTTTAGTGAGATGTTATACAACTGATGTGTAAATAAATGTATATTCTTTTACTCAGAAACCTTGAGTCAGTGTTTGTTTGAACCATAGTAATTGCTGTCTTTTGTGTAACTATTGATACTGCTCACTTGCTCTTGAGATAAGTCTGGCTGCTCAGCCATCGCTACCACTTGTACCAAAGGTGAATTTGTACTGTCACTTGTAGTCTTAATTGTGTGTGGTGTTCCCAAAGGGTACTGCATATAATTCTGCCCAACACTCATGTGGGTATGTCACCAAATAGTTGCATTACATTTGCCCCTATATTTCATAAAGAAACAGATCCCTATTAGCCACTGCTTTGATAAACTTGCACCTTGACTACTGCAACAGCCTGCTGTCTGGTACCTCAAAAGCTAATATTCGGGCCTTTCAGGTCACACAGAATGGCACGGTTTGTGCTGTTCATGGTCTGTCTAGGAGAGGCCATGTCACGAAAGCCAGGAGGACCTCCACTGGATCCTGATTAAACACTGTGTCGCACACAAACTATTGTTTCTTACCTTAAGTGTCACATCGGTGATGCCCCACAGTGCCTGGCAGATCACCTCAAGTCCTTCCCACCAGGCCGTTGCCTACGTTCCTACGAACCCTACAAACTGGTGCAACCAAGGTTCAAGCCCACAAGCTTTGGAGGAACCACGTTTGTTGTCCAGGCTCCCTTTGCCTGAAATAAGCTACTGCCTGACTTTAGACAGGCAAACTTCATCAGAGATATTAAGAAACGTGTTAAGACTCTTTCTTTTAACCTTAATTGAGACTAATTGCCCTGCTTTACAAAACTTTCTGCCTCCCTCGTTTTATATGTTGTCTGTCTAGTTTGTGCCTTTTATGTGCGCTCTGAGCCCTACGGGCGTGAAGAACGTTATAAATATTAAAATATAATAAGGTTGCAATTAATGGTTTTCTTGTTCTACAAATGTATGCTTCAACGAAGGCTCTGGGTAGACCTGATGGTGTCATATGGTAGATGTAAAATCAACGTACTCAATTTCAGAGTATGTCATTTATCCTTCTCTTCCTTTAGTGCTCCCTGCCGTTTTACTGTTTATTCAGAGGTCCCCTAGGATTAAGATAGTAGTAGTCAAAATGTATTCACCCTCCACCACACCCCCAATGGTTCCCAAGCTTCTGTGATAAGGAATTATGTTGACTCTATTTTAACTGATTGGATATATCAACTTCCAAGGCAGAAGTGTATTGTTTTAGGTGATTTTAATGCCATCTAGGATCATTGTACTAAATTGAAACGTGCACGCTTTATTTCTAGATTATCTAGTGGTTCCTTGTGGACCTTTCTACTCGAGAGCTACGGGATCAAATAAATGAACCCCTTCTGGAGATATGGATTCTGTGATTGCTAATATGTCGTCTAGTGGGCTTGTGCAATCAAGGATTGATTATTTTTTTGCAACATTTGCAGCTGGTATGTTTGGTTGATACATTTTTTGTGATGTGCAATGGTTTTAGTGACCATGCAGTACTTCGCTGTGTGTTGAATATAGAGGTGAATGGGAATAGGGAATATTTAAAGAATAACACAGTGTGTAACTCTCAGGGGAACAGGCTATACTGGAATTCGTCTTATTTTGGTAAATGTAATATGAATTTTGTCTACAATTTACTATATAGATTTGAGGAAAGTAGCTATCGTTACAGCCCTTTTTCTCTGTCTGCTGAATATATGTTGGAGGTTATTCGTGGTACTTATAACCAACTAGCTAATGTAGTGAAATGTTCTACTTATTATAATAAGAAGTGTTTCAAGACATAGGATGCCGTTATAGCCACACACGAAAAGAATTTACGGTCTGAGCCTAGAAAGATAAGTAAATAAAATATAGACTAGGCAGAGAAAAAATATAGGATTACTAATATAAACATTTACAAAATTGGCTGAAATCGCACAGGCTATTGACTAGTAGTGTGCAATGGCAGATTGTTTTCTCTGCATTACGAGTTAGGGATGGTCGTAAATTCTGGCACGACTTTCAGAAGCATATGCTGATTGGTGATGATAAAGAAATGAATCATATTTCTGAGGAGATCTGGATAAACCATGTGTCCGCTGTTTTATAACAATAAAATAAATGAAAGTTCCGCTGACCGCTTCCTTCGCACTGTACCTCCTTCCCCCTGTGCTTCCTCCCGGTTCCGCTCCTTCCACCTTCTTGCTCCTCTGCACTGGAACTCTCTCCGCCTCCCAATCCGCGCTTCCTAAACCTTCACCTCAATTCGCACTTCCCTTAAATCCCTCCTTCTCCATTCCCCACCTTGAAGCCCAGCTACCCTCTCCATCCCCCCCTGTTTCTCCCCTCTTTTAATTCCTCTCTCCCCTCTCCCATTACATTCTTTCTCCCTTTCTTCTACACTTATTCTATCCTTCTCCTGCCCCCTCAACACTCCTATCCCCATTCCTCCCCCCCCCTCAGTTAATTGCTCCTTGCACTGTTTTGTAGAATGATTCCAGTTGTAATCTTGCTCACAATGTTAATTGTTGTTATTTCTCTGTATTTGTTGTTCCATTTTACAGCGCCTTGGTGTAAGGTGCTCAATAAATAAATAAATCAAAAAAATATTTGCCCTATGGCTTGAGTGGTTTCTTCTGAATGTATTTATTCTTCAGCTGTATACTTGGATACATCTTGGTTTACTTTTCAAGTTCAGGATATTGGAGAAGTTATGAAGAAGCTAAAATCTTCTAGGTTCCCTGGCCTGGATGGGTTAAATCGGTTGTTTAAGGTTGCCCCTCACTTTAGTCTAAACTTCTGTGTGTTGCTGTTTTGGATATTTTTATATCAGGGGTTATTCCTTCACTTTGGAGAAAATCTTCTTATTCCTTTTTAAGAAGGGATCTAGATCTGATCTAAGGAATTACCGTTTATTGGCTTTGTCTGACTCCATCTGAAATATTTCTGAACATGCCCTTTAAACAAATTGAATCAGTGGGTGGTGGAAAGAAATCTATTAACATTCGAACAGAATGGTTTCGGGAATACCATATTATTTGGACACTTATCTAGCTCACTCGGACCATGCTTCAGAATAAGTATCTGCTTGATAGATTATGAAGGTGCATTTGATTCAGTTTCCCATTATGGATTGTGGAGAAAATTGGAAAAATGGGGGATTAATTCTGGTTTATTATATTTGATAAAACAATGATATGTGAACACAACTGCTTCTGTTAGACATAATGATCCTGGTCTGTTATCCACTCAGATCAAGACTAATCATGGTTTGAAGCAGGGATGTGTTCTTGCAATGCTTCTGTACAATCTATATGTGGCCGATATGTGATGCTCTTAAAACTGTTAAAACCTTCCTCCTCGCGCGGGTACTATTCCCTTGATTTGGTTGCCTTATGCGGATACCATCACCATGGACAGGACAGCTGTTGGATTGCAGTGAAGCCTGATGGATTTGGCTAATTATTCCAAAGCTAATGATGTACTGATTAAAGTTAATTAGCAAAAATAATAGTTCTGTATTTATTTTATTTTTATTTATTTTATTCGGATTTGTAAAGCGTGCAGCAGCCCTGGGGCATCGTGGCGCTTGTTACATACATATCTTAGTTACATATACATTGTTATACAGGAATGTTGCCGGTTAGGCGATAATGTACATTCATTTACAGGACAGATTTGAGTATGATTGCATTTTGCGGTGCACGGAGCGAGGTCTTTAGTTTTCTACGGAATGTAGGGAGTGAGATCTCCGCTCTGATGTCTGAGGGTAGTGCATTCCAGGATTTTGGCAGCAATGTATGGGAAGCCTAGGCCACCAGCTTTAGCTCTATTGATCCATGGGATGTGGAGTAGGTTGGTGTATTGCGTCCTGGTGGGGTGTGAAGATGAGGATTTAGAGATAGTTTCAGATAGGTATGAATGTGCAGAGAGAGTGAGGCATTTGTGTGTGAGGGTAAGGATTTTGAGGGAGATACGCTCCTTCACCCGGAGCCACTGAGCTGAAAGTCTTGCCTTGGAGATATGCTCTCTTCTACGGATGCTTAGTGCAGCTCGAAGAGGATTGTTCTGAGTGACTTGTAGCCTGTTAAGGTTTTTTGCCGATGTGCCTGCCAGGAGGGCATTGCAATAGTCTAGTTTGGCTCCAATGGTTGCTCTAGCTATTGATAGGCAGTTGGGTTTGGTTAGGTATGGTTTTATGGCGTTAATTAGTTTGGTGGTATGCGCGGAGGAGGACGTAATCACGCTAACTTGTCTGGTCATGGTTAATGAGGAGTCTAGGTATACTCCTAGTATTTTGACTGTTGTAGATACTGGGATAATAGAGTCGTCAATGGTGAAGTTGGCGTATAATTTATCAAGATGGATAGGGTGTTTTTCAGGCCTAGTATCATGATTTCTGTCTTGTCCCCATTGAGACAGAGGCCATTTACCGCCATCCAAGCCTGGATGGTGGAGTAGATCTTATGGAGTGTCTTGGCGTCTTCGTGGTATGAGCCTGAGAGAGGTATAAGTACTTGTGTGTCGTCAGCGTAATTAGTATACGCAATGCCAAGTGAGTCCAACTTGTCGAAGAGGGGCTTTGTGAACAAATTGTATAGTGTGGGAGCTGTGCAGTTGATTGTCGTGGGTGTAGCGTTTGCTATGTCAGAGAAAACTTTCATTGCTCTTCCTTCGAGGAAGGAAGTGATCCATTGCGCTGCTTCTTTAGAGAAGTTAGCCGAGAGGGTAAGGTGTGATGTGAGAGTCTTGTGGTGAACCAGATCAAAGGCAGCTGAGAGATCTAGGAGAAGCAGTAAGGCTGGCTTACCTTTGTCCATGATTTGGGTGATCTGGTTCTTTAGATCCACCAGGGCTGTTTCAGTGCCATGACCCTTCCGGAACACCGATTGTCTGGTCCCTAAAATGGTGTGGGATTCTAGGAAGTGTTGGATTTGGCTTTGAGCGGCTTTGCCCAGTAATTTCAGGAGGAATGGCACTGTGGTTATCGGTCTGTAGTTGTTTGGTTGTAGAGGGTCAAGAGTCTTTGAGGCTGGCTGGGATAATTCCTGTTTTGAAGAACGCATTGATGAATGCTGTGAAAAGCGGAGCGAGACAGTCTGCATAGTCCTTTATGAGCTTAGGTGGGCATACGTCCCCTTTGCAGGGGGATGGTTTGAGGTTTTTGAGAAGATTCATAACCACTTGTTCATTGACGTCCCTGAAGGAGAGCTCAGGTTTGGTAGAGTTGGTCGCTGCGGGAGTAGAAGTGGTATGGTTAGACCAGGTTTGCGGTGGTAGGGCTTTGCAGTGGTCCTTAATTTGCATGACAGATTGGATACTAGCACACCAAGCTTCATCTTTAACTATTTCATCAGGTGTATTTGGGAGGGAGATTAGCTCATTGAAGATGGAGAATATTTCTTTAAAGTGCGATTTGGCATTGGAGTTGCGTGTGTTGAAAGCGTTGGCTTTAGCTGAGGTGATAGCTGCTTTCTATTGGTTGGAGATTAAGTTGAACTCGTTTTTGGCACTGTCACTAGAGTTAGTTTCCCAATTTTTCAGGGCTACTCTTTTACATGAGCGCAGTGACTGAAGTTTGTCAGTGAACCAAGAGTTGGAGTGTAGAGATTTCTTATCTTTTTTCCATACGACTGGTGCTATTTCGTTAATGGCATTAGTTATAATAGCATTGTAGGTTTCTGCTAGGGTGTTGGGGTGGTTGGCGAAGCGGGGTGATAATTCGGGGCTATTGAGGTAGGGGCGCAAGTTTTCTTCGTTGAGCTTCTTAGAGCTTCTCACTTGCGCAGCAGTGGCAAGGGTGAGAGTTTTGTGGCTCCTGGCGATGGGTATAGTGAACTCGATGCAATTGTGATCTGTCCATGGCAAGGTGGTGTTCGAGGTGATAGTAGCGAGGCAGTTATGGTCTGCGATCCAGTCTAGGATACGGCCTTTAGAGTGTGTGGGATTTAGAACTTTTTGGGTAAAACCTAAGTTGTTGAGATCCTTGGTGAAGGTGCCAGCCGGTTTGTCTTTCTCATCCTTGAAACCCCAGTTGAGGTCTCCTAATAGGAGGGTCTTGGTGGAGCTTTTGATGTTACTGCTGAGTATGTGGATGAGGTGTTCCTCAGAGTCTAGGGAGAGGCTTGGGGGGCGATACAGTACGTGAATGTTGATGGTGCTGTTAGGTGACAGTGTCAGTTTCGCAGATAGAAGGTCAGAGTTGCTAGTCTAGGGATGACTGATAAGTCGAAGGTGGAGGCACTCTTTGTAGATGAGAGCTACTCCACCTCCCAGACGTGCTGGTCTGTCTTGTCTAAGAATGGAGAAACCTGGGGGTAGTGCCAGTGCGACAGCGGGGCCCGAGGCTTCATGTAGCCAAGTTTCTGTGATGGCTAATAGATCGATGTTGTTGTTGGTTATAAGGTCATGAATCTCAGATGCATGTGCTGGGAGGGAGCGTACATTGATGAGGGCACATTTGATGTGGGGCGTAAGTGAGTTTTTTGTGGTAGTGTGGGTGTGGGCTGAGTCTGGTGTGTCTTGTGTGGTGGTGGTGTGGAGCCGGTTGTAGTTGGTGAATGGCTGTTCGGAAGTGTTTGCGTGTTTGAAGCGTGGGGTGAGTTTGTGGGTAGAGCGGGAACCTAGTCTGATATTTCTGAGTGCAGTGGGAATGGGTTGAGTGCATTGATCTGCAGTCAGTGTACGAGCTCTAAGTCTTTCCAATCTTTCCAGTGTACAGGAAGTTGTGTTGCCTTGTGGAGCAATAGGAGTGTCTGCCCGTGATGGGCGTGAGGTATCCATGGCCGTGGGATGGGTGAAAATGGTGTTAGAGCTTGGCAGTGTTTGATTTGAATGGGTGAGTGTAGCGAAGGGTAAGAGGGCAAAGAGTAAGCTGAGGACGGTGAGCCACGTGGTAGGAGAGGCGGGGAGTTTACTGATGGCTATGGGCATCATTGCTTGCAGGGTGCCGTACAAGCAGCAGGGGGCAGATACAACTAGTACATGGGCCCAGATAACAACAGTAGACAGATTCAATTTTGCATAGAAGGCCTAAAAAACAACAGTAGGCAGGTTCAATTTTGCATAGGCGGCCTGAAAAGCAACAGTAGGCAGGTTAGATTTTGCATAGAAGGCCTAAAAAACAACAGTAGGCAGGTTCAATGTTGCATAGGAGGCCTAAAAAGCAACAGTAGGCAGGTTCAATTTTGCATAGGAGGCCTAAAAAACAACAGTAAGCAGGTTCAGTTTTGCATAGAAGGCCTAAAAAACAACAATAAGCAGGTTCAATTTTGCATAGGAGGCCTAAAAGACAACAGTAGACAAAATCAGCTAGTATAGGCAGTTGGGTGGTCTAAAAGAGCAACAGTAGGCAGATTCAACAAAAAGACAGAATAAGTTTGTTTGGAAACTTGATAGCAGTCCTGTTGAGGTGCTCAATGCATATATGCATTTAGGTGTACTCGGAAATCATCTTGAGAGTTTTGTATTGCAAGAATCCATCTCCCCTAAGATTCTGAGTGCATTTCACTTGATTAAGGCTTTTGTATCCATACATCAAGGTTATTCTACTGAAGGATTATTAAAGAGATATCATTCTAGTATGGTGTCAGGTATTCTGAATGGGCTTGAGGTTTTCCTTGAAAAGGAAATATTTTGGATTAAACAACTGGACAGTGAGACGAATGATGGGATGACGTCACTTCTCCCCAGAGGGGGATCTCTTCTCTGTGGGTTGAGGGTGGTGAGGCTGCTAACTGATATACCCTCTACTGGGTGTGACAAATTATGAGATAGCATCACTGCTCCCCAGATGGGAGATTTCCCTGTAAGGCTAGGGTGGTGTTGGGAAAGGGGCAGCCCCCCCCCCCCATCCAGGCGCTTTAAAGTGAGACGAGACGCATTCAAGGCACTTTAATGAACCAGAGGGGAGGGGAGACAGTGAAAGGGACGCCTTCCCGTCCACAGGACCCTATGCCAATATAATCAATTATAGTGTATTCCTATGGTGCGGCCCAAGGTGCGTGCGGCATTACTATGTTGCGTAGATATTAATAATCCCAGATAGTAGAGAAGGCTTGCGCGGTAAATGCGGCAGTACATGCACTAGACCCAAATCCACGAGGTTACAGAAATCTCCTGTCATGCCCGAGCTCCCATGAGGACAGTTTGCACCCCCACCCGCTGCACGGTTTATTAATTGGTCTTGAAAGTGTTGCAAAAGATATGTCTTTCACCCAAAAGGAATGTGCCCCACAAGGCTGCGATCAGAGGCCGGCACCTGGTGTGCATGTTATCTCACTTTGGCCAAAGCATGAACCGGCCTATTCCTGATTGACCACGAGTTATAGCCCATATAACTGACTGAACCCCAAGATCCCAGAATTCCATGACACCAGGTACCCTTTGACCACCATCCCCAAAGTAACAAGTCTCGAAATGCTCAAAGAAGATGTACAGGGTGCGTTGTTGAAGCGACAATCATGTGATTTGTATTGTGAAGTGCTGAGAACGATACATTAAAGTTCAAAATGAGGGCAGAAACCTTGGAGCCGGATGGAGCGGAGGGAGGGAGTGAAATGTGTGGGTGAAGTTTAGAGTGCCATGGAACCTCCGGTGTGTCTGTTTTGAAGCCTGGCAAGTGCATAGTATGAGTGTTAAGTAAGCTGTATAGTAGGAGTATAATTAATTTGTTTTCTGACCTTCGACGTGAGAAGATGAGTCCTGCAGCACCCACGTGATGGAAGACGAACGAACTGGGACCAATAAACTGCCATCCCATATGGATAAAGGCAGCACCTGTATAGGGTCCATCCAATCAGCCGTGCTGGTTTTTCTGTATGTTGTTGCATCACTATGACGCTGTGTACCTTTAAAAGTTTCTGCATGTACCTCTCTTTGGCAGAGCATTCTTAGCAGCAGAGTTCTTTGCTGTTGCTCTCATTTGTGCATGAGATTAAACTTGTTATCCTTACAAGATCGACTTGGGCCTTTTTTCCCTAGCAGGTTGTATTCTCTCTGGTCTGAGCGTTCAGGTGCTTGCTTTCAATTGGTGACCCCAACGTGATCCCAGCACCCCCTGTACCTGCGGACTCTTCCAGGCCGCTTCTCCAGAAGGAGCTGCGCCCACCTACAGCGACCGGCCACGAAAAAACATGTGTTCCAAGTGGTTTAGTAGGTGACATTTTAAGAAAAGCCCTCTCTGCTCTTTGAAGCGGGGCGCGGTTGGAACCCTGTGACGGAGTTCTGGTGAGCCCGCACATGAGTAGACTCTTGTAAAAGATAACAAGTAGAGAACAGATGCATGGGGAAGTGTGAAAAGTGTGAGCGTGTGGAGAGTGAGGTCATTGACGTAACGTGGATAAGGTCAGGGTTATTGTTGATAACATTTGTATTAGTGATTGAGTGGTTCAGTAAAGTATTATAATGTAAGGCATTATTAGGTAAGGCAAAGGTAAGGCAGGGATCCCCCTTCTCGTAAGGGGAGGGAAGGTGGTACCACAAGGCAGAATAATATTTAAAAGTGATCTAAGGAAATACAAAATAGTGGTCTCATAAGTAGTATGTTGGTGAAAAAGCAGGTCCTAGAAGGGGCAGTAATTGTGTGAGTCGCTGTGTGAGTCGCTGTGTGGTGCTGCTTGATCCCGCCCTTGTTTTTGTTGTTGTTTTTGTTGTTGCAAGCAAGCGGCAGCATGCGCAGCACATTATAGGGGCTGTGCATTGTTAGTGAGAGATAGACGTCACTAGCATGGGGGAGGATCACCAATAGTACATATGTATAAGGCCCTGCCACTGTATTGTGACAGGGTGGAGAAATATCATAAGAAGTGGATCACGGAAACGGGAGGAGGGGGGTATGCCCTGCCCATGGCCAGGGCAGGGTTCGCATAACAAGAATATTTTGGAACACATGTCCACATTTCTGGTAGCAAAATATAAGGGGAGGTAGTGTAAGGAACTCATGGTGGCAGCAGTAAAGATAGACACAAGTGATCACAATTCAAGGATATTTATCAAACTGGATATGCAGGTTGTTGTAAAAATGCCTAATCTAAACCGAAAGCTAAGATGGGAGCAAGCTACGACCATCAAATGAAAGATAAGGCAGTCCTAGTGGGGTCTTGTCAAATAAAAAAGGTCTATACTAAGAAAAATCTATTGCCAGTGTAAAGGCTCACTCCCTGCCGTACACATGCAAATCCAAATAAATATGAAACACCCCAATGGGGAATGAGACTAAGAGAACAGGTTGCAAGAGTTATTTTTTCTTTATAAAGAATTGGCATCCAGAGAACTCTGCTGCCCCGAGAGCGCTTTGGCAAAAGTTACAAAGACATGAATTTATGAATGTACAAAGCGTCATCACTGACATCACTCTATATGGGACTACAATTGCTTGGGATTGGATGAATAACATTGACACATGTGGAGCTATGGGCGCTGCTTCATCCGGATTGGTTGCAACGTTGGCGGGAGGGTCAGCATCACGTGGTCCGGCTGCCAGTGTCCAGGAGGGATGAGGGTCAGGTCTCAGTGAGGTAAGGCAGACACTAACTAAGCTAGCATAAAAAACTACCATTGGACATGTAATAAACAATGATCATTAGTATATTCTTAAGTAAATCTTTTTCAACCTATAAATTGTATGCATATAACCAGAACATCACTCATTGGGACTTATATGAAGTACAAGGCTTAGGGGTCTTGGTCAGCGTGATAACATTGATCATGTGGTGGGCCTGTGCGCATCAAAGCAACTAGGGGGCACGTTGACATTTGTTAGTTCTAGGGTGCGATATATTGTGACAGAGGTCTAGTTTTAGTAGGGGGCCCACTGGGGTGGGCCTCACAGCAGGGTCACACTTCTGGTACATCAAGGGAATACCTTAAGGGGCACAGGGTTATAGTGGCAGTAATTTTACAACAGCAGGGGTAGGAGGGAACAGGCAGGTTTGTGGAGATGGATGAGCTACAAGTCATGATTCGAGCTGGTTCACACACAGGACAGTGATCTCAGAGGAAAAGTGAGATGTTACATTAGTATATTTGTTTCAATTGTCCCCGGCGCATCCGTGAGAAATGGAGCTGCGAAGCTTTCAGACAGAGTGGGAAAAGGTGGGGGCCATGAGCGCGGTGCTGCAGAGGGGAGAGAAGCCTTTTCGTATTATCGCAGTGAGGCCTAGTCCAAAGATGGAGTTGAGGGCACACAAAATGGAAGCCAAGTGTCCCTCACAACAGCCCCACTTTATGCTACTGTTAGCACGCAGGCAATGGAGGCGTCCCCCACTATTGTACGAGCAAGTGGTCCACATTGTGCTGAATGTGAGAGGTGGGGCCTAAATGACCCCTCACTCCCACACATTCCCCCCTTTCCTTACATCTAAAGTACGAACTAATCCTTTTTTATTATTCTCCCTCCGATAATACTCTGCTTCTTGTACTGCCTCATCCCATGCCGGTGTACCTTTTATTGGCATCCAAGCCCTACAGACACCTCTTAGGCTTTCCCCTCTCCTGGCGTATTCATCAGGTGTGCATGTCATATATATACCGCCATCCCCATCCCCATCTAGGTCCACCCACACCTCCCTGTACCATTGAAACTCCTGGGGCTCTTTTATCGTGGTGTGGTATAGGTTGTCTATATCACACCACGCGCTGCTGTGCCTTTTTTCATATCTGGGATGATGATCGTTTTGTTGCATTTCCTGTTAGAACCCATTTGTACCTTCCCTTCGCAATGGAAACAAAGTTTATGAGGAATTTCCTTCTGTGTTTTGATGGGTTTCTCAAGTGCAGTAACCCACGTCAGCTTTGCACTGTGCTGGGACCAGACGGGAGTACGCGTTTCTTTGACCCATTGAAGGTTCTCTTCAGTTAACCCTCATAAGGCATCTGCTTTGCTTGTGATTGTCACGTCCTGCTACTTGTTTTCTGTGAAGCTTGTCCCTTTGATAACAAAAAATGGTTCTTTGATGCAAATCACTCCTTCCGGCTTGCTCGTGCAGGTTCTCTCGTTCTGCAACATTTCTATTGTAACTGTGTGTGACTGGAAGGTGCTCCGAATCCTACATAATGCGAGATGAATCAAACATTGGGCATCCGACAAGGGCACTTCTTGAGGTATAAGTATTTTAGGTGTACCTGAAGCGTGCGGTATGAGAGAGCAGACATAGCAGCTCTCATTTGTGGCTTGTTTTGCTGTTGCACCCATGTCTGAGTACCACTTGTTTGACTGATCTGGGTGGCGGGGGTCTTCAATTTCATCTAATCCCAGGCCATGGTAAACAACATATCTTTTCCCTCTCACCCCCCTTTTCCACCCCCCCCCCCTTCCTTGTTATTTATCATTTTCACTCTCTTGTAATTTATGGGGAAGACATCTGCCCATGTCGCGTCTCTGAATTCGCTAGCAACTTGCCAGGACTGCGGTGCTGGAGTGTTTTGTGTAGTTGCAGTGTCAGGATTAAAGTGCATCACAGTGCCTTGTGAGGTAGGTTCTGCGGTTGTATACACATCAGTACTTGTCAGATCAGGCTCACTGACCCAGGAGTAGTCCCCATCATACTGATTGGTCTCATTCTCTTTGCTTAACTCAATAACATCAAGTGGAAAGATGGGAGTTTTGGCAGTTCGATTTTTATGCAATGTGGTAAGATTGTTATTTACAGAGCCATTATGTTTACACATAGTTGTGACTCCAGCCCATATGAGGATTGAGCCTTCCCGTATCAGGTTTATCCCACTCCCCCCCTCTTTCATATCCCCAGTTATGAAAGTGAAAGTCCAGTACCAGGCCGCAAAAAACAACATTACAGAAAACAATATTGCTGCAAACTTAAGTCCACATTCAAACCTATTCCACATATTTACTCTACTGTCTACTCTATCACTATCTACATTTGTGTCATTGTTAGCGAGGGCCCTCCTTTCCGCCATTTTTCCACGTGAAGGGGCGATATAAATTTGTTAAGTACATTGCAAAAAATACTTTACGTCCTTTTCTACATTATATTTCTTTCCATTATTACCACATTAATTTCTTATTCTTTTTTCAACTATTGATCCTTTATACTTTTAATTTATACAACTCTATTTTGTCCTAATAATTTTTTCCAAAACACAGAAATAAACTTTTTTGCAAACCATAATCAAAACTTAGTTAAACACCCGGATCTAAGAGAGATAGAGAGAGAGAGATATAGAGATATAGAGAGATAGAGAGAGAGAGAGAGAGAGAGAGAGAGAGAGAGAGCTGTATGCTGTTTCTCATATATACAATTTTTTAGATCCCTTTTTTCTTATCATGCAATTTCACTTGTAAACTGTTCTTAATTTGCCACTTTTAATTTATTGTATTTTGCACACCTTTATTTTATCCACTTGCAACTTCGTTGCTCTCGTTTCGCTCACATTAAGGGGTTGTACAATCGTGTGCTCTTCTCACATCGGACAGATGCACCCAATATTTCAACCCCTTCACTTTAACCGCAGTTGGCGTGCAATATACAACCTCGTAAGGTCCATGGAATTTCGGAGAGCTCCACCTCCGCACAAAACTTTGCACGTAAACATTTTCACCTGGCATTAATTGTCCCGTTGGGCTGTCCTGTGCTGGCGTTGTAGTATCTGTCTCAGTGTTTTGTGTAAATGGTGCTGCGATCTGTCTTGCTATGCTACGCACTGCGCGTGTTAGTTGGGTAACGTATTCCTTAAATTCATCCCCCAGCACTGTGGCAGCTCTGTGAGCGTCTGATGCTCTTCTTACTGGGGAGAGTGGTGTATGAATGTGCCGTCCCGTCACTATTTCGTGCGGGCTCAAATGGTGGTCCTTACTTGGCTGCGTACGCAGTTGGAACAGTGTTCGGGGCAAGCAATACACCCAGTTTTTCTTGAGGCTGTTACACAATTTTGACAGTTTGCTTTTGATCATTCGGTTGATTTTTTCTACGACCTTGTTCGTCTGCGGCTGATAAATTGAACATAATTTGTGCTTTACACCCAACAACGTATTTACCTCCTTGAAAAGATCATTTACAAAATGCGTGCCATTATCTGACCTTATGACGTCACATATGCCCCACCTTGAGAAAACCTCTCGCACTAAAAATGTGGCAGCGCACTGCGCGTCTGGGTGAGGACATGGTCCAGCTTCCACCCATCTTGAGAATGGACAAACTATTACAATCATATCTTGCTCCATTGCATCTCACCCCATATCCGCGTAGTTGATGTGGAGCTCTCTAAACAGGCCAACAGGACGCAGTAGTGTTCCTCGCAGTGTTCTAAGAGTCATCTCTGAACATATGTTTGACATGTTGTGCATTCCACTGTGAATTTTGACAAATGTTCCTGCAAATTTGGAACAAACCAGTGTTCCTGTATTTCAGCTGCAATGTGCTGTTTAGTCACATGCGTTGGGAAGTGCAGTTGTTGAAATGTTATTTCTAACAATTCCACGGGCATTACTACCTTCCCTGTCAGCTCCTGTCACCATATCAAATCTGTTGGTGACTGTTTACATCCTCTTTTTCCCCACAATTCTTGTTCCTCCACATGTGCACGTTTCTGGAGCTCAATTGTTTGAGCAATTGGTGTATGGCTGTATCCCTCCTCTGCTGTATCTGTACTGGATGTTTTTACAATGCACTCTAATGCTTGCGGGATATTAAAATATGCTGCTTCTTTTGCGGCAGCGTCCGCTGCCGCGTTCCCCAATGAGATCGCGTCCGTGTTTTTGGTATGTGCTTGGCACTTCATCAATGCTACCACTGACGGTTCTGCTAGTGCTTCTATTAGCTCATTCAACAGGGCTGCATGCTGTACTGGTGAACCATCTGCCCTTCTAAACCCTCTTTGCCGCCAACGTGACAATCCTGAGTGCACTGTTGTTGTTTCATATGCTGAGTCAGAGTATATTGTCACAGCACACCCTTTGGCTGTATAGCGCTATCAATTCTGCTGCCTGCGCTGAACAATGTGAGGGGAGGTGTTTTTGTGCAATCACTTCATACTCTTCTTCTTCCATTCTTACCACTGCCACCCCAACATGTTTTTCACCTGTCTCACTGTCTATTGATGCTGACCCATCCACAAAGTATATTTCCCCCTCCTCCAGGTGCTGGAAGCTAGAACCCCCAGCTTTAGATCTTTTGAAAGTGGGTACATAGGTCTGGTTAGACAGGTGTGATCTGGTGGGTCTGGAGGACGCGATGTGGGTGATCCTTTTGGCTAGGTAAGCTGGGGCGTCAGTGGAGAGGCATCTGTGCGTAATGGCCATAGATTTGAAGAGGATCCGTTCTTTTATGGGTAACCAGTGGGCCTCTTTTCTGGCATGGGAAATGTGTTCCCTTTTTGGAATGCTCAGGGCTGCTCTTAAGGCGTTGTTCTGAGTGACTTGCAATTTTTTAATGTTTTTTGTCAAAGTGCCCAGGTAGCGGGAATTGCAGTAGTCCAGCTTGGTACCTACTGTGGCTCTGGCTATTGACAGGCAATTTTTTGTTGAGAGGAAAGGTTTCACCGCATTAATTATCTTGGTGGTGAGTGCAACGGATGACGCTATGGCATTTACCTGCCGTGACATGGATAGTGTTGAATCAAGGTATACTCCTAGGGTTTTTACAGCCGATGAGACTGTGATGGTGGAGTTATCGATTTTGAAGGTTTTGTATTGTGGTGGGAGTTTGTTTAAGGTTTCTTTAGTGCCAACTATGAGGATCTCTGTTTTGTCTCTGTTTAGGCATAGGCCATTGGCTGGATGGCTGTATAGATCTTGGTTAGTGCCACAGAGTCTTGTTCATAGATGCCTGTGAGGGGGAGTAGAACTTGAGCATCGTCGGCATAGTTGGTGTAGGCTATTTCGCGGCGATCTAGGTCATTGAAAAGTGGGAGAGTGAAGATATTGTATAGTGTGGGGGCAGTGCAGGAGCCTTGTGGGACACCACAGTTGATGGTGGTGGGGGTGGCACAGGCAGAGTCTGAGAAGACTTTCATGAGTCGACCTTCAAGGAAGGAGGTGATCCATGAGATGGCTTGCGGAGAGAAGTGGGCTTCGTTTTTGAGTTGTGTGCCTAGGATGTCGTGGTTGACCAGATCGAAGGCAGCGGACAGGTCCAGCAGGAGCAGGAGTGCTGGTTTACCTTTATCCATGATGTCATTGAGTTGAATTTTAAGATCGAGTAGGGCAGTCTCGGTCCCGTGTCCTGGGCGGAAGCCCGATTCTCTTTTCCCTAGGATTTGGGTTTCTTCCAAGTATTGTTGGATTTGCGTGTAGGCCAATTTGTTCAAGATCTTGAGCAAGAAGAGTACGGCGGTGATGGGTCTATAATTGTTAGCGTTTTCAGGATCTAGGGTGGGTTTTTTGAGAAGTGGGCGCACCCATGCTTCTTTTAGGCTGTCTGGAACTGAGTTAGCATTGAAGGAGGCATTGATGAACGGTTTAAGAAACGGTGCCAATGTTTCTACGCAGTCTTTGACTAGTTTAGCGGGGCAGGTATCGCCTTTGCAGTTGGAAGGCTTGATTTTATTCACGATTTCTATGATTTCTAGTTCGGAAACTTCTCTAAATTTGAATGGCGTGATTTTTTTTTTTTTTTCCTTTGACTTCAGACACTATTTCCGCGTGGGCAGTTGCTAAGAAGTGCTGAGTGAGGTTTTTGTGGTGGTCTAGAATTTTATTCTGGAGAAGCTCAATGTTGTTGAGGAGGGCATACTGTATGGTGTTGCACCAGGCTTGGTCTTTAACGATCTCTTGAGGCTTGGTGGCAAGTGTGGATAGTTCCTTGAATATGGCGTAGAATTCCTTAGATTCTGAGCTGGCATTGGAGATTCTGTCGTTATAGGAAGTCGACTTAGCTGTAATGATGGCTTTTTTATATTGGGTGGCCAGTGATTTGTAGGAGGATAGTGAGGAGGCGCTAGGAGAACTTTGCCAAGAGTTCAGTGCTTTGCATTTTTTGGTGCGTAGATCTTTTAGTTCTGATGAGAACCAAGTGTTGGAGTGTTTGATATTTTTGGATTATTTCTTTTAGAGAGGGGCGATGATGTCTACGGCTGTACTGATAGTGGCTTTGTAGATGTCCGCCAGTACTGCTGGGTCTGGGGTGGCTGAGAGGTTGTTAGTAAGAGTGTCGAGATATGGTAGGATCCTTTCTTTAGTAAGGTTCCTGGCGCTTCTTGCCATGGCTGGTTGTGCGGGGCTGAGTTTGGTTCTCTGTGCTAGCGAGGGTGGGGATGAAGAAGTGAATAAGCGAGTGGTCTGACCAAGGGGTAGGTGTGATGGAGCTGATATCGATGCTACAGTTATGGTCGGCTACCCAGTCCAGTGTGCGTCCTTTGCAGTGCGTAGGAGCGAGGATTTTTTGTTCGAAGCCTAGTTCTTGTAGTGCTAGTGGTAGGGCTATGGACGGTCTGTCCTTCTTGTCGTTGAAACCCAGGTTGAGATCGCCTAAGAGGATAGTTTTGGTGGTTGTTTTTAGGTTTTCAGCTAGGAGGTGGGTAATGTTTTCCTGGAAGTCAGATATGGAGCCTGGAGGGCGGTATACTAAGTTGATGGTGATGGTGGTGTTTGCTGATAGTGAGATTTTAGCAGTGAGGGAGTCAATATTGTCTCCGAGTTCAGATGAGGATTGTCTTATATCTAAGTGTTCTTTGACTATGAGGGCTACTCCCCCGCCTGTAAATAACGGTCTGTCGTGTCTGAGGATGGTGTACCCTGGTGGGATAGCTAATGAGAGTGCATGGCCAGCGGCACTGTGAAGCCAGGTTTCAGTGATGGCTAAGATATCGAGGTCGAGGTTGGTTAGGAGGTCATGGATTTCTGTGGCGTGGGCGGGAAGGGAGCGGGCATTGATCAGAGCACATTGCAGGTTGGGGGGTGTCATGCCGATTGACTTTCCTTTTTTGCTTGTGGATGTCTCCGTGGTAGTGGCTGGAGGTGAACGCTTGTGCTTATTGTGTACGTTAAGGTTGGTGTCGTTTTTGGGGAGGTCTGTGGCCTGGTGGTTGCCACGGTTGGCAGGTGAGGTTTTCAGTGGGTGTCTAGAGCGGAGACCTAATGTTTGGTTTCTGGAGCTGGTGTTTCTGGGGCGTGTGGTGTAGGTAAGGTTAGGTTTCACCGGATTCACTTGTGGGTTGGGTTTGGTGAAGAAGGATGGGAGGAAGGGGGTTGGAAGGATGAGTGCTGAAGGGGGTGCGATGTTAGCCATGTTACGACGAGGGGTGTGCATGAGTCAACAGTGATTTCTACGGGTTAGGAGATGGTAGCAACTTAGTAGTGGTCAGTAGTGCGAGGGGCAGCACAACAGGTAGGAATCAATGTGGGCGTAAGGCAGCAGTCAATTTGGGCATAGGCAGCAATCAATGCAGTAACAATTAAATTGGGCGTAGGCAGCAATCAATTTGGGTATAGGAAGCAATCAATTTAGGCATAGGCAGCAATCAATGCAGTAACAATAAATGTGGGCGTAGGCAGCAATCATTTTGGGCGTAGGCAGCAATCAATTTAGGCATAGGCATCAATCAATGCAGCAACAATTAATTTGGGCGTAGGCAGCAATCAATTTGGGCGTAGGCAGCAATCAATTTAGGCATAGGCAGCAATCAATGCAGTAACAATTAATTTAGGCATAGGCAGCAATCAATTTGGGCGTAGGCAGCAATCAATTTAGGCATAGGCAACAATCAATGCAGTAACAATCAATTTGGGCGTAGGCAGCAATCAATTTAGGCATAGGCAGCAATCAATGCAGTAACAATCAATTTGGGTGTAGGCAGCAATCAATTTAGGCATAGGCAGCAATCAATGCAGTAACAATTAATTTGGGCGTAGGCAGCAATCGTGTTCCTGTATGTCTTCTACTGTGCATGGTTCAGTAATGAATATGGCTGGATTCACTGTTTTGCACCTTACTACGCGAACGTTTGGGCTTGAAATTATTATTTCATATACTGTTGCCCTTTGTGTGGTGAGAGTGCTTTTGGACCTTTCTAAAATGGCAAACAGTGAGTGTTCTACGTATAGTGTCACTGAACAACCCATCACGATTGTGGCACTTTTTTCTATGGCGAAGGCCGCTGCGGCGAGAGCTTGTTCACACGCGAAGTGTCCTTGCATTACTGAGTCTAGAGTACTGCTGTAGCAGGCCAATGGCTTGTGGCCTAATGACGTCTTTTGTGTTAAAACTGCTGTCACTAAAATGCCATTACAGTATCAGAACAGGTAGAACTCCCGATCATAGTCAAGGTTCGCTAAAACTGGTGCGTGCGCAATGAGATCCTTTAACTTGAAATACTGTGTTATCATCTCTTGTGTCCATTTTAATGGAACGTTGTCTTTCTGTGCTTCTTTTAAAGCCTTTAGTAGTGGGTGTGTGTAAGCTGCATAGTCAAGTATCCATGCGTGACAGTAATTACAAAATACCAAGGAATTTTTGCATGTCTTTTACTTTTTTTGGCATCATTAGGTGGCATATTGCTGCTGCTCTGTCTAGTATTATTCTTTTGCCATCTTTTGAAATAGGTTGTCCTAAGTAGAGTACCTCTGCTAGGCAATATTTCAACTTACCTTTGTCCACCTTGTATCCTTTTGTGGCTAATAAATTTAGCAATGATATCGAATCAGCTCTGCACTGTTCCTCGCTCTTGCTGCAAATGAGCAAGTCATCTACGTACTGAATTATCGTGCTCTCTACATTTATGTTACCAAGATCTTCATGCAATATTCTGTTGAAGATACTGGGGCTCTCACAGTACCCTTGTGGCAGTGTACAATGCTCGTACCTGTTACCCCCTCCAAAGTGAATGCTGTGAGGTACTGGCAACTTGGGTCAAGTGGTATTGAGAAGAAGGCATTCTTCAAGTCCACTACTGTAAAACAAGTAGCATCTTTAGGTATGCTACATAAAATTGATGCAGGATTAGGTACTAGTGGAAATTCTTTCTGTATGATGTCATTAAGTGGGCGTAGGTCCTGGATCATCCTCCAAGCCCCGCCCCTTGCTTTTTAGATCGGGAAGATTGCAGTGTTACATGGTGACGTGGATGGCACTATTATCCCTTGTTGTAAAAATTCCTTTATTGTTTCTCGTATCCCTTCCTCTGCTTCTCTCGATAATGGGTACTATTTTACTCTGGGCGGTATTGCACCTGGTTTCAATTTTATTTTTATGGGCGTGACCTCTTGCAATTGTCCCACGTCATGGGGGCCTGTGGTCCATAATTCTGGTAGTACCTTTTCCATATCTTCCTCAAATATAGTGGGTGGCACATAAACACTAGCCATCAGAGGGTTGTGTATTTCTCTGTGTTGGATCATGATGTCACTTGGTACACTTATTTCCATTATTATTTCCCCATCCGTTTCGTTGTCAGTAAACAATTCTTCATCAGTTAAATCGCGTAGGGTCATATTTGGGTCTATGCACAGCACTGTTCTCCACTCGCAACCATGCGTGTCCAGTCCTATCACTGCAATACGTTTGCTTGATACTTGTACTCCTTCTAAATCAATAGACAAAATTGTACCCGGTGCGACATCTGTATTCACAATTGGGTGGAAGACAAAATTAGATGGCACTTTCCACTCCTTTCGTGTTATCTCTAGTACCACCCGGGCAAGCACCCTTACCCCATAATTACGGCTATTTCATTTGTCATAGTACTTATCATCAACATCGCACTTACGGGGCACACCCCAGGAGTGGAGCACACTATTCCCCGCTCAGTAAATGAGATGGTCATATTCAATTTACTCAGGAGGTCTCGTCCCAACAAATTTATTGTCAAGTCTTCATGATGTAGTAGAGGTGCTCACACTGTTTTACTCCCCACCGTTATGTCAAGATCTTTTATGTAAGGAACTTTTAAAATAGCCCCAGAGAACACTTGCGACACGATTCTTCAGCTCCAGAGTCCACCATAAAGATGAACTGTTTGTTGCCTATCTCTGCCCCCACTAGTGGTTCCTCTTCTGCACGTAGGGTAGTGGATAGGACTGGACACGCAAGTGCTTTCTGTGGGCTGTCCTAATCTGCATATGTCTCCGTTCCTGGAACAGAGAATACATTGTCCCCCACTACGGCTGCGCCGCGCCATTTGCAGATGTTGCAAAAATATTAGTGTTTCCGTTACCCATAGTGTTCTGCCTTGCCATTTGTTGCTGCATACCTCTCTGCTGTGCTTGCTGTCTTTGTTGCATTTGTGGTTCTCTCTGTTTTGGCTCATTATAGCATTGTTCCTTCTGCCCCACTCCCTCCCATTGGTAACCCATAGGGACTGCCTGGGTGTGGGTGGCCATACTGCTCTTCGTTTCCCATGGGGTGTTGCCCTTGGTAGTAACCCATTGGTCGCATTCTGCACTCTCTCGAAAAGTGCCCCACCTCCCGCAGTTCCAACATGACCCTTGTGGTCCTCCTCTCATCCCTTGCCCTCCAAACCCTCTATTTCCCATTCCTCCAAATCCCCCTCTCTGTCCTCGATACCCACCTCATCATCTGGTGGACCTACCCTGCCATTGGGGGCCTCCGTACTGCTCCTCTCCATCCCCTTGCTCTTGTCCGTTTGCAGACCAAGCTGCTGCCATCCTTGCTGGTGTCGTCCCTACCCCCTCCTCTCCTTCCCCCTGACTGTCAGTGGACGTTGTAGCATTCATCGCCGCAACCTTCACTAATTTATTTTGTACTAACTTTGCTTCGTCTGCCAACTGTGATGCTGGAAATGCATTGAGGGACAGGGCTTCCCTGTCCTTGTCCTGTAGTCCTTTTTCATTTGTGTTCTGTATTGTTTTCTGCCCAGGAGTCCATGTGGGACTCCTGGCAGTGCACCTCTTCCTGTTTTTGGTTTGGTGTACAGACCCATGGGATCCCCTTATGGCACCCATGGGTGGGGGTGCAACCCTGTGCCCCTAGTGGAGCCTTTCCAGTGACTGTATGTTGTGGGTACACCCTGTGGGTGGGACCTGGGTGAATGGAGTGTGTGACCAATATGCACTTCTTGTTGTGGATGTCTAGTTTCTGGTGTTTGACACAGTGACTGAGACAGCCCTGCCCGAAACTGGTATGAATGCAGTGTGTAATGTTGAATGGCTGGGTACTTGTCCCAATACACATTCCTTGTTGTGAGTGTCTGAGAGGGAGGAGTATGGCCTGAATGCACTGTATGCCTGATTGGCTGACTGACTGCATGAATGCCCTTCTGTAGGATTGGCTGCTGAGTGTGACCCAGCAGTGTGGATGAGAGACAGAATAGTATATCTGGGGACCTCTCACCACTGGAAATTGTTCAGAAGCTGAAGTTGAAACTGAGGCTTAATCTCGAAGCCGAGCCTGAAGAAGAAGGTTGACTGCTGTCTCCCTTCGCCAAAATTCGAAAGCCGCTGAGACTGATCCAAGAGAGGACCTCCGAGGGACCATCGAGCACCGCTAACCTTCACCGAAGCTCCCTGAAAGTCAGACCCACGAAAGGCTGCTGACCGGAGACTGGGACTGCCGAGGAGAACAAAGATCAGCACCGGACATTCCGTTCACCGCCTTTGACCAGGGTTCGCAAGTTTGCTGTAACCGCTGGAGGCTTGTCGAAGCCGTGTTGCCCAGAAGAGGGGACCGCTTGACGCCGAGCCGGTGACGACCGGAGCCGCACGCTCCTTTGCCTAAGACTTTTGATTCACGGACGGACGCGCTCGCCCGCACCGCAGCGCTCGCCCGCACCGCAGCCCGCCTTATCCCGCTGGAGAAGGCCAGGCCGTTGACGCACCGAGGAGCATCTGCCGGTGGGTTTCCCGCCACCCAATGACCGTAGAGACGCCAGACAACTCAGCGCCCTTGCTGGGCCACAGTTCTTCACAAACTCTTTGCGGTCCTGAACTATCGTCACCGAGGTGCCCCGCACGCCTCCCCCTTGCAGGACATCTTCGCTCCGCCGTCGACAAGCACCGCTGGGACCGAAGCTGCCGCCTTGACGCCGGAGTTCCCTTTCTTCGTGGGACCTTGACGATCCATGGCTCCTGCTGTCAAGGGAACCACTCACGAAGGATCCATCGACGACCCGACGTCGAACTCTGCTATTCCAGGTATATTGGGGTGGTAAAAACATTATAGAAGGAAATAAGACTCATAGAACAATATATGGACTGGGCTTGTGATACATCTTTACTTTACAGGTTGCCCAGACGGGGGGATCTCCACACAGAACTGTGTCTAGGTAACAGGGCCAGTATTCTGCCAATTGTTCTACCCAACTGCTTTCCTCCTATGTCTATTGTTGGTTACCTTTATTAAGTGATTTGTGTGACATTTAACCAGAGTACAGTTGATGCACTTTAATGGAATCTAATAATAATTGTGGTACCACTTAGAAATGTATATATTTGCCATTGTAGATTTTCTGAGCACAAAGTGAGTTATTGTGATTATGTACATAACCTTGAACTTAATTATATAAAGACTGTGTTTTAACTAATACAGTGTGTGGATATTCCTTTTTGGGGGCTTGGGGACTACACTGTACTTAGGAACCAGCCTGCATAACCTCCTGAGAAGCTAGGCTTTGATTGCTCGTCCATTGCTACCAACAATAGAGAATCTTGGCTGGGGTCCTCTGTGCCTTTCCTCTGCCATACAGAGAGCAGGAGTACAGACCCCCCCTCCAGTCTTTACACCAACCTCCTCTGTGCTATCTCTCTTTCTCTTTCTTTGATCCTCCTACAATGGTGCACAATTATGCGCTGAATCTCTGGCCAGCGTTTGGCTTCTATCCCAGTTATTTTATCCAAGGCCTTCTATACTTCCATCGGGAGCCCCGATTTTTGATTATAAAGTAGAACAGGGCAGTGGATTGGTCCCACAGCCGTGCCCGTTTCAGATCTCCACAAGTCCTGCACCCGGAGGAAGAATTGCATAGGCTCCTCCTCCTCTCCCATAGTGCATTGCATCACTAAGTGTAAATCTGGAGTGTCTGGGAAAGTTCTCCGCAATGCATCCCATACTTGTGCCCTTACGTTATTAAATGATGACCCATCATGGTGGTCACAGTTCATTGTAACCCCCGGGAAGCCCGCCTTCACCCATACTGCGTCTGCTTAGTCACCAACGGCGGACACTAATAAGCTCTTTACATCCCCTATAGCTAATGTCACTCCTGCCGTGTTCTTTTCAAATGCAGGTATCCACTTCCCCGCCCCACCCGAAAGTGGAGGGAGGGGCTTCAACAGGTTATTCACGTCTATCTGAGCCCATGTTATGTAGTGTGGTCTCCCTGCTCCCTTATGTATCAGGGGTATCTGTAGTTTTGCCTTACCTCCTTTTTTACTTGTGGTTCCCTTCTTTGTTTTACTTACCAACATGTTCCCTACTCTTTGCCTCAACCTTCCTTACCATCTTGGAGCGGCCCTCTCATCCTCTTGGTCAAACGGAAATGGCAGCGGGGACCCCGCTGCTGCTGCCCCATCTTCATACTCATCTAGATCACTCCAAACCTCCTTTTTCTCTTCTTCTGACTCTCTTCCTCCCTGTCCCTCCTCTCTTTGGCTGTCTGGTGTTCCGGGACGTATTATTCTTACAGGTTTGCCATTTAAATGGAATAGGAATTCTCCTGATTGCCACTCCTGCTCCTTCCCTTTCAGTATTGGGGCTGGTGGCGGTGGGGACGGTGTAGATCCCCCCGCTACACTTGGTGGGGGTGTGAGATTAACTGCTGCTAATGGTGGTACTTCCCCCTCCTCCGGGCAACATCTGGCCCTTATCACACAAGGTTCTTAATCTTGTTATTTCCACCTGGGCATGTGCAAGCTGCCTGTCTAAACTTCTAGTCAGCTGTGCTAGATTCACTGGAG
This sequence comes from Ambystoma mexicanum, assembly GCF_040938575.1. NCBI lineage: Eukaryota > Metazoa > Chordata > Amphibia > Caudata > Ambystomatidae > Ambystoma > Ambystoma mexicanum. Next base: position 35,092,256 of record NC_090939.1, read on the forward strand.
GGCACTAGTTGGTCCGTATAACCCCCCTGTTTCATATCATGGCGGGGCTGCGGCAGCCGCTGCTGCCGGGGTGCTTGGTGTAGTGGGTGCCGGCACATACAGGGGCTCACTGTATCCCACTGCCGGCCTTGTCAATAAAGGGTAAATTCTAGAAAGGTCATTCTCTCATTTTTATTGTGCATTCCTCCCTTGCAGCACCCTCTCCCCCCTCCGGGGCCTTCTCTTTCTCTATGGATGTATCTTTACTTACCTCGCCGCTAGGGGTTGCGCCTCCTTAAACATTCGCCTGAAGTCTAGTACTTCCCTCCTGTTTTGTAATTGCTTTCCCCTGTATTTCGCTAGCAAATGTGTTGACACAAGATCTAATACTTGTTTCTCGAAAGACCCTCCCTCTGGCCATATTGGCGACACACCCTGTCCTTTTATTTCAGTTAGCCACTACTTTTGTATATTCTCACTATACAAAGGGAGGTGTTGACAGATATGCGCCAACGGTGTGTTCCCTCCCATGATACTGTATTTCTTGCTTTTACAAGTGGTCACTCTTTTTCTGGGTACACTTGCACAATGTCAGTTACCAAATAAACTCCCTTCTTTGACACCTCTTTTCAACCTTATTTCAATGTCGACATCAAAAAATACCAATAACCTTTTTTACTTACACCCCTTTGCAGAAATCACAAATTATTTACTAACATTTCTCATCAGACCTTATTTTGGAGAATACACAGACACACATGTACATCTTGACAAACCAACATGGAGGATTTTAACACATTGAACATGTAACATATGCTACCTTTCACTTTTACTCCCCCTCTGGATTACTTTTAGCTTTTTACCCCTTGTTCTTATCTTCTCAGTCACTCCCCACCTCTGAGCCCCCTTAGGCTACCTCTTAAAGAGTTCTGCTCACACGGAAAAAGAATATTCTAAATTACTACTCCAAGCCTACTAAATATATGAGACTCCTACTTTTTTCTCTTTATCTCCACTTGTTCCCTGCACTGGTCGAGACAATGCTATGCGTTGCCGCCTACTACCCCCCTTCGGGGCTAGTATCCCGTAATCCTTTTTATCTCTTTTTCCACAACAACCTAATGGCCATATAAAGGATAGATAAGAGAAAACCTCAGCCACATTCACACAGGCCCTGAACCTCACCCTCAGTTTCAATGTTCCCACTAGTTTGTCCCTCTTTGTTTTTATACCCCCTTTCCCAATTTTTCCCTTTTCCCCTAAGAGTCTCGCAACCAGTACTCACGTGTTCAGTAGAGTGGTCCGAGAGCCGCCGTTCACGATCTATCCACAATCTGGTCCGCACCCAAACCAAGCCGTGACCCTCCTTGGCGAGCAGTTAGTTGCGTATCTGCTGCCCCGAGAGCGCTCTGTCAAACGTTACAAAGACCTGAACTTATGAATGTACAAAGCGTCATCACTGACATCACTCTATATGGGACTATAATTGCTTGGGATTGGATGAATAACATTGACACATATGGAGCTATGGGCGCTGCTTCATCCGGATTGGTTGCTCCATTGGTGGGAGGCTGAGCATCATGTGGTCCGGCTGCCAGTGTCCAGGAGGGGTGAGGGTCAGGTCTCGGTGAAGTAGGGCAGACACCAACTAAGCTAGCATAAAAAACTACCATTGGGCATGTAATAAACAATGATCATTAGTATATTCTTAAGTAAATCTTTTTCAATCTATAAATTGCATGCATATAACCAGAAAATCATTCATTGGGACTTATATGAAGTACCAGGCTTAGGGGTCTTGGTCAGCGTGATAACATTAATCATGTGGTGGGCCTGTGCGCATCAAAGCAACTAGGGGGCACGTTGACATTTGTTAGTTCTAGGGTTTGATATATTGTGACAGAGGTCTGGTTTTAGTAGGGGGCACACTGGAGTGGGCCTCACAGCAGGGTCACACTTCTGGTACATCAAGGGAATACCTTATGGGGCACAGGGTTATAGTGGCACTAATTTTCCAACAGTAGGGGTAGGAGGGCACAGGCAGGTTTGTGGAGATGGATGAACTACAAGTCATGGTTCGAGTTGGTTCACACACAGGAAGAGTGAGATGTTACAATAGTATATTTGTTTCAATTGTCCCGGCGCATCCGTGAGAAATGGAGCTGTGAAGCTTTCAGACAGAGTGAGAAAAGGTGGGGACCATGAGCGCGGTGTGCGCGGCGCTGCAGAGGGGAGAGAAGCCTTTTCGTATTATCGCAGTGAGGCCTAGTCCAAAAATGGAGTTGAGGGCACACAAAATGGAAGCCAAGTGTCCCTCACAATGGTCAAGTCTCTTGCCTTCAACAACCTGATGTATTAAAAAATAAACAAAAGTTCCTTTCCGTATGCAAGTTGGGTGATGGCTTTTCACCCTTGGATTCCCCTCTTTCGGGCTTAGATCTATAAACAGTTCTTAACGATATCAGGACCTTCAGTGGGTAACTCTCGGGCTTACGATGGCCTGATAACTTCAAAATAACAAACAAGAAAGATCCTTTCAGATTGCACTTGAGGTGAGGATTCTTCACCCCCTCTTCTGGGCTCAGTCCCCTCTCGAATATCAGCCTCCCTCTAATCGGGTTAGCTTTGGCTTGTATTCAAAAGGATTTCTCGGTTGTGGCTGTGGCATTGGGGTGATGGCTTCTCACCCCCGGACCCCACTCTTCCGGGCTCAGATCCCTCTTGAGTGTTGGCCCCCCTTTGTCGTGTTCACTACGGCCTTTTCACTCAATTTTACTTATAGCATTCGCAAACCTTAATGTCTTTTTAAACAAAACAGTTCACTGTGGAACATCCCTCTGTCGGGTTTACCTTTGTCAACACAATGTTCATTGGGACGTTCAGACATCGTCCCTTCCCATCGGCATTCCTCCGTCGGGTTCACTCTTGCCAACTTCTGACCATCACACAATTTCTTCTACTTTCTTAAGATACAGGATTCACTTCCCTCACCTTCATTCTTATGTTGCGGGATTCACTTCCCTTATCTTTACAACCTTTTGCCGGTCAAAGATTTTTGACTGTACAGAGGATTTTGCTAAAACCCTGTATGACCACTTTGACCCCGTTCTAGCCCCATTCCCAAGGCATTCTGGTAACGGTAGTTTCAACAATAAGGTAACCGCCCATAGTTTCTCAAGTGAGCACACATGTGGTGCCAGACTCATTTGCAGCTGGTTTTCCCCTCTAGTATTAACAGTACTTATTCAATTATCAACACAGTGCAGTTTCTTATCGGTTCTCCCTTCGACTTACCGGTTGTGATACTTACCGGTTGTGATGAACCACTAGGCTTCCCTTGTCTCTGGAGTCAGGGCCGTTACCACGGTGGCGAGCATCTCTCCCGTCTTGGTTATCAGCAGAGAAGGCCCTGTGTACTGTTGACATCTGCTTCAACATACGCTGGCTATTGTTCGCAGTCTTACGATTCCTTCCATGCGGGCTTGGGTTGGAAAGAGCAAGGTCGCTTCTCTCCTTGTCACCCTTTCAATTATAGCTGCCTTTCTCCTCCTCTTGAACTGTCGTACTTGAATAGTTGCGTCGTTGTGCGGCCTGCCTTGCTCATACTGTTCTCTCGTGATTCACCTTTTATCCCTGTGGAGAAAAGAAAGGACCGTCAGGTAAGTGCGGTTACCTGCCCCTTGGGTTGGGTTATGTCAGGTAAGCAGCTTTAGTGTTAGTCCATTGTCTTTCATCTCGGGGGAAAGTGTTGGTGTCCTAAAAGAGGAGAGGTAGAGTTTCTGAGTATTCTGCGTGGCAGGATGGGGAAGAGGTGTTATAAGGAATTATGGCTTTCATACTAGTGGTTTTGGTAAGAAAACGGGAATGATCAGGATTATAATCGTAAAAATGACCAGTGGGAATGGTAATGTTTAGTCTGAGCAGATTGGGAGTTTTGGCAATAATAATCTGAGGGACAGGAAGGAGACTGACTGGGAGTATTCGGGAAGTTTCTGAGTGTACAGGGGGTTCGGAATCTTCAGGGATTTATTCTATATGGAAGGTTTGTTGGATTTGGGCAAGAAAGATGTGATGTGAGAAATGGAGGCAGATATGGTGCAGCCTACAAAAGCCTTAAGGACTCCGTCCTCCTCACCTTCCACTCCGGTATAATACCGCGTCTCACCTGGGGCATTCCCCTGAGCACAACCCCCGGTTTTCCTACCCAGGTGATTCTTCTGCACTTGTCTACCCCTGAGGTTGGGATAAGAGAGGGCCAGTTCTTCCCTGGCCACCTGCATAAGGGATACCCAGCATCTACTTGGGAGAATACCCTTAGGTTTCTCACAGCAGCTACAGAAGAGAAAAGAGATTCTCGACTTCTGACGTATGTTTGGAAACACAGAAGATCAAGGAAATGGAGCGGAGGCACAGAGAAGTGATAAGTGCGGAAAAGGAGAAGGGAAAGGCGGGGTGCAGGTAGAGAGAAGGGGATTATATCCCTTAACACCATATCCTGCAGAAAGATATACCAATCCGAGTTAAGTACCTGTTGTGACAGGGACCCCTTCTGCTGCAGTGGGGTCCCCCACAGTGTTAGTAACATCACAGGCCACTGCTCCCCCTCCCTGTACACCCATCCGCCTGAAGTACCAGCATCGACGGAGTACAGGTCTAGGGAGTTTCAGGATAGGTTGACATGTTTGCTAGCAGAAATGCAAAGGTTACAGACATCCCCAGAAACAGGAAAGAATATAAGTGCACTAAGAGAAGGATCGGGAGAGTGGAAATCAGGGGAAATATTGTGCAAAATGGACACTGAAGGTATAAAACGTGTAGGGGTTGAGAAGGAAAAGAGCCCGGGTGTGTGGATTATCTTGGGGGAGGAGAATACAGTGTTGGGAGAAGATTTGAAGAGAGGGGATGCTGGCACGTTCACAGAAGACCAGAGTGAAGACGGGGGGGGGTGAAAAGGCAGCCCGAAAGTACTCCTCAAGTAGAAGATATATGGGCAGGAGGCAGGTTAAGGAACAGGGCAGGCCAGATGAAATTGGTAAAAAGAAGGTGTTGTGAAGAAGGGTGTTGGAAGTAGGGAAAAAATGCAGATGCCCATCATACATAAGGGGGAAGGGAGGACACAGTATGTGCCTTGGCCACAAATGGATAAGGCCCTCCCACAATTTACAGCAGGGGCGAGTAAGTGGATATATGAGTTTAAAAATCAAACGGCATGGATGCCCCTAGCAATGGGGGATCCTAAGAGCCTATCGGTTGCCGTAATTGGGAACCAGGCCGGTGAGGTATGGGTCAAGGCTGGATACCTTGGAGTAACCCTGGGGGATGATGCACATGATGGAGCATTCATTAATGGACCTAGGGCAATGGTATGAGACGCATTGCGTAGAGCTTTTCCGGACACTCCCGATTTATAGTCCTTGATGCAGTGTACCATGGGTGATTATGAGGACCCAGCTGGATTTACTCTTAAAATGCAGGAGAAGTGGAGAGCTGAGACAGGAGGGCCGTGGGATCAATCAATCAATACAATGTTTCTATTTTATCGTAAGGGGGCTTTGCCGAAGGAAGTGCTGAAGGCATTGGATAAGATAGTGGGTATTGATGTGAATGGAGGGCCGGAAATACAGAGTATCATAGTGCATCACTGTAAAAGTATTAAGGAGAGGGAAACAGCCCACAGGTGTCAGGGAGACTAAGGGAAGTTGGTGGAAATAAAATTGGTAAAGGTGGCAGTTCAGGTACCTGTGCCAATGCCAGTACAGGTGGAAGGAACAGAAAGTACCCAGCAAGTTATGAGTGCCACTATAGCAGAGCTCTGGGTGGAAGGAAGACGAGGACAGCGGGGTGGGGGACAACAGTCCCCCGGCCCACCGTGGCAGCAAGGAGGGCCGTAGCGAGGAAGAGGGGGGTTTCGAGGAGTAAGAGGAGAAGGGTTTGTACCTAGGGGAGGTGGGTTTGGACAGTCTCAATGTTGGGATTGTTTAAGGTGGGGACACGAGGGAGTGCAGGAGCCGGTCCACAGTGGGGGTATAATTATGGGCCGCAGCAGCAGGGCCATGGGCCCCAAGGACCTCAAGGATTAGGATATCAGCAACAGGGCCAAGGGTTCCAGAACTAGGAGTATCCTCAGGGGCAATACTAAACTTATAATTAGCAGCACCAAGCAGAGTAGTGTTGCCCCAGTAATCAGGGCATTGAGGAGCTGGATGTAAAGGTGGGTGGGAAGGTAGTACGGGTGCCCCTACTATATTCTGAGAGTTCTCCTGTCAATCTATTGGGCAGGGGCCTGCTCAGTTAATTAAACATGACTATATCATTTACAGAACAGAAGTCTGTTCTACACCTGGGATGTGCGCTTTGAGGGCAATGTTGATAATCCACACGATGACAAGGGAGGTGGTGGTCCGTGGGATTCCCGTAGACCCAGACATGTTTATTTATGGTATCACTGTGCTTGTCTAGGCAGTGCCCCATATTGTCAAGCAATGCTGGCGCGTGCCCACTGATTCTGTTTTTCGCCCACCTACTCCCCCGAGGTGGTGACAGGAATGATTCTATCGCTGGACCTGCAGGGGTTGGTAGTTTCGGACAGGATGATTGTCCTATTAGGGGTGGATAGGGACGGGTGTTGAGTGGCACACAGTGCTCTGTGTAGACCCAACAGTGCAGCTAAAGGAGGTGATGGATAATTAACTGTTTGCGGATAATGACAAAGAGGGGGAAATAATACTGGGGATGTGCATCCCTTGTGACATAATTATACAGTATCAAAGAGTGCAGTGTCCTTTACTGGCAATAGTAACTCCATCCCCATTCTTCGAGGAAGATTTGCAGTACGTGCCGCTGCAGTTGTGGACCAGAAATCCACATGATGTAGGTTTCTTGAAAGATGCAACACCTGTGTGTATAGCCCTAAAACCAGGTGCAGTGCGGCCCCGGGTAAGACAATATCCACTGTCAAGAGAGGCAGAGGAAGGCATTAGAAAAAATATACAGGCTCTACTGGACCAGGGGATTATCGTACCATCTACATCCCCATGCAATACAGCAATATATACAGTTAAAAAATCAAAGGGGGGGCAGTTGGAGAAGGATCCAAGTCTTGCGCCCCCTAAATGATGTGGTACAGAGAGAGACCCCAGTGGTTCAAAATCCCACAACAATTTTATGCAGCATGCCCAAGGAGGCTACACATTTCACTGTGGTGGATTTGAAAAATCATTTTTCTTAATTCCTACTCCATTCTGAGTGGAGGAGTGGAGGTACCTTACGTCATTTACGCAGTGTCAGATGAGGTTTGAACATACTAGATTACCTCAAGGGTACTGGGAAAGTGCAAGTATATTTAACGGAATACTGCATGCCGATCTTGGGAACATTCAGGTGCCTAGCTCGATTAACCAGTACGCGAGTTGCCGAAGGGACTCCATTATACGCCTGCAATTGTTGGCCTGTAAGGGGTGGAAGGTCGATAAGGCTAAACTACAATATTGCCAGCAGGAAGAAATCTATTTGGGACAGTTCATATTGGCGAAAGGGGTGCTACCCGATAGGGTGCCGTTAGTACGCACCACCCCCAGACCCGCCTCAGTTAAAGAGATGCAGAAATCTCTGGGCCTGTCTAACTACTTCAGGGCCTGGATCCTAGATTACGTGGCATACACAAGGCCACTTTTGCAAGACCTGAGGGAAGCACAGAAAACAAAGAACCACAATTTATTGTGGACAACAGAAATGATCAGACAAGTTGACAATTTAAAAGAAGTCATCAGTTCGGCACTCGTACTGGCTACCCTGGACTATACACAGGAATTCTATTTGTTTTCACATTCTGATGGTCAGCTTGAAGCAATATAAACACACAAGAGCACTGTGGGCCATAATCCACCGGATGCAGTGATGCAAGGGCAGTTTGCATGCAAACAAGCATTAGCAGCCGCTGCATTTGCTATAGAGAAATGTTACACAATCATAATGGGGTGTTCAGTGACGTATGTGGAACATTCTTTGTTTGCTATTTTAGAGAGATCGAAGTCCACTCTGACTACGCAGAGGTCATCAGCATATGATATGATCATCGCTAAACCCCATATTCATGTGGTTAGGTGTAAAACGGTGAATCCTGCTGCCTTCTTGACAGATATGCCTACGAAAGAGGACTTGATGGCACACAACTGTGCCACATATGAAGGGGAGGAGGCTAACACTCCCAAAGCAAGGGATTGTGCATTGACAGATGGTGAGGTACTTTTTGTTGACGGGTCATCCACATTTGATCAGGAGGATGGACAGAGACAGACAGAGGCAGCCGTGGTACGACTTGAAAGAGGCGAGAACAAGACGGTGGTCATGAAAAGGTTGACTACACACTATTCTGCACAAGCAGCAGAACTTGTGGCGCTCATCGAAGCGCTGAGAGCATCGTAAGGGCGTCAGGTTATGATATATTCCAACTCTGGGTATGTTACAACGGTACAAGCCGGTCTCTGTAACGGTCACCTGGCTCCCACGGAGTCACTGGTCTAGTCTGGGTTGCTGTGGCCTCTTCAAGCGTGATGCGCAGAACTCGGACCACCGATTAAACAGGACCCCCAAATCTTGCTTGTCTGGCCCGTAGGAATATCCTTCTGCAGATGAGAAAGGGGATTAACTGTCTGCAGAATAGTGTGCTTGCTCCCCTCTTTCCCCCTTCGTTCTTCTCTGACTTCCTCCAAAACCCCCGGTTTAAGCTCACCTTATGGTTTGGAAGGATGAACTCTCCATCCTGCTTCTGGTGCAGGGGCACGCGTTCGTCCAGTTACTTCACTGGTTTTCAGAATGGCGCTGGCAAAATCCACTTGACTTTTCGGAGCGATACGCCGTAAGTATGAAGATTCAAAAGTTCAAGTGGGAGCCTCTTTTTATGTTGTCTTCCTAACCTGTGATCTGTCCTTTATTGCAGGTGCAGAACGAAGGCGATGCGTTGAGGGGTTAAATTGCCGATGGTAAAATCAGGTGAGCTAGTGATGAGGGCGACCCCTCTAAATGTCTTTATAATTCCCCAGTAATGTCTTTTGTCCTTTCCCGATAGGGGCCGGGGTGCGGTATCTGCCAACGAAGCGGCGCCAACCCGAAATGTGGAATGGTTCACCAAGAAAAGCCGGTAAGTATTATGGCTGAAAATTCGGCTTTCCTCCTGTGTTCCCTCTGCTCACCTTTTGTCTCTTCTTCTCTCCCCTAGGTGCAGAGATGTGGCGACCAGTGCTGACAGCCGCGATGGAGCCGGGAGATGTCTCGAGGACAGGTGAGTGAAGCGCGGCGCTGCAGCGAGCAACGCAATGCTTTTAAATGGAAGTCTTTCTTCAAGAATGCTGGCGTGAAGATTCCGGATGCAGGTAAGATGTTTGAATAAGTTCTTGGTTTTCACCTTTCTTCTCTTCTTTCCTTACAGGTGTTCCAGGTTCGAGGCGGGCGTGGCTGGAGTCCAGGTGCAGGAGCAGACACAGTGAGCGTTCAGCTGCTGGGATGCAGAACAACGCGAAGCACGTGTGGCTGTCCGGGCGTGGCTTAAATAGCCTTGGAAGAAGAAGGTAAGTATTCTTCCACAGCCCCACCCAAGTAACAAAATAGTCCCTTCAGGAAAATAGTCCCTCCTAAGCCTCATTTGGCTTGGGTCTTCATGCAGCATGGTCTGCATCAGGTGAGTATGCAGCATGGTCTGCATCAGGTAAGTGCACCAGACACTTTCCTTTATGAGCCTGGCGCCAGGACTGATGTCCAACATGAGCCTGGCGCCAAAGGCGCCAGGACAGAGTCCAACGAGCCCCTAAAAGGGGCCGCTGGGCTTTTACCCGGGGGCATGATGCCTGCTCCCGGGGGTGCTGGGCCTGGCCTGGTGCTCCGAGGGTAGGCATCATGACAGCACCCCCCCCAAGGCCCCTCCCAAGGTCGTTCCCTCTGGAGGTTTCGGTTTGTTTGGGAAATTCCGATGGAACCTTTTTACTAGCCGAGGTGCATGTACGTGGTCGCTGGGTTCCCAAGACCTTTCCTGAGGCCCGTACCCCTTCCAATCAATTAGATAGAAAAGTTTTGATTTTGAGATCTTAGAATCCAAAATGTTCTTCACCTCGAATTCAGGCTCCCCATCTATCTGGATTGGTCCTGGTGGCTTTATTAATCTGGTTCCTGGTTGCACTGGTTTCAAAGGTGACACATGAAAAACGGGGTGAATCCACATGTTAGCTGGTAGATCTAGCTTGACTGCCACTGGGTTAATTATAGCTTTGATCGAGTAAGGGCCTAAATACCTTGGATTAAAAGTCCGAGGTCCCTTGAGCGATAAGTGTTGGGTAGCCAACCATACTTGATCCCCTATTTGGTATGGAGGCGCCTCTCTTCGATGCAGATCCGCATTCTTTTTGTATTTCCCTTTCGCATGTTGTAAGTGTGCAGTTGCATCCTTGAAGGCTTGAGTAATCGTAGAATGCAAATGGTCCACTGCGGGCATTTCAAGGCTCAAAGGTGAGTCCAAGTCTGAAGTACGATGGTGATGTCCATATAGGGTATAAAAGGGGCTCTGACCAGTGCCAGAGTGTATCGAGTTATTGTATGCATATTCAGCCACCCATAAAATATCCTTCCAATTACCCTCCGATTGGTGCAACATACATCGTAGATATTGTTCAAGGGTCTGGTTCATTCTCTCCGTCTGACCATCGGTCTGTGGGTAGTGGCTGGTTGAGAGTCTTACATCGATTTGTGCCAGTTGAGAACACTTTTTCCAAAAATGAGAAATAAACTGGCTTCCCCGATCGGAGACTAGTATGGACGGGAATCCATGCAAACGGATGATATTTTCGAGGAATTCCTTGGCAAGAACAAAAGCTGAAGGTAATCCTTTCAACGGAATAAAATGGGCCATCTTGGAAAATAAATCCACCACAACCAGAATAGTATTGTATCCATTACAAGAGGGCAGGTCCGTGATAAAATCTAGTGACAAGGTGTGCCAAGGTGCTGGTGGAATGTCTAAGGGTTGAAGAACACCGGCGGGTTTTGTTTTTTGACCTTTGTTTTGGGCGCAAACTCCACAGGACATCACGAAAGATTTAATATCCTTTCACCAGGAAGGCCACCAGAATTGTGGTTTAATTTTTTCCTCTGTTTTGGCAATGCCATGATGTCCTTCCATCAGAGTATCATGATGACGGGTAATAACCAGTTCTTGCAATTCCTTTTCTGGCAAAAATAAGCGTCCTTGGAAGTAAGGTGAGCCATCGTTGACTGAAAAGTAAGACCCCCTTTTGATCCAATCCTGCAAGGCTGAAGAGTCCAGGAATTGTTTTACCCGTGCTTGAATGTCTTCAAGGGTTTGTAAGGTGGTTATCCCCAAAATTCTTTGTTCGGGAATTATCGGCACAGGTTCTGAGTTTGTGTCCATTTCTCCCATTCCAATTCGAGGTGCCATTCTTACAGCCGGGACGGTAAGTGATTACAAAATCGAACTCAGCAAAGAACAAAGCCCATCGGAGCTGTCGTGAAGACTGTGCCTTGGCAGTTTTTAAATATTGTAAATTTCGGTGATCAGTGATCACGGTGATGGTATGCCTGGCGCCAAGAAGATAATGCCGCCAAGCCTTAAAGGCGGACTTAATGGCTAATAATTCCTTATCGGTGATTGCATAATTTACCTCCGGTGGCGAGAACTTTCTGGACCAAAATGCTACGGGGTGCAGTTGGTTGGTTTCGGGGTCTCTCTGAGACAGGACAGCTCCCATGGCTAAGCTGGATGCGTCGGTTTCGACTATATATGGGTAATCGGGACGCGGGTGTTTCAAAATAGGTGCGGACGTAAATTTAGCTTTCAATTCCTGAAAGGCCAGTTCCGCTTCCTCAGTCCATTCAAAATGTTTATTTTTCCGCAAGAGTGCAGTGATGGGTTGCACCACCCATGAAAATTCCGGGATAAACCTGCGATAAAAATTGGCAAAACCAAGCATGCTTTGGACACCTTTCACCAAACTAGGTGATGGCCATTTGAGGATGGCATCCACTTTCCGTGAGTCCATTTGGACCCCTTTAGGTGTCAGGATGAATCCAAGAAACTCAACTTCGGTGGTATGGAAAACACATTTTTCCAGCTTTGCAAACAGTTTGTGCTGGCGCAATTTCTCTAGGACGGCCCTGACATGTTTTCTGTGATCTGATTCCGAAGAGGAGTACACCAGAATGTCTTCGATATACACGACAACACAGACATCGATGAGTTCCCGAAGGACATCGTTCATGAAGAATTGGAAGGCAGCAGGCGCGTTGCACAACCCGAAAGGCATCACCTGGTATTCAAATAGTTCATATTTTGTACGGAAGGCCGTTTTCCATTTGTCGCCTTCTTTTACTCATATCAGATGATAAGGCCCCCGGAGATCTAACTTGGTGTATACGCAAGCGTCCTTCACCTGGTCAAGGAGTTCAGGGATCAAAGGCAGAGAGTAACGATTTTTAACAGTTATCTGGTTCAATGCGCGGTAATCGATACAAGTTCTAAGGTCGCCTTCTTTTTTTGGCACTAAGAACAAAGCCGAGGATGCCGGAGACTTTGACGGGCGAATGAAACCATTGGCTAGGTATTGATCTAAATATTGCCTCAAATGCAGATTCTCCGGTTCAGTAAGGGCATAAATCCTGCTACAAGGGGGTTGTGCACCAGGCAGCAGATCGATTTGGCAATCGTATGATCTGTGAGGAGGTAACGTGTTGGCCTGTTCCTTTTGGAAGGCATCCTGAAAGTCTTGGTATTCCGGAGGTAGTTGCATGGAGACAGAGGACTGATCTTCAGATTTTCTGGGTAGCAGGTTTGTGCACACTCCGGGAAGGTTATTCTCTTCGCTCGCCAATCAATTCGAGGATTATGTGTCTCTAACCAAGGGATTCCGAGAATAACCTGAAACTGTGGAGCCTTGATTACATCAAACACAACTGCCTCCCGATGGCCGTCCGGACCTACAAGTGTCACCTCAGATGTGGAATGTGTTACCGGTCCAGAGGCAATTTCGGTTCCATCAACTGTGGTGATGACATCTTTGCTGGTTTTAGGACGCAGAGGGAGGTTAATCCTGGAGACCAATTCACGATCCACATAGTTTCCTATAGCCCCACTATCGATGTATGCCTTTATTGCATGCAACCGCTTAAGCTGTTCCGGATCTACGAGGACCATTGGCACAATGAAATGCGAGGTCTGAGAGTTCGTTTTCAAGCTCGGCATGCGGACCCCTACGCTTGTCAGGCGTGGTCGTTTCCCAATACAGAGTTTTCATGGATTTTATCAGCGGCTCCTACCACCTTCTTGGGCGGCTTTGCCAGGCAATCTCGTAGAAAGTGTCCAGAGGACCCACAATAAAGACATAATTGCATCTGCCATCTTCTTTCATGTTCCTTTTGAGTTAGAGGTCCTTTAACCCCTCCAATTTGCATTGGCTCAGAGGCTTCAGCCCCCTTGAGGTTAGCGTGGGTCTTGACCAACACCCGGGTCTCAAACTTGGACCGATCTGCTTTTCTGTTTTGCAGTCTGTGATCCAATTAGACCACTAAGTCTATATATTCTGAGCATTCTTGGGGCAGATTTACAACTTGGGCCAGGACATCTTTAAGTTCTCTGTGTAGACCTCGATAAAATAACATGATTCTTTTATCCTCTGGCCACCCAGTTTCCACAATAAATCTATGAAAGGTTGCAATGTAGGATAGGAGGTCTTGATTGCCCTGCCGCAGAGATAGAAGTTCGTCATCCAGAGCCTGCCCATGGGAGTGACGAGCAAATAACCTTTCCATGCTTGCTTGAAATCCTTGAAAATCACGAAGAATCGGGTCATCTTGAGTTACCAGTGGAACTGACCAATCGGCAGCACTGCCGCTGAGATATGACAATACAAAGGCTACCTTGTTCTGGTCATTAGGGAAGGCCCCAGGTCTGCATAGGAAATGCAAACGACACTGATTCATGAGTACGGCGAATCATTTGGGGTCCCCAGCAAAGCGTTTGGGTGTGGCCAGCAGCATGTTTCCAGGTAGATTAATCTGCACCGGGTTACTGGAAAGCATAGGAGCGGGGTTCCCCCCCGGAACCGGGTAAAAGAGTTTGTCCAGCTTGACCTTGCAAAAGCTGTCTAGCCAGGTCATCAGCTCTTTCTTTTGTTACAATCACTTCCCTCCTGAGAGCATTAGTCTCTTGACGAGCGGCGTGTACTTCGGCCCGTAATTCCCCCAGTAGTTGGGCCAACTGGTCAGTCTCAGAAGTTTCCATAGCGCCTGGGTGGGAATTTGTAGGATGGCTTCGCCTTCTGTAACGCTCACCTGGCTCCCACGGAGGCGCTGGTCTAGTCTGGGTTGCTGTGGCCTCTTCAAGCGTGATGCGCAGAACTCAGACCACCGATTGAACAGGACCCCCAAATCTTGCTTGTCTGGCCCGTAGGAATATCCTTCTGCAGATGAGAAAGGGGATTAACTGTCTGCAGAATAGTGTGCTTGCTCCCCCCTTTCCCCCTTCGGTCTTCTCTGACTTCCTCCAAAACCCCCGGTTTAAGCTCACCTTATGGTTTGGAAGGATGAACTCTCCACCCTGCTTCTGGTGCAGGGGCGTGCGTTCGTCCAGTTACTTCACTGGTTTTCAGAATGGCGCTGGCAAAATCCACTTGACTTTTCGGAGCGATACGACGTAAGTATGAACATTCAAAAGTTCAAGTGTGAGCCTCTTTTTATGTTGTCTTCCTAACCTGTGATCTGTCCTTTATTTCAGGTGCAGAACGAAGGCGATGCGTTGAGGGGTTAAATTGCCGATGGTAAAATCAGGTGAGTTAGTGATGAGGGTGACCCCTCTAAATGTCTTTATAATTCCCCAGTAATGTCTTTTGTCCTTTCCCCATAGGGGCCGGGGTGCAGTACCTGCCAACGAAGCGGCGCCGACCCGAAATGTGGAATGGTTCACCAAGAAAAGCAGGTAAGTATTATGGCTGAAAATTCGGCTTTCCTCCTGTGTTCCCTCTGCTCACCTTTTGTCTCTTCTTCTCTCCCCTAGGTGCAGAGATGTGGCGACCGGTGCTGACAGCCACGATGGAGCCGGGAGATGTCTCGAGGACAGGTGAGTGAAGCGCGGCGCTGCAGCGAGCAACGCAATGCTTTTAAATGGAAGTCTTTCTTCAAGAATGCTGGCGTGAAGATTCCGGATGCAGGTAAGAAGTTTGAATAAGTTCTTGGTTTTCACCTTTCTTCTCTTCTTTCCTTACAGGTGTTCCAGGTTCGAGGCGGGCGTGGCTGGAGTCCAGGTGCAGGAGCAGACACGGTGAGCGTTCAGCTGCTGGGATGCAGAACAACGCGAAGCACGTGTGGCTGTCCGGGCGTGGCTTAAATAGCCTTGGAAGAAGTCCCAGGTAAGTATTCTTCCACAGCCCCACCCAAGTAACAAAATAGTCCCTTCAGTAAAATAGTCCCTCCTAAGCCTCATTTGGCTTGGGTCTTCATGCAGCATGGTCTGCATCAGGTGAGTATGCAGCATGGTCTGCATCAGGTAAGTGCACCAAACACTTTCCTTTATGAGCCTGGCGCCTATGGCGCCAGGACTGATGTCCAACATGAGCCTGGCGCCAAAGGCGCCAGGACAGAGTCCAAAGAGCCCCTATAAGGGGCCGCTGGGCTTTTACCCGGGGGCATGATGCCTGCTCCCGGGGATGCTGGGCCTGGCCTGGTGCTCCGGGGGTAGGCATCATGACAGTCTCTCCCATTGGAAGTGAGTATGTTGTGGCTGCCCCACCGACAGATGAGTGCCCAGTGTCTTATACTACATTGCCCATCGCCCAGATTATCAAGCTGCAAGGAAGGGCACATTTTCTACACATGTCAGCTGGTTCTTTTCTGAGAGGGAGAAGGTGTTGTGATTACAGAGAGGATGTAAGCAGTACAGAGAGGATGTAAGCAGTCTCCGACAGATCTGTTATGGAGACAGGAGAGCTTGGGGAAGACAGTGATGGCCACGGAATTGCTAGCAGTAGCATTTGACTAATTGCACTATCTGTACCATAGTTTTAAACAAAACATAGCCGCAGACATAGAGGAGGACTGGTTCACACCAAATATCGAGGAAAGCATCACTGAAATGGTCATCCGCTGCACCACATGTCAAAGTTTCAGCACAGAGATGACACCACGAACATTTCAGGGCACTTTGTCCCACCCTACTCGGCCATTCCGTGCGTTACATATAGATTACGCCGAAATGGGGGAGCGTTGCAATGGATCAAGGTACCTCATTGTGGTGGTCCGTCCCTTCTCAAGGTGGGTGGAAGCAGGGCCATGTGCAACCCGGATGCTAAGTGTGCTGCAAGGTTTCTAGTGCTGGACAGTTCCCACGCTGGGGTGTGTGCAAGGTTTTAAGGTCAGATAATGGCACACATTTCTTGTGGTGTTTTGTACTCCCCTTGCAGTAAAAGTTAAGGAATTATGCTATTGGGTCCACTTCTCGGATGTTCGTAGGGCACCTCCAGAGAGCACAGTGATGCATCAGTTGTCTTGAGAACAGGGGTAAACAGTACTTGTACCCCAAGCACCTTACCGTCCTGTCCAGAGGAGATACAGGCATAGTGGCACATTCCAGTGGCAAGATTCTGCTGCTAGCTCCATGTTTTTCTTTCTTTGGGAACGCTTTCTCCCTTTCTCTCTCTCTTTTTTTCCCTCACATTTCCCTTTTGTTTTGTACGGTGTACATCTCTCCCTTTTTGTTGTCTTGTGTGTCTGTGCTGCTATTGCAAGATAAAAGAAGATGGATGTAACTCATGTACATATTTTCTTTAGCAGGGAGCCGAGGCGTGGAGATGCAATAGAAACATTGTGGACATATATCTATTATTGTTGGTCAGCACTTGCTGGAGGATTGTGTGTGATATTGCTCGTACTACTGGGGGTCTATTGGGGGAGGGTATTATGGGAGGAGGACCTATAAAGGGGGCGAATGGGGGAAATAGGATTGTATATTATCCAAATGGAAAAGTGTTAGTAACGCGAGTGAAGTTACATATATCAGTACTAATGTAAATATGAATAGTAATAATGGAAACTGATTCAATGACTCCAATATGCCGGTTATATCTGTGAAGGAAGCTGAGAACAATTTTGTTACTATAAGTAGAGGGTTGTCTGCCTCTATGGAAAGGTATAATTGTATCTCTGACAGTATTACTAAATCGACTATCTTTGAGAAGGTGTATAGAAGAATGAAAAGAAAAGCATTACGAAAGTATGACACGTATGATTCATCAACTCAAATTCTATAAATCATGGTACTCAGATATGAGTGGTGTGGGGAGAAATGCTGTAAATGGGAGCTGTTATGTGTGTTCACTCATTCTGCATGCATCAGGGGCTCCCAAGGTGTTAGTGCCACAAGCAGTCCCAATTATAGCGGCACAATGCCTGGTTCATCTTGCGCTATGCAGAATAAAAGGAACGTTCAAGGCACACAGTGTGAAATTGCAAATGGTGGGCCCAGATTTTGTGAAATGTTCCGACGACCAAAGAAACATCAAGTAGGTGGAGTTACCTTATCTAGTTGCTGCTCTGACCTGTAAATTCCACACCTAGTTCATTGATGTTCATTCTTATTCTGTATTCTTCTAGTTCCCCAAGCCCATTTTTTACTGAGATTCGCAGATTCATCTGTTATTGAAAACCTCAATCCAGCAACTTATATTGAATTTGTGGGTGTTTTGTCCTTAAAATGCCTCCAACACATGATTTAGAACCCAAAATACGGTGGCAGTTTGAATACGGAGCTAGAAAGAAATGAGGGACTCGGCCTGTAACTATGAAAACTAGTATAAACATCTACGAACATCTACGTGGCACTCGACTCAGCGTTTCTCACTGTTCGAGCCGACGCGAGTGCCATGGATGCTGCACTTTTTAGGTAAGCCCTTAGATTTCTGACGGAAAGTAATCCGTGGCATTTAAAGTATTTTGGGCCATGTTGGGACGCTTTTAAAACAAATACTAGAACGTGGGGTTGGTACCATGAACTCAACATTCGCAATGTTTAGCTTAACAATTTACAGAGATCAGACTATAAATGTAGGTGACGAACATGGGCATGGTGTGTAGGACAATTCGTAATACACTATGATTTCCCTTTTTGTGTTTAAATGCCGTGAAACTGGCACGTCAGGCTATAATGCAATTGCTCACTCCCACGCACGTGTTTTAATCTACGGGATTGTAAATTACAAAAAGAGATCGGTCCAAAATTGTTAGAATGAATCCTAGTATTCTCATCGAACAGGTCTCCCTCTCCAAATGATGATCCGGCACTAGTATCCTGAAATAATGGATCCAGTGCAATATGGAACAGTATTTATCACTGATAATTTATTAATAATCATAAACATTTATACATTCTATAAAGACCCTTACATAACCATATGAAATCAAATTTACACTTTGGCCAATTTCTAAGGCTAAAGAGAAACAGCAGTTTAAAAGAAGACTTCAGCCAGAGTGTGAATGTGCTTACGCAGAAATTACTATGCAAAGGTCCTACAACAATAATAGGGAGGCCTTAATGGAAAGAAGAAAGTGGGGGCGGTTTTTGTTAACACCTACTCTAATCTGTCGTATAAAATCAAAACGATCATCAGTAAAACCTGGAAGAAAGTGTATAATAATAAAGATATACTACCCCCTATGGTGGCTTTCAAGAAGAGCCAACATTTGAGGAACATCCTAATCAGGAATGATGTAACTGAAACATCAGTTATGCCAATGAGGCAGACGACACTGTGCGGATTGCCCACGGTCACAGGACATTTTCCATGTGGCCAATGTGTCATGTGTGAATTCACGAAGAAGACCAAGTCAATTCAGATTAATCCTAATGTACTCTGGAAAATGAGTGGAATGACTAATTGTAACACACAGAATGTGATCTACATGATCACATGTCCATGTGGGTTACATTACATCGGGAAAACAAACAGGAAATGTCAAACTCGACTGATTGAACATCAGAGTTGTATTAAAAATAAGGTTCAAGCAGCTCCCATGGTCAAACACTACATAGAAAAAGAACACAATCATATAAACTTGAGTTGGGTAATTTTGAAAGGAATTGAAGGTACTAATAAAGCTGAAATCGATCAGAAATTGATAAACTTTGAACAAAAATTGATTTTCAAGTTACAAAGTCATGTAGCGGGCCTGAATGAGGATTGGACTGGCACCAGGTTCATCTGTGAAGTTGTTAATATGTACCTTCTTTGTAAATAACTATTGGAATTGTTAATTAGTGACCTCATACAATCTGGAGCAATGTATGTACATTGTATTTGGCTTTGTGCATATCATCATGTATGCATAGATGTAGTAAAAAGCTTGTCACTTGATGTATATTGAAATCAGTCCTTCAGGATTATGAATTTTGCCTCTTTACAGTGCATACCAGACTATGGGGGAGGCATCATTAGGTAAATCCTGTAATAAGATTCCTTCAATACTGTGTATCCGTAGGAATTAATTTGAAGTGCACCATCCCCTTTCTAAGAGTGGAACCTTTTAGGTTACAGTATACTCCTAAAAATGTCTTGGGAGTTTGACTTTTCGTTGTTGAGCAATTGATAGGCATATTGAGCACACACACTGCATTATATTTAATGTGGAGTGCATGCTTACATTGGTGTAGCTCGTCTGCAGTTGTAGTTGTCGGAGTGTGATTTTTTACCCAGGCTACTTCAGGACATACGTAAAACTTGTTCCAAGATGGTGACCGGCATGAAAATGCGTTTAAGTCCGCTTTCTATGCCGTCGGCCGATTCAAAGTGGATGTTGGAGTTGCTGAAAGTAGTGACCGCTAGACGGTCGGTATACGCTGTTAGGCAGTGTTGTACCTTGACAGCCAGTGCATCAAGACATGGGTGAGTGCCTGTATTGAGTCAGGGTTTGCTCCAAATAGGTATGGTGGTTAAGATAGAAGTAGACAAGCTGTGTATATTATGAGTAGGATTCAGTAGATGTACCATGGAGGTTCCGTTCCTGTTTGTAAGAAAGGCGAATAGATTGCCGTGCTCGGGGACTTAGTCGTATTTTTCCCATTGGTACGAAGAACGCTCTAGGGCTTGTAGTGGTAACAGCCTGTATGGAACTGTGGTGGTCTTGGGAGGTTATAATTACATCATATTGATGGCTCTCCGGCGTGTGTTGCTATGTCATTACAGACAGTGTTCTACCCTGTTTGGGTCGTATATGTCCCACGTGACGACTAAAGAAGTTGGAATCATATGGAAATGCCACATGTGCATCAGAAACTAAGCTAGCAGGTAAACATACTGAATGTACCCTGTGGCGTGTTTATAAGAGTGCATAAAGATTTGGTGGGGATAGTGAGGGGTGTTCCCCATTTCTGTTGCAGATATAATCCATCAGTGCTATTGGTACTTTCCATGTGGGCATAGGAAGGTGTTTATCCGACAATTCTACCGGTGTTGCCAATGTCATCCTTAGGACCCAACAGGTACCCAAGGCAACAAGACATGTATAGACAGTGTCAGGCGACAGCCTGTATGATGAGATGCTTTTTAATTTGTGATGTTACTGTTTTCCAGTTATCAAAAATTCCTTGGTGACTAATGGACCATTAAGATAAATAATAGCCTGATTGAAGGGGCTATAGGCGAATCTATATGAAGACTTCGCGAGTGATGGAGTACCAGTCGAAGGTACTTCTAGTTTGAAATTCACATTTTGGGAAGAAGGTGCACTATTAGGCCCCCTTTTTCGTGGTGATGGTTGGTGGTTTCTTCGCACTGTTTTATTTTACAGTTGGTGAAGGGAGTAACTGTGGTACTTTGTTGGTATCTTTTAGATTACAAGGTTCCCCCTCTCTCTTTTATGTTGCAGGTTTTTATGGCATCTGATTGTTGATGCTTTTTGACCCCTACCAAACGGTGTTGAAGAAATCTTTTTTAGAAAAATATGTTTCCCCTGAAGAAAGTTCAGCCATTCAAGTGCAAGAAGAACTGAAACATGTTGGGAATATGTGTTTTTATGACACGTTTATTATGTGTGATGTTGTAATGTATTGTCATCAGTGTCTGTTTATTGATTTAATGTTTGTAGTTTTATGAAAAATGAAGTGATTTCTATCCATTAGACATAGCCACTCTGTGTTATGTAAGGGTCTTTATAGAATTTATAAATGTTTATGATTATTAATAAATTATCAGTGATAAATACTGTTACATATTGCACTGGATCCATTATTTCAGGATACTAGTGCCGGATCATCATTTGGAGAGAGAGACCTGTTCTATGAGAATACTAGGATTCATTTTAACAATATTGGACATATCTCTTTTTGTAATTTACATGAATGTGGTGCCCCTGATGGTAGAGATAGGAGATTTTTGAAATAGGGGAAGTTTGTTTGAACCTATTAAAAATCACTTAAACTAAGGGATTAACATGCGCTTTTTAAATAATCGCAGAATGTAAATTATGCATAATGACTTATTAGATTTCGTAATTAAAAAAGCATGTACAAGCCTTGTTATAAGAATTTTTAATAACACGCACTACGCACAGGAGGACAAATGACATTGCGTGTAAAAATATATAAACAAATGAACACCATGCTTTACAGGTGGGATTGAAATCCAGTGACTTACGAGAGAGACTGTCATCTTGCACATCCACATATGGGGAACATTATAATGGATGGTAAGAGATTGTGTTCTAGATTTACAAATTGAATTTCGTTTTGCCTTTACCTATGAAACCATTTTCCATTAAAGTATTAGCAAATAATTCAACATTTAATGGACAGTATTAAGTAATCAGAAAGTTTCTGAGATATTTACCATGACTTTGGCATGTGACATTTAAACATGTTTGTTTTTAAGTTCCATTTGTAATTATTTCTTTTTCTCTTTTTTCTTTTTTTCTTCTTTTATTTTCATTTTTATTTTTCAACTTCCCTTATAATCCGACCTGTATCCCTCCTCACTCTGTCTGTATAGGGAAAAAATATTTTGTGTTCTTTTATATAACTTTTGATATCTTGGTTCATCATTGATTCAGTGTTTATGATCATGCCCCCTTTTGAGAAAGGCTCTGGTTGAGCCAAAACACATGTCACGCTGCACTTTTTAGGTGGGATTGAAACCCAGTGACTTACGAGAGAGACCGTCATCTTGCACATCCACATATGGGAAACATTATAATGGATGTGTTTATGATTATGCCCTGTTTTGAGAAAGTCTCTGATTGAGCCGAAACCTGTGTCAATAAAAAAGGGCTCTCCTACGGGAGATACATGAATTGATACTTTTATTCATAGTTGTCCTATTATTTCTAACAACCAACAAGTGTGGCGCAGTCACCGTGTGAAAACCTAGTACAAATTTTACTAAAAACCTCAGAGGTGAGGTAGTGGTTCCTCCGGCATTGTCTTCACACCGACGCAACACCTGCAAATTGCAATTTTTCTAATAAAAGGGCGCAAGACCGAAGAGGTTGACCCCCAAAAACGACCTCAATTTTGACCACAGTTGTATTTATATGACTTGTGCACCTGAAGAGTATGCGCATGGGGGGGAGGTTTGCGATCAGTGTTCAGGGTATGGGTGCCAGTAAAAAGGAATAAGCCATATGTGGACGTAAAAACTAGGGAGTGGGAGCGTAGAAACAATAAAGAGTTTGTTACTGTAGAAGTAACGAAATGGGGGAATGGTTGGAGGGTGCAGCCCCCCTCTCACCCTAGGATCTTTAAAGTGAGACAAGTGGCATTCGAGGTACTGATGAACCAGGCGGGAGGGGGGACAGTGAAAGGGACGCCTTCCCGTCAGGCAGGATCCTATGCTAATATAATCAATTATAATGTATTAATTGTCTCTGGAGGATAGCTCAGGGGCAACGTGCTTGCCTTGGAAGCAAGACGACACAGAGCAACGCAGGTTCATTCCCCGGGTCCGTGCTTAGAAACCTCTGGGAATTAAGCGCGTTATAAATAACCTATCATATTGTGTGGCCCAAGGTGCGGGCGGCATTGCTATGTTGGGTAGATATTAATAATCCCAGATAGTAGAGAAGGCTTGTGCTGTAACATGCACTAGGCACAAATCCACAAGGTTACAGAAATCCCCAGTCATGCCCAAGCTCGCATGAGGACAATTTGCACCCCCACCCGCCGCACAGTTTATTCTTTTTTCTTGAAAGTGTTGCAAAGATGTATCTTTCACCCAAAAGGAATGTGCCCCACAAGGCCACGATCAGAGGCTGGCGCCTGGTGTGCATTTTATCTCACTTTGGCCAAAGCATGATCCGGCCCATTCCCAAGTGACCACGAGTTATAGCCCATATAACTGACTGAGCCCTTAGATCCCTGAATTCCATGACACCAGGTGTCAGTCTCGAAATGCTCAAAGAAGATGGACATGGTGCATTTTTGAAGGGACAATCATGTGATTTGTATTTCAAGGTGCTAGGACGGCTCCATTATAGTTTAAAACGAGGGCGGAAACCTTGGAGACAGATGACGCGGAGGAAGTGAGTGAAATGTGTGGGTGAAGGTTATAGTGCCCTGGAACCTCCGATGTGTCTGTTTTGTAGCCTGTCAAGTGCACAGTATGAGTTAAATGTTAAAAGGTATTTATACTGTGCACGTCACCAATGGAGTTAGTCCCCAGGCGCTCAGGCGGATCTATAAAACAAGAAGGCGGGCGGGTTAGGTTAGTCGGGTGAAGAGGAAGTATGAAAGTGAGAGAAGTGGTGTGCAGTTGGTGGCTACAGTTCGGTGTTCACTGTATGCTGAGTTTTGGTGTGAATATCAGACCGATGCAAGACCTCGTGTGCTGTTGGTGTGGTTTATGTGTTGTTTGTTTGTTGTTGTTGCAGTGTGGTGAAGAGCGTGCGGTTTGCTGGACGAGAAATGGTTGTGTGGATTTTTGGGTGCATTAGGTATGCAGATTTGAGCTTGAGTTAGTAGGTTATATATCCTAGTCCTTGCAGATCTTGTTCTATTTAACTAGCATTCCTGTAGATAAGCTTAATTGCCACTTTCCTTTCTTGTCCATCTAATAGTTGAGATTGACAGCGTGGCGCATTCCCGGCTGTGTTGTATTTGAACTTAGTGGAATGGGACAGGGTGTGTAATCCCCTCTCTGGTAATAGTGCTGTACATTAGCAATCCCCTACTGCCTTGCTATCTATTCCCTTGGTGGTCTGTTGGTGCTTGTGTGTAATTTGGAGGCCCGGGTGCTATTGATAAATCGTCCTCGTCATTCCATCCTGGACTAGCTGTGTATTCAATCTTTAGTTTCATTCTGTTGGAACTATCTCTCAGTTGGTAATTTTGGTGTGTCGTAGAAGGTCTTAGATTCTGTTTGTAGTAGGTTGCTTAGTGGGATCCAGGATCGCTTTCTTCACTCATCATTGTTTCAGCTGTGTATATACCCCAGAGGGCGTTCTTCTAGTTATGCAGTGAAGAGCCAGGGTTTTCGGAATAGTAGGTGATCTTGTGTTATGTCTGTTCTCTGGTAAGTCGTTCCAGGTTTTTGGTGCGAGGTGAGAGAAAGAAGATAGTCAGAGTTTTCCTATGTTGTAGGGTAGGGTTTCAGTTCCAAGCATATGTTGTTGCTTGATCTGAGTGTCCTTGTTGGGTGATGTAGGCTTAATTTGTCTCTCAGGAACTCTGCGCCTTGGTTGTGGATTGCTCTGTGCGTGATGCACATTGATTTGAATTTGATTCGCTGTTTTATTGATAGCCAATGTAGTGTTTTAGAGCGCTAGTGTGATGTGTTCTCTTCGGGGTAGCTTGAGGAGCAATCTGGCTGCTGCATTTTGTATGCCTTGTAGATTTTTTACAAGTCGTTCAGGCATACCCAGGTACAGGCTACTGGTGTAATATACTCTGGACATGACAGGAGTGATGACGGTAAATTTTCTGTTGGCGAATGACAGGAATGGTTGGTTCCTTTTTACTGCTCGCAGGGGAAAGAAGCATTTCTTGAGTAGAGCATTTACATGTGGCTCTGGAGTAACTTTGTTGTCCATCAGGACACCCAGGTTTTTTACAGACGACGATGGGGCTGGGGTTGTACGGAGTTCCCTTGGCCAAGGGATGTAGTGGTTGTTTTTTGTGATGATCATTATTTCTGTTTTGCATGGGTTGAGTTTGAGATAGGAGAATTGCATATATCACAAAGGCAGTTGTATTTTCCTCTTGATTGTCTTGTATTTTGTAGACTATTTGTGTATCATCAGCGTAGTTGCAGCAAGTGAGGTCGTGTCTTTTGATGATCTTGATTAGTTGAGATAGGTAGATGTTGAATAATAATGGGGAGAAGGATGATCCTTATGGTACTCCGCATGTGGATTCTCTTGGGTTGGATTTGAAAGGTTTCATTGTAAAGACTGGAGGGGGGTATCTGTACAACTATAAAGGAAAGAGTACCTGTAGGGCCTTGCAAAACATAAAATCAACACAAATGATTCAGAACATGAACTGCATCCAAACATAAGAGTATGACAAAATACAAAATGTATTACAAAAGCAACAATAGAGGGTTACATAGGCATCATATCAGTTATAAAAGCCTAGATCAATGTGATCAGATCAGTGGGGTTAGTATGTGAATGGAGAAAATGCTCCAACAACAAACAATTGAATTATCATGGTCCATCTAAGGGGCTAAAAATTGCTGCCGCCCCAATGGCAAAGACTGTGAAAATCTATATCTTTGCATTTACCCCCTTTCATGACGAAATTTCAGCAACATGTGTGTTTCAAAACATAGAAAGTTGAAATAGAACTTTTTGCTAATTCAATTGTTTGTTGTTGGAGCATTCTCTCCATTCACGTACTAACCCACTGCTCTGAACAAATTGATATATTTGGTAACGTTGGACGAGCAATCTAGGCTTAAGCTCTCAGGAGGAGATGCAGGCTGTTTCTTAAGTACAGTGTAGTCCCCAAGCACCCACAAAGGAATGTCCACACACACTGTGTACAGAGGGGCGGGGTTACACTGACGGGCCCATAGATCAAAGCGCACCCTCTGGTACCTGTAAAACAAGATAGCTGCACCATGTGAGGAGTGGGGGTGCAGGATTCACTTACTCCAACACAACTCAATAATGAGGACTCAGTAATTTGACAAAGGGAAGTCCGTTTAATGACAAGTACATCAAACAGCGAAACAAATGGAAATCAGCAGCATTGCGATCACCTGTCTCGCTCCAACTTCCACGAACTTCATTCAAACAGCCACTTTTATAGGCAAAACTCGTCATCACTGACAAAGGAATGTCCACACACCATGTTAGTGATAACACAGTTCGTTATATAAATTAGGCTTTGATTATGTACACATACAACAACACACTTTGTGCTCAGGCAATTCTAAAATGATAAATATATACAGTCTCTATGTGGTACCACAATTACTTCTTTGATTCTATTAAAATACATCAACTGTAGACCGTTTCAAATGGCATACAAATCAAATAGCAACAGGTATCAACCATAGCCCCTAACACCAGGCACAGTTCTGTCTGAGGATCTCCCCCCCCTAGCTGGGCAACCTGTAAATAATGCAATTTAACAAGCCCAGTCCATATATTGTTCAATATAGTCTTGGTTCCCTCTAAAAAAGTTCTACTACCCCAATGTACCTGGTAAAGCAGATTTCTTCGATGGGTCATCGACAGATCCTTCTTGAGTGAGCCACGGATCGTTGATAGTTCTCGAAGGTGAACCTTGGTGTCAAGAGTCCTCGATGAAAAGAGTTTGATGGCGTTGAGGCAGCAACTTCGGTCCTGGTGGGGCTCGTCGACGATCGGTCGTGGACATCCTGCAAAGACGAGGCGTGCGGTGCACCTTGACTATAGTTCGGTGCCGCAAAGAGGCAATGAAGAACTTTGGCCCAGCAAGGGCGTCGAGTCGTCGGCGTCTTTGTGGTCTTCGTGTGGTGGGAAACCCACCGGCGGATTCTCCTTGGTTCGTCAGCGACCTTGACTTTCTCCAGTGGGATAACGCGGTTGGTGATGATGAGCAAGGGAGTCCTTGATTCAAAGTGATCTAAGGCAAAGGTGGAATTTTGCGGCTCTGGTCGTCGGGGGCAAGGCCTCAATTGGTCCCCGCTTCTGGGCAACACAGCTTCGATGGGCTTCAAGCGGATACAGCAAATCCTCCGAACCCTGATCGACAGCAATGGACTTGGATGGCTTTGATGTCCAGGTGCTTACTTCCGAGATTCCTCAGCGGTCCCTGTCTCCGGTCAACAGTCTTTTGAAGGCTGGCTTCCAGGGCGCTTCGGCGAATGTTAGCGGTCTGCACAATGTTCCCTTGTAGCTCAGGAAGAGGTCTCCTAGCCAGGTCCTCTCTCAGTTCAGTCCTCGACAAACTTGACAGCTTTCAAAACGGGTTGAAGCAAATGCAGCAGCAAGTCTTCTTCCAGCTGGGCTTCAAGAATAAGCAGCAAGTTTCAACTTCAGCTTCTGAACGATTTCCTTCAGTGAGAGGTCCCCCGATATACTGTTTGGTCTCTCATTCATTCTGCTGGGTCACACTCAGGTAACCAATCACTCAGAAGGGCATTCATGCAGGCAGGCAGGCAATCAGGCTCACAGTACATTCCGCCCATTCACTTCCGTCCAGACACTCACAACAAGGAATGTGTATTGGGACAAGTACCCAGCCATTCAGCACACCACACTGCATTCATACCAGTTTCGGGCAGGGCTGACTCAGTCTTTGTGTCACATACCAGAAACCAGACACCCATAACATGAAATGCATATTGGTCACACACTCCATTTACCCAAGTCCCACCCCAAGAATGTAACCACAACATACAGTCACTGGGAAGGCTCCAGCCAGTCTGGCCTGGACTTTCCCACAATACCATATATGGAACTTCCACCCAACAGCCAGTCAGGGGAAGGGACTTAGTCAGGGCTTCCCGGGACTTCAGGAAAACAAGGTAACAGGCAATAGAAAGCAAGAGGCCACAGGGGCCATCTTGTCTCCTATCAAGAATCAACTGATTCCAATGGCAGGGCCTGGGGATCCTAAAATGGAGGATACTCACAGTACCTGTCGAATTCAGCATGGAGTTGCCACCAGCCCATACCCTGCTCTGTGGGACACACACAGGTGCCCAAAAACATTCACTAGGGGTACAGGGTTGTACCACAACCCAGGGGTGCCATAAGGGTATCCTAGTTGTCTGTACACCAAACCAAAAAGAGGAAGAGCTGCACTGCCAGGAGTCCCACATGGACTCCTGAGCAGAAAATAACAGAACTCACATGATAAAAGGACTACAGGAAAAGGACATGGAGGCCCTGTCCCTCCAATGCATTTCCAGCATCACATTCATCCATATGGTTGTTGTTCTGTTTGTTAAGAAGGATTTGATCCACAGTAGGACATTCTTGGTAATTCCCAGGCCTTCCAATCTCATGATGAAGATGTTGTGGTTAACTATGTCGAATGCTGCAGAGGGGTCTAGAAGTATCAAGACAGTACTGTTGTCTGAGTCTGTGTTTGCTTTTAGGTAATCCCATATTGAGGGGAGTGCGGATTCCGTTCCTCTCACTGGTCTGAAACCTACTTGTGCCTGGTCTAGTAAGCAGTACTCTTCTATGAATTCTTGGGTAGTTTTGTATATGTACGTTTCAAGCAGTTTAGCTGGATACGGGATGTTGGAGATGGGTCTGTAATTGGAGAGGCACTCTACATTTCGCACTGTATCTTTGAGTAGCGGCCTGATATACACTGATGTGAAGGATTGTGGCACTTTCCCTGTTGAGATTGAAAGGCTGAAGACATTCCTGTGGTGTTCCTTGTTTGAGGATTGATTTGTATATATCCGGGGGCAGGGATCTGCAGAAGAACCTGTTTTGTTGCTTTGATTTACAAGTTTGACAAAAGTCTCTATTGATATTTTGGTGAAGCTACAGAGTTTGTTTGGGCGTTCCTCTTAAGTGTAGTTGGGTTCTGTAGTCTAATTGCAAGGTCTGCTTTGTATGGTTTGTTGGATGGTAATGATTTTTTTTTTGAAGTGGTCTGCTAGGTCATTGAATAGTTTATTTAATGATATTGGTATGTTGTTGCAGCCTGGTGGATTTTTTATTTCATTTATGATTTTGAAGAGTTCTTTTCGGGTGTTTGGTGCTTTGAAGATTCGGTTGTTGTAGTATTTCCTTTTTGTATGAGCGGATATGTTGTATGAGTGGATATGTTGTTGAAATTTCAATTTCTTTCCACTGTCGTTTTTGATCCTCCATTCTATTCCAGTTTTTGTTTTTTTCTTTTCATGGCGCTGAGTAGTGGGGTGAACCATTTTGCCGTTGCTCTTTTGCATGAAGGGGTGAAAGGTTGAAAGGTTTTTCTTTGGTGATTTCGTCGATCATTGATGTGAAGAAGAGCAAATTTTCTGTCTAGGTCAGAGTCTTCCATAGTTGTTGCATGCAGTTTGCTGAGTTCCAGAAGTTCAATTAGGTTGGAGTTTTTGGTTCTCCAATTTCTTTTCATACTGATCAGTGGTTTATCATGTTGCTTGTTTATTGGAGTGGTCAGTGTGATTATGTAGGGAATGATGAGGTGGTCGCTCCAGAGTATTTGAATTGGTGGTGCCATGGTAATTAGTTTATTGGCGAAGATTGCGTCAAGTGTATGCCCTGCCATGTGGTTTCCTTCTTTGACTAGTTGTTGTAGATTCATTGCTGCTAGTTGGCTGGTTAGAGATTTGTGTGGTTGTGGTTTCATCATCGAACCAGATGATTATACTCGATGGCTAGGTTGGTGATATCTTCCGTGAAGGCATCTACGAAGGTTGCATAGAAAGTTGGCGGTCTGTATATCAATATGAATTTCAGGTTTGTTTTGGGGTTTACTGATAGGCGTAGGATTAAGGGCTTGAATTTATCAATGTTTAATGGGTCTTCCAGTTTGATAACCAGGTGTTCCTTGTGGATGATTGCCAGTCCACCACCTCTTTTGGTTTTCCTGTTTGCTTGGACCTATTTGAAGTTATTAGGCAGGCAGTTGTTGAGGGTGATCTTGTAATTGTCATCTAGACAGGTTTCAGTTACAAATAGGATGTTGATACCTCCGTCACATAGGCGGTCATAGATTTCGGTGCATGTTTGGAAATTGACCTTGCGTCGGTCGATTAGATTGCAATGATCTTTTCGGTGTGGTTTTGTTTATTTGTTGTGCCTTGTTTTGGTTTGTTCAATCGGGCTGCTTGTGTATTGTTGATTGGATGAAGATCAGCGAAGGCTGCTTCTTCATTGATTCGGTCTGTTAGGTTAGTGCTTGGTTTGTTGACTAATAGAGCTTTGTCATCCTGTATGGTGTGTTGTGGGTATCAATAGTCCCCTTCTGTACTTGTGATGTATGGAGTGAGGGGGTTGAAATCTTCCCAATCTCTTCTCGGGTACCCTCTTTTTTTTTCCGGCTGGGGATTCTTTGCTTGTCTCGAGAGATCAGTGTTTTTGAGGTATCGAGGCTCTGTGGTTGTTGTTGCGTGGTACGGTGTAAAATATAAGAATTTTTCTCTTACTATGTTTGTTCTGTTGATAGCAGTATTTGGCGGGGTGTGTTCTACATTCAAGGCCGCTTCTACTGGAGGCAGTAGAATTTGTGTATCCGTATGAGTTGTTCCATGTTCCTGCTTGCTTTGCAGGCGTCCATTTGTGCGAATTGGTCTTGGTGCAGAGCTTGCAGGGCAAATGGTCGTCTGTCATTGTAAAGACTGGAGGGGGTGTCAGTACTCCTGCTCTCTATATGGCAGAGGAGAGGCACAGAGGACCCCAGCCAACACTCACTATTATTGGTAATGTGGCGAGCAATCAAGGCTTAGCTCTCAGGAGGTGATGCAGGCTTATTCTTAAGTACAGTGTAGTCCCCAAGCACTCACAAAGGAATGTCCACACACTGTGTACAGAGGGACGGGGTTCCACTGACGGGCCCATAGATCAGTTCGCACCCTCTGGTACCTGTACAACAAGATAGCTGCACCATGTGAGGAATGGGGGTGCAGGATTCACTTACTCCAACACGACTCAATAATGAGGACTCAGTAATTTGGCAAAGGGAAGTCCGTTTAATGACAAGTACATCAAACAGCGAAACAAATGGAAATCAGCAGCATTGCGATCACCTGTCTCGCGCCAACTTCCACGAACTTCAGTCAAACAGCCACTTTTATAGGCAAAACTTGTCATCACTGACGTCTAACTCTACAAAAATTGTCATGCAATCTAATTGGTTAGGAAAGGTAACTTAAGTATAGGTGTTATATCTGTATATGACAACAGAGCATGCGGATTGGGTAACTCTTATCGGGTGGGCGTCTACGCCCATCCCTCTACATCACACGCGATTGATGTCACTTCAAGTACGACATCCTATTGGTTACAGTGTCTATAGGACCCTAGATTACACAGTCAATTGTGATTGGGCGGGTTACACCCCTAAACATAAATCTCCACTTTAATTAACAGCATGCAGAATGGACACCCAGGTGTCTAGTGCCCCAGGATTCACCCTGCCTCCTTTCCATCAATAAGTATTTTAGGGCGATGGGTCAATTAGTTGGCTGAGGATGGCCTCGAAACTGTAGTCTTTTATCGGGAAAAGTTATGGCATCCTAGGGTTCTGGATGACATCAGGCGGTGGTACGTCTTCGCGCCTGGCTGATCACGTGTTAGTTCACCATGAATCTGCTTCAGTTTCCAGCTTTTATTGTATTTAATTCTCCTTTCGGCCCCACCACCTGCCTGGGCCTCCTTATCTTGACCTTCACAGGGCAGCCTGGTATGCTCTGAAGTTTTGATTTTTCTTAGCTGAAACTCTCCTCCCTTTCTTAGGTTGACCTCGATTTCCCAGGCATGAGCCATCCTTTGTTGAGTTTCGATTCCGCTCTTTCTCCGCGCTGGCTGGGATACGAAACCTGGCCTGTTAGGCCTCAGCCGCCTGGGTGTACTTCTGCTTTTACAAAATGGAGTCACACTTGTATAGCGTGCCTTATTGAGGTAGATATATGGTTGGCGCATGCCGCTCTTTTCTTCTACTAAGCATTGCAAGCAGTATCGTTTTCTTAGCGTCTTGCGTTCCAGGCCTATTTACACGCGTTCACTGGTTAGATTCTTCCATCTTGTTTTACAGCATTGTTTCTTCTTTCGTGTCTCTTATATCTGTTTTCGTGGCTACTCGCACTGGCATGTTAGCTTTGGATTCTTGTTTACGTTAATTTGCGAGTCTGCCCGGGTCTTTGTGTTATTACCAATGCTTTCCATCAAGGCTCTTTGTGTCTCCTCCTGGACGGCCTGTAGATACTCTGCATTTCGTATCAACTGCTGGTATGGTTGTCTGATGGAATACTGTGCTGCCCAGGGCTGTCTAGTTATGGGCGCTTCAACAGGTAAAGCTCTTCTGATGTACACTGAGCATAGTCCCAGTGCAGCTCTCTGTTGGTTCATCTGCTCCTCATACATCATATACTTTGGTGAGTATGTTCCTGGTACCTCGAAAAAAGGGGCAGGGGTGCAGGCCATGCCTGGGACCTCCTCTACACTCCACCCTCTGGTCAGTTCATCGACCACTTCTGCTTTTTCTTTTGTGTTTACTTCTTTGATTCTTCAGTGTCTTGTTCGTCGTCTTCAGTGTTTGTACAAGATGGGGTGAACGTGTGCATATTTGGAGTCTTTATTTTTATCACACCTTTCAGACTTCCTGCTGTTTTCACATGTTCGTCCTTGTTCCAGGTCATTAGCTGGCATTGTCCATTTGGGCTACAGTAGATCAATTTTCCTTCATACTTTCTTCGCTTCCTGGGATATGTGAACTTTGTTCCTTCTGGTGCAAATTCATTGGATTTCACAATGTTTTTTATTTCTTCATCAGTCAGGTCTCTGGGCTTCCATCCTGGTTCGACATCGACCATAATTTTCATCCCATTGGCTTTCTTTGCAGTTTTCTGGCACTGTGCGATGATTATTTTGATAACACAGAAACCCAGTAGTATTATTACTAGCAGGGCTCCCAGAAACTTGAATATATCCGCCATCCATTGTGGGACCCATGAGAATAGGTTCCCAAACCAGCTGTCATCGTCCACTTCATCCGTTTCATCTATCATCTGGTTCTTTAGATTTGTCAACATACCTATGGCCTCTGTTAGGGTTCCATTTTCTTCATCATGCAATGGTATAAATGTGCAACACGATTCTCCGATTTTTGCGCAAACACCTCCATCCATCGCTGTGATCATGTCAAGCACATATCTGTTCTGGAGGGTCATCAGCCTGACTGCTCTTAGTTCTTCTTTGATCGCGTTGAATCCTTTTATGGTGGTGTTGATGGACTGCAGTAACTCCCATCTGGTTATCTGCAACCACTTAGTGTTTGCACCAACTTGGATGTGTGGCAAGAGTATTGTTGTGAATACTGATGAGTTTAGGCTAAACAGCCTGTGTTCGTAGGGGATTGCATAGAATGCTTCCTCCGATTTGGCAGAAAAGTAGTTTTCTCTCTTTATCCTAGATATCAGTTCCACAGATCTTTTCGTTAGATGAGCATCTGCTTTCGGGAAACTGTCCAAATTCGGGTCATTTTTTGGGATCACTAGTGCGGGAATGTGGACATTCACCAGTATACATATGCCTCCCCAGTTCTTTGGTAGTCTTATATATGCCTTGGATCCACATGCCAAGTAATGGTCCATAATGACTGCAGTTCCGTGTCATTCCTAGGGCTTCATATATTCGTCCGCAGTTTTGATTCTCCCCCATCTTCCTCGTGCCATTACTTCTGAAGCATAGCTTTGGATTTTCCAGTGGTACTATTTGCAGGGGCCCTCCTCTATCTTCGACCCATGTTAACAGCTTTACCAGTTTTGGCCACAGAGGTTTACATAATCTCTGTGAATTCTCTATTGCTTCTTGGCAGGCTCCAAGGACCATCCAAGCTCGACAGATCACTACTCCTTCTTCTCATCCGTCTGGGGAAACCAGTTCCCCAGAACTGCATTTGGCCTCTGTTCTTCCAGACTTGAGCTTCTTCTGCTGTTTTTCCTTGGACGTTCAATCTCGGGTTTATTTCCCATCTTGTTCCTGATCCTTTAACGCCAGGGTTCTAGTAACTGATCACGTGATTTCTGGTATGCTCCCTGTTTCTTGTTTTAATGTCCTGTACATAGCCATCTTCATCTGGGTAATCCTTTTCGGTGGCCCATATCAGTGAGGCGTCTCTCCCCATAAATTGTCCTCTGGTGTTGCACATTGCTACGTGTGACATGCAGTGTGCTGTAGGGACATCAATTTCCACTGCCACAAAGATTTTGGATTTGCCCATACTGTAAGGTAGGAGTGTACAGACAAAGTATT
This sequence comes from Ambystoma mexicanum, assembly GCF_040938575.1. Classification (NCBI taxonomy): domain Eukaryota; kingdom Metazoa; phylum Chordata; class Amphibia; order Caudata; family Ambystomatidae; genus Ambystoma; species Ambystoma mexicanum. The sequence goes on from NC_090939.1 coordinate 35,126,642, forward strand.
CCCCTTCTGACTGCCTTCTTCCAACTTCCTTCATGTGTTGGTACCAGATATTATTTCCGAGATGGGCTGTGCTGTCCAGGTAATCGTTTAGTTATTGTCAGTTTCATGCAGGCTTCTCTTGATCCTTAATGTTTTCTATAGTTTGCTATGACTATGTCTCTAAATGCGTCTGTGCTGCTTTTCCACTCTGGCAGTCTCTCGGGCACGATCTTCGGTGGAGCAGGTTTCATTACCTGTACCGAGGTAGTAGGAGAAAGTTTTGTGTTTCTTTTCCTTCCCTCATATAATATTTTGTAGACCTCCTCCAACCACCATTGGCTCACCAACTTCCCAACGCGTGGCTGTGTCGTAGGCCTGGTGCTTGTTCCTTGCGTTGGAGCTGGCGTGCTTGTTATTACAGTCTCTGTGGCTTTATTGTTCAGCTCTTCATGTAGCATCTTTGCTCTAACTATGAACGGGAACAAATTGACTATCAGCGCTTGTGTTTTCTCTGCGAGTTCCTTCGTCGCTGCTTCAGTTCCTTCGAGGGCTTTGGTTATTCCCTCTCTTTGGTTTTTCACTTGATGCTTCTTGGTCATTTCCACTATTTTCCAAGATTGGTTGCTGGGTAGGCCGTCTCGTTTTTTTGTCTGCCATCGTTGGAGGTTCTGTAGCTATTGACACTTGCCCTTGTTCGTGTGCACTCAGTGTGTGGGTGCGTGCCGTGGTCAGTGCTACATTTTCATTCATTCCGTGCTGACCCTGTCTCCAGCCTTTCTCTTCATTCATCACCTCAAGTGTGTATGTGTCACTACTCATTACATTCAATTTTAGTTAATTTGCTTTGCCATCAGCTTTTCTTGGAACTGGGATTACTATATATGGTCTGGGTGCTTTCGTGGGACCCAGGCATCAATATCTGGTGGATGCACTGACATTGGGACGCTTTGTGCACCAATAAAAAATGCAGTTCTGATAGTTAAGGACAGAAACACAACGATAATTACTATGCAAATACACATTATAGTCTTATACGATAACTGGCAGCATTTCCTTCCAGGGAAGCGGGGGCGCCCCTCTGCCAGCAGTAAAACCAAGTTACTGATCTTAGCCCCCATTTCCACCAAGTCCATAGTCAATGGTTTATTTCTTTTCTTATTCTGATCTCGCTGCGCTAAAGTTCGTTTATTACTTAAAGTGACGCGTGCTTCTCGAGTGTCCCCCCTCTTGCGGGTACTGACGGTAGTCTCTAAATATGGAGTACAGTTCTTTTTGCTAGACTATGGAAAAAGGTTAGACTAGCATCTCTGGCACATCACATTCATTATGCATATCTATAATAGGTGAGTTCCCAGTGCACCCCTCGAATTTGCTTAGGTCGTGAGGACATGCTGGAACCTGTTCGATGTGAAACCAGGAAAAGATGGAACTGCTAAAAAAAAAAAATCACACAAAAATAGAATACCGTAAAAATAAAACAAAAATAAAAAATAAAAGTAGCCATGGAAAATAAAAATAAGAACAGAAAATTGAAGAAAAACTAGAAGCACCCCCAAACAAGATGGTGCAATCCTCGTTTTTGCTCCTCTCGATCTGTCCCTTGGCGGAAAGATGAAGAACTGTGTCTTTGTCCCCTCGATTTGTCCCACGGTGGAAAGATGGAGAACTGTGTCTTTGTCCCCTCGATCTATCCCACCGAGTAAAGTCTCACTGGAACCTCCTTAGGTATTCTCGCTGGAAGTTAGATAGCTCTACCTGGAGCATAATACCATGGAGAAGTGTGCCCATAGGAGCAAGGTTGGCTGGATCTCTAAGGAAGGTGATGACGTCAACATCAGCGGGCCTGCCCACCATTTCTGGATAGTCTGTGACTAGTCTGAACAAGACGTTGTGGGCCAGCTGGGTGTCCTCGGGTGACAGGGACATTTGTTCTGTTTGGCTGGGTCCTGATCATAAGCTCTTCTTTTGATTCAAACAGTCCCTGCACTTGCCTGCTGCGTGGATTCCCACTGGATAATGTAGTTTAGTCCACAGCTGGTTTAATTGTTTGAGATTTCTTGGGTCTCTGATGAATGTGTGGGTATTAGTCGTTCTCCCAACGAGTCCTGGGCAACTTTCTATTATGCGAAAGAACAACGTGAAGGTGAGTTCTTCAATGTCTGTTTGTGGTGGAGGCATGTGTGTCCTTTTCACTGTGCTCGGGTAACTTGACGAAGGCTTCTGCGATGACAGTCAGCAGTTGCCAGATTACCTTCTTGTTAGCAGGATCTTGAATAAAGTCTGTGACACTGGTTTCTCTTCCTATGAGTGACAGATATGATAACACCACTAGCTGGAAATAGGTGAGTACATCCCACTTGAGAATTCTGCTGGGATGTACCATAGGTTCTGTGAACAGAGTCTCGATACTGGTTGCTTCAGGATACTGTGTTAAGTTCTCAGAAATGTCTTGTCTGTAGTTTATCAGAGTCTTCGTTTTTTACACCGCTTTGTGTGATTTGATACAAAGGTTCGTGTTATATACGTTATTGTGGCTTTGGATGTCCTTCTCTTTACCCTGCAACTAAGATGCACAGAGTGTCAGTTTTTTTGTCCTTTATCATCTTTCTCTTTTTTCTCAAGAAACTGTCTAGTTTTGAACGCCACAATCTTTTAACAGAGTTCCTTTGCCTTGATTTTGGGGCTCATGCGTCCTTCTTCCTCGCCATAGATCTTGTCTGCACGTGCTGAGGTTCTTCCCCCTTGTCTGTGGTTTCTTTGAAGTTGGATGCAGCTGGGGGGTTCTCTCCTATATAAGGTTTAATGCCCTTCTGCCCTGGACCTTGATGGCTGAAGGAGTGCTGTCCTCCACGATGAAAGGGCCATTGAATCATGGCTCATCCCTCCTCTTCCTGGTAAAGTTCCTTACAAGCACAGTGTCACCAGGGAAGACGAGGGGCGCATGTAGACTTTGTGCGGTGTCTGCTTCAGCACTTCCTGATGTGTTTTGTGCTGTGCTGTCCCCTTTTTGCCGTTGCTGCAGCTGGCCTGAAATGACAGAGGTGCTGGATGTCATACAGTTCAGGTATTCCTGCATCTCTGTTCCCAGAACCTCTCTAGTCGGCTGGGCATCACATCTAGCTCTATCTCGGGGGGCAAGAGGGGTCCTCATCCTTCTGCCTGTAACTATCTCGTGCGGCGTGAGATGATGGTCGGAGCTGGGTTGGTTCTGAAGTGCATACAATGCCAGTGGTAGACAGTGCAACCATCCCTTTTTTAAGCCATTGATCCTCTCACATATGCCATTCCCCTCAGGATGATACGCAGATGAGAACTTGTGCTTTATACCAAGCAACAAGCTAATCTGTTCAAAAGCTGAATTTACGAAGTGAGCCCCATTATCTGATCTCATTACCTCGCACACTTCCCTCACCAGAAACTTGGCAGCACAGGTAGCGTCAGGGTGTGTACAGGGACCTGCTTCTATCCATCTAGAGAATGGACACACCACCACAATGAAATACCTGTACCCATTGCACACTTGAATCATGTCAACATAATCGATATGCAAGTGCTGAAATGGCCCATTTGGCCTGGGGATGACACCTCTCACTACTTTTAATGTGTGCCCAGCGGTGAATTGCTGGCAGATTATGCAGTTCGCCATGAAGAGTGCAACATGCTCCGCTAAATTCGGCGTGAACCAGTCTTCTGCGAGCGTTGCAGCCAGATTTTAGGGTAGTGCAGTTGTTCTAAAGCTACCTTTAGTAGGGCGACAGGCATTACTGGTTTACCAGTGCTGTCTTGCCTCCACAATCCGTCATAGGGGCTTAAAGAGCACCCTTGACGCTTCCATAAATTCTTCTCCTCCTGTGGTGCCTCCCCTTGGAGTTCCATTAGCTGAGTCTGCCCCATGTTACTATAGGCCTCAGGTGTGGCTTGTGCTATCATCATCCTCTCATAGGTACGTGCCACCTCCACGTCCATGATTGTTTCATTCTTGGATGCCATACGCTTGGCTTCCGTGTCCGCTTCATGGTTTCCACATGACACGAAATCTGTCCCTTTGCTGTGGGCAGCGCATTTCACGACCGCTTTGCCCACTGGGAGCTGTAGTGCTTTTATCAAACTGTCCAATAAGGCTGCATGTTGTACTGGCGTGCCGTCAGCTCAGAGGTAGCCCCTCCTCTTCCAGCATGCCAGACCTGCGTGCACGGTAGATGTCATATAGGCGGAATCACTGTACATCTTTACTTCCTGAGCTGCATGATTCTCAATGGCGAGTATTAGCGCCACTAGTTCTGCAGCTTGTGATGAATAGTGAGACGGTATTCGCGCATTGACGAGTACCTGAAACTCTCCATTCGCCAGGTGTTTCACCACAGCCACGCCTGTATATCTTTGCCCATCCTCCTGGTCGATTCTTGATGAACCGTCAATGAACACGATCTCACCACTGCCAGGGCATTTGCCTTTACCCTGGGGATTTCATCATAGAATTCCTCATAATTTGCACAGTCGTGTATTGGTTCTCCCTCTGTGACTGGCTCTGCTATGAACGTAGCTGGATTTACAGTTTTACATCGAACTATTTTGATCGCTGGGTTAGAGATAATCACCTCATACGCGGATGCTCTCTGAGAAGTCAGCGTGCCCTTTGGCTTCTCTAGTATGGCGAATAATGAGTGCTCGACGTACAAAGTCATGGAGCACCCCATCACAACGGGTGAGGCCTCCTCAATGGCGAACGCGGCGGCAGCTAGATTTTGTTCGCATGGGAAGTGGCCTCTCATAACTGGGTCCAGACTCCCGCTGTAGTACTCTAGGGGCTTATACCCCAGCGAGGTTCACTGAGCGAGTACTACCGTCATAAAATTTCCATCGGTATGTGAGAACAGGTAGAATTCCTCTGCATCATTAGGAATCCCGAGAACTGGGGCCTTACAGATTGCCCCCTTGAGTTCTGCAAACCCCTTTTCCATTGCCTCAGTCCATTCAATGTTTTCCTTTGTTGCCTGGGCTTTCTTTAAAGCCTGAAGCAGGGGTTTAGTATACAAGCTGTAATCGAAGACCCATGCTCTGACATAATTGCACAGGCCTAAGAAGCTCTGCATTTGTTTTATCGTGAGTGGCTTAGCCGTCTTCATGATAGCTTCAGCCCTCTCTGGGGTTACCCTTTTCCCTTCATGAGAGATTAGTTGCCCTATGTACAACACTTCCTGTTGACAGTATTGCAACTTTTCCTTATCAACTTTGTATCCCTTCTCAGCCAGTATAGTTAGTAGCTGGACAGAGTCACGCCTGCATTGCTCTTCAGTGGTGCTGCAGATCAGAATGTCATCTACATACTACAAAACAACACTGTCCAATGCAATATTGCTTAGGTCCATTTGCAGGACTCTGTTAAAAATGGATGGGGACTCACAATACCCCTGTGGCAATCTCATGCTTTTCAGGCGCATTTGCCTGAAAGTAAACGATGTCAGATCTTACGAGTCACGGTGCAACAGGATTGAGAAGAAAGCATTTTTCAAATCGATCACCGTGAAATATTTTGCCTCAGTGGGTATATTGCATAGAATTGTGGATGGGTTAGGGACTACAGGGAACTCGGCTTCAACAATATTGTTTAATGCCCTTAAATCTTGGATTAAACGCCAAGACCCTCCCTTCTATTTCTTGACGGGGTAAATCGCTGTTGTTACAGGGTGATTCTGACGTCACTAGGATGCCTTGCTCCATCATGGCGGAAATTGTCTTCGCAATCCCTTCATCCGCTTCTCTGGACATGGGGTATTGTCGCACTCTTGGTAGGATTGCTCCTGGTTTTAGTTTGATTTTCACTTCTCCTGCCCCTTTCAGGAGTCCTACGTCATAGGGCCCTGTCGTCCATACTGTGACAGGCACCTGGGCCATGTCATCCTCAAAGTATTCTGGACGTACCAGTGCCAACATCATTCTCTGTGGCACCTCTCGTTTGACCATTCTGACCCAGAATATGACTTATTTCCACCATCGTCTCTTCTAAGTCAGGGTGTTCCTCGAACAGAGCGTCATTGGTGACGTCAGTCACTCAATACCCTTCCTCGATGGCGATAATCGCGCACCATTGTCTGCCTTCGTCATCATTCCCTTCAACCAGTGCTACTTTCCCTCTCACTGTGGCAGTGTGTATCGTCAAGGGAAATACTTGTCCCTCTTCTTCATGCATAGGTATTCTAGGTCTGAATAGGAACTCATCAGGTGTCCTCATAGTTCTATCTGTGAGGCCTGCAATCCCGCCATGAGCACTCCCAGCCCATATGCAAAGACTTCTGGCTCTAACAGTATATCCCTCATGGCTGTACATCCTGAGTATGCTCTGATCATTTCGCACACGTTCGAATAATGCATTCCTGAGTGGAGCACACTATACCATTCTCGGTGAACGAGATTGTCATATTCAATTTTGTCATCAAGTCCCGACCCAGGATGTTTACTGGGGTCTGACGAGAATATAATAAGGGTACATTCATGTCACACTCTCCTACAGAGACTGGGAGCGCGTCTGTAAAGGGAACTCTACTTTTATTTATTTATATAGTGCTAAAGCCCGCAGGCATCTGAGCGCATTTCAAAGAGACAAGACAGTAAGAAAACAAAGACGGCACAGAAAGTGGGCCAAGCAGTTATTTTATTGTGCTGGGTTTGTCGTAATTCAAAGATTTATTTGAATAACAGTGTTTTCAATTTCTTCCTGAACTGAATATAGTTAGATTCAAGTTTCAGTGAAGTTGGTAGTTCATTCCATTTTTGGATACTTCTAGTCGGAAAGGCCTTGCCTAGGCCATTTTGCTTTTTCGTTGAGGTAGTTTGTAGGGAGCCTTTGTTGGATGAATTAAGGCACTTAGATGGCGCGTGCCACTTAAATTGTTTCTTTAAATAAGCAGGAGCTTTGCCATATAGGCATCGATGGACCATGGTGAGCGACTGGAAGATAATTCTCTCTTCCATGGCCAACCAATGAAGATCTTTTCTGTCTCCTGTGATGTGTTCCCGTCTAGACCTGCCTGTAATTGTCCTGATGCCGTTATTTTGGATCACCTGACATTGTTTCAGACATTTGCTGTTTGCTCATAGGAGCAAGGAGTTTCCATAGTCAAGTCTGGATAGTATTATTGCTCTTGCAATGATGGTGCGGTTCTTATGATCGAGCAAGGGTCTAATTTTTTTCAAGAGTATTTGATGGTACTGGCAATTTCTCTTTAGTTAGGCTGTGTGTGCCTTTGCTCCTAAGGAGGCTTGTAGATAGACTCCCAGAGTCTTCACTTTCTCGGATATTGGGATCTGGGTGTTTTTGATACTGAATGAAGAGTACAGGGAACTCAGTTTCTTTCTGGCCTGTGTGGTTCCGAAGATCATAAGCACAGTCTTGGAGCCATTGAGACACATCCAGTTGTCCTTCATCCAACTCTCGATGAAGTTGTAGAAGGTTGAGAGTTTGTCGCTGTCCTGTTTGTAATCCCCACTGAGCTCAAAGACCAGCTGGGTATCGTTGGCAAAGTTGGTAAAAAATATACCCATTTGGGACAGCATGGTACAAAGGCAGCACAACTGTGAGCTTCTGTGAAACTCCGAGTATCTATGGCCTCGCCGGACAAGGAAACCTTGCCTTCTCGTATGCATGAGCGTGTTGCACGCGTGTCAACTAAGAAGGAATATTCTTTACCCACTATGACGACATTCACCCTAGGTTCCCTGTTAGGGTCTGGTGTCACTGATAGGATAGAGCACATCCGAGTTCCCCGTGAGCTGTCCTATTTCATATATAGGTTCGGCCCACTGTACACTTGCAGAGTACTCCCATTTCCAGGGTTGACTCCCCCCTCCAGTGTTAGTTTTCTGGGGCATTTGCGGCGGTGCCTGTTGGGATTGCCCCTGTGGCAAGTTCCCCATGTTCAAGGGTTGAACCCCTTGCTGTGCACCTTGCTGCAAGCCTGATGCCGGCTGATGCACTGTGTGATTCTGTGCACCGCCTGGTTGTGGGGCGGCAGGCTGATTCCCCATACCTGCTTCCATTCCTTGGCCATTTTGCCACATGCCCTGCCATTCCACACAGCCAACACACTGGCGGTTGTCGGGCCATCTGTCCATCTGGCGTAGCTGGAATGCCCATCTTGAAATCCACCCTGGTTGTTCTGAAAACACCCGATTACCATGAAAACATTCCTGGTTACTCTGCCATCCTCTTCCTCTAAATCCTCTACCCCTCGGGTAAAAATCCTGCATTAACCTGGTTATACTGCGATGGGTTATTTGCTTGCTGCACGCCTGGTTCAGCTGGGCTAGTTAGCATGGCTCCCTCAAGAGCATACTTTGAGAGTTTCTTTTGCACCAGCTTCGCCTCCTCACCCTTGCGAGTGGCCGCCTTTTCCCGGTTCTTTTCTTGCAACAATCTACAGTAGTGCGCAATTGTCAATTGGATTTCAGCCCATGGTTTGGCTTCTATTCCAACCAATTTCTTGAGCTGTTTTTGCACCAGTTCAGGCAACCCTTGGCACAATATACGGTAGAATACCAGGATAGATTTTGTCCAAGACTCATGCGTTTCGAGCACCCACGCGTCTTGAAAATTCTGGATATAAATCAACGGATCCTCTGACTCTTTCATTTTCCAAGTCATAGCTCCCATATCGTAGCGCTTTCCACACTGCTGCTCTGCAATTATTAAATGTCGCCCTGTCATGGGAAGTGTTAATTATGGTTACCCTAGGGTACCCTGGCCTTTTCCATACATTGTCTGCCCTTTCACCAAGTATGGCGATTAGGAGGCCCTTAATGTCCCCTATGGCTAAGGTGACTCCCCCGTAATTTCCTCTAACTCATGTATCCACTTCCCGGCTCCCGATGTCAGCATTGGAAGCTTATTTTTCAAGTTTTCTCGGTCCATGTGTGGCCATGGAATATATTGTGGTCTTGCTCCCCCCCCCTTTTCTAGCAGCGGGAATTGGAAGGCACATTCTTCCTTTTCTCTTCCCATAGCCCTCCTTTCTATCGCTGGAGTAACATTCCCGCATCGCCGTCTACCCGGCAATGTCCTTAATTTGTCTGCATAGGTAGGTGCTGGCTCCCCCCTCTGGCCGTGGGGAGTTCCCTCATGATGGCCATGCAGTGCGGTAGGCTGCGATGTCCTGGGCACAGATGCTAGCGTCGGACCATCGCACCCCTAGGCCCCCTGGGAGCCGCCCTTCGTGCCACCTCCCTTCTTCATGTGCCTCGTCCTCCGTTTGCCCCCCTGAGTCAGATTCTGAGTGTTCCCAGTTAACGCAGCTCCTTGCATCTTCTTCGTTCTGCCCAATCTCTAACCGGTCTTAAGACAGTCCCCTGCTCCCACTACTTCGGGTGACATCCTCAGTGTCATATAGCTGAGTGCTTTCTAAGTGCTTGTCTTCCCTTCCCCTTTGGGAAATTTGTTCCAGCCCCATCTCATCATAGATTTTATCAATCGTTTCCCCAATGCTTCTGGTGTCGAAGTCATCTTCAATATTTGTCCCACTCGCACCGAGTCGTTTGCTGAGAAGAATTCTTCGATGTCTTCCCATTCTACAATAGGATTGGGTTTTTTTACTTCCTGCTCCAAATATTCAAGATCCCGTGCCCTTTGTCTGCGCTTACGTTCTATTTCCTCATCTATTTCCTTGCGCTTCCTCGCTTCTTCTCTGGCCTTATCTACTTCCCTCATCCTTTTGTTTTCTATGTTCCTTTGCCCTTCTAATCTCCTCATCTTCTCTACTCTTCACTCTTTTCACGTACTCTTTGTTCTTCTTCCAAACTTTGCTTATCCTGTTTATACTGGTCATAGGCTGCCTTCTGTTTGCGGTCGAGCTGCTTTTCTTGCTCTTCGCGATATAGTTATTCTCGCCTCAGCCCACCCTTCCTTTCGTCCCTCATCTCGTTCTCCCTTCTTTGCGTTTCATCAGACCTCTCTCTCGGCCTTACATCATCACTTCCCTTTCCATCTAATTTCAGCAATATCTGTCCTCCCATCCATTTGTCTTTTGCGAATGTTATCTCATCAGTTCTGTCTTCACTTCCTTTCAATGTCTTTCCCTCTCTCTTCTTAACAAGAGATGCACTGGTCCGTGCCTGATCCTTCTTATCCTCATCGCGTCTCTCCTTGTCCCTCAGGACCGCTCCGGTAAGATTAGTTTCCTGCTCCTTCTCTTTGATATCGTCACTACTGTACGTAGGTGACTCCTGCGGGGTTGCTATACCCTTTGACTGCCTTGAGTTCTCTCAGCGAGTAAAGTCCTTCTGACTTACTTCCGTCAATGACTGGCTCAGGCGGGGCTGGTGGCGCGGTAGGCGTCTCACCCCCCTCCGTGCATACGTTTAATATCCAGTCTGCAGGTGGTTCTTCGTCTGCTCGAACATTTTCCACAGTTCGAGAACAGCAAGGCGTTTCTCTAACGTCTTGCCTGGTTATGTGGCATGTAGGTAAGGCGTCATATGTTGCAAGACAGCTTTAGATAAGGACCCATTTTGTGGCCATGGCATAAACATCTTGTGGGTGGTACCTTTAACCCACTCAGTACTGTACTTTCTAAGTTTAGGTGCATGCTTGGGTAACTGCTTGCACAAATGTCCATAATTAATTTTTATCCTTCCAATAGTATGAGCGAGCACCACATACGCAAGCTTCAATCCAATCTTTTCCAGCCAAATATATACTATCAATTGACTCAAAACCATCAATTCATTGGCGATTCCCTCTTAATTACAGAATCGCGAAAAACCAAATTTCATCTCAGACAATCAACGATACAGTTCTTTTACATTTGACGTACACCAGAACACATATGACAGACACTTGACAGACTAGAAGGACACCAGCTGGTCATACATATACCTGCCTTCTAATCAATACCCCCGTCATGGAGTTTAAACAAACTCCTTTGATGCGTCTTTAAACGTCACTGTAGCCTAGTTGTCCGCCATTATGTGGGCTAAGAGTTCACGTTTCTTCTGACCGCTGTATTAAAGCGCAGGAACAAGGCAAATCCTTACGTTTTTATCATCTCAGTTGCCCCCCTGGTATCCTCTCGTTTTTCTCTGGGTGCCCGCCCACCCCCGGTAATCCTTCGTTTTCTCTCGGGTGTCCCCCCAGTAACCACTTTTTCTCTTATACTCCAGTCATTAACCTATATATATATATTCTTCTCTACTCCTGACTATTTTATTTTTTCTCCGCCACCCACCATTACCTTTCCCCTACTTGTTCTCATGCCTACAAGACATTTGCCAAAGTAACGAGTTAATTGTTTCACTCACCGCTCGCATCTTTTCCTCTCTGGAACTTCGGGATCACCGCCCCTTGCGGTTTTCTCGTCCGATAGGCTGCCCGTGGGATTGAGAAGGGTTATGCTTGGAAAGCAGGTTCCTTCAGACCCACTGCAGAATTTTGAAGTTACTCTATCATTGTCACAGGAAGCTTCTCAGTCTACTCAGCCGGAATGGCGAAAGGACTTGTGATATTGCTGAAGGCCTAGGGTTACTTCGTAGCGTCGGTCTATAGGTGTCTTTAGAATTATATAATCAATGGCCGTAACCATCCTCTGCTACCAAGTGTACAGATGGGTGGGGTTACACTGACGGGCCCATAGATCAGTGCGCACCCTCTGGTACCTCTAAGACAAGATAGCTGCACCATGTGAGGAATGGGGTGCAGGATTCACTTACTCCAACACGACTCAATAATGAGGTAATTTGGCAAAGGGAAGTCAGTTTAATGACAAGTACATCAAACAGAGAAACAAATGGAAATCAGCAGCATTGCGATCACCTGTCTCACTCCAACTTCCACGGACTTCAGTCAAACAGCCACTTTTCTAGGCAAAACTCGTCATCACGGACGTCTAATTCTACAAAAATCGTCATGCAATCTAATTGGTTAGGAAAGGTAACAAGTATAGGTGTTCTATCTGTATATGGCAACAGAGCATGCGGATTGGGTAACTTATCGGGTGGGCGTCTACGCCCATCCCTCTACATCACACGCGATTGATGTCACTTCAAGTACAATGTCCTATTGGTTACAGTGTCTATAGGACCCTAGATTACACGGTCCATTGTGATTGGGCGGGTTACACCCCTAAACACAAATCTCCACTTTAATTAGCAGCATGCAGAATGGACACCCAGGTGTCTAGTGCCCCAGGATTCACCCTGCCTCCTTTCCATCAATAAGTATTTTAGGGCGATGTGTCAATTAGTTGGCTGAGGATGGCCTCGAAACTGTAGTCTCTTATCGGGAAACGTTATGAATCCTAGGGTTCTGGATGACATCAGGCGGTGGTACGTCTTCGCACCTGGCTGATGCACGTGTTGGTTCACCATGAATCTGCTTCAGTTTCCAGCTTTTATTGTATCTAATTCTCCTTTCGGCCCCACCACCTGCCTGGGCCTCCTTATCTTGACCTTCACGGGGCAGGCTGGTATGCTCTGAAGTTTCAATTCTTCTTAGCTGAAACTCTCCTCCCTTTCTTAGGTTGACCTCGATTTCCCCAGGCATGAGCCATCCTTTGTTGAGTTTCGATTCCGCTCTTTCTCCAGGCTGGCTGGGATACGAAACCTGGCCTGTTAGGCCTCGGCCGCCTGGGCGTACTTCTGCTTGAGTCGCACTTGTATAGCGTGCCTTATTGAGGTAGATATATGGTCGGCGCATGCCGCTCTATTCTTCTACTAAGCATTGCAAGCAGTATTGTTTTCTTAGCGTCTTGCGTTCCAAGCCTATTTAGACGTGTTCGCTGGTTAGATTCTTCCATCTTGTTTTACAGCAATGTTTCCTTTACCTTTCAGCATCGTTTCTTCTTTCGTGTCTCTTATATCTGTTTTCATGGCTACTCGCACTGGCGTGTTACCTTTGGATTCTTGTTTACGTTTATTTGCGAGTCCTGACTGTCCCTCCCCCCTGACTGGCTGTTGGGTGGAAGTTCCATATATGGTATTGTGGGGGAAGTCCAGGCCTGACTGGCTGGAGCCTTCCCAGTGACTGTCTGTTGTGGGTGGGACCTGGGTGAATGGAGTGTGTGACCAATATGCACTTCATGTTATGGGTGTCTGGTTTCTGGTATGAAATACGAGTGAGACAGCCCTGCCCGAAAACTGGTGTACAGTGTGGAGTGATGAATGGCTGGGTACTTGTCCCAGCACACATTCCTTGTGAATGTCTGGTGGGAGGTGAATGGCCTGAATGCACTGTGAGCCTGATTGGCTGCATGACTGCCCTTCCGAGTAATTGGTTGCCCGAGTATGACCCAGCAGATTGAAGGAGACACAGAACAGTATATCTGGGGGTCTCTCACTGCTAGAATTCGTTCAGAAGCTGAAGATGATACTTGATGCTTACCCTTGAAGCCCAGCTGGAAGACGACTTGCTGCTGTATTTGCTTCAACCCGATCTGACAGCTGTCGGGTTTATCAAGGACTGATCCGAGAGAGGACCTGGTTAGGAGAACTACGAGGAACCATCGGGCACCGCTTACCTTCGCCAAAGCTTCCTGGAAGTCAGACCCTCGACAGGCTGCCGACCGGAGACGGGGACCGCTGAGGAGAACGTAGAGAAGCAACAGACATTTCATCCACCGTCGTCGACCAGGGTTTCGAGGTTTGCGATAACCGCTGGAGGCCCATCGAAACTGTGTTGCCCAGAAGCAGGGACAGCTTGACGCTGTGCCACCGACGACCGGAGCTGCAATGCTCCACCTGATTAAGACACTTTGAATCCAAGAATACACTCGCCTGCACCCGGCAGTGGGTTTCCCGCCACCCGAAGACCGCAGAGACACCGGACAACCCAACGCCCTTGCTGGGCCAAAGTTCTTCACAGACTCTTTGCAGCAACAAACCATTGTCGTCGAGGTGCACCGCACGCCTCGTCTTTGCAGGACGTCCACGACCGATCATTGATGAGCACCACCAGGACCGAAGCTGCTGCCTCGACACCATTGAACTTTTCATCATCAACAACTCTCAATGCCAAGTTCACCTTCTTCGGAGACTATCCGTGGCTCCTGCCTTAAAGGGAGCCACTCAAGAAGGATGCATCAACGCCTCATCGCAGAACTCTGCTATTCCAGCTACATTGGGGTAGAACTATTTTAGAAGGAATTAAGACTCATAGAAACAATATATGGACTGGGCTTGTATTACATCTTTATTTACAGGTTGCCCAGGTGGAGGGGGGGGGGATCCTCATATAGAACTGTGCCTGGTGGTAGGGGCCCAATATTCTTCCTATTGTTTTAACCATCATGCTCTCCTCTTAGGTCTATTGTTGGTTCACTTTATTAACTGATGTATGACATTTGAACGGAGTACAGTTAATGCATTTTAAAGGAATCAAAGCATAATTGTGGTACCACATAGAAGCTGTATATATTTGCCATTGTAGATTAACTTGAGCACAAAGTGTGTTCTTGTGTATATAACCTTGAACCATAAGACTGTGTGATCACTGACATAGTGTGCAGGCATTACTTAGAGGGTGCTTGGGGACTACACTGTACTTAGAACCAGCCTGCATCACCTCCTGAGAGCTTAAGCCTTGGTTACTCGTCCACGTTACCAAATAGAGAACCTTGGCTGGAGTGCACTGTGCTTCTACTCTGCCATATAGAAAGCAGGAGTACAGATACCCCTCTCCAGTCTTTACAGCGACGCAGGCTAGCAATCACAATACTATCACAGAGTGGTGCAGGCTAATATTCACGGTACTTTGTAGATATGAATCACGTCAGTACGAACAATTCTCTAGGGTGCGACGCAGGCTAACATTCACAATACTATCACAGTGTAGAGCGATTGCTCTATCCTTCACCCTAACCACTCCTACCTTGATTGTAGCTGCTGGTTGATGGCTGGCCACTGGCTTCCCCTGCTGACACTACCTGGAGCCGCCCCTGTTGGAGTCGCCCTTTGCCTCTGGGACTTAGCCGTAGGGGTTGCCGGGCAGAGGGCTGCCCTGGGAGGAACTGTTAAATGCAGGCAGTAGCCAATCAGGGGAGGGGGGCGGGCTGGGAGGTGGGTCGGAGGGGATGAGGAAACGGGTCATGAGTGATACGTAAGCTGTATAGTAGGAGTATAATAAAAAAATGTCGAACCTTCGACATGAGAAGATGAGCCCTGCAGCACCCATGTGATGGAAGACGGACTGACTGGGCTGGGACCAATAAACTGCCATCCCATATGGATCCATCCAATCAGCCACGCTGGTTTTTACTGTATGTTGTTGCATCACTATGACGCTGTGTACCTTCTGTGTGTATCTCTTGTTGGCAGAACGTTCCGTTCTTTGCTGTTCATTTGCGCATGAGATTAAACTCGTTATCCTTACAAGATCGACTTGGGCCTTTCTTCCCTAGCAGGTTGTATTCTCTATGGTGTGAACATTCAGGGGCCTGTTTTCAGCGGTGTGGCAGTTAACTAATAGTGCCCTTTAGGATGGTAACTTGTGGGAGGACCTTCAGGAGGAGGACTGTGTTCTGGCGGATAGGGACGCTCATTCCATTCTTCAGTGCCCCAATCCCCTTTCACCTGAAACCCCAAGCTACCCACCACCACCTTTTAACACCCTTCCCAGCACCAACGTGTTACATTGTAATCATGGTAAAACCCCAAGTACTGGGATTAAGGGGCCTTGGAGGAGGCATGGAGATCAATCGATCGAAAGAAACGAGGGACTTTGACAGTCCACCAGGGAGAAACTGGCAACATTGTATGAAAAGAGACAATGGACTTAAAGTGTTCTTGAGTCTAGCTGAGGACGGCAACAGGAGTCGAGTAGACTGGAGGCGGGAACTGCAAACACTGACCAGAGGAAGAGCTGTACAGAGGATGCCGGTGAGAAGCAAAGAAACTCCTCCGTGGGTCCAGCAAGAGTTGACCCGATCACAAGAGAAACAGTGGTGTGACCTCGACAAGGAGGACCATTTGGTCTGACAACTACAGCGACACCGTGCAGGGCCAGAGACCACAGAGATGCCTAGGAACAGCAGAAGCAGTAGTGAGAAACCTGAGCAGCTGCCAACACAGACCCCAGTCCCAGAAGGAACCAGTGACATGCCGCAACCCAATAGAAGATAAAGGGAAGCACAGGAGACCCAGTGGGAACACGGGTGTGGCGTAGTGGGAGGTTCAAGGTAATATCCCTCGGCCAAGTGGCAGAAACAAGGCTACTAGGGAAAGAGACCGTAACCTGAACACAAAGAATCTTCCTTGTCCTAGTGGCAGGGATAGGTCCACTGGTGAAAGAAATCACAATGCGTTTATCAAGAGTAATCTCCCTTGTCCCAGTGGCAGCCATAAAGCTATTGGGAGAAAGAGCTGTGTCCTGAATATCAGGAGTACTCTCCCATGTCCCAGTACCAGTGAAATGATTAGGGAAAATAACTATTGTGGGTCAAAAGTAAACTCCCCCACACCATCCAAGAACATACTGTTCAAAGTTGTGAATTGCTGGAAACTCAAAAGTGGTCCAAAGAGCAGATACTTGGATCTCTTCCACGGTGCAAAGGAGGAAGGCAAAGCACCTTCTGGGAGATCTGTGGCAGGAACGGCAAAAGTGTTTATTGATACCAAGGAACTTTATAGAGAAGGGAGACAATTCTCATGGTTGGCAAATCCGACCCTAGAGCCGCAAACAGACGAACTCTGAAAATATTTTTGTAGGAACTGCACAAGGAGAAGGGAGCCATTTGGTTTAAGAGAAGCAAGCCCTTTTGGGTATCAAGAGGAAGGAGTCATCCACCTGAGTATTATCGGTTATTTTCTGTTTGTAGTTATAGGGAGTTTGGGCAGAGGATGGACTTATTAGTTATACAGAAATTCTGAAAACACTGACCCGAGATAATTGTTGGTTAGGCAGGGGAATCCCTCAAGAGCTAGGGATAGTAGGTTTCCAATAGGTTTAAATAAACATTACTTTTAACCTTGACACTTCTGTGTCCGACTCCTGTTGGTGGCTCCTTGTCGCACATGGTTTCAGGAGTGGGATATAAGCACAACTCATACAAATTGCCTGGATAACATGTTTTCCTTCTTTTTCTACCCTCAGAATTTCATAGTATAGTGAATGATGCATTCTCATGACCCGACAACCCCTTTACATTTGTTTGAGATAAAACCAAGCATTCAGAAACCTGTAAAGCCAACACCTTTAACATCATACCTTCCTAGTGAACCCAGGAACAAATGTTTTTACGAGGAACCCACTCAAGAAAGTTCTTTTGGAGCCCCTCCAATATCTCCTAAAAGGAGTGTTATTGAGATCTTGTTGCAACAGTTGGAATTGCATCATATACAAACAGACCAGATGTATCAAGAAAGCTTAGAGAAGATTGTTTCAAGCCAACACCGTTCCACTCTTCCACATGGAGTCTTACAACATTATAGGGAAGGCGATCTGGGGAATTTCTTCCTGAATTCCGAAAGTCTCGCAGACAGGGTGAATGGAGGAAATAAAAACGTACTACCTTCCTTAAGGGTTAACTACAGGTCTTGTACCAGACATTAAATCCTCAAGGTACAACCCCCTTTCACGAGATAAAACAAGGCTTTCTAAAAAGGGCAGGACGGACTGAAAACATATTCCATCATAAATTTAGGGAGATACATTTGGGTAATGCCAAAACCCATCTTCAGCTAGAGGGTGGAGGGGGAATAGAGTCCAAAATACCCTATCCCAATGGTTAGCGAAGAACCACCTACCCGAGGTCTTAGAAGCACTCGCCGGCGAGCAATTTACCAATGCTTTACTATCCTACCTTCAGAAGGTCTTACCACATAATAAACCCACCTTCAATGAAGCAATAGAAATCACTCAGGCACATGCAGAGGCTATAAAAAACATACAGGCCTTACACAAGGGGGATGAGTCACAGAAAGAAGTAAAACGCACTCCTAGAAATATCCTCGTCGATAGAATCTCTAACGAGGTAAGAACTTTTTCTAGAGAGGGGGCGGTGGAGGATTAGGACCAAAAGAAAGTCTGATAATCAAATCGGAGGCAGAGAAAGTAAGATCTCCCCCATCAATATATGCTTCTCTTGTAGGGCGAAGGGTCATCTAGCAAGGTACTGCCTAAGAAATAGGAGGGATGAACCTATTGAGATCGGGTGGATGGCAACTGATCCATGGGAAGGAGAAGATCTAGGTTTCGAAGGAGAATTAGAAACTAATACCAGCTGTTTTTGTGCACCCCATCCCTTTCAATATCACGAGAAAGTGAGAGTAAATGGGATTGATGCCTCCGCTCTTATAGACTCAGGTAGCAAACAAATCGCTGTTAAATGTGACTTAGTTTGCCCCGAAGACTTACAACTAGGAAGACCTATTCCTATTTCAATTTCTATAGCAGGAGGAGATGTAACCCTACCCTCTGCCATTGTTCCTGGACTTCCACATGAAGCTACCCATCACAACCTTATAAGACCCTTCCCAGCACCAAAGACCTATATTGCAATACTGGTAAAACCCCAATTACTGGGATGTAGAGGCCTTGAGGAGGCATGGAGATCAAAAGAAACAAGGGACTTTGACAGTCCGCCAGGGAGAAACTGGCAACATTATATAAAAAGAGACAATGGACTTAGCAAAGTGTTGAGTCTAGCCGGTGCGAGCAATGGGAGCGGAGAAGACCGAAGGCGAGAAGTAAAGATACTCCTCCATGGGTCCTGCAGGAGTGGACCGGACTACAAAACTGGACAAGAGAAACGGTGTGACCTTGATCAGGTGGACCGTTCATTCAGACCACTACAAGAAATTATCCTAGTTAGCAAATTTGGCCTCATCACGAGTTGGGCTGTAGCCCTTAAATGCGGCGGTAACTGTATTCCTGCATTTAAGGGCTGGCCCTATCACAGGTTGGTTGTTAAATGTGGCGTTTTACCTCCAGCTTTTCTCTGGAGGTGAAAATCCCATGTAGCGCCTTGTTTTACAGCCGGCTGTATTAGTGCGCGGTATTAGCGCCGAAAATGCCCATTGGGAATGGGGATTTACCAGTAACGTCCAACCTGTGATTCGGCTGCAATACCGCTGGACCGTTGGGCGCCAACGCTATTAGTTGGGCGGTATTACAGCCGGGATACCGCCTAACTCGTCATAGGCCATATAACTTTGAAAATATCCTTTTGTTAGAACTGTACCATGAGAACGCAGACAATTTCTTGGCCCCGTTTTGAACTGTTTTGGCTTTGAAGAAGCAAACCCTTTTGGTTATCAGGGGGAGGGAGTCATTGGTATTTTGTGTTATAGTGGTAGGGTCAGAGTAGGAGTTTTGGGAAAGGGGATGGACTTATTAGGTTGGACTACTATCCATACGATGAGCACCCAATTTGTTTATTGGTTAGGTAGGGTAATCCTAAAGAGTTAGCGACAGCTTAAATAATCAGAGAACAACCGTCACCTCTGTGTCCGACTCCTGCTCCCGACACTTTACCACAAAGGGAAAATGTGTCCACTTGCCTGGGTCTTCCCAGCTCTACCCCAGTGTAAGCTGTCTACTGTGAACTGGGTATCTATTTTAACTTTGTGGACGATAGCACAGAGTGCAGAGCTCATTACTTAGAAATTGAGGCAGACAAGTGTAATAGTTCTTCCTTAACGGGCCTGTTTGCAAGTTTACGTAAAGAATACCCTAAATCTTTAGTGATTTTATTAGGGAGTTTGAAAGTTCTTATTCATCTATTGGATTAGAATATCTTACAACTTTTAACGTAGGCCTACTGCTTAAGGAATTAAAATATAAGGCAAGTATATGGGATAGGGGTGAAGTGCTCAGAAAAGAAAATATGTCTATTTAAGACAGAAGTCTTTCCCCCCAAACGGTTTTGTTATATTGTTAGAACTGTCTGCAACTTTGTGTTTTTATTATGACGCTCTCTTTTAACCTTTTACGCACTTGAGATAACGTTGGTGTGTGGGCTAAGATGCCATGTAATAGTAGACTCTGTAAACTTTGCTCTGATGACATAGAAACGGCTAGACATGTATTAACTTCACGCAAGATACTAAAAGAGAGGTATACGAGGGGTCATAGTGAGTTTGTGTGTAACATGGAGACTATTGAAATGGATCAATTCTGGGTGCACATTTATTCCAGATATCCCTGGATTGTGGTTGCAGCAGCATTTTATATTTGGAGGGAATTTGAAATATTGGTTGGGTGATGCTCATCTTATAAATGTGATTATAATGATGGCGTTGATAACTTTTTTGGAATGTTAGAAGTTTAAGGGTAGTAATTGTTTTAATGGATGTATTGATGAAGTTTCGTACGGCTATGTTTATAATTGATTGTTTTTGTATGGAAATATTATTCCATTTATTGTTTTTGTTCTGTGGAATAATGTTTATGTTTAAACTGTTATCGCTAAACCATATACAATAAAAGAATATATATGTATTTCAATATTTTCCGCATCCCGTCCCTATGTGCACTGAATGCGCTACAGGTTAAAATCTAAATGTGCCACCATGGCAGGAAACGGAAAAGAGGTATATAATGTGGAATGCAATAGTCAGCTTGGACAGCAAATGGGATTACAGAAAGGAATAACAAAACCGGGTTTTAAAATGGGCCCCTGCAAAATTAACGCGTGAAAATGGCAGTAGAGGCATATGGGGCAGACTATAGACTTACAGGCCGATTCATGGAATAATTAGCGCGGCGCAAGTGGGCAAAAACGTGCGAATCGCAGTGGAATAGCGAAAATCGCAGTGCAAATGCGAAAATCGCACGAAAAGCAGCGCACGTCGATTCATGGAAGTCCGTGCGCGAGAAAACCAGCGGATGTGCGATAAAAAAGTGCGCCGCGCACGTTGGCGCACAGGCCATCTAACAGCGTGCGCCAGGCCACAGCAAAATTCGCACATAGCGCGGCGCACGCAACAAAAGTAGGCGGAACACGGGCGTAACACTCGGAATGGGGAACAACTTGCAAAAACGTGGGCGTCACGGGGGAAGTAAAGGGCACAAGTGCGCGGAACGCCCACACGCTCGCCTACAACACGTATTCATGGAATAGAATAGGGCAAAAAAGCGCACGCTCAAACCAGCGCACAGGCACAAACACGACCGCCACAAGAAAGCAGGCGGTAGCGTCTCTGCGGCTGTAAGAAATGTGCGCCAAAAGGTGCGCCAACAAATAGCACCTATATACTGCCATGATGAATGTCCTATACTGTGGCCCTCCAGGACAAATGTGTGCGTGTATACCGGGGTACGCGGGAAGTATCACACGCGATTTGGCGGGTACGTGGATTTCAGGGGTGCGCGGGAAGTTCCACATGCGATTCCATCAGGGTAGGTGTATTTCAGGGGTGCGCGGGAAGTTCCACACGCGAATAGCCTGGGCGCGTGTATTTCAGGGGTGCGCGGGAAGTTCCACTCGCGAATAGCCTGGGCGCGTGTATTTCAGGGGTGCGCGGGAAGTTTTACACGCGATTTCAGCAGGGTACGTGTATTTCAGGGGTGCGCGGGAAGTTCCACATGCGATTCCATCAGGGTAGGTGTATTTCAGGGGTGCGCGGGAAGTTCCACACGCGAATAGCCTGGGCGCGTGTATTTCAGGGGTGCGCGGGAAGTTCCACACGCGAATCGCCTGGGCGCATGTATTACAGGGGTGCGCGGGAAGTTCCACACGCGAATAGCCTGGGCGCGTGTATTTCAGGGGTGCGCGGGAAGTTTAACACGCGAATAGCCTGGGCGCGTGTATTTCAGGGGTGCGCGGGAAGTTTTACACGCGATTTCAGCAGGGTACGTGTATTTCAGGGGTGCGCGGGAAGTTCCACACCCAAATAGCCTGGGCACGTGTATTTCAGGGGTGCACGGGATGTTCCACACGCGAATAGCCTGGCCGCGTGTATTTCAGGGGTGCGCGGGAAGTTCCACACGCGAATAGCCTGGG
The DNA here is from genome assembly GCF_040938575.1 of Ambystoma mexicanum. Classification (NCBI taxonomy): domain Eukaryota; kingdom Metazoa; phylum Chordata; class Amphibia; order Caudata; family Ambystomatidae; genus Ambystoma; species Ambystoma mexicanum. Next base: position 35,148,544 of record NC_090939.1, read on the forward strand.
CGCGTGTATTTCAGGGGTGCGCGGGAATTATCACACGCGATTTGGCTTGGTACGTGTATTACAGGGGTGCGTGGGAAGTTACACACGCGATTAGGCTGGGTGGGTCCTCACAGGTGTTCCCTGTACACCCTCGACGGCCCCTGCAGGCAGCCCACAAAACAGGGGACAACCCTGCACACCTGCTCATGTCTCCCACCACCCCCACCCCCTGCCACCATGGGCACCCTCCACCAGGCCCCCACCCATGTCTCCCACCACCCCCACCCCCCAGCAGTGCAGGGGCAGCCCCCACCAGGCCCCCACTCATGTCTCCCACCACCCCCACCCCCCTGCCAGCATGGGCACCCTCCACCAGGCCCCCACTCATGTCTCCCACCACCCCCCTGCCACCATGGGCACCCTCCACCAGGCCCCCACTCATGTCTCCCACCCCCCAGCAGTGCAGGGGCAGCCCCCACCAGGCCCCCACTCATGTCTCCCACCACCCCCACCCCCCAGCAGTGCATGGGCACCCTCCACCAGGCCCCCACCCATGTCTCCCACCACCCCACCCCCCCAGTCACCAGGGGCAGCCTCCCCCACCCCCCCAGTCACCAGGGGCACCCTCCACCAGGCCCCCACTCATGTCTCCCACCACCCCCACCCCCCTGCCACCATGTGCACCCTCCACCAGGCCCCCACTCATGTCTCCCACCACCCCTACCCCCCAGCAGTGCATGGGCACCCTCCACCAGGCCCCCACCCATGTCTCCCACCACCCCCAGCCCCCAGTCACCAGGGGCAGCCTCCACCAGGCCCCCACTCATGTCACCCACCACCCCCACCCCCCAGCCACCAGGGGCACCCTCCACCAGGCCCCCACCCATGTCTCCCACCACCACCACCCCCCAGCACTGTGGGGCACCTGCCAGCAGGCCCCCACCCATGTCCAACCCATGTCTCCCACCACCCCCACCCCCCAGCCACCAGGGGCACCCTCCACCAGGCCCCCACCCATGTCTCCCACCACCCCCACCCCCCAGCACTGTGGGGCACCCTCCACCAGGCCCCCACCCATGTCACCCACCGCCCCCACCCATCGCCCCCACCCATGTCACCCACCACCCCCACCCACCAGGGGCATCCTCCACCAGGCCCCCACCCATGTCACCCACCACCCCCACCCCCCACCCCCCAGCCACCAGGGGCACCCTCCACCAGGCCCCCACCACCCCCACCCCCCAGGGGCACCCTCCACCAGGCCCCCACCCATGTCTCCCACCACCCCCACCCCCCAGCAGTGCAGGGGCAGCCCCCACCAGGCCCCCACTCATGTCTCCCACCACCCCCACCCCCCAGCAGTGCAGGGGCAGCCTCCACCAGGCCCCCACTCATGTCTCCCACCACCCCCACCCCCCAGCAGTGCAGGGGCAGCCCCCACCGGGCCCCCACCCATGTCTCCCACCACCCCCACCCCCCAGCACTGTGGGGCACCCTCCACCGGGCCCCCACCCATGTCACCCACCACCCCCACCCCCCAGCCACCAGGGGCAGCCTCCACCAGGCCCCCATCCATGTCTCCCACCACCCCCAACACCCAGCAGTGCAGGGGCAGCCTCCACCAGGCCCCACCCATGTCTCTCACCACCCCCACCCCCCAGCAGTGCAGGGGCAGCCTCCACCAGGCCCCCACTCATGTCTCCCACCACCCCCCCAGTCACCAGGGGCACCCTCCACCAGGCCCCCACCCATGTCACCCACCACCCCCAGCCACCAGGGGCACCCTCCACCAGGCCCCCACCCATGTCTCCCACCACGCCCACCCCCCAGCACTGTGGGGCACCTGCCAGCAGGCCCCCACCCATGTCTCCCACCACCCCCACCCCCCAGCCACCAGGGGCACCCTCCACCAGGCCCCCACCCATGTCTCCCACCACCCCCAGCACTGTGGGGCATCCTCCACCAGGCCCCCACCCATGTCACCCACCACCCCCACCCCCCAGCCACCAGGGGCAGCCTCCACCAGGCCCCCACCCATGTCTCCCACCACCCCCACCCCCCAGCAGTGCAGGGGCAGCCTCCACCAGGCCCCCACTCATGTCTCCCACCACCCCCACCCCCCAGGGGCACCCTCCACCAGGCCCCCACCCATGTCACCCACCACCACCCCCACCCCCCAGCCACCAGGGGCACCCTCCACCAGGCCCCCACCCATGTCTCCCACCACCCCCACCCCCCAGCGGCACCCTCCACCAGGCCCCCACCCATGTCTCCCACCACCCCCACCCCCCAGAAGTGCAGGGGCAGCCCCCACCAGGCCCCCACTCATGTCTCCCACCACCCCCACCCCCCCAGTCACCAGGGGCACCCTCCACCAGGCCCCCACTCATGTCTCCCACCACCCACCACCCCCCACCCCCCTGCCACCATGGGCACCCTCCACCAGGCCCCCACTCATGTCTCCCACCACCCCCCACCCCCCAGCAGTGCAGGGGCAGCCTCCACCAGGCCCCCTATCACCCCCACTCCCCAGCACTGTGGGGCACCCTCCACCAGGCCCCCACTCATGTCTCCCACCACCCCCACCCCCCAGCCACCAGGGGCACCCTCCACCAGGCCCCCACCCATGTCTCCCACCACCCCCACCCCCCAGCACTGTGGGGCACCCTCCACCAGGCCCCACCCATGTCTCCCACCACCCCCACCCCCCAGCAGTGCAGGGGCAGCCTCCACCAGGCACCCACACATGTCCCCCTGCCCCCAGGTCCTGACGATACTCAATCATGGCAGTAATGGCCAGCATACCCAGCACAAACACCCAGGTAAGGATTGCATCCACCCACATAGTGAATGCAATTACATGATACAACCCCAATGGCAAGTATGTAAATGAACACATGTCCGTCACACACACATACACAATGGGCCTCATTACGGCCCTGGCGGTAAGGGGTTAACGCCAGCGTTAGCTGCGCCGACCCCTTACCGCCAACTACGAGGTCCCTTAGCGCCATGGCGCTTTTAACACCTGCTTTTAGCAGGTGTTAAAATCCATGGCGCTAAGGGACCATGGAGTTAATTACGCCACCGTAATTTACGGTGGCGTAATTAACGCCTTCCCCACTCCCATTATGCCCTATGGGGCAAAAATGGGAATGGGGAAGGGTAAATGGGGATTGGGGACTTACCGCCCCGCCGACCTCGGAATGGGGCGGTAAGTCCGCCAACCACCATGGCGTAAACTACGTTTACGCCATGGTGGTAAAGTCACGGCCCAGGCGGTAACTTACCGCCTGGGTCGTAATGAGGCCCAATGGGTGCAAGTGAATGTCAAAACCCATATCATGACATGTATGAAACCAATGAGAAAATACCACAAGTGAAAGTTGAAAAAACATGTATTAAAGATGAAAAATAAGTAAACAAATCAAACATACAACAATGGGGGTAACAAAATAAATGGTCCATGTCCGAGAACAAATGTTAAAATAAAAAAAACAAAGTAATCCAAAAACAAATGTTGTCCAAAGCAATATCATGTGGAAGGAAAATAATGAAAAACCATTTCCTGGTGCATTTCCTCATGGTGAACACAATTAATAAAAAAAAAATTTCTTCAAAAAGCAAACTATATACACGAATATTCCAGGGTCCATGAGCCCAACACCATAAATGAAACCTACTACTACCACCTAATGAAAAAAATATATACAAAAAAGTGGCCATTGTCCGAGCGGTCCAAAAAAATAAAAATTAATAAAGGAAACCTAACACTAACTAACTAAATAACTATATACAAAGGCAGCGGGCAAGTCCTGCGGCTCACTCGGTGATGTTGCTGGCCAGGGCATCATCAAACTCCATGTCGATGTCCTGGAGGCGGGACTCTGTCCTGGCCCCGAGGTCTCGCAGGGATAACCCCATGTCCAGCTCAAACTCCCTGCGAGCTTCCTCGAGGCACTCAGCCCGCCTCAACGCCCGACGCATGGAGAACTCCGCCCTGACCATGGTGAGCCGCTCCTCTTCCGCCCGCTGCCGCTCCGCACCTATCCGCTGGACCAACTGCTCCCACACGGAAGACACCACCATCCCAGGGTTGCCCTGCCCTCCGGCCGATGCCTGCCCCTCTGATCTTGATGGCCCCGAGCCATGATGCCTCCCACGTCGAGCCGCTGCTGCCTCCGACGCCACTGCCTCTGCCAGCACGACGGCATCCAGGCTGATGGAAACCACCGACGCCGTCGTGCACGTGCCCTGCCCGATGATGCTGTCACATCTCCCATCTGCTGGGGTCCAGTTGCTGTGTTGTCCACCCCTGCTGGACCTCCGACTCCCAACTGTGGCAGGGATGGGATCCCCACCGAGCTGGCTGCATTGGTCGGGGCAGGTCCACAGGGGGCCCTGGTGGCATCTGGGCCGGAAGACGGCAAGGAGAACGACTGGTGTATAGCCTGCACAGAGGAGGAGAGGGCCGCCAGATTGGACAACACATGCAGAAAACCCCCGAACATGGCCGATCCCAATTGGGCCACGTCGGCACGGTGCACTTCGGGAAGCATGCACGGCATCACAAATCACAGCCGTGCGCATCGCGACCCCCAATCAGGACCTTCTCCACACGGCCAGGGGTTCCCACGTCCGCAGGTGGAGGGGAGTCAGGTGACATGGACATCCCCTCTACCTGCGGACGGGCCTGGGACGGGGCATCCCTGCTGGTGCATGGTGGTGCACTCACAGGGTCAGGGACAGCGACATGCACAGGCCCCTCCACGGTGACCTGTGCTGCCTCCTGCCCCTGGCCCTGGACTGCACCACTTGCACCAGCAGGGATGCCCCCACCAGGCCCCATGTGTGCCCCAGTGGCGGCATCCTCCTCCTCTGTGCAAACCACCAACCTGGATGGCTCCTCACCGTCTCCCACCGTAGCAGGCCCCTGTGGGGGCTCACCCACCCCTTCCGCTGCAGCCGTGGGGGCATCCCGCCGCCTTGCTCCACAGTGCCGTCTCCGCCCTCTTCTTCACTAGCCGCTGCGTAGAGGGAGACAAAGAACACGAGCATCAGGGCACTGTACAATGGTCCCCTAGACAGGAAGCAATAGCAGATGAGCACCACTGTCAAAGTACACTTCCATCATGTCCCTCCACAACACATGGGTCAGTCCAGGCAAAACACACACAGTAACAGGCATGGTGCATGCCATGGACATTTCCATGCATGTCCAATGGACTCTTGAAACATTCAATGATATGTAACTCACATGCATCATGGCTCATGCCTATCACATGCACACACTTAACCTCAGTCACATCCATCTGGGCCCAAACACACCAAACACAGCGGATACAAGGGTAATTTGGCTGCTTCACTGAATCTGTGCATTGTCACACACATGTGTCATGCATCCATGGCATGCACAAGTCACAGACACGCAGGTCAGGCACACAGACATGGCTACCATATATGTACCTGGCATCAGCACCCATCCCTCACCCCCACCCATGTCCAGGTACAGAGACTGGCATGCTCTCATGTTCAAAATCTGCATAGGGCTCCCCATGCGGCATTTGAACACATGCAACAACCATGTGGGTCACACATCACTGGTCGCACATGCATTACCATTATGTCCCTGCACACATACATGCATACATGGCCTATGGCACACATACAGGCAGGTATCATAGAACCAGCACACCGCAACATGCCCTGTCTCACACAGTAATGCTTGGACACTTACCGCTCAACTCCAGACGACCTCCCTCTCAAGGATCTGGGCGTGGAGCGCTGGGCGTACGCGTTCCAGGACCCTCATCTGGATGGAACTCATGCGGCCCCGGCCCCCCTCCACGAGGCGCCGGGCCTTCACAAGGGTCCTGGACCTCAAGTCCTCCCAGCGCTTCTTGATCTTCTGGATGTTGCGGGTTGCCACCCCCTCCGCGTTGATGGCAACCACACAGTCGGCCCAGATCCTCTCCCGTCCTACCTTGCTGGCGCGGGACGATCCAAAGAGGGCATCATACTGCCCCAGGACATGCTCCACCAGGACACCAACTTCGGTGGCAGTGAAGCTGGTGCCCCTCTGCCCCTCTGGCCTGGGGTTGCCACTGGTGCCAGATGTGGAAGTGCCCGACATGGCAACCCCAGAGGCAGGTGTGGGTGGGCAACTGGGTCCTGGGGCTGGGCTGTGGAGCGATGTAATCCCAGTCGGGAGTCTGCAGTTCCAGCAGGGGTGGACACAGCAACTGGACCCCTGCAGATGGCTGATGTGCAGGCACCAAATGGCAGGGCACGGTGGCAGCAGGCAGGCAGCAGCAGATGGCACGTGGGAGGCTGCTCGGGCCACTGGGGGGCAGTTCTGGGCAGGAGCGTGGTCTTCCGTGTGTTTTCACGTGGCCAGCTTGATACGGAGTGATTTGGCACGTGAAAATCCGGCACGTCAGCGTGAAATCCGAGGAAAGGCCCTTAGCGCCCAAGCGCGTCAGCACGCATACGCGATTCTATTGGTCCAGAGTCCCTCAGCGCGTAAGCGCGTATGTGACGTGACCCGCACGGGTGTTCCCCACTCAGCACGTGATGACGGAGCACACGTGTAAATACTGCACGTCAGAGTGTCATCGCGTGCAATTGGACAAAAGTGCGCGTACACGCGATTGGCCTATGTACGTGTATTTCAGGGGTGCGCGGGCACTTACACACGCAAGTACGTCAGCGCACCTCTATCCCGTGGTGCGTGGGAATTTCACACGCTATTGGACTGGGAACCAGGAGTGCGCGGGTCACACGCTCGCCTAGAACACGCGCAAAGCATGAATTTGCGCACTTTAACAATAACAAGCTCAGACGCCAGGATGAAAATACCGTTCCTAGCAGCAGTGGCAGTGGGCTACCAAAGGAGGAGGAGGAGGAGGATTGTCAGGGCCAGAATATTCACACCCAGAACCAGCCTTTTCGGGATGCCTGATGACCAGGTGTATGGAAGGTACAGGTTTCCACCACACATAATACTGGACCTGGTGAGTGAGTGGGAGGATGACCTCACATCACCCACCCTGTGCTCCCAAGCACTCAGCCCCCTGGAGAAGGTCCTCAATGTACTGCACTTCTTAGCCACTGGATCATTTCAGCGGACAAGTGCCATAGTGGGTGGGGTGTCACAGGCCACCCAGTCACGCTGCCTACACCAGGTCTTGAACATCATCACTGCACGCCCATCAGTCCGCAGGCACATATACCTGCCCAAAACACCTGCAGAAAGGCATGCTGCCGCCCTGGATTTTTATGGTGTGGCACGATTCCCCAAAGTGCTAGGTGCCATCGACTGCACCCATGTGGCTCTACGCCCCCCCCAGGGCATCTGAGCACATCTATAGGAACCGCAAGCACTGGCATTCCATCAACGTGCAGGTAGTATGTAATGCCAAGGGAATCATCACCTCAGTATATGCCAACTATCCCGGGTCCACCCACGACAGCTTCATTTACCGAATGTCCACCCTATGCCGGGACCTAGAAGCTGGGCGGCATGGCGATACATGGCTGCTTGGTTAGTATGTATGCCACTGCACATGCATGCATGCATATTGGATACTGAGCAAGGTCACAACCCCACCAATGATACCAATCACCACCTCCACAGGGGACAGTGCCTACCCTCTCAGCCCCCACATGACGCCGCCAATTCGGAACCCCACCACGCCACCCGAGGTAAGATATAACACAGCCCACATTACAACCCGGGGCATAGTGGAGCGCACATTCGGAGTGCTAAAGTCACGCTTTCGCTCCCTTGACCGTTCTGGCAGGCAGCTGTTATACGCTCCCCCAGTAGTGTGCAGGATCATAGTGGCAGCATGTGTCCTGCACAACGTTGCAACACGCCGGGGCCTGGCCGTGGACATGGTGGTGGCCCCACATCCCCAACCACATGCACAGCCGCTGCGCATGGGAGGGGAAAGGGCACGGGGGGAGGCAGCCCGTACACAGCTAGTGGCTAATTACTTCACATAGTAATCACACCCCTGTGGACTGCACACTGACCTGGCACATTCCATCTGACAATCAATGATGACTCAACCTGACACTGATCCTGAATGTCTGGAGATTCAACCGTGAAAAGCATATCAGCCTGAGATTGTTCACCTGGAAGTGTTACAATGTGTGCATCCCTACCCACACACACCACCAATGCAGTTTTGTGAAGAAACACATTCAAGCAGCTAAAATGAATACCCACTTGCTAAATGCAACAAGAGGACAGTGCCATGTCACCCAACCCATCCCCAGCACCGCCACACAACACACCGTGCCATGTCATGCTATGTGCAGGTAAACAAAGTAATCCCCACAACATGACAAGTGTCGCGATGTACAGTGTCCCCAATTGAAACTTGCTACACCTGAAATGCTCACTGTAATACAGGACCAACAACAAACGAGCAGGTACTACCATTGACATGACTTCACTAATGTAATAAATCAGTAGTCTCACCACCTGGAAATGCCTGCACTCCCACCACTTCCAACTGTACAGTGTTGGCGCCATGTAGAGTTGTAGGTGCACTGCTGCCAACAAGGACCCCATCTCCAGACTAGAGGGCCTTGTGTAGACATGAGGAAGGGACCTGCAAATTGGGAGGCAGACACAGATGATGAGTTACACATCAATGCAACATGCAGTGTACAACACAACAGCAATATGCACTAGGAATGTATACACAGTATTGACTAGACAACCCACACATGTAGTGGGAGTCCAATGTCACCATGTACTTCAATGTCCCTTGGGCACACCCTTTGCAAGCCCATGGAAACGGGAAGCAGGAGGGGTGTGTGTGACTCAAACCCAGGCATCTGAACCTAATACATGACAAGCCTGCATGTGCCCAGCCACAATGCAGCGTATGCCCACAGGAACCACGGAAGCCAACAAATTGTCCCAAAAAATTGGGAAAAATATAAAAAATTAAAAAAAAATCAAAAATGGCCATTAATGGGCCCGGGGGGGTTGGGGAGGCCACCCAGGAGGTCCGAGGACAAGGTGGACACCAAAACCCACCTGTGTGGATCCTGGGGAAAAAAAACACCTCCATGGGCTCATGGCCCACACGGTTACCCTATTGTGGGAGTATCACTGCTGTCGCTATTATCACCCTGTGCAGCTGCATCCGGAGGTGGTTGCACTATGGGAGGCAGCCCACGCAAGGCCCTACTCTGTTCCTCCATGGCTGCAAGCATGCGGGTGTGGTAGGTCTCGTTCTGGAGGATGAGGGTGCGGAGGTCCCCATGCAACAACTCACGGGATGCCCGGACCTCCGCCCTCGTTGCTTGCATCTCAGCTGAGAGCGTACGGGTGAGACGCTCCAGCTGCTGTTCTGTCCTTTGGTATGTTGAAGCCTCAAGCTCAACAAGAGTCGTCCTGAGTTGATGTAGCTCCTGCCTCAGGGCTTCCCTGTGGCCGTGGGACTCTATGGAGATGGCCTCCTGCAGAGTCACCAGTGCCGCCCGCCTGTCCCTGTTGGACGCCAACATGTCCTCCCTGTGTGACTGGCAGATGGAGTCGGTTGCCTGCTCTAGTCGCTCCATCAGCCTTTCAGGGGGGACAATGGAAGTGGCCACCCTATCCATGGCCTGAGCCATCATCTCGGATGATGCTGCCTGTTGGGTAGCCATACCGTAAATGGATTGCTCCCATGCGGTATTGCCAGGTGGCGTACGGCCACCACGTCGGCGGGCACCACACCTGTCTGGGGCAAGGCGGACTGCGCCTTGCTGTGCCGGCACTGCCTGAGGCTGCAGGACTGCATTCCCCCTCTGATCTGCTGGCCCAGGAACAGGATCAGATGTCGCGGAGTGTGACCCTGCATCCGTAACCACCAAAGGCCTAGCTGCCAACACTGACATCCCCATTGAGGGTACTGACCCTGGTGCAGGTGGGTGGGACAGAACAGAATCCCTCCCTGGAACACTCACCTGCGACGGCACGTAGGTCTCATCATCCGAATCAATAGCTGAGTACAGCTCGGGGGAGTTGCAGCCAGAGACACCCCTTGAGAGCACGACCTGCAGCACTTGTGGGTTCTCACCCACCAGCACACCACGTCCCTCACTGGTGGATGGTCGGCCCTCGGACCCCTCCTGGCTCTGCACCATCTCCACAACCCCAGCAGTATCAGGTGCGTCTTCCCCTGCAAAGACATAATAACAAAGAAATGGAAACAGCCATTAGCACCATGGCACACAATGAGGGCTGAGAAGCAAGAGAACCAGTACTTGATTGACACATGTCCCACATGACTAAGACCCTCCCATGCATGCACCCTCACTGCGTATGAAGGGCAGGCAAATGGCACACATTGATGACACAAAGATGGAAGAAGAACACATTTTTTGCATGCTGCCTGGCAGTGGCATCACACATTGGCCTGTGATTGCCAGGTGACACACACATGCCAACACACAGATGGCATGTACCATTGCTATTGAGTGAAGATGGAGAGGAGGGCAGCACTTATTCATTCAGTCCAGTTCCCGCAAGCAATAGTTTTTCTAATTCAAACAGGTCTGATTTTTCACCTGGAGCTGCCAGTCCAATATGGTCCAATTGCACAGGGACATGTGTGAACATATGATATCCAGGTAACAAAGTCACTCCACTTTACCATAGCCATGCCAGACATGTGACTAGAGGACTGAGGAATGCCTAGTATAAGTGGTGGAATGCAAACAATCTGTCTGAATGAACATAGAAAAATAAGCAACAATTTTGTGGCAAGGTGACACTTCAAGGGCAACTGGGGTGCTGTTGGGCTAGATGTCTACTGTTGGCAGAAGGGATACTGCAATGGCCATATGCAGCTGCGCAGGATGTATTGCATGAAGCACATGGCTGACCCATACGACTCAGGCGCACACACTCACCTGGCACACAGATGCCCTCACACACACACCATGCACATGGATGACACACACATGCATGTGCACTCACCGGACAATGCCTCGTAATCAGGCAGATCTCCCACGCCTTGGATCTGTTCCGTAGGTCCCAGCGACTGACTCATGTGGAGTGAGTTCCATGTCTAATACTGGAGACCCACCTCCAGTCACTAGAGTTGCGGCATGACTTGAGGCCAGCTTCTTCTTTGCCCTGCGCTTTAGGTCATTCCAGCGCTTATAGCAATCATTGGCTGTGCGCCTCACGATTCCAAGGGCACTTACGATGTCCGCAACGGTCTGCCAGTGTGCCTGGCGTTGTGCAGGTGTGGTCTTGGATCCAGCAACAATGACCATCTCGTTATCATGTCCGGACACATACTCGACAAGTGCATTCAGTTCGTCATCCGTGAAGCTGGGCTTCCTCGACGGGCCGGACTGTGTAGCCGTGTCTGGGGCATCAGCCTGTGCCGGACGAGCACTATTCCTCTTCCGCTTGGAAGGTGGTGGTGATCCTGAGTGTCCTGCGCCGCTCTGGACACTAGGGGCAGGAGCCCTGGTGGGCTCTGTATCAGGTGTGTGGGATTGCACACTCAGCATGGGAGTTGGTGCAGGCATTGGCTCAAGTGTAATGGTGTCAGGGGGAATGTCAGCAGGATGGACTAGGACCGACACTGTCCTGGCTGGGTGTGTGAGAGCTGGGGTGGATGGAGCCGCAGCTGCCCCTGCAGCCTCTCCGCCCTGCCTACTTGGGGCAGCAGATGACCTTGCTGCCCCAGATCCACGTGGCATGATGGCATCAACGTGCACCAGCGCACGTGTCGTAGCCCTGCTGACCTGGAAGTCAGCCATGGAGTCAGCCAGGTCTGGTGCCACAATGGGCTGGTCTAACAAGGGCTGAGCATGGATGGTGTCAGCCACATCAGCCTCAACGGGAGGGAGGGATTTGGGGGGGGGGGATTATGGGTGCCCTTGACTGGTCCTCCACACATGGGGGGACAGGCTCACCCTGCAAGTTATGACCACGTCCCCTACCGGATCCACCACGGCCACCACTTGTGGCTCTTCCACCTTTGCCACCCTTACGGAATCCTCGCCTCCCAGCCATGGCACTGATATTAATGTGCGTATGGGAGTGGCTGTAGACTATTGTCCTGGGCAATTGGAGGTCAAAGGGGTTGGGTACCAGATGGTAATTGTACCCTAGTGCTCTAGCAAGGCTGAATGTAACCCCTGGGGAAAGATGACGGGTCACGCAACGCACAGGAGGCCCAAAAAAGGGAGATGACGTGCACGCAACCCCTCCTAGACCACGTGTGCAGAAAGAAAAACCTGCACTACGCTGTGGCACCCAGTAACACAAGAATGAACGTATGCGTGTCACACGCAGCCAAGAATGACCTCTGAAGGGGTAGGCTACACACGGGGCAAGCACAGATGTTATATACGTGCGTGACTCACCGTCTGCCAGGTAAAAGAGCGTGAAAAATGAGCGTGTTTGGTTGGCAACACCCCCGCCAAAAGAAGATATGTACGCTGTCTGAGGAGACAGGACAACAGTAGAAGGGAACACTGTTTGAGGGAACAGGCCCAGGTAAACCAGTACAAGAGAAAAAAGAGAAAAAGCTGTCAGAGGTAACGGGGAGTACGAACTGGAAACGCTGTGAAGTAAATCGCGTGTGAAACGACAAGAAGTACAGAATTCACCCACTCGCTCTCCACGAAAAGCACGTACAAGGAATTGGTGTTCTACACGTACCTTATATGCAGGCCCACACGTACAGCGTCACTTACGCGGCGTGTACGTGCTAGGCCCATTCCCACCAATTACACGCTTTGACACTTCTGCGTGTAGGTCCATTTTCACCAATTACACGCTTTGACACTTCTGCGTGTAGGTCCATTTTCACCAATTACACGCTTTGACACTTCTGCGTGTAGGTCCATTTTCACCAATTACACGCTTTGACACTTCTGCGTGTAGGTCCATTTTCACCAATTACACGCTTTGTAACTTCTGCGTGTAGGGCTATTTCCACCAATAACACGCTTTGAGACTCGGACGTGTCACGCAACTTATTCCTACGCGTGCACGTGACTTCATAGACGCGCATACGCTGGTGACGCGTTTACGCGCTAAGGGCCTTTCATCGATTTACACGCAGACGTGTGGGATTTTCACGTGCAAAATCACTCCGTATCAAGCTGTCCACGAGTACACACACGAAAGACCACGCTCCTGCCCAGGAGGCCAAATTACTGCCCCCCCAGAGCCCTGAGCACGCTCCCACCTGCCATCTACTGCTGCCTGACTGCCTGCTGCCCACGTGCCCTGCCATTTGCTGCCTGCACATCAGCCAGGGGTGCTGTTGCTGTGACCACCTCTGCTGGAACCAAAGGCTCCCGACTGGTTTTCCGTCGCCCCACAGCCCAGCCCCAGGACCCAGTTGCCCACCCACTCCTGCCTCTGGGGTTGCCATGTCGGGCACTACAACATCTGGCACCAGTGGCAACCCCCGGCCAAGGAGGCAGAGGGGCACCAGCTTCAGTGCCAGGGAAGTTGGTGTCCTGGTGTAGCATGTCCTGGGGCAGTATGATGCCCTCTCCGGAAGGTTGCGCGCCGACAAGGAAGGACGGACTCGGATCTGGATGGACATCGTGACTGCCATCAACGCGGAGGAGGTGGCAGTCCGCGACTACGAACGTGTCAGGAAGCGCTGGGAGGACTTCAGGTCCAGGACCCTCAACAAGGCCCGGCGCCTCATGATGGCAGCAGATGCTAAGGGGCGGGCGGGGCCACTTGTCGAAGATCAGATGAGTGTCCTGGAACGCATATCCCCAGCGCTCCACATCCAGGTCCTTGAGAAGCAGACTCGTCTGGAGTCAAGCGGTAAGTGTACATGCATTCTGATTGTAAGCTGTGCGTGTGGTGGTGTGCCAGGAGTGTGCAGGTTGAACATGTATTTTTATGTGGCCAAGTAGGGGGTGTGTACAGGGCCGTGAGGGTGACACATGCGAGGGGTCTCATGTGTGACACATGGATGGTGCTTGTGTGTGTGGCCTTGCATGGCACAGGATGTGGAGGTATGATTGTCAGGTGTGACATGGATGTCAATCGAGACACTGCGACAGTTGGTGGAGGTGTACACATGCATGCAGGTTTGGTGTTGTGTGTGCATGTGTGGTGTACTCCCTATGTTGCATGTGATGTGTGGATGACCTTTGGCTGCCCATGCTGTTGTATGTGAATGGATGGTGCTGGCTGTTGCATTATGGCTGTGGTATGGCTCATGTGTGCAAATTGAAATGGCATGTGTGTTGGGGATTGTGATGCCATGTGTGAGGTTTACCAATGCCACTCATGTATAACTGTCATGTGTGTATGAGTCCATTTTACAGTGCCCTGATGCCTGTGTTTTCTTTCTCCCTGTCTGCAGCGTCAACTGATGAAGAGGGCGGAGAAGGTGCTGTGGAGCACAGCGGCAGGGGTCGCACCACCAGCCGGAGACGCAAGGCCCGGATCCCCTCCCAAGTTGTGATCTCGTCGGGGAGTGAGGAGTCTGGTGCCACCTCCCAGGCCGCAGCTGGCGAGGGGAGGTCCAAGAGGCGGAGGTCGGAGTTGGACTCCTCGGCAGCAGAAGGGGCAGCTGGGACCCCACAGGGCCCAACGGGGGAAGATGGCACGGAGTCATCCAGGTTGGTGGGGGCCTGGTGGAGGGTGCCCCTGGTGGCGAGGGTGATAGGGGACATGAGTGGGGGCCTGGTGGAGGCTGCCCCTGCACTGCTGGGGGGTGGGGGTGATAGGGGACATGGGTGGGGGCCTGGTGGAAGCTGCCCCTGGTGGCGGGGGAGTGGGGGTGATAGGGGACATGAGTGGGGGCCTGGTGGAGGCTGCCCCTGCACTGCTGGGGGGTGGGGGTGATAGGGGACATGGGTGGGGGCCTGGTGGAGGCTGCCCCTGCACTGCTGGGGGGTGGGGGTGATAGGGGACATGGGTGGGGGCCTGGTGGAGGCTGCCCCTGCACTGCTGGGGGGTGGGGGTGGTGCGAGACATGGATGGGGGCCTGGTGGAGGCTGCCCCTGGTGGCGGGGGGTGGGGGTGGTGGGAGACATGGGTGGGGGCCTGGTGGAGGCTGCCCCTGGTGGCTGGGGGTGGTGGGAGACATGAGTGGGGGCCTGGTGGAGGCTGCCCCTGGTGGCTGGGGGTGGTGGGAGACATGGGTGGGGGCCTGGTGGAGGCTGCCCCTGGTGGCGGGGGGGTGGGGGTGGTGGGAGACATGGGTGGGGGCCTGGTGGAGGCTGCCCCTGGTGGCAGGGGGGTGGGAGAAATGGGTGGGGGCCTGGTGGAGGCTGCCCCTGGTGGCGGGGGTGGTGGGAGACATGGGTGGGGGCCTGGTGGAGGCTGCCCCTGGTGGCTGGGGGTGGTGGGAGACATGGGTGGGGGCCTGGTGGAGGCTGCCCCTGGTGGCGGGGGGGTGGGAGACATGGGTGGGGGCCTGGTGGAGGCTGCCCCTGGTGGCAGGGGAGTGGGGGTGGTGGGAGACATGGGTGGGGGCCTGGTGGAGGCTGCCCCTGGTGGCTGGGGGTGGTGGGAGACATGAGTGGGGGCCTGGTGGAGGCTGCCCCTGCACTGCTGGGGGGTGGGGGTGATAGGGGACATGGGTGGGGGCCTGGTGGAGGCTGCCCCTGCACTGCTGGGGGGTGGGGGTGATAGGGGACATTAGTGGGGGCCTGGTGGAGGCTGCCCCTGGTGGCTGGGGGTGGTGGAAGACATGAGTGGGGGCCTGGTGGAGGCTGCCCCTGCACTGCTGGGGGGTGGGGGTGGTGGGAGACATGGGTGGGGGCCTGGTGGAGGCTGCCCCTGGTGGCGGTGGGGTGGGGGTGGTGGGAGACATGGGTGGGGGCCTGGTGGAGGGTGCCCCTGGTGGCGGGGGAGTGGGGGTGATAGGGGACATGAGTGGGGGCCTGGTGGAGGCTGCCCCTGGTGGCGGGGGGGTGGTGGGAGACATGGGTGGGGGCCTGGTGGAGGCTGCCCCTGGTGGCAGGGGAGTGGGGGTGATAGGCGACATGAGTGGGGGCCTGGTGGAGGCTGCCCCTGCACTGCTGGGGGGTGGGGGTGGTGGGAGACATGGGTGGGGGCCTGGTGGAGGCTGCCCCTGGTGGCGGGGGAGTGGGGGTGATAGGGGACATGAGTGGGGGCCTGGTGGAGGCTGCCCCTGCACTGCTGGGGGGTGGGGGTGATAGGGGACATGGGTGGGGGCTGCCCCTGCACTGCTGGGGGGGTGGGGGTGGTGGGAGACATGGGTGGGGGCCTGGTGGAGGCTGCCCCCTGGTGGTGGGGGAGTGGGGGTGATAGGGGACATGAGTGGGGGCCTGGTGGAGGCTGCCCCTGCACTGCTGGGGGGGTGGTGGGAGACATGGGTGGGGGCCTGGTGGAGGCTGCCCCTGGTGGCTGGGGGGTGGTGGGGGACATGAGTGGGGGCCTGGTGGAGGCTGCCCCTGGTGGCGGACGGGTGGGGGTGGTGGGAGACATGGGTGGGGGCCTGGTGGAGGGTGCCCCTGGTGGCTGGGGGTGGTGGGAGACATGAGTGGGGGCCTGGTAGAGCTGCCCCTGGTGGCTGGGGGGTGGGGGCCTGGTGGAGGCTGCCCCTGGTGGCGGGGGGGTGGGGGTGGTGGGAGACATGGGTGGGGGCCTGGTGGAGGGTGCCCCTGGTGGCGGGGGGGTGGGGGTGGTGAGAGACATGGGTGGGGGCCTGGTGGAGGCTGCCCCTGCACTGCTGGGGGGTGGGGGTGCAGGGGGACATGAGCAGGTGTGCAGGGTAGTCCCCTGTTTTGTGGGCTGCCTGCAGGGGCCGTGGAGGGTGTACAGGGAACACCTGTGAGGAGCCACCCAGCCTAATCGCGTGTGTGACTTCCCACGCACCCCTGTAATACACGTACCCAGCCAAATCGCGTGTGATAATTCCCGCGCACCCCTGTAATACACGTACCCAGCCGAATCGGTGTGAAACTTCCTGTGTACCCCTGTAATACACGTACCCAGCCAAATCGCGTGTGATAATTCCCGCGTACCCCTGTGATACACGTGCCCTGCCTAATCGCGTGTAGAACCTCACACGTACCCCTGTAATACACGTACCCTGGCCAATCGCGTGTATAACTTCACGCGTACCCCTGATATGCACGTTACCCACTTTGCGTTCCTCGTTTGTCAGCCCTGTAAACTGGTCCAGGGTTAGCGCATCCCTTTGCGATGATTTAGCGATTTTGATGGCTTTTCCTTGCGCGAGGGCGTTCTTGGGGGCGTTACTGGCGCTGCTGCAGAGTCGCTGCGATACTCTGCGCCACGGCTGGTTTGGGAGCCTAAAATCCATGAATACGCTGTGCGCGGAAATCGGTTTTAGCGCACGTGCCTGGCGCAGACAATCGCACGCGGACACTCTGCGCCAGCCGCTTGCGACACTTTTCTGCGAAATTCTATGAATTACCCTGTTAATGGCCAGACGAATGTCAAACAATTCATAATGTGCGCTGAAAACCTAACCATATGAGCACATGCTTTTTTAATGAGCAGGTGAGTATGTTGAGACCATACTTCAGAAATGGCAGTATGGTTCCCCTAGTCACATCTGGAAGACCACCGACCATACAGATGAGTAATTAGGGCAGTAGGCGTGCGGAGGCCATGAGAAATTCTGTATGCGTCTTTGAGAGTGTAGGAGTTTGGTGAATTTGAGATGAATCAGGAATGTGGAAATTCAGTTAATTGGCTAACATTGCCTTCTTTTTGGAGAGTGGAGACAGGGAGGGCAGATGACATTCCAGAAATGTAGAACATCATGCACCATGAATGTGGTTGACATTCTTTAACAATCAATGGCCTGGTGTCATGTTATGTTGACTTACATTTGTATATCCCCTCATGTCACAGGTTATGACATCAAAGCTGTACATCGATAAGCTTATTTGCCTGGTTTGTTCCAAGGTCTGAAAGTTAAGGGGTCAAAGAAGTCAAAGGGGGTGGGCACCTCCCCAAGCTTGTGTAAGGTGGACACAGAAGAGGTTCACAGGGGATCCCCAGACAAAGCTCACAGGGTCACTGCACTAAGGCAGGGGGCAGTCATAGGAGCCCTTGTGCACAAGCCAATGACACCTAGAAGAGGGGGACAGGCACAACCTTTGGAGAACCCTAAATATGGGAAGAATAGTCACAGGGTCTATCCCATGTTATTAGCTAGACCCAAACATTCCTCAAGGAAGTCTATGCCGTTCCCTTCATGTGAATGGTCCTGCAGCATTCTGGTATCACCGGCGGGTGTTAGGGGAATCAGCATTGCTAGCAAATGAGGTTAGCATGGCTAATGACTCCAGCAGGGTTTGCAAGATGCCTATAAACAGAAGTGTTGTTCGTGAATCACCCATGAGCACAAGAGCAGTTCACTGGATGCCCACGAGTGGGATTTGTGAGATGGAAGCAACAAAAGAAAGTTGTGCTTAACCAAAACATTTAAGGAAATCAGCTTATGCATATGTATTCTGCTAAGGGACAGTAACTTCTCTCTCACTAGCTCAGCAGGAGGTATTTGTTTAACCCTTTAAGTGCCATGGGTATTTTCTCCCAGTGCCAGGGCCTTTTTTGGTGATTTCGGTATGTGGCCATTCCAATGGCTTGTAACTTTCTTGTTACATGAGATATCTTGGCCAAATTTGGTTCCTTTTTTTCCCCAGTTACAAAAAAAAAGGGCGAAAATGTTTTTTTTCAGAAAATGCCAATAAAACAATGTACAAAGAAGCCTGTGGTTTTTTCTTAGTAAGAGCTAGGAACGAATGGTTTGCTGTGCCGAGTTCCCCGATTTCCTGGCTTTCAAGAACAGGTTGAGTGGAAACGAAAAAAAATTATTTTGATGAGGTTATCAACCGTTTTGTGAGAGGTAGGCGATTTTGGCCATTTTTGCCAATTGGACATGCATGGACGGAATGGAAGAAAGGAAGAAAAGGGTAGGAAAGCCGAATTGGAGGACATAAAGGCATATATTTCTGAAAAAAAGACAAAATTCCAAGTTTAGCAAGGGGTGATTTGCGTAGGTCCGGCAATAACTAGGTAGGGGAAACTGCCATAGATTGGGGGAAAAGCGGGAAAATGACCGGAAAAAAAGGTATGTGTTGGACATGGTTGGCTTGGTACGGCAATGGCTTCTATGAATTTTGAGAAAGGCAATGCTCTGCTACATTCCCCCGACTCTTGCAGTTAGGAGAGCACACATTTTTTGTAGTGTTTTACAAAACAAGCAATACCACAAGCCAAACACTGAGCCATGGTACATAGGAGTTTTACGCTCACGGCCTGAACAGACACACTTTGCATGTGTAAATCGGGTAAACCAATGTGGTGAGGAAGGGCAAGCATACATTTTCTGAAAGAGCACAGGCAGACCTTTTCAAGGGTAGGTGACTTGTGCAGGTTACAAAAGTGTATGGTGGCTAAAGCAGCGACTAAATGTAGGTCACATTTGGGAAATGAATGGGTTGTGTGACAAAGGGCAACAGCAAATGGGTCAAAATGTTATGAAAACCACAGAAACACAACACATGGCCTACCGTCCCGCATTCCCACAGGTGTCCCGATGAAAACAGTACCTCACATGTGTGGGTGCACCTACATGGCTGCCAATGGAAATGCCTAAAACCCAAGTAACCCCAAGTCTGTTGCTATTTCAGACGCTCTGCCGACCCGTACAACATACCGATATGAGCCTCGGGTGTCCAAGCCACCAAGGAAAACAGGGAACCCCATGTATTTCCGAAAAGAGGACACCCCTGGGAATCCGCAGAGGTATGATTAATTTATTACCCAGACACCCCAGCAAAGTCCAAAATATGGGGAAAAAAATGCATTTTCCGCACATTTCGCTCGGCTCACCCATCGAAACACGCCCCCAACAACACATGGCCTACCATCCCGCGTTCCCACAGGTGTCGCAATGAAAACGGTACCTCACGTGTGTGGGTGCACCTACCTGGCCCCCATAGGGGAAAGCCTTAAACACAAGTAACCCCAAGTCTGTTTTCAGACCAGAATTTCAGATGCTCTTCCGAACGGCAAAACATACAGATATGGGCCTCGGGTGTCCAAGCCACCAAGGAAAACAGGGAACCCCATGCATTTCCGAAAAGAGGACACCCGTGGGAATCCGCAGAGGTGTGATTTGCGCACATCGCCCCAGATATTTTTACCCAGACACTCCCGCAAAGTCCGAAATGTGGGGGGGGAAAAAGTGCATTATACGCACATTTCGCTCGGCTCACCCATCGAAAAACGACCCCAACACATGGCCTACCGTCCCGCATTCCCACAGGTGTCCCGATGAAAACGGTACTTCACATGTGTGGGTGCACCTACCTGGCCGCCAAGGGGAAAGCCTAAAACACAAGTAACCCCAAGTCTGTTTTCAGACCGGAATTTCAGACGCTCCGCCGACCGGCAAAGTGTGATATTTGGTGGGAAGAAAAACACAATGTTCACTTTGTCTGGGGTTCTGGGTAATAAATTCTGGGCCGCTTCGCGCAAGTGAGACCTCTGCGCATTCCCACGGGTGTCCTCTTTTGGGAAATGCATGGGGTTCCCCGTTTCCCTTGCTGGCTTCGACACCCTACGCCCAAATCTGTAGGTTGCCCACATGAACAAATTGTGCTGTGGCGAATGGCTTGGGGTTACCAGCGGGTTACCCTTTTGCGCCCCCGGTAGGTGCACCCACACATGTGAGGTACCTTTTTCGTAGGGACACCTGTGGGAACGCGAGAAGGTATGACATCTGTTGTTGGCGACGTGTTTCGGTGAGTGGACACAGGGAAATGTCTCTGAAATTGGCTGGAAATGAAGACAATTCTCAGACATTTCCCTCTGGTGTCCTAATCTTCATCCACTATCTATGCTATTGTATTTGTAACTTTAAAAAAATCACCAAAGTTTGTGCAAAAAACCAGCGAAAACTAGTTATTTTTAAAAAAAGACAAGAAGCTAGGTACTTGAAAAAATAATTGACGCAAGTAATGAAGTGCACAAGCACATCTCAGTGATTTCTGCACATTTTAAAGCTCATACACAATTTACAAAGGCTTTGCTTTTAAAATGTGCAGAAAACCGAGGCAGCCCCATGCACCTGTTTTGAATAACCACAGGGGGGCGCCCTATCATACAACTTTTTAAAGTGCGACAGCAGAGGTATGGACTGCTGCTCTCGCTTGCATTTCTTTTACTCAAACAGGATAGAAATGCTTTTTTGATCGCATTTTACAGTGACCAGACCCTTAAGGGCCCACCACGGTAAAATGTGTTGGAAGCATGTCGAATATTATTGGCCAGAGAGCGCTTCCGTCACCAACGCATTCAAGACGCTGGACAGCGCATCATTTACACTACAGCCCAGCCTCGTGGAAATGCTCAGGTTACCTTTGAAAACAAAGTGACCTGCTCATTTCCAAAAATGGGTCATCTAAAAATAGAATATCCTCGGGTCTATTTTAGAAGCCCCATTTTTTAAGGATCTGGGACAAAATTTACATTTTAAACAAATGAAACAATAGGCACAATATGAAACAGAAAGGAGAGAGAGAGAGGATGGGGGTCGGTCAGATGGGGAGTGATGGACAAGAAAGCAGAGGTAGAGCAGTGGTTAAGATGGGAGAAGCAGTGGTCAAGAGAGCAGAGAGGCTACTGTGGGAATGGTGGGCCAGAAAGCAGAGGGAGCAGTTACCAGAAAGAGACAGCAAGCAGCAGATTGGGAGAAAGGATGAGAGAAGAGTCTGATAGAATGGGAGAAAGCATGCAAGATGCAGAAGCAAGAAGGAATGACATACTGCAGGAGGAATTGGGGCGCGTAAGGTGCGAGTATGATTTGGAGTGTGCAGGGACTGGGAAGTACTTGGCAGTGTTTGAGCATGTGAGCATATGCATGACTGAGCGAGAGGTTCGGGAGTGTAAGTTGTGATGGGAAATTGGTGAGTGTGAGGGGTGTTGGTGAGAGGCATGTGGCTGTTTGGAGGGATTGGGGAACGTAGAAGGGAAATATATTCACCATTATAACCGATACTTATGAATACAATAATATTAAATAGACACGCACATTAAACCAAAAAAGTAGCACACAACAAAGACTGTTCTTTCAGACCAGGGACATCTGGGGCTCTTGTGTACCTACCTTAATATGTAGATCTTCAGTGTAAGAAGCCGACAGGATAGTCCCAGAGAATCCATGTTTGTCCATCCTTTTTTAAAAAATTATTTGGTTGAAAACAAAAGAAAATTCAACCTTTAATAAATTACAACCACTAAAATACATTCTGAAAATGCATTCTTAAAATACGTTATCAGTGCAATATTAGAAAGTTCCAAACACATTTACGTTATACAATAAAACGTTTTCCAATCAGAACATATAAAAGAAAATTCAAAATCAGAGCCTAATCAATACGGTCCAATAAAAAGTCTAATCTCAGCGGTTTGATAAATCCTGTCACAGCAGTTACAGTGGAAGTGGTTCATACTGCCAAACACGATGTCCATATCTGGTCATCTGCATGAACTGCTCTGAAATATAAGAACTTTATGAAGTTTACAGAACGTAAACTAGATAATTGCTTACAGTGCATCAACCAGTGTTTTACTGTCTCACACCCCGAGTTACAAAATCGACAAAACAATCAGCGTCTAGAATGCCATAGTGTGACAGTATTTGCTTTGAAGAAAGAAAGTTCCAGCAAAAGCAAAGAAAAGTTAGCTGTATAAATCTATCGGGGTAAATACTCAGGAAAGGTGGTAAAACTCCAATTTTTTTGTGTTCCCCCTGCAAGTGCGACAATGAAGTGTAAGAGTGGAGAGAATCCTGCGTGTTGATCCAATCATGCTTATATAAGGTCAGTTTCACTCTCCCAGGCAGTTGGCTCAGTTCGCTTGTTGAGCTCCCAATGTGTATGGTTTTGCCTGACAAGGGGTACTCGCCTTCTTTAATGCAACATGTTGTATCCCCTGTGTCAACCATGAATGAAAATGTTTGTCAACCTACCTGCATGCCTATCTGGGGTTATTCTTCCGGATTGGTGGTAACTGACAGGACATATGAGAGATAGATCCCTGTGGGCTGTCCTACTCTTGCTACATATTAGCACCAGGAAGCGCAAAAGGATTCCCTCCAAAACACTTGCTCCAGTGTAATGAGTGACTGTTCCTTGGTGTAAAGGATTTTTCTCCCATGGTGCATGTGCTGGCATGGTCAATTGAATAACATAGGTTTGTGCAGCCAGTCACTGGGTTCTGTTCAACCCGTGCCTACTGCCATTGCACGGAGCCTGGAGCATATGGCATGGTCAGGGATTGCATTTGCTGAGCGCCTACATAAAAATAATGTGGTCTGCCTCTGCAACCTTGACACGTGTCCAAGCCTTTCGCATGACCAACACTCGATTCCATAGTTCTTTCCATTTGGCCCATTAAGCTGGGGCCCCTTTCCTCTGAACCTGCCACATGACCCATTTCCTTGTGAAAATCCTCTCATTTGCCTTGGACCAGGAGCATACCCGTCCATCCAATCTTGCGTCATACCTGATTCCCCATGTCCCTCCATAGAGCTGGTAATCACTGCTCATTCCCAACAGATTTTCGCTAGCTTTTTCTGGACCATCTTGCCTCTGCCTTTTGTGCCTGCTCTACTCTCTCCTTTTCCTTCTCTGGTGTCCTTTTACAAAAATGCACAATGTGTGCCTGGATTTCCAGCCACCTCTTGGCCTCTATCCCTACTGCTTTATCTAGATTGTGCTGGACTTCCTTAGGAAGTCCCTTCATTAGCATGTGGTAATAAATCCCCACATTCTTATCCCATGCGTCTCCATTCTCTGCCCCCCACAACTCCTGAATTAACTGGAGGTGTGCAGCAGGATCATCCTCCAACTTCGTTTGGCTAAAATAGACTTTTTACCAGGTGTATTGAATACATAATTTGCAGAGCACCCCACACCTGCGCCCTGTAATTATGAAAGGCTGCTCCATCGTGGGTATTTAACTCCATCCAACTGAATTCACGGATACCCCGCTCTCCCCCAAAGCACATCTCACCGTTCCTGCATTAGTAAGCTTTGCATGTCTCCAATGCCAACGTTACACAAGCAGCGTTTCTCGAACGACGTTCCCGCCCCTACAGTAAGCAGGGGCAGTAGTGTCTTCATCAAATTATTCCGGTCCATATGTGACCACGGGGCATAATACGCCCTTCCCTGAACCTTCTGGAGCAACGGAAACTGAGTTATCCCTGCTTTTACTAGGGCTTCCCCCATCTCTCCCCTACTACGCAGTATGGCCATGCAAGTACCACAGTGTCATGTTAATGTTAAGGATATTTGTACTGCGCACTATCACCACCGGAGTGGTCCCCTGGCGCTCTGAAAAAGGGAGAGTGGGGGGCATGGGGGAGTTAGTGGTAATGAGCTAGAAAAGTGCAAGATAGCAGTGTTGGCGGCCTCAGCCCGGTGGGTCAGTTGGCTGGGCTTGGGTGTTTTACGGTCGGTTGTCGTGTGCTGTTGTGCAAGTCTATGTGCGGTTTGTTTTGTTGTTGCAGTGTAGTGAAGTTTGTGCAGTTTGCTGTGTTTAAGGCTTGTGGTTGTGTTTGGTTAGCGTTTGAGAGGTGTATGCAGAGGGATGAAATTATTAGTGGATTGGTTAGTTGGCATAGCTGTGCTTGCAATTATGTCTGGGTGTGGTGCCTGCTATCATTCACTATTCCATCTAAGTGTGGCACATGCTAAGATTCATAATCCGGTCTAGAAGTGACGCAAGCTAAGGTTGAGAATTCCATCTAAGTGTGGCACATGCTAAGATTCATAATCCTGTCTAGATGTACTCTATGTCGCTGCTATTGGAGCTGGGACTGCCACACCCCGCTCAACATCCAATTCCCATTTCACTTTCGTCTCCTACTCCTGTTATCGCTTCCCCTGACATTTCTAACAGCATGGAAGCATACTCTGCAACACAGTGGGGTGCCGGGTCCCGTTCTTCCATGTCTCCAACTTTCTTCCTCTACGTCCTTGGTCTGTCTATTCATTTATTTCCACTCTTCACTTCTCTGCCGCAGTAACAGCACTACCTCTTCCTTTTCTAGCCTCAGCGCTTCTACCAATTTTTTTCGGCCCTGTGACTCTACTACCATTCACAGCCTATTCTGGTGGTAAAAGGCAGTCTCCCCTTTCTCCCTCATTCTCAGCCCTTCATCTACTCTTCTAGCTGCCGGTCTCTCTCTCTTGTTCCTCCACTCTTAATCTCTATGCTAACCCAGCAGCCGGGAAGTTATTCCCTTACAACTCTCCATTCTCAACCTTCCTTCAGCCCTAACCCTTGAAGGAGTTTTCCTTCCACTTTCCTCAACATCCCATTTTCTAGGAACTGTTGCTGGTGGAGGCGTTACCTGTGTTCGTCTCGCAACCACTGGAGAAAATGAAGATTTGAACTAAGGGTCTGTGTACCTTTATGTGGGTGATAAAGGATAGCACTCATATGGGGGCGGTGCTCAAGGAATTCCCACCCTCCTTTTTTTTGGCTCTTTCTCTGACATTTTAACATTTTGACCCTTCCAACCTTTTCCATACATCCTCCATAACTGTAAGATGTTTAACCACTTCTCTAACTTCAAACCATTGTGCCTTCTAGTTGAAAAGGGAATGCAGGTTTTCCAATATACCCTTATCATTGGTTCCCCTCAGTAGGCCAAAGAAGGGAGTATTTTACCTGTAGTTTCCCACAGCCATTCCTGAGGATACTTTCAAATCTTCACTGTGTAGCCAGCAAGTACCTCACATAAACGATTCAGTGGAGTCCCCATACTCCAACCCAATTTGCCCAAAAATAACACTGAAGCAGAACCTGCGGCACAATATGTCTACCCAAGAATGCTCCCTTTTCCCCCTTCACAATTTCATAGCCTCCCCCACACTCACTCACCTTTACCGCAATCATTGCACTAAACTACTTACTTTAATTATACTTCTCATTCATACACAAAAGACAGCATCTTTATCCAAAAAACACTCACCTGCCAATATCTAAGAGTCATCTCCTTCACTTGAGCATAGGAGCGCAATGTTTTCCACTCCCAACACTGCTGCTCTCGCTCTCTTCATTACTAGTATGGTATTCTTGACTACAATACCGTCTTTTCCTGACTACAGGAAGATTGCCCTCACTACTTCGACCAACCAAGAAATGCAAAGTGAGGGCTCCATCCATACACACAATACAAATGAAATATGGCACCCGTAAACCTCTTTTTCACTGGGCACGGAAGACTGGTCCCTGCAGAGAGTCGCCACAGCAGAGTTGTGCAGACAGGAGACCCCCACCCCCCCAATGTCTCGGAAAGCCTGGTGTCCCTTCGTGGTCACCAAAAGTGGGGATGGGCCTCTAATCGCCTTAACCCAAAGCTGGCTCACCACTTTAGAAGCAAGTGCACATTTGTACGTAAAGTAAGTTTATTGTACAATCGTCTGGGGAGGGGCTAGATGGCGCTGTATAGTCAAACTAAACCAATCCTTCCCGAACCACACAAGTGGACACATTATATACATTTTTGAAAGATAAAACGTTCCCATATATATTATTACAAGCCACCCCCCACATGTGATTTGTCAAGACATATACAGAAGAAATCCAATCTTTCTCCAATTGCCCCGTTCTCATTGGTCACAATAGTCTAACTACCATCTTCAGCTCAAGTGTACAACACACCCTATTTTAGGATTTGTCTGTTATAAGTCATGACATCATCACATAGTTAAACATTAATACACAAACATATTTATTACAAGTCACAGTAGGTCTGAGACCCCCCCCAACCCTAAACGTAATTGCACATACGTTGCATTAATACTACAAACAACATGAGGAGGGGAGGGATAAACAGGTTCCTTTTGAACCGACAACCATCTCACCCACCCCAACTTGCTAGCTTCTTTGGAACATTATAATCTAAATAACTACAAATTCAGCACACATGGCCTCTGGTCACATTCTGAGAAAACAATAAAAACTTGTGAAGTATCGGTCATTCTGGCCTCGAGCATCACCTCACCCCAAGTTTATTGTTGGTCAAAAGCAAATGGGCAGATCCCTCTGAACAATAAACAACAAGCTCCCATGAAAAAAAGATTACACCTGGTTTCTGTGATACTGCCAGGCCATAAAAACCCGACCGCCTTGATCATCCAATTAATGTCACGGTTAATCATTACTTCTTCTTCGTCCTCCAATCCTGCAAAACAAGTTGTTCCCAGGCGCTTCAAATTCAACTGGTGAACCCGACTGCAGTTTAACACATTTCTAAAAAGAGCACACTACCTGTAGATTTATGAATTTCCTGTACATATATCAGTGTAGATGTATGTGCAATAACTATAGTTCTAGCTGTCACGCAATCAGATTGGTCGGATTACCCTACAATCATGACTGGCTCTGAGCCGACAGGCTGTGCTGGCTCGCCATCATGGTCCACCGTGAAGGCCCTTTACTGTAGTCTAGCCTTGTCCGGTGCCCAACTCTCGTCACTGCTCACGATGCTGCCTGCCTTTGGTAACGAGGCCCGTGCCTCCTGTTTCCATCACCCCCCTTGCCAAGCACTCCTCTGTCCCAACCGCCCCATACACTCCCTCTTACCCTCTGCCGCCTAGCCCTGCAGCCTGCCAGCTGAGCAAATGCACTTTTATGCCAGATACATTACTGACTGCAACTTATGGCCTTGTGCCACACCTGGACGTGTAGATGCCCTTGACTCACACCCTTAGCCTATTACCATACCGGCAACATGGCTACTATGTACCCCATCGTCCCTGGCCTTCTGTTGTAATTCACCATCGGCAAACTGCATCCTTCCTGTTAAATAACTAATTTGACTACACCTTTTTTGGCGCACGACTATTATGTACATTACCTATAGCTCACCACTTTTACCCTGGTGCAACGGCACTTGTATCTGTCCCGAGCATATCCATGCTTGATCGCTTAAAATAGCCACATGCAACACGAGGGGAGACTTTGTCAGTTTGTGTAGAATTGACCTACTGTGTCTATTAGCCTGATGTAGTCCCGCCATACCATGAGGAGCAGCTATGCCAGATTATGCTTCGCCCGACTATGCTGTTCGATTGCCACTTGTATATTGTAACCTCTGAGTGGCCCTGCATTTAAGAACGTTCTCTTTGCACTCAGTGTAACTAGTGCCCTGATGCCTGAGGATTTGGTGCGCGACTAGAAGTTAAAAAATGTAATAAATTGCACCTTCTTCACAGTGGGTTTTCGGTGTCAAATCCCATTCCTTGCATGCACATTATGAAACTCCTTGTCCAACTTCTAGAGAATTCGTAGCACACCATATCTAAATCGTGTTTATATTTCATTGGCAGTTTTGACATTTGTACTTGCAAAATAAAACTCACAGATGGGCTTAGTGGACCAGGCTAATGGGTTGACCAAAGACCAAAATTCTTGAATGTAGTATAGTAGCTCGAACAATTCACCTACACCAGCTTTTCGGGCCATGCAGTATTTTATTACAAAACATTAGCCTGGTCCGCTTAGCCAACTAGGAGTTTTATTTTTTCGAAGTACAAGGATAACTGTTGCATGTTTGCACAACCCAGATAGATTACCTTAAACTTTTTGGAACTTGATAAATCCATTTCATGAGCAACCAGGACCCTGAATTAAGGATATGCGTAAAAGATGTTTTACTCTGATGGATTTTTGTTGTCTTGAGGACTCACCGCAATTAAGAAAACCGGAATCGAGCCTTTGCTCATATGAAAACTAGAGAAGCCCTGAAGAAGAAATGTGGTTTCAGGTCAAAAAGCTTGTTTGCTATCTATCAAAAAAGAACTTGCAGCCGGCATACATCCAGTCTACACTGACTTGTTGTCGTGACTTGCCACGTAGTGAAGAGTATTGAGCCTCTGTCCACAAATCACCCACAGGGAGAGAAAGATTAACACTCTCTGTGCGAGCTTTGAGGCCACAGGTGGTTGATGGTTCACCGAATCGGAAGGCGCCGAGGACCCCAGAGGCTAAGTTCCGTGGAAGGGAGCCTGAGGATCTGGTGCAGGGGAGCGCAGGTACGGGCTGACCACCTGTAACCCTTAGGTTAAACGTAATGATTTTCCAAGAAAGCGGAATGAAGGTCGTAACCAATCTCAAGATCTAAATCCAGGTTGTAGAAAGCGAGCAGATAGGGAAATCCAAAGCAGTCCGTTAAGCGTAAGCCAAAGGTCCAAAGTACCAGTATCTATGCAAAGTTCCAGCAAACGTATCCAAGGAGCAAGAGTTTAACCAATCCGTTAAGTGGAAGCCTGAAGTCGAAAATCCGATGAGACCAAAATAACAAGAGTCGAGACGCCGAACAGTGTTGTGAAAACAGCTGTGAAGCGGCGAGTGAATCGAAGCTCCCGGGTTTTATGCGAGCCGCCTCCCAATCACGTGAGCGAGGCTCCGTGCACGTGATCGGGAAGTTGATGTGAAACCCGGAAGCAATCGCGATCGGCTGTTCCAGCCCGATCGCAATCTCCATGGCAGTTGCCATTGGAGACGAGGAAACAAACAACGCCGTCCTCTGCGTTTGATTTGAAACCATCGGTGATGGCGACTCCCCTGCACCCTAGGTGATGGGACAACTGGTGGGTTTGGCAGAGACCCGGGGAGCTTGACAGTACTGTGTGTTGGAGTGTTATGCAAGGTGTTGTATGGGCGTGTAACTGACCTATTGTGCATGACACTTGTTCTTGCCATCATTGGTTTAAGAGACGTCTTGTTTAATAAATAAACGGTATCATAATGTACAAAGTATTATTTAACTAGGAATTAGCGCACTGGTCACACTACGTGAAACTATCTTATTTGGGTGAGCATTGGGTGTCGCCTGCCGAGACCACAGCAGCTTCACAACCTAGGATACTAAAAGAAAAAAGTTAAACAAACCCGTTTGCTTTCATTGGGGGTCCTTAGCTCAATGGAGGTGTAGCCCCACTTTTCGGTAAAGATGGAAACAGTGTCTCTCCACAACTGAGTCCCCCCCCTTACATTATAGAATTTCAGAAATGCAGTTTTCATGCCCCTGTCCGACCCCTGCTGCACCTCGCGGAATCCCTGACGAGAGATGGAATGGAAAACCCAACACTGATGTCAAGGGGAAAGGCCAGGATCAGTGCCACTGCTTAGCTTTATCCCTAAGCCATTCGGGTAGAACATGATAGGCAGTCCATTAAAAAGACCCTAACCTTGTGGGGGCGACAGCACTGTTTAAGTCACTGACAAAGTTATCTGGGAGGACGGTGGGGAGCGCTGTTAACAGGTAAAGAAGGCACAGAAGAATGTTCATTTTCACCAATTGGTCCCATCAGTGCAAGTCAGATTTAATAGCTGCGAGGAGATAAAAACTGGCCTGTCTTAGATTTGCAAGGTTCCCTGTGAGGCAGACCCCTAGTTACTCTAGTGATGATTTCTCCACCCTCATACCCATAAATCTAGTCCAAGAGTCCAGTGATTCCTCTCCCATGGGCATAAGGCAACGTTTATTTTTAACCCTGCGAATCAACACCACCCGATAAGCGAAAGAAGTGGCGGGAGGGCAGAGGGAACGTCAGAGAGATAGCACAAGGTGTCATCAGCAAAGAGGGGCCCAGCTCCTTTCTTTGCCACTTGGAAATGAGATGTCTGTCAAGAGGGTTTCCTGTAAACATATTAAGCCATTTTTTCCCTAATGTATAAACGGTTAGTAGGTTTCAATAGCACCTAGTATTCCAGCACAGTAATTTCAAATCCCTCTTAGCTAATGTTCTAGTGTAAGCCACAGTACTCCCCTTTACACCTTAAAAAAAGACCCCCACTCCCAATCAGCCAGAACCAGTCTTGGTCTCTTCCCCCATTAACTTTGGTTTGGGGAACTCCCCTATTACCGAATCCATTACAATCTGCTGAAACCAAGATGTTAATTAAGAGCACACCCCCTACTTTTGACTTAAGACATGTTCCCTCCAAAAACTCCTTCTGGTCTAGGAAAACATCTCCAGACCCATCCACTTAAGGAAACAACTCTTCCTCACACGTCCACCTATATCTTTCTTTCATGGGATGCCCCATAAGGATTTCCATACCAAAGTTTTGAAAAATGCTCACAAAGCTCAGAATCAAAGCTAGTGTTGGAACACAAAAATTCAGCTTTTAAATGAAGCTTTTTCCCACAAAGGGATTTTGTGTGGGCTTGAACAGAACCCCATCCAAAAAATTAAGTTGATATATGCAAAACGCACAATATAAATGCAAATGCCTCCGTGGCATACCAGAGTACAGAATAAACAATAAATCCATGAATCTATATCGCAACACGACACAAATATGTCATACCAAGAACAACAGCACATAACTAAACAAGCGCTTCTAAATGAGCAAATCTTATTCTGAACGAAGGCTAAGCGTGACAATAGACACCATATTCTCAGTCATCCGCCCAGAAATATCAACTTTCCTTGGTTGCTGGACGCTCGTTTAATTTTTCTGACAGCACAAACTCCCACAAATCCTGCGCAGTCTGTCCGTTCGCGCAAAATAATAACCCAACATACTTTTGAAACATACTCCACGTTTTGGGGAACCCGGTCCCAGAGGATTGGAATTGAAGTTGCTGTTTCATTTCTTGTACAGTCAGGTGCGACTTCGGTAGTGGCCCGACATGAGCATTACTATGAAAGGATCCACTTCCAGGCAGGTGTGGCTTCTGTAGTGCCCGGGCGAGTTCATTTAGTGCCCTGCACCCACTTCCGGGCAGGTGAGGGGTCTGCAGTGGCAGGGCAAGATCGTTACTGGGCCAGTATCCACTTCTAGGCAGGGAAGGGGTCTGCAGTGGCGGGGCAAGATTGTTACTCGGGCAGTATCCACTTCCAGGCAGGGGAGGGGTCTGCAGTGGTGGGGCGAGATTGTTACTCGGGCAGTATCCACTTCCAGGCAGGGGAGGGGTCTGCAGTGACAGGGCGAGATTGTTACTCGGCCAGTATCCACTTCCGGGCAGGTGAGGGGTCTGCAGTGGCGTGGCGAGATTGTTACTCAGACTGTATCCACGTCCGGGCAAACGAGGGGTCTGCAGTGGCGGGGCGAGGCCGATATTAGGCCAGTATCCACTTCCCGGCAGGCGAGGGGTCTGCAGTGGCGGGGCAAGATCGTTACTCGACCAGTAGCCACTTCCTGGCAGGGGAGGGGTCTGCACTGGCGGGGCGAGATCGTTACATGGCCAGTATCCACTTCCGGGCACAAGAGGGGTCTGCAGTGGTGGGGCAAGCTTGTTACTCGGCCAGTATCCACTTCCGGGCATAGGAGGGGTCTGCAGTGGCGGGGCAAGATCGTTACTCGGCCAGTATCCACTTCCGGGCAGGGGAGGGGTCTGCAGTGGCGGGGCAAGATCGCTACTCGGCAAGTATCCACTTCCGGGCAGGGGAGGGGTCTGCAGTGGCGGGGTAAGATTTTTACTCAGCCAGCATTCATGTTCACTGGTTGCTGGCGGCTCATTTAATTTTTCAGACACCACAAACTCCCACAAATCCTGCACCTCTTGTGCTTTGGTATAAAACATGTAATGGGCGAACTTCCGAAACACTTTCCTCGTTTTGGGGATGCGGCCGGGCTCTCGTAAGGAGAGGGAGACCAGTTTCTCTTTCATTTGTTCTATGTGAAGGTGATCGGAGAAACTCTGGCGGGGTGGCAACGTCAGGGCCTCAATTTTTAGCCTCTCTTGTGTCTGCTCTGCTTCCCTCGCTGATGCCTTGGCGGCTGCAGCCACCCTCTCCGCCGATGCCTTGGCGGCTGCAGCCCTCTCCGCCGATGCCTTGGCGGCCGCTTCCCTCTCCGCCGATGCCTTGGCAGCCGCTTCCCTCTCCGCCGATGCCTTGGCGGCCGCTTCCCTCTCTGCCGATGCCTTGGCGGCTGCTTCCCTCTTCGCTGATGCCTTGGCGGCTGCAGCATCACGCTCCATCCTGAGCCTCTCCTCTATCTGCACCACTGTTGGAGGCTGTCCCGCAGCCTCCCACTTCCCCGAGGGCTTGGCGCCCACAGCATTGCGCTCTGTTAAGGCCACCAGGTGCTGGCCGCTGATGTACAGGGGTCCGGTGCCCGCCACGAGCCAGAAAGTGACGGGTGGGGTCAGCTCCAGGCCCCCCAGGTGCACGGAGGTGAGAAGGGAGGGCCGCAGGGTGGCCACAGGCACTCGCACTAGCGAGCCCTCCTGTGTCTCACCCTCAACCTCCAACACGTGCAGCACGTCCCGGGCGCCGAGGCCCAGGCTGGCCGTGCGCAGGGTCAGCTGCTCCCTCAGGTTATCGCTGCCCCCGGGGAAGGAGACTTTCCTCTTGGTGGCAATAAGCACGCAGCCGAAGAGGAAGCTGTGCGTGTGCAGACGCGCCTTGCTCTTCTCCTTCGCCGCCTGGTTCTCCATGTGCAGAGGCACCTCGCTGGCCTCCGCGGCCGCCCGGGCCTCCATGTGCTGAGGCACCTCGCGGGCCTCCGCGTGCAGCAGCTGCGGCGCGCTCTCTTCCATGTGCAGGAAATAGCCCTACAGCATCCGGAAGCGGGGCCGCACACTCTACGGGAAGTGACGCAATATCGCCGGGTTGGCGAGAAAAAATAAGCGGAATGGTCTTCCGAAACAAGACTAAAACAAGCTGACGCCCACCCAAAGAATCGGAAAAACAAGCGTACACCTAAAACGCTGTGGATGGGTTACTCAAAAGTAAGAAACAGAAACGCGTAAACATACGTAGAGCTGCCAAGTTTCAAGTTGCTTTGGTGTGTGATATTTTCATGTTCACAGTGTGCTTGTGAGTTACACTTCCATGTCTTATTGTAAACACACCAAGTAACTGCCTTTTCCGAGCTGAGCTAAGCACTAACATGATGAAATAATGCTGTGATTACTCCTCTTCATTAATCCTAGTCCTACTCTTCCTCGTCACATTACTTACCTCATGAGACCTCTGCCTCTGTCACAGGACCTTCTATTTCTTATAACTCCTCCCCTTAAACCACAGCATAGTGTTTAACATATCCAAGCAGGAGCCTCGGACTTTCCCCCAGAGGGAGGGAGAGGAGGGTCGTCAGTATGGTGATGAGGAAGAGCAGGACTTGGAGTAATGCATAGCTCTCAACTCACCCGCTTTTGGCGGGTGTCACCCGCCTTGCAAAGGGTTGACTCACCTGCCAAGCCTCCTGCACGCCCATTCATTCCAATGGGCGCCTCACCCGCCAAAAACAAAATCGGGTGATTTCACCCGCCTTTGCGAGACAAATGGTTAAGAGCTATGAGTAATGAAGAGAATAATGTCGTCCAGGCAGGATAGCTCAACGGCAACATGCTCTCCTTGGAAACAGAACAACACAAAGCAACACATGTTCGATCCCTGGGTCTGCGCTTAGAAACCTCTGGGTATTAAGCGCATTATAAATACGCAACTAAGTCATATTCCTGTAACAGCGCTTCGATGCCCCCGGGCTGTGTGAGCGCTTTAAAAATACAAATAAATGAATAATATTACCGGTAAGTAATCAGAGCATTACCTCCTCATCCCAGTACCATACATGCCAACATTCCAACGCACCTAGGAGGGAGTGTTGGGAGAGAAAATCGGGAGGTGTAGTTTTCCCCATAGGAATGTATTGGTGCTGGAATTATTTTAGGTGGGTGAACGTGAAAAAAGAAATATTTTTCACTGAAAAGTCAGGAGTCTCCCACCTGAATCGGGAGGGTTGGCATGTATGCAGTACTTACCTCATGAGGCATACCATAGCAGCAACAGGAAGAGGTCCTAAAGAGACACAGAGCCAGAAAGTGCAGAACAAAAACTCACACTTTTAAGAACTCCAAACTCACATCCCAACAGACAAAACACCAACCCCGAAGGAACCATCCCCAGAGTGGGAGACATTCAACCTATAGTGGTGGGCGAAAGTGCTCTGACCCGCCCAGGTGGTCGCCCAACAAATCTCCTACAGAGAAAACGCCCCTAGCATCCGCCCAGGAAGCAGCCAAACCCCTGGTAGTGCGACCCTGAACGTGGGCATGCACAGGCCGTCTAGAAACCACATAAGCCATAAGCCATGGAGACAACAACACAGATCCACAGGATAAACCACAGAGCCTTCCGACCCGCATCAGCGGGCCCAAAAGTAACCAAGCAACTATCAGACTGCCAAATACACCAAAACCACCCGCTGCACATCAATAGCAGGCCAACCCACTCCTTCCCGTGACTGTGGATCTCGAAAACGCAGGGACAACCAGATCATGCGAGGTGTGAAACAGAGACACAACCCAAGGCAGGAACCCCAGAGCACACCGCAATACCACATAGTCCGGGAGAACCCGCAAGAAAGGGGGGCGACACAATAGAGCCCCCTTCTCCCCCAGCCTACAGGCAGATGTGATAGCGATCAAGAAAACAGTCATTAGAGTAAGGAGCTTGATGACAAAATCAGAAAGGGGCACAAAAGGCGGCCCCTGAAGGAACCTCAAGACAAAAGGGAGATCCCAAGGGGGAAGGCCCTTGTAAGTATAAGGACGGGAAGAAGAGAGACCCTGAAGCAACTTCCCTACCTGAAAAACCCCTGGGAGATCAACCGAGACCATGCAATAGCCAAACCGCCCATTGAATATGTCGGACCCCAAACCCCAGACCAGCCTGCAGGGGACAAGGCCACCTCAGAATCAACCAAGATACCCGAGACCAAAGTTCCAACAGGCAGGGGAACCAGCTCTGGAGGGGCCCGAACAAAGCAATCAACAACACAGACAACTTGGTCTCCCTGAAGCGCTGACGCACCCAGGGAAGAAGGGGGAGAGGAGGGAATGCATAAAGGAGACCCCAAGGCCATTCACAGCGAGGGCATCCAGCCCCCATGACCCCTCAGCCGGGAACCGGGAGCAGAAGAGAGGAAGCTTCGCAGAGGCCAGAGAGGCAAAGAGATCCAGCACGGGGAGCCCAAACCTGACACAGATCTCAGCAAATACCTGGTGTAAAGACTGGAGGGGGGTTCTGTATTCCTGCCCTCTATATGGCAGAGTAGAAGCACAGAGCACCCCAGCCAAAATTCTCTGTTTTGTAAACGTGGACGAGCAATTAAGGCTTAAGATCTCTGGAGGTGATGCAGGCTGGTTCTTAAGTACAGTGTAGTCCTCAAGCTCCCACAAACTAATGTCCACACACTATGTTAGTGATAACACAGTTCTTTATATAAATAAGGTTTCAGTTATATACACAATCACAATAACACACTTTGTACTCAGGCAATTCTAAAATGATAAATATATACAGCCTCTACTCTATGTGGTACCACATTTACTCTTTGATTCCATTAAAATGCATCAACTGCAGACAGTTTCAAATGGCATACAAATCAATAGCAAAGGGTATCAACCATAGACCTTGGAAGGAAAACAAGGGGTTAAACAATTGGCAGATTACTGGGCCCCTACCACTAGGCACAGTTCTGTGTGAGGATCCCCCTACATGGGCAACCTGTAAATAATGCTATTTAACAAGCCCAGTCCATATATTGTTCCATAATCATTCTCCTGGGGGATCTCAATCTAGGTCTCAATGACCCTAATGATGCCAACACCTCCGACTTGCAAAAAGCGCTCTCCACCCTAGGGTTTACTCAAGCCATTTCTAAGCCTACTCACATCAAAGGGCGCACGCTTGAGTGGGCCTCCCACCATGATTGCTCCCTCTTCGTCTCGGAAATCTCTCCCATTCCATGGTCCGACCACTTCTGCATCAAGTTTGACATCATCACTTACAAGGGGCCTACCAAGGCCACTATCCCTCTTCCTGCTGCCTTCGCAAGAAGCTTGCACAAGCTCACTAAGGAGAATATACCCCCTTACCTCCAGGTACCCGCACTCTTGCCCCCCTTCCCTAATGACCCAGAGTTTCTGGCAACAGCTTCCAATAGGTTAATTATCCAAGCAGTTGATGTCATTGCTCCGTTCACCCTTAAAAAAGACAAGAAAGCAAAGCACTCTAATGCCTGGTTCACTCAAGAGCTCCTTGAATTTCGTTCCAAAAAAAGGGCAGTGCTTGCTATTTGGAAAAACAACCTCAATGACGCTTCAAAAAGCAGACTTTAAGTTAATCTCTAAAGAATACAAATCTGCTATTATTCAGGCCAAAGCCACCTCCTTCAACTCCAGGATTGAAAATGCCAAATCTGGGACTAAGGACATTTTTGCCATCTTTAGAGAACTGGAGACTCCCTCACCCCCACATCCCACTCTCCTCAAGGACGAGACTTAGTGTTACAAAATTCAAGCTGCCATGCTAGACAAACTTGATACTCTGTATTCCAAAATCTTAGCCCACCAAAAGGCCCTGTCTAACCTCCTGGTGAACAGTCACAATACCTCCACCCCCACAACCCATCAAAGCCTATCCCTGGTGTTTGAATTCAAGGATATGAGTGAACCCAAAGTCATTGATCTCCTCAAGTCTATCAAGCCATCTAATTGTAAATGTGATGCCTGCCCTGCGCAGGTCATCAGACTCTGCCTCCTCCCTCACCCCATTTATCACCGCCTTCATTAATTCCTCCTTCCAGTCTGGCCATGTCCCAACTGGACTCAAGGAAGCGTGGGTCCGGCCGCTTCTAAAAAAAAAAAAAACTCCCTGGACCCATTGGTCCCAGGGAACTACAGGCCCATTACCACTTTTCCATTTCTGCTAAACATTTTAGACAAGCAGCCTACCTGCAAGTCCAATAATTCCTTGAAGGCAACCACCTTCTTGGCCTACGGCAGTCCGGGTTCCGGCCACGACATGGCACTGAAACGGCACGGTTGCAGAACTATAGAAGAAGTTAAGACTCTAATAGACAATATATGGACTGGGCTTGTAGTGTATCTTCAATTACAGGTTGCCCAGGTGGGGTGGATCCTCATACAGAACTGTACCTGACGGTAGGGGCTCTGTATTCTGCCAACTGTCTAACCAACTTGTCCTCCACCTGAGCCTACGGTTGATATCATTTTGCTGTGTTGATTCATATGCTATTTGAACTGAGTACAGTTGATGCATTTGAATGGGATCAGAGTAATCGCGGTACCATCTAGAACTGTACATTTTTACTATTTTCTAATTGTCGGAGCACAAAGTGTATTATTGTGATAGTGTATATAACATTGAACCTTATTTATATAAGGAGTTGTGTTTTAACTAATACAGTGTGTGGGCATTCCTTTGTGGGTGCCTGGGAACTAGGCCTTGATTGCTAGTCCATTGCTACCAACAATAGAGAATCTTGGCTGGGGTCCTCTGTGCCTCTCTGCTACCATAGAGAGAGCAGGAGTACAGACACCCCCCTCCAGTGGTTGCTTTACAATCCCTGCGGTGCTCGTTGATGAAAGCTCGGGAACATCCTGTGAAGAGAAGGCGTGCAGTATACCTCAAAGATGATAGTTTGTTGCTGCAAAGAGTCAATGAAGAACTTTGGCCCAGCAAGGGCATCGGGCCGTCGCATCTGGCATCGGCAACCGGGACGTGACCACGGCTGGTTGTCAGATCTTCAGTGGCGACTTTGAGGACTTCGGGTGGCAGGAAACCCACCAGTGGATTCCCTTCGGTCATCGACGACCTTGACTTTCTCCAGCCAGACAAAGCGGTCGACGATGATGAGCAAGGGAGTCCTTGAATCAAATGTCTTAGGCAAAGGTGGAGCGTAGCAGCTCCGGTCGTTGAGTAGCACGATGTTAAGTTGTCCCCGCTTCTGGGCAACACATTTCGACGGGCTTCCAGCGGTTATAGCAAACCTGCGAACCCTGGTCGACGACGATGGACTTGGATGTCCGGGTACTTCACTTCGGATTCCGGGCGGTCACCTTCTCTGGTCGGCAGCCTTTCGAGGATCTGACTTCCAGGGAGCTTTGGCAAAGTTCAGCTGGTGCACGATGGTCCCTCGTAGCTCAGAAGGAGGTTCCTAGTCAGTACCTTTCTTGGATCAGTTCATGAAGGAAAGCACAACAGCTTTCAGTTGGCGAAGGAATGCGGCAGCAAATCTTCTCTCCCGGCTGGGCTTCAAGGTTAAGCATCAAGTTTTGACTTC
Organism: Ambystoma mexicanum; assembly: GCF_040938575.1. Taxonomy (NCBI): domain Eukaryota; kingdom Metazoa; phylum Chordata; class Amphibia; order Caudata; family Ambystomatidae; genus Ambystoma; species Ambystoma mexicanum. The sequence goes on from NC_090939.1 coordinate 35,187,614, forward strand.
AGCTTCTGAACGATTTCCATCAGTGAGAGGTCCCCAGATATACTGTTTGGTCTCTCATTCACTCTGCTGGGTCACACTCGGGTAACCAATCATTCAGAAGGGCATTCAGGCAGGCAGCCAATCAGGCTCACAGTTCATTCAGGCCACTCGTCTCCATCCAGACACTCACAACATGGAATGTGGATTCGGACAAGTACCCAGCCATTCAGCAGTCCACACTGCATTCATTCTAGTTTCAGGCAGGGCTGTCTCAATCATTGTGTCAAACACCAGATACTAGACACCCATAACATGAAATGCGTCTTCGTCACACACTCCATTCACCCAGGTCCCACCCCAAGGGCATACCCACAACATACAGTCATTGGGAAGGCTCCAGCCAGTCTGGCCTGGACTTCCCCACAATACCATGTATGGAACTTCCACCCAACAGCCAGTCAGGGGGAAGGGACAGATTCAGGGCTTCCCAGGACTTTGGGAAAACAAGGTAACAGGCAATGGAAAGCAAGAGGCCAAAGTGGCCATCTTGTCTCCTATCAGGAATCAACGGATTCCAATGGCAGGGCGTGGGTATCCCAAAATGGAGGATACTCAGAGCACCTGTCAAATTTAGCATGGAGCTGCCACCAGCCCATACCCTGCTCTGAGGGCCACACACAGGTGTCCATAAACATACGCTAGGAGTACAGGGTTATACCCCTACCCATGGGTGCTGTAAGGGTATCCTAAGGGTCTGTTCACCAACACAAAAAAGAGGAAGTGCCACACCGCCAGTTGTTCCCCATGAACACCTACGCGGAAAATAACACAGAACACACATGAAGAAGGACTACAGGACAAGGACAGGAGGCCCTGTGCCTCCAATGCATTTCCAGCATCACACTCCCCCACACCCCAGAGGAGGGGCCAACCCGCCCTCGGAAGGCACAACCACCACCCGCGGTCCTGCATCGTTCTGGAGGCAACAGCACGTCCCGAGGAACGGACAGCCGAGGGTATACACAGGGCCCCGATCCCACGGCAGCCCCTTACCTTAGCCCTGGCCTGCAGGCACCAGGCGGCGATGCCTCACACGCTGGCTATGATGCCTGGCAAAAACAGAGAGGCTCCATACAAGCACACCGGAGCCCAAGCCCAGCAGGGGAACCAGGAGCATGCTTCACCTGAAGGAAGCCGAGACCCTGCCACACAGCCCCACCCGGGGGCTAGCAATCATCACTCCCCGGTGCCCGGCACTGGGAACGGTCCAACCTGCCGGAGGCAGGAAATATTTAACTGGATGCCAGGGGTTAATGGGAGGAGTTATAGCAAATAAAAGAAATAGAAGAAGGTCCTGTGTCAGAGGCAGGGGCCTCATGAGGTAAGTACTGGGACAAGGAAAAGTGGACGTGGAGGTACTGTTTCCTTCATTGCCTACACCCAGCGCTGGTCAATGGGCTGGTGTTATGTAATATTTGGTACCCCATTCCATTCTGGTATCCCCTGTCTTCGGGGCTATGGGCCATCGCTGATTGGCTGTATTAGCCTCATCACCGCCCCATGAGCTTGACCACTGCCCCCTTCTTCCGAGCTACCGCAGACCAAATTAGGAAATTTCCGAGCTGCACCTGTTGGGATAAAAGAGAATGTATGGCTTCCTCACTGATAGTCCATGTTTAAATGACAAGTTATAGTAATTAAAGGCTTCCTCTCGCAGCAACCTGCAATGATAATAAAAGCGTATTAACACGCTGCAGTGGCAGCCTCTATTTTGATGAAAACTCATATAAATATTGTTATCTTGCATTTATATAGCGCCTTATATACCATTGGTATGGTCTGAAGGCGCTGGTAGGTTGAACGCCCTTGGGAACCGAAGTTCAGGTCAGTAGAGAGAGTGAGGAGAGTCAAAAGGTGCGTGTGCGCACCAGGTATGTATGCAGCTGGTGTGGAGTTCATGTGGTAGCTGCTTCTTAGCGGTAGGTGTGGTGGTTGAGAGGTCAGGAGAATGTGTTCGCTCTGGCAGAATTTACCCAGATCGAGTGTGGCTGCGTTAGGCCTCAGGAGAACACCTGGCTGGGGGGTGTTAAACCAGCGGTGTTTACTTAGAGTGATGGGGAGTGAGCGGGAGATGTTGATATGAGAACAGTTATACCGAATGGTGTCATAGTATACCTGTGTTCTATTTGAGTGGTGGTGTAAATAAGAGAGTAGGCGTGGGGTGTGGTATGATATTCGTTCTTTCAACTGTTCCCTGGATTCTAATGCATATTATGTACGTCACGCAATTTTGTGCGATCTGGTCTGGTCTATGCATTTTATTCATTTCAGGCATCCAAGATTGTCCTACACACTCCTGCCTGCTCGACCCACTTGCGCATTCTAGTTCACCATGCGTGCTCTAGTCTATTCCTCATTCTCCAGTGTGCCCCACGCATGCTCTCATGTATTCATACGCATGCACTCCTGACCTCCCCGCGCATGCACTCCAGTCTACCCCGTGCATGTACTAATGTCTGCCTACGCACTCACCCGCTCTGTATACTCATCTGCTCTGTCCGCTCGTCGGATCTACATACTCATCTGCTCTGTACGCTCATCCGATCAACACACTCATCCGGTCCGCACACTCATCCGGTCCGCACACTCATCCGGTCCGCACAGTCATCCGGTCCGCACACTCATCCGGCCCGCACACTCATCCGATCCACACACTCATCCGATCCACACACTCATCCGCTCCACACACGCATCCGCTCCACACACTCATCCGTTCCACACACTCATCCGTTCCACACACTCATCCGTTCCACACACTCATCCGCTCCACATATACTCATCCGCTCCACATATACTCATCCACTCTACATTCATTCATCCGCTACATGCAGTCGTCCGCTCCACATACACTCGTTCGCTCCACACACTCGTCCGCTCCCCACACCCGTCCGCTCCCCACACCCGTCCGCTCCACACACTCGTCCGCTCCACACACTCGTCCAATCCGCACGCTCGTCAATGTACACGCCCATTCGGTCCACACACTCATCCGGTCCACCCACTCATCGGCACAACATACTACTCGTCCGCTTGACATATTACTCGACCGCTCTACGTATTCATCCGTTCCACACAGACATTTGTTCCACACATTTATCCGCTATTCTATCCACTCTCCATACTCATTTGATCTATCTAGTCATCTGTCGTTCCATTCATGCACTCATACACTTAGTCCATTCATCTGTTCTATACGCTTTATCCATTCTAACTATTTCATCTATGTTATTCACTACGTTCCCTTCTCATTCATTACGTCCATTCATTTCATCAGTTTAGATCTCCTTACTTTCACAATGATTTATTCCTATTATCCACTTCACTGTTTTGATCTACATTATTCGTTTAGTTCTGTTTGTTTTCTAGTTTGCATTCGAGTTTATTAGCTGTCAATTTCTCGCTTCAGGTAGTTTGTTGGGCCGGTGTTATTGTGATGATGCTAGTTTGGAAACCGGTTGGTTTTAGGGGAAGAGCCAGGTTTTCAGTAGTTTGCGGAAGGACGTTAAATCCTCAGTTAGGCGGATGTGCGGTGGGAGCGAGTTCCACAGGGTTGGGGCTAGGGCAGAGAATGAGGAACTGCCTAACCTGACTGAGTTTGTCTTAGGAATTACTAGGAGGCCGGCTGAGCTTGATCTTAGGGTGCGAGTGGGATGATAAGGTATTAGCTTGTCTTGAAGATATTGAGGTCCAGTTTTATGCAGTGCTCGATGGGAGAGGCATAAGGTTTTGAAAGCCACCCTACGGGCTACTGGAAGCCAGTGCAGTGTCTTAAGGGCTGGGGATACGTGGTCTCTAGGACCGAGCGCAAGTAGAATTTTGGCCGCCGCGTTTTGTGTCCTTTGGAGTTTATTCAGTTAGTAGGCATGGATTCCGAGGTATAGGGGGTTTGCGTAGTCCAGTCTTGATATAACGATTGATTGGACCGCGGAGCGTCTGCTGGGAAATGAGAGATATGGAAAGATGTGCCTAAGGTTTTTTAAGGTGGTAGTGGCAGGACTTTGAGACATTGTTGACTTGGCGCGAGAGTGTTAGGTCAGAGTCCAGGGTGCATCCAAGATTTTTCATTGTGTCGGAGGGTGTCGGTGAGTTGCCCATGGCGGGTGGGCAGGGTAGTGGGTGCGGAAGAAGATCGGAGTTGCCGCAAACCATGATTTCTGTTTTGGAGGGGTTTAACAAGAGGTGGCTTTGGGTAATCCAGCGTTCTATGGTAAGGAGGCAGGATGCCAGGTCAGGTCGGGAGTTGGATTTTGAGTTCAGGAATTTTAGAATTAGTTGAGTGTCGTCGGCGTAGTTGTAACACAGGATGTTGTGTGAACGGATTATTGGTGGGAGGGTGATCAGGTAGAGATTGAACAGGAGGGCAGATAGATATGCTCTTTGTGGTACTCCTGTGTCGACTGGTCGGGCTTGGGAGATAAAGCTGGAAAGTGTCGTTATTTGGTACCTGTCTTTGAGGAATGAAGCTATCCATTTAAGAGCGGTTCCACGAATCCTAGGGAGTGGAGGCGGTCAAGGAGGATTGAGTGATTGATATTGTCAAAGGCGGCCGATAGGTCGAGAAGGATTAGTGCGGCGCATCCCGCGGAGTCTGCTGTCATTTTAAGGTCATCCCAGATCTAGGTTAGGGTGGTTTCAGATCCGTGACGTGTTCTGAAACCTGATTGGACGGGGTCTAGGAGATTGTTGGCTTCGACTAAGGCATTTAGTTGAGAATAGGCGGTTCGGTGAATGAGTTTGGCAAGGAACCTGGTGTTTCAGATGGGGCGGTAGTTTTTGGGCTCGAGAGGGTCGAGCGAGGGTTTTTCAATTAGAGGTTTGACGTGCACCATTTTGAATGCGTATGGAAAGATACCGGAGGAAAGGGAGGCATTTATGATAGATCTTGCGTGTTCTCCTGCGCAGGTGGAAGTAAAAATTTCTTTAAGGGTTGTGGCTGGGCAAGGGTCCAGAGGTGATCCAGATGGTTTGCGGGCAGATAGAAGTTTGATGAATTGTTCTGGTGATATTGGACTAAAGGATTCAAACGTTGGTTGCGTGGAGGTCGCAGCTGATGGGCTGGCCGGTAGGGGCGGAGGATTGCCTGGTGGCTGTAGGAGAGCCAGTTTGGTGGTTAGAGGTTTTGTCCTTTCGATAGCTGTGGTGTAAAAATGGAGGGAGAGTGAGTCACACAGTGATTGTACGGTGTTGGGACGGTTGTGTAACAAGCCGGATTGGTGAATTCGGAGATGATTTTGTGAAGTTCTCTGCTTGGGTTTATGCAATTTAGGATTCGGGTGTTGTACTGGGCTTTTTTTGCTTTCCGGATTTCGGCCTTGTACCGATATAGGTGTCGGGCCAAGGTGGTCCTGCTTTCGTGGGTTTTCTCTTTTTTCCATTTGCGTTCTAGGAATTTGTATTGTCGTTTAGTGGTCTTCAACTCAGGAGTAAACCATCTGGGGAAAAGGCCACGGCGGGTTGATGGTTTGCACGAGGGGGTGAGCCGTATTAGAGATGCGTTGAGCCATGTATCAAAAGCTTCAGAGGTTAGTTGGTTGTTGAGACGGCAGGTAGGTGGTGGAGACTGGAGGAGTGCCTCGGCTAGGTCCGGGGTGATTATTAGTTTTTTCCAGCATTTGCGTAGATTCGGAGGTTCAGATACGGGTACGAGAAGGGGGTCGGGTGCGTGGATGGCGAACGAGAGAATGAAGTGATCGGACCATAGGATGATAGGGGTGGGGGGGCTTTAGATGAATCAAGTTGTTGGAGCTAAAGATGGTATCAAGAGTGTGTCCTTTATAGTGAGTCGGGCCGTTTATGTGGGGTTGGAGATTAATTGCATCTAAACCGTCAACCAGGGAGTGTGTCATGGGGTTGGTGGGGATGTCGAGCCATATGTTGAAGTCTCCAAGAAGGGTGAGGTTGGGATGGTTTAGTTGGAGGGTAGCAATAGAATCGCAGAGGTTGTTTGCGAAATGTCTATCGTAGCCAGGGGGCCTGTAGATTATTAGGAAGCTGTGTGAGAGCGACGGGGAGAGGGATAGTTTAACGAGGAGAGATTTGCAGGATGGAATGGAGGGTTGGTTGTCGATGATTGAGGCGCGGAATAGAGATTTGAAGACGAATGCTACCCCCCCTCCTCTGGACGGACGGTTCAGTGGGATGAGGGAGTAGTCAGGGGGAAAGGCTTCATTAGCGATTGGGCCGAAGTCGTCGGAGAACCAGGTTTCAGTGATGAAAACTAGGTCTGGTTTGACAGAGGCGAGGAGGTCAAAGATAATATGTCTGTTTTTTGCTACAGATCGGGCGTTAAATAGTATACAATTCAAATCGGCGGCCATGGATGGTCTCGGTGCTGGAGCGGGATGGGGTGGTGGCAGAGATGGTGGAGGGAGAGGGGTAGGGTGGGTGATGCTGGGTGGGAATAGGGGGCGAGCAGGAAATTTGGCAGGCTTCGGGCAGGGTTGGGTGGCTGCGTGTGATAGGATGTTCGGGTTTGGGTTGGGGGTTTGAGGGTGGGGTGTGGGCGGTTTGGGGTTTCAGTTGTAGTTGATGAGAAATCAAGGGAGAGGGGTTTCAGGAAGAGAGAAACCACTGGGGAAGGAGGAGATTGCGGGAGAGAGGTGGTGGGTCGAGACAGGGAAGGCGAGGATTGCTGAGAGATTGAGGGGGACAAGGAACGTTTCCTCTTTAGTTTCTTTGCTGCGACTAGTGTGTGAGAGAGGGTAGGAGGGTCAGAGGGGGAGAAGGAAGCAGCTTCGGTTCTTGCTAGGGATAGGTGCGCAGTTTTTAGGGAGGGGAAAGGGTGCGGTCGGGGGGAAGACGGCAGGGGTATGAGGACAAGGTGGAGGGTGGGTGATTGCAGGGTGGGGTGTGCCAGGTATGATAGTGGGGGGAGCGGGGATGGGTAATGCTGGTGGGTCGGGGGAGGGGTTCAGGGGATGAATGGTCTTAGGGTGAGTGGCTCGCCATTGTGCCCCCCTTGCTTGGTGTTTGGGGAGGGCAATGGCAGGGAGTGCGAAGGATGGTGGGGTGATTTGGGAGGGGGACGGAGGGAAGTCAGATCGGAGAGTGGGGGGGGGTCTACAGGGGTCGTTTCTGACTGACTCTGGTGGAGTGGGTGCACTCATGATTGGTGTGAGCTTTCGGTTGATTTAGGAGGGCTTTCTGATTGTAGTTCTAAGATCGGAGGTGACACGCTTTTAGGCATAGTTCCAGGTTCAACTGCTCAAAGACGATACTAGATAATTTGGGGCTTTCTAGATACAATTGTAGACAGGGATGATATTAGTTTATTGGGAACACATCTAGGTTCGCCTGTCCACAGAGGGGATATTCAGTCAGCCTCTGGATTCAATTTGGTTAGAGGGGGTTTATTGGGAACACTTCTAGGTTCGCCTGTCCACAGAGAAGATATTCAGTCAGCCTCTGGATTCACTTTGCTTAGAGGGGGTTTTATATTATTCTATGACAAGACTGGAGGCGAGCATTATGCTTCAACTTCTTTAATTTACTACTCTTCACAGCAGTTTCAACAAACTCAAAACTATAACAAAACACTGAAAACAGTCTGAACAGACTTTTTCCTCCTTGAACTACAATCCCCATAGTCTCTGTAGTCCATCATACTCCAGCTCAGCTATGACCATATCCTGTCCCTGAGCTCCACCTCTTCTTTTACTGCTCTTCAAGCAGATAAGTGACTTTCTGTTTACCTCTTAGCTAATGTGGATTTGATTAGCATTAGCGTAGGATTTAGGTTATATGAGGGGTTTCAGGTGCCCCCACGACAAGTTTACACTGAGTGTGTAGGGTTTAGTGACAGTAATTGCAGGGTTTTAATACGTGGTAAGATGTGTTAAGCTGAACTTCGTTTCAGGTCAGGAACGCCGCATTCGCGTGACTTTGTAGAGCGACCTTATCAGCTGCTTCGTAGCAGCATTGGGAGCTCCGGGGACCACCAGCCCCGTGCCGCACTACTGGCACTCGAGGGGTGTCCGCCGGGCCCTGGAGCTCCCCGAGCCTCCCTTCACCCCAGCGGGGAGCGGACACGCTGCCGCGGGCCCCCTCCCTTGTGGAGGAGGAGCCGAGCGTCGAGCACTACGAGCCCTCGCAGAGGGCCAGGAGGATTCCCCCCCACCCTTGGGGGGGGGCGGAGCTTGCAAAGCGCTGAGCCGCGTCGCTTTCACTACGCGACGCGGCTGCAGCAGGAAGAGCTCGCACCATCGGTGCGTTACGAGGCTCCGTGGGCTGAGAACCCTGACTTCCCCTCGCGCGCGTGAAGCGCCCAGCGGGCGTGGACCTGCATAACCTCAGAAGAGGCAGCAGGAGCGAGAACTTCCCGGAATAATTGAAAAAAAAAAAAAAAGAAAAAAAAACATTTTGATTGAAGTGGACAGTGCCAGCGAGCTACCTACAGCTGGCGTATAGAGCCTAAAGACTCACAAGCCACCACAGGCATGGTACATTAGAAGAGTCCGGTGCAGCCACATAAAAAAATTAAAAAAAAAAATAAAAAAAAATTTAAGTATAAGAGTAATATCTGGAGACTTGGAAAGGGTCTCGGAGGAGCATTTATCAGGAAGTGGGCAGCAAAAGACACCTGCACGCAGGTATTAAGGCACGCAGCACCCCTTATCATGTCTGAATATGAGTGGAGTGAGGAGGAGCAGCCCCTAGACTTGGCTGCAAGTTTCAAGGAGGTGCTGGGGAATTCCCTGATAGATGCGGTGGCTCAAGGGGTGAGACCCTTACAGGAGAGGCTAGAGACACTGGAAGCGATGCTTCATCAGCCTAAGGAAAGCACCAAGACGACTCGCAGCTTGCCCATGGAACCCTCTGGAGCAGGGTCTAAGGGGAGTATTCAAGCCCGCAAGAGGAAGCCTCTGCAGACCCCCAGGGCCCAACGGATGGGGCAGGAGACAAGGCCCCGGAGGTCGCCGACGCCTTCGCGAAGCTTAAGAGAGCATATTTGCAGCGTCAGGCCGTGCCGGACCTCATGACACCCTCTCCTGGGGAAGATAATGAAGGAGATGATGACCCAGGCTCGGAAGAAGAGCCAGAGGAAGAGGACTTGTCCCCTCAAGAGCCAGAGGAACCAGTCGAGGAGGAGTGGGCAACGCCCAGCGGGGGAAAGAAAGCCCGCAAAGAGAAGCACCTCAATGAGGAGCAAGATGATATGTTCGATCCGGACGCCATCAGAAATCCGAGATCTTCCGACTGGCAGCCTTCTCCAAGAGTGGCTCAGTACATGACAGCAAGGCTCAGAAAAGCTTTGGATAAGGAAGTCCGCCAGCGACTTCGAGCGGAATGCCCCAGGCCAGACTTACCGGGGAAGGTGGCGGAAGCCCCCGAATTGGATCCAAAGATGCTCACTTTTGTTTCGAAAACCAATAAGGACCCCCGTAAAGGGATTGATAGGTCATGGAAGAGTTGCCAGGAGAAGGTCCTGGACTTAGCCGGTCCGCTCGCTAAGATCATGGACTTGGCTGAAAGAGCGAAGGATACAGGCGAGGAGGTGGATCCAGAGGCCCTAGCTGGATGGGCACAAAGGGCGGTTTGCCTCCTAGGTAACGCGAATTGCGCGATAGCCTCCGAGAGGAGAAGAGGATTGCTTCTGAAGATAGACTCGAAGCTCAGTGACCTAGCATCCTATGAAGCCGGGGAGACAGCACAAGGTCTCTTGTTTGGTGAGACTTTCGGGAAGGAGATGGGCCGATTTGTAGGCACATACACGTCACTGGAGAAAGCGCAAGCATCCATCCGTAAGATCTTCCTGCAGAGAGTTTTTGCCGGGACCGGTCGTTACAGGGGTCGCTCGACCGGTCGCCAACAAGGAGGAAGAAGACCCCCGAATCACAGGGCCCAGTACTGGGAGAACAGGCAACAGGACACGTTCTTCCCGGCCAGAGGCCGTAATACCAGAGGGCGACGAGGAAGAGGCTTCGGACGAGGTCAGGGGTTCACACCAGGTAAGAGCGATAACCTACCCTCCAGTGGGAGGGAGAACAAAGATGTTCTGGGGAAGCTGGCGCGCGCTTTCCAGCGATGCCTGGATTTTGCAAACCGTCAGAGGTCTGCAGCTAGAGTTCATCCAAGACCCAGTGCAGACAAGAGCACCCCATCGCCAGCAGCTAGCAAAAGAGGAGCAAGCAGCCCTCAATACCGAATTGGAGCTCTTAGTGAGAAAGAGAGCCATAGAAAGATGCCCCGGGGTCCTAGGTTTTCTCAGCAACATGTTTCTCGTTCACAGGAAGGAGAAAGTACGCCCAGTAATAAATTTGAAGGAACTGAACGGATGGATAGTTTACCATCATTTCAAGATGGAAGGAATCCATCAGCTCAGAGACTCCCTGAGAGAAGGAGACTGGCTAACCAGGTTAGACCTAAAGGATGCCTACCTTACGGTCCCAGTACAGGAGCGGTTCAGGAGATTCCTGGCCTTTCGCTGGAAGGGACAATTTTGGCAATTCAGGACTATGCCATTCGGGCTTGCGTCAGCGCCTTGGGCGTTCACGAAGTTGATGAAACCAGTAGCCGCAGCCATCCGAGAAAAGGGAATTCGGCTGATCATATACTTGGACGATCTATTGCTTCTAGCGGAAGATCAGAAGGCACTGGAATATCAGACGCAGTGGGTTCTAGACCTCTTACAGTCACTAGGGTTCCTAGTGAACACAGAGAAGTCAGATACGAAGCCGGCGCAGAGGCTGGACTTTCTTGGCTTCATCCTGGACACGAAGAAAGCCACCCTGGAACTTCCGGCAAGGAAGATCTGAGATATCAAGAGAGAGATCAGAGCATGCCTAGGGAAGAGAGTTATATCTCTGAGGGTCCTAGCGAGGATTGTGGGCCTCCTGGCAGCCTCAATACAAGCTATTTTTCCAGGTCCCTTACACTATCGAGCTTTACAAAGATTGAAGATCAGACACCTGCAACAGGGGTTGAGATATCATCAATCGATACCGCTAGATCAGGAATCGGTCACGGAACTGGAATGGTGGTTGCAGAATATTGACGCCTGGAATGGGCGTGCCATATTCAGGGACTGGCCGGACCTCGTGATAGAGTCAGACGCCAGCCGTATAGGATGGGGAGCGCGATGCGGAGAGTTGCAAACTGGAGGGAGATGGATCGCAGAGGAGCTGAACCTGCACATAAACTGCTTGGAGCTCCTAGCAGGCTCCTTCGCGATAAGGACATTCACGAGAGACAGAGGGAAGTCCTGCGTCCTACTAAAGATGGACAACATATCAGCAGTGCATTACATAAACCACTTAGGAGGGATGAAGTCCAAGTTGCTGGCCGAGCTAGCGAAGGATTTTTGGCATTATTGCCTGAGGACGGGGACATCAGTGACAGCGGAGTACTTACCCGGAGCACTGAATGTGATAGCAGATTGGAATTCCCGGTACCTCACAGACTCCAGCGATTGGAAGCTAGATCCAGCAGTGTTTCAGATGCTGGTTCAGAAATTAGGCCCATTACACACGGATCTATTTGCGTCTCGGCTCAACGCCCAGATATCCAGCTACTTCAGCTGGAGACTAGACCCAGGCGCGAGAGGTACGGACGCATTCTTGCAAGATTGGGCAGGCGGCACTCATTACGCCTTCCCTCCGTTCATGATGCTGAGCAGAGTGCTGGCGAAGTGTCGGAGGGAGAGAGCAGAGCTAGTGCTGATAGCACCGTTGTGGAAAGCCCAGGTGTGGTTCCCGACGCTGATAGAGCGGTTAATAGATCTGCCAAGGATCCTCCCGGAAGGGGAACAATTGCTCACAGACCCAGCTGGGCAGTATCATCCTCTGAGAATGAAGAAGGCACTCCCGCTCATCGCGTGCAGGATATCAGGAGACGATGGGAACTGCCAGGCATTTCGATGCAAGCAGCAGAACTTATTGCCGAATCCTGGGCTCCATCGACTTGGAGGAGCTACGACGCGGCTTGGGCCAGGTGGACGAGTGGGTGTAGCGGGAGAGGTTTTCATCCCATTTCTGCACCTATAGTGGCCATATTGAATTTTCTAGCACAACTGCTGCAAGATGGGAAAGCTTTCCGCACTATTGGAGTGTACAGATCAGCGATTTCCACGGGTCATGTGCCGATTGAAGGGGCGCCAGCAGGTGAACATCCAGCAGTCTGTAGGCTCATTCGAGGAGCTAAGTTTAAAGCGCCACCGGTTCCCAGATATACAGTGCTGTGGGACGTTACAAGAGTTTTGAAATTATTAGAGAGCTGGCCGGTGAATAGATTCTTGTCTCTCAAGCAGTTGTCAGGCAAATTGGCGATGCTGTTATGTCTCATATCCTGTAAGAGAGTGTCAGATGTTAGAGCCCTAGAAATTAATAGAAGGACGTTCGGACCAGAAGGAGTGACCTTCGTAGTGGTGCAAAGGACGAAATCAAGTACATCCACAGCGCACTATCCCTATTTCCCCAATAATGTCAAATGGTGCGTAGCTAGTTGCATCAAGGAATATGAGGCCAGGATGGCAAACAATAGAGCGAGTAGTACAAGTCAGTTGCTGATAGCGCGTAGGAAGCCCTTTCAGGCGGTAAAGACAGCTACCATAGCGAGATGGGTCAGAGAAGCAATGCTAGCAGCAGGGATTGATTTACAGCAGTATGGGGCGCATTCAGTGAGAGGGGCCATGGCGTCCAAAGCATATAGGACAGGGGTTCCTTTGCAAGATATTATGGCAGCAGCAGACTGGGCGAATGATCGCACATTCAGAGAATTTTATTTTAAACCAACGGAGAGTATGGCGAGTGCAGTGTTGAGACAGCTTTGAACAAGCATAATGCTCGCCTCCAGTCTTGTCATAGAATAAAGATTACCCCTGCTAGCTGCGCAGGGAGTATTAATTCTATTAAAGACTAGGAGGCGAGTATTAAATTCCCACCCGAGAGATGTATTGTGCATATTATTGAATGATCGTATGTGGTAATAATATGAGGCTTGCAGCAATACATGGACAACTCCCTGATTTTCTGCTTGCTATTATTTCTAGGAGAGGAGCAGAAGAACAATTGAAGTGAGAGACTAGTAGAAGTCGTTGCCTGAGTAGAAGGAGTGCGACATTCGTTTGGAGTGGTTCAAGTTATTGCCGGTTGCAGGACTAAGTGTGGAGTTTTCACTGTGACTTTCAGAGCGAGTAAAAGAGAGGAGGAGCTCAGGGACAGGATATGGTCATAGTTGAGCTGGAGTATGATGGACTACAGAGACTATGGGGATTGTAGTTCAAGGAGGAAAAAGTCTGTTCAGACTGTTTTCAGTGTTTTGTTATAGTTTTGAGTTTGTTGAAACTGCTGTGAAGAGTAGTAAATTAAAGAAGTTGAAGCATAATGCTCGCCTCCTAGTCTTTAATAGAATTAATACTCCCTGCGCAGCTAGCAGGGGTAATCTTTATTAGTCACCGTTTTGGATTCTATATTACACAGTTATATTGTTAGTTATACTAATAGGATTGAATAGGGCACGCTGGTTGGCGGACTTCTTCAATTCACCTTTATACTGGGAGGGTGTTAGGCATGGATCTAAATTTGTATTAGATTATTAGTCACCGTTTCACAGGCACATTGAGAGGTTATTGGGCACAATTCAAATGCAACTTTCACAGAGAGGCTATTGGGCGCACTTCTAAATGCTACTTTCTCAGAGAGGCTATTGGGCACAACTTCTAAATACACACGTAGGCTAAAGGGTACATTTCTAAGTGCAGTTTTCCTCTCTGTGAGGCTATAGGGTACACTTCTAAATGCAACTTTTCCACAGGGAGGCTGTGGACACAACTTCTAAATGCAGCTTTTCCTAAGAGAGGCTATTGGGCACAACCTCAAATGCAACTTTTCCTCTGAGAGACTATTGAGCACAACTTTTAAATGCAACTTTTCCTCAGAGAGGCTATAGGGTACACTTCAGATGCAACTGGATACACTTTCTCAGTGATACTATTGGGCACAACTTCTAAATACACACATAGGCTATAGGGTACACTTCTAAATGCAGTTTTTCCCTCTCAGAGAGGCTATTGGGCACACTTCTAAATACAACTTTTCCTCAGAGAGGCTATAGGGTACACTTCTAAATGCAACTTCTCCTCAGAGAGGCTATAGGGTACACTTCTAAATGCAACATTTCCTCAGAGAGGCTATTGGGCACAACTTCTAAATGCAACTTTTCCTCAGAGAGGCTATAGGGTACACTTCTAAATGCGACTTTTCCTCAGAGAGGCTATTGGGCACAGCTTCTAGATGCACACATAGGCTATAGGGTACACTTCTATATGCAACAGGGTACACTTTCTCAGCAAGGCTATTAGGCACAACTTCTTAATACACACATGGGCCATAGGGTACACTTCTATATGCAACGGGGTACACTTTCTCAGCAAGGCTATTAGGTACAACTTCTTAATACACACATAGGCTATTGGGTACACTTCCAAATGCAACTTTCTCAGCAAGGCTATTGGGCACAACTTCTAAATACGCACTTAGGCTATAGGGTACATTTTTAAATGCAACTTTTCCTCAGAGAGGCTATTGGGCACAACTTCAAATGCAACTTTTCTTCAGAGAGGTTATTGGGCACAACTTATAAATGCAACTTTTCCTCAGAGAGGCTATAGGGTACACTTCTAAATGCAACTTTCCTCAGAGAGGCTATTGGGCACAACTTCTAGATGCACACATTGGCTAGAGGGTACACTTCTAAATGCAGCAGGGTACACTTTCTCAGCAAGGCTATTGGGCACAACTTCTTAATACACACATAGGCTATCGGGAACACTTCTAAATGCAACTTTTCTCAGAGGGGCTATTGGGCAGAACTTCTAAATACGCACATAGGCGATAGGGTACACTTCTAAATGCAGTTCTTTTTTCTCTCAGAGAGGCTATAGGGTACACTTCTAAAAGCAACTTTTCCTCAGAGAGGCTATCGGGTACAACTTCTAAATGCAACTTTCCCTCAGAGAGGCTATTGGGCACAACTTCTAAATGCAACTTTCACCTGTAAAAGGCAGCATTTCTGAATGCAAATATGAAGAAATTACAGTGGTGATTCTTTGTTAGATGAGTGGTAGGGTAGTATGGCCTGACGTAGTTGTTTCCGGCCCCGCCCTTGCCACACTTAATTGTTGTTGGCCTCTTGCTTCTCCTGCGGATACCTGCAGATACGACCTGGATCCGTCGCTGTAGGAGCCGTCCTTTGCCTTGGGTCCTTAGCCGATGGGCTGCCCTGGGAGGATTGGCAATGAATGGGAGTCCTCTTGTCAGGACCAATCAGAGCGGGGGTGGGCGGGTCGGGAGGCGGGGGGGAGGGGAACCAGGAATAGGGTGCGGGGCGGGAGCGGGGACGCTGATCCGGCAACTACGGGGCTTGGGCCTCAGGGGAGCACCACACTAGGCCTGGATGGCCTACAGGGCAGTAAAATTACCTGCACTTGCTGAGTCTCCAAAATCAAAAGTGGAGCTTGGTGCAGCTGCAGGGCTGTAGGGCCTTCCAAGCACAGTCGGAAAGGCCAATCAGAGCGGGGGTGGGCGGGTCAGGAGGCAGGTGGGAGGGAGGGGAACCAGGAAGAGGGTGCGGGGAGGGAGCGGGGATGCTGAATTTGGGTTGGCACCGTTCATGTGGGCGTGCAGAGGTCGCCGGAGAGACTGAGTGTAGTGAGGAAGAGGCGCTGCATCGCGTTCGTGGGAGCGCCACAGGCGAAGGAGAAGGAGACACCCACCTGGTGGATCCACGTGTGCTACTGTGCTCCAACACGTGGAGCGGAGGACTGCCGCGCGTCTTGGACTGCCGCGCGTCTTGGATCTGGAGCCTGTGTGGTTTACACACAGTGTGGAGCTCTTGGGATGCTCTCCCACTGGGAACCCAGGATCTGGTAACTCGAAGCAAGGTGGGATCGCCGGTGCGGGCAGTAACTTGTGCTTGGGTGCACTGGAGGAGGACGCTGGAGAAGTGGTTTGGCATAGTGGGATCACCCACCACGTTGGAAGCAGGACTTTGGGTCACAGGAGACTGCATCGTCGCCAGTTGTAGGCCGGATGGCCTAGTAAATGAAGGACGCAACACCAGAGATTATAAGGTCTTCTTTAATCATACACCAAGCACATACTGCCTTACCCCTTCTCTCCGCCCTGCTCCCACGTCATTCCCACAAGATCCCTGTCACTTTCTTAAAGGGACAGTGTCATGTGACACTCCTGTGCGTTAATATAAAAGCTTTTAAATACACGTAGTGGCAGGTTCACGTTGTAAACATGTGTATTTGAAATGCTTCACAAGGCTTGTATTTGCCTTTTTTCCCAACCGTGTTGGTGTCGCTGGAAAGCACCAGTCACTTTCCAAATGAGCTTGTGTGAATTTACAAACTTTCATAGTATTGCAATGGGGTCTTATGAATCATTTCACACTGCAGCATGTTTATAAGATGAGGCAAGTCTTATAAACACGCTGCATTGTGAAATGCTGTGGCAGGCTCATTGTGTACAAGCTTTTATATTAATGTAATGGCGCCTCATCACGAGGTGGGTGCGTGCTGAGTCACATGTGAAGGGATCACATGTTGTTGTAACTTGCTTATAATGAAGACAGGAGTCGCGGGGCTTGTCACGCTGTGTTTATTCTCTTATAGGTTTCATGCACAGTGCACCCCAAGTGCTTGCCTCAATAACAAATGGCAACGGGCCTAACGTGGCTTGGAGATGCAGCCGTAATGTCCGTGTCCATGAGTGTGGGCCGCGGGCCCCATTCTCGGAGGAGCCGGCAGGACGCACCTTATCGCGTCCTTGGCTCTTCCCGTAATGCGTGAGGAGCGCGCGGCGGCAGAGCTATAGTTCGCGGCGAGATCTCGCGAGAGTGAGGGCTCTCGCGATATCTCTACACATCTCCCCTTTTCAATGCACAGCAAAATCACTGTAAAACATAGTCATTGTATCTCACCGGTCTTCTGTGTTCTCTTCTGGGCCGATCATCAGTTCCGGCGCAATCTCCCTGTTGCTCCTGTTCGGGATCTGCACTCAGTGCTTCCGGTTCGACCTCGGTTTCCACCCTCTCTCTGTCGTCTCCTTCTGGTTCTCGTTCTTCGCCTGTTCCGTAGTCTCTTTCGGTTTCCGTTCGTGATCTCTCCGGAGTCCTGGCTCTTCCTCGAGTCTTCTGGTATAGTGCCACTCTTTCAAGGTTCCACGCTCGCCCGTCTTCCGTGCGAACATGATTTGCTCCTTTGTGAATCACTTTGATGGGTCGGCTAAACCGAGACCCCGTGACCTGATCTTTCTTCGGTAGTCTGATTTTAACCAAGTCTCCTTTTCCTATGTCGGACGCTTGCTTGGTTCTTCTTCTCCGATCACTCCATGATTTCATGCGTGTCTTGCTGCTTTCGATTCTCCAGACTACTTCTGCCATGTCCACTGCTTCGTCTTCTCGTATTTTCGACAACCATGGTGGAATCAGCGTGGATGCCGCACTCCTCCCTCTCAACATTTTGAACGGGGATATTTGCGTGATCCCATTTGGAGTGAGTCTGTGGGCCGCTATGGCCTCCTTGGTGGTTTTGAGCGGGTCCATACCCGAAGCCGTTGCCAATTGGATGGCGCCCTTTATGAACCTGTTGGCCCTCTCTACAAGCCCGTTGGCCTGGGGGTGATATAGGGCCGCTTTCTTTTGTTTAATGTGATTTCTTTTTAAGAATTCTTCCATGTCCTTAGAGACCAGTTGCACCCCGTTGTCTGTAACCACTTCCTTGGGGAGACCTTCCCTCTGAAAAATTTCTGTAAGTACTTCTATAACTGTTGCTGTAGTTATGTTTGGGACAAACTCCGCCTCCACCCACTTTGATAGGTAGTCAACCAGTACTATGCCGTACCGATGTTCAGGTGCCATTGCTTCCAAAGGCCCTATGAAGTCGATGCCAACCTTTGACCACACGGCTTCTGGTATTTCCGTGGGTATTAGGGGTGCTTGGCGGACCTTAAGTCTCTTGTCGCTATTGAGGCATTCATGGCAACGTTCTATCATGGATCGAATTTCCTGGTCCATGGATGGCCACCAGTAGGCCTCTCTCACTCTGCGACGGGTCATCGTGTTTCCCAAGTGGCCCGCGTGGGCTCTACATAGAATGGTATTTCTCATTCCTGTGGGGGGAATAATCTGATCGGTTTTCATAATTATCCCCTCCGTTTCAGATAGCTCATCTGACACCTTCCAATAGGGTCTCATGCCCTCGGGCAGCGTTTTTTCACTTGGCCAACCTTCCTTGATCCATTTGCGAATCATGGCCATGGTGGGGTCTTTCCCATCTTCCTCTTCCCAGTGTCTCTCACTGAGTTCTAGATAATCTGGTGCCCTCAAGTCCGTGATGGATGCAACTATGCATTCTCCATGAAGGAACGTGGTGGCTTTATCCTTACCCTCCGGCAGTCTCGACATGCAGTCAGCTTGCAAATTTTTCCAGCCTGAGATGTGCTGGACCTCAAACGTGTACTCTTGCAGTTTGGCTGCAATGCGTGCTAATCTGGGTGTGGATACTTTAGTGCCTCCCGGGCTGAGCATATGGATGAGGGGCTTATGATCAGTCACTAGTTTGAATTTTGTGCCCCATACGTATGTCCTGAAATGTTCCACTGCCCATGCACAGGCCAACATTTCTTTTTCTATGGTGGAATAGTTCTGTTCCGCCTCCGATAATGCCTTCGAAGCAAAGGCCACAACATGTTCCGTGTCACCTTTCTTTTGTGTTAGCACTCCTCCTAGTCCATATGCACTGGCGTCTGTAGTGACAACTGTTTCCCACACCGGATTAAATGGTTGAAGGCATGGTGCATCTATGATATGTTGCTTTATATTCTCCATCGCCGTCTTTTGGGGTTCTTGCCATATAAATTCCGAGCCCTTTTTGAGTACGTCGCGGAGGGGTGCCGTGGTCTCGGAAAACTTCGGTATGAACTTCACATAGTACTCAGCCAGTCCAATAAATGACCTCACTTCCTCTTTGCTGGTGGGTTCCGGTGCTTTAATGATTGCTTGCATGAGATTCTGTTTGGGACTGATTCCTTTTTCTGAAATCTTATACCCTAAGTATTCAACTTCTTTCACCCTGAACAAACATTTTTCATGACGTAATCGCACACCTGCTTCTTGTAGCTTGTTTAGGACAATTCTCAACGTGGCATCGTGCGTTTGCTCATCCTCCGCATACACGAGGATGTCATCCTGGAAGTACACCACATTTTTAACTTTCCGTAGCAAGACATCCATCATGCGTTGGAAGGCCGATGCTGCTGATGACAACCCGAATGGCATTTTGGTGAATTGGTATGTGCCAAATGGAGTGATGAATGCCGTGAGGGGTTTCGACTCTTCATGTAGCTGTATTTGGTGGTATGCATTCCTCATGTCCAGTTTTTAAAATATTTTGGCTTCTTTCATGAGTTTGTTTATGCTTGGAAGGTGGCAATTATCTGTGATGACTTCCAAGTTTAAACTGCGCAGGTCTATGCACACTCTGAGTTCCTGTGATTGGGGTTTCTTTATAAGCACGACGGGGCTCAGCCATTCGGATGCTTCGATTTCTTCGATGACCCCCTCCGTTTTCATCTTTTCCAACTGACTTCTAAGGATGTCCCTTGCCGTGGCTGGTACTGGCTTCACGCGGTGCTTTACGGGGACTGCATTTCTTTTGAGCACTATTTTGTGCAGAAAACCCTTAATGTGCCCCGGCTCCTCCGAGAAAAGTGTTGGGTAGTCGCTTTTGACGACGGGTCCGCTCGTCACCCTAACCGACAGGACCTGATCTTCGGTGCTGGGATCCAGTCTGATTTTCAGCTTGTCTTGGTCATCCCAACCTAGCACTGCTGGACCTTCGTGACTGAAGTAGACTCTGGTTGTGGTTTCCCTTCCTTTGAATTCTACTTTGCCCTTGATGTATCCTAACAGTTCGACTGACGCCTCTCCAAACACCGTGGGTTTATGCCTCGTCATTAACACTTGCACCTTTTCTTTTCCCACCATGTCTTTATAAGTCCGAAGGGGAATGATCGTTAGATCCGAACCTGAGTCTGCCATGACCCTTCTTTCCATGCCATCAATTTTGATCGTGCAGTGAGGCTTCTCTCTCCTTGCTCTTGTGCTGTTCACCATAATGACTGTGGGTCTTCCTTCATCTTCTGAGGAAGATTCTTTCTCCGTATTGCGATCTGCATTGAGACTGGAGACTTTCTTGGAGAATGTTTCTCCACCGACACACGATTGAGAAATGGCCAATACGTTTACATATGCAGCACTTCTTGTCTCTGCCTGGGCACTCCCTGTCGAACGCTAGGTGTTTCGTGCTGGTGCACCTGTGACACTTGAGGGGTTCTTTCCTGCTCCCTCTCCCTTCTCTCGTGTCGGTTGCCGGCCTTTCTTTTTTTGCATGGAAGCCCACTGTTTGTATTTCAGCGGAACTCTGGGCCCCTGTAAGCTCCTTTCGTCTTCCCGCCATTTCTTTGACTGCTCTGGCGATCTCAATTGCTTTCTCCAACTGCAGTTCCTTTTCAACAATGAATTTATCTTGGACTTTCCGACTGTTAGTGTGAACGACCAACATATCACATATGAGGCTCTCTGCATTGTTGCCAAAACTACACAGCGCCGCTAGTTCCCTTAGTTTGGTGACGTAATCGTCAACTGGTTCAGACATTTCTTGCCTTCGAGTGTAAAACCGTATCCTGTGGAGCACTGTGTTCTCTTTACTGGCAAATCTTTTTATGATTCTCCTGACCGCCTCCTTGAAAACATCGTCATTGTCGCCAGCCACCGGTATCGGGGTGAGACTCTTGAATACTCTTTGTCCTTCTACTCCCAATGCATTGAGTAGCATGGCCCTGCGCCTTGCCGCTGAGAACCCTGCTCCCCCTAGAGCCTCCACATATGTTGTGAATAGGGGTTGCCATTGTGGCCATGGGATGACAGGCCTACCTGGAGTTTGTAGAAAGGGTGGCGGTGGCGTTGCCCCTTGCATGATCCTCCGTGAGTTCTGGTGGTGATCCTCGTTGCCAATTTATGTTGTAACTTGCTTATAATGAAGACAGGAGTCGCGGGGCTTGTCACGCTGTGTTTATTCTCTTATAGGTTTCATGCACAGTGCACGCCAAGTGCGTGCCTCAATAACAAATGCCAACGGGCCTAACGTGGCTTGGAGATGCAGCCGTAATGTCCGTGTCCATGAGTGTGGGCCGCGGGCCCCGTTCTCGGAGGAGCCGGCAGGACGCACCTTATCGCGTCCTGGGCTCTTCCCGTAATGCGCGCGGAGCGCGCGGGGGCGGAGCTATAGTTCGCGGCGAGATCTTGCGAGAGTGAGGGCTCTCGCGATATCTCTACACATGTCTCCTTCAATAAAAGATGCAAGTGGTTTATCGCTCACCAGTTGCCTCCCAACTCCCTGTCTGGAGAGTGTTTCTGTGCTGCGGCGCAGCAAACGCCAGGGCCCTAAACAGGCCGCCCTGCCTCCCAGGGCAACCTCATCACTGTGGCGGCTATACTGGCCGGCCCCCATAACAACTGGCAACGAGGATGGGATCCGGCACCACGCCGATCCCTATCAAAGGGACACAGCCTGTCCCTGCTGCACCACTGGGGCGCAGCAAAGCTCACTCTGCTCCCACATGGGAGAGTCTGGAAGTGGCGCGGTGCGGGCCGCTGCAACAGGGTCATATTGAAATATGCTTCCACTGGAGGATACACTGAGTTGTGCGGCCCATGTGCCACTGCTGCATGGAGCTGGTGCACAACACATGGAGGCGCAACGTTCCGCAGCCTAAGTTGAAGGAGGATCCTGGATGGGGGAGCCATGGTCCATACGGACCACACGCCGCTGCAAATTATACCTCCGGCACCTTCGGCCTAGGGAGAGAGCATGGGCGGCCCAGACATGCTGCCCAGTGTCCCTCCTGCCTCTGCCCAGGGGGATCCTGAGATCGACACGGCTTGGACCGCCACTGTAGTTGCACAAAGACCTCCCGCACGGGGGGAAGGAAGCAGCGCAATGCTGCATCCAGTAAATATTTTGCCCCCCTTGGGGGATGACACAGTGCGGCACCCGCCGCATGCGGGTGAACTTCTCCTGCCTGGGGGAGAGGAAGCCTGACGCAGCCCCTGCCACCAAAGTAAGTTTTTCAGCTCCTGCCTGTGGGAGAGGGATCGGGGCAGCCGCCCTAGTGGAATCATCTTCTGCCTGGGAGAGAGCAGGTGTCATTAGTTAGTCCCGCCTGGAGGGAGCCTGTAGTGGCGAGGGTCGCTGCATCAACTCGATTCGGCGGGAATTAACTCCCACCGGGGAGAGAAGGTATGGGGCGTGGCATCCTGCTGCAACAACTTTGATCACTTCCGCCCGGGGAAAGAGAGACTGAGGTGCGGCATTCGCTGCTGCAGTCGGTTGGTCATCTGCCACAAGGGAGCAGAGGGAGTGCCTTAACACCACAGTGCCATCAGCTGGCCCCATAGGAGGAAGAGGAACAACCCTCCCTCCCCTTGCCAGACAGTGTCCCTGTGCTCTCCATGAACTGGAGTACCAAGGCCTGCGCCTGGCCCATCAGCATGCCGGTGCAGACTTAGACACAGCCCTCCTCTGACATGGTACTCATGCAGCAGGGCCTAGATGGGGGGAGTAACCCTGCCACCATTGCCCCCCTTATGCAGGGCACAAAGGACTCCTGACTGGGGGGAACTCCGGGCCTCCGGCCCCCACACTGGTGCTGGATCATCATCAGGCCTCGGGTGTCATTCCCAGCACCCTGTCACCGACCTCATCCTGGCCACGGCCCTCAGACTGGAGGGTGCTCATGCGGCCAGACTGAACCAAGGCCTGCCACCCCTCCAAGATGACTGCAAGTTCTGAGGCCTGCTGAGACACACCTGCATGGGGGAGCCTAGATGCCTGCTTGGGGGAGACATTCCTGTCTGGGGCAGTCTAGATGTGGTGTAGCCCGTGAGCCACCGCCTGCTACAACTCCTGTCTTGGGGAGACGGAAGGTGGCGCAGCCAAGTCTGCTGCCTGCAGACCCTTCCACTCCTTCAGTGAGCATGGCGAGGTTCGTTCTGGGCAGACACCCTGCTGCCAGCTGACCAACAGAAGGCTGGATCCCCAAGGACACTGCCAGTGTGAAGCAGATGTGGCCCCCAGCATCACCGGGTGTGGCTTTGCCTGCAAGCGTGTGGATGTGTGTTATCTGTCTGCATTAACAATGGACTAAGAATGGAACATTGATGCTCATCCAATGCTGCAATCCTGCATGGCCCCATGCTTAAAGTGGACCAAGCACCCAATGCTGTGATCCTGCATGGCCCCATGCTTAAAGTGGACCCAGTAACCAATGCTGCGATCCTGCATGGCCCCATGCTTAAAGTGGACCTAGTACCAAATGCTGCGATCCTGCATGACTCCATGCTTAAAGTGGACCAAGCACCCGATGCTGTGATCCTGCATGGCCCCATGCTTAAAGTGGACCTAGCACCCAATGCTGTGATCCTGCATGGCCCCATGCTTACAGTGGACCCAGTAACCGATGCTGCGATCCTGCATGGCCCCATGCTTAAAGTGGACCCAGTAACCGATGCTGCATTCCTGCATGGCCCCATGCTTAGCGTGGACCAAGTACCCGATGCTGCGATCCTGCATGGCCCCATGCTTAAAGTGGACCTAGCACCCAATGCTTTGATCCTGCATAGCCCATGCATAAAGTGGACACAGTAGCCAATGCTGCGATCCTGCCTGGCCCCATGCTTAAAGTGGGCCCAGTACAGAGGCTTGCCATTAGTGCATGCCTCTATGTCATGTATTGATTATTTCTTTGTCCCGTTCTCTATCGTCCACAGGCTTCTCGCAGCAAAGTTCTTGGCCAGAGGTATCTAGAACCATTCCCTGTCGGTCATTAACCTAGCAAACAGGTGCGTTAAGCCCACTACAATGTGGCGCCTGAGTATGTGCTATCTGGGGATGCCTGACTTAGTGGAGCAACTGTCAAAAATGTCAGAGTATTTCTCAGTGAATGATGGGACAGTAGAAAACCCAATTACCCGGTGGAAGGGATATAAGGCAGTGCTTAGAGGGGAGGCGCTCTCACTGGTGGCGGCTAGGCGTAAACAACACGCTCATGTGGTGGAGGAGGCTGAGGCAGTGGCTAAGCAGGCGGAAGAAGAATTCCTCAGCTTAGGGACACCGGCCTTGCGAGAGGCCCTGGTCATGGCACAGGAGGTGTTGCGCAATGTAATCTTAGACAACACTAGAGCGGCACATTGGGCCATGAGTAGCCAGATCTATGAATCTGGGGACAAGGCAGGCAAAGCACTAGAATGGTTGGAGAGATGGGACAGGGGAATGGGTACGTTAGGGCCATAACGGATAGTCACGGGGGTCATTGACGGAAGACATAGACATTGCTGGGGCATTTGCTGACTTTTATGAGGCAATGTATAATCCTCTCAGTGGGCGGCCCTGGACAGAAAGGATGGGTGCTCTTGACTCTGTGACCCTCCCAAGACTCAATGCACAGCAGAAGTCAGCCCTGGAGGCAGACATCTTCAAAGAGGAGATTGCAAGAGCGCTCATGCAGCTGCAAACTGGTAAACCGCCTGGGCCTAACGGCTTCCCGGTGGAGGTGCGGAAATAATTGGGGGAGCTAGTTATTAGACCAATGCATTGCCTCTTTGCACACTGCAGAAAAGACTGACACCTCCCCCCAGACCTTAGGAACGCCTGCATAGTTGGTCCTCCCGAAGCCTGGTAAGCCACCTGAGTTGTACTCCTCTGATAGGCCTATATCACTGATCAAGAGGGAGGCCAAGATTCTGGCACGAGTCCTGGCTAATCACATAGTAGGGGTCATTGGCTCCCCGATTGACCCGGACCAATGTGGGTTCATGCCGTCAAGATCTACTCATATGAACCTGCATAGAGTGCATTTCATCATAAGTCAAGCAAATACAATATCAGACCCACTGGCTATGATAGCGGTGGACTTTGAAAAGGTTTCAACTCGGTTTGTTGGGATGCGCTCTGAGAACTCATGGGTAGGATGGAGTTTGGAGAGAACATCTTGTCTTGGGTCCGTCTGCTATATAGTTCCCCCGAGGCACTGGTTAGAGTCAACGGGATCGGCTCCAGGTCCTTTACACTGAGAGGGGGGGGGGGGGGACGAGGTCATAGAACCACTCATGATCCAACTCCGGCCACATCTGGACTGTGTGGGATTTATGTGGCCCTGGGGGTACGGGGAGGGCGGGTCTCGATCTATGCAGATGACCTTCAGATTTATAAGCGTAATCCCTCAAGCTCGTGCCCGGCAGTGACCCGCATCCTAGCAGACTACGAATAATTTAGCAGGCTTTGGGTAAATTGGCAGAAGTCCGTCCTGTTCCCAATTCAGGGAGGGGAAGAGGCAATCCCGCGAGATGGCCTGTATCATGTCTCGGGCTTCAGAAATGTGGATATTCAGGTGGATCTGTGCCCCTGGGATTTCAATCGGCTTAACCTGTCCGCTGTGGTCGATACATTTGTACTAGACACAGTACATTGGCAATTTCTCCCACTGACCCTACTAGGTAAAGCAGCTCTCAGTTTTTATATGTGTTGCAAAACACCACACTCCCTGTTCCCAAAGAAGTTTTTGCAAATATTGAGGGCATCCTTTGTGGGCTCTTTTGGGGGGGAAACAGCTCTGGGTGGCTGGTAAGACGCTGCATAGGTCAGTATGGGAAGCGGGTATCGGCCTGCCAAATCTCCAACTGTACGATTGGGCCACGCAACTCGGGGCAGTAAATGATTGGCTTCATAGGGACCCTAAGGTGCCCCACATTGGGGTAGAAAAAGGGTGGATGAGGGGAAGGCCACCTAGACCAGTGCTATATGGGGACCAGAAAAGGGGGAGGCCCGCCAATGATAAGAAATACTCGACAGGTATGGGCAGACGCTCACCGTAGTATACGGTGGGGGACATGTCGACCCTAGACCAACCCCTTCTGGTACAACGCATACCTACCTGAATTGCTTAAGATGGGACACTTTGAAGGGTGGGAGGCAAAGGGGATTCAGGTTCTGGCTAATGTGGTACAGGAGGGTCGACTTAACCCGTTTGCGAAGATGCCGGATATGCTTGGACTGCCAGATGGTGAACAGTTCAGGTATATGCAATTGGCCCACACTATAGGATCTCTATTCGCCTCCTTGGACGAGATTCCAAAGTGTTCGCCCTCCGAGGCCAAACTCCTCCCTGAGGGTATAACCTCTAGGGTGACCTTCACCCTATACTAACTGCTCACCGCTTTTGGCACCACAGAACTGACCCGATTCCGGGATAGATGGGAAGGGGATGTGGGAACCTTGGAGCCTGAAGAATCGGGCTACGGGAGGTGGGAATATTGGCCAGGCTCTGCCTGATACAGTATGAAATACTCCACCGGGTGTAGTTCTCTAGGGCGGCACTTACATGGTGGGACGTGGCGAATGATGATCTATGCCTGCGAAGCCGGTGGGAGGGCGGGGCACCTTTTATCACACACTGTGGAGCTGTACACACATTCGGGTGTTCTGGGGTAAATGTGTTTGTAAACTGACTACGATACTGGGTTCTCCGGTGACTCTCGACCCTAAGCTTGCACTGTTGGGTATTTGGGGAGAGGCGGGGTTCACAAAGTATGAAAAAGTATTTCTGGCTGTGACAATAGGGCTGGGAAAGAGAACTATTGCAATGATGTGGGTATCAGTGGAACAGCCAATGGACTGCTGAGGTAGACCTTTGTTTATCCGTGGAGGAAAGGAGTTACAATACAAGAGGCTGTCCCCAACATTTCAGAAGGTATGGGGGAGATGGGTGTTAAGCGCTGAGGAATATTTTGCTGTTTCCCCCCTGTCTTCCCCTGAGCTGATTAGTTACCCCACTAAACACCCTGCTGCCTATTATGTTATGGATCTGTACAGTATCCTTGAATTGTCCAATCAAGAACTGACATTTGTTTTGTTCTTGGCATTGTTTTCACTTAAAACAATAAAAGGTTATATTTGAATAAGAGGATTACCGGTAAGTAACTGGGTCATTACCTCCATGTCACTCTTCCTTTTCCCAGTACTTACATGTGAGGCATGCCAAAGACAGCAGTGAAAAATTGATCCATGAAAACAAAAACACAGACCAACCAGACTGTAGTTGAAACGCTCCATCCCCACCTTTATTCCAAAACACCACAACAAATCACCATTAACCATCTGTACCAGCACTCAACAGCCCCTACGCAAAGGAAGAAGACCATTGTACATGCAAATTGAGGCGATCGTATCTGGTGAACATATTCGGGTTGGTCCAGGTCGCCGCCCTGCAAATGGCTTGAATCGCCACTCTCTATGCCTCAGCGCACGACACCACCATTCCTCTAATACAGGGACCCTGAACAAAAGCCAGCAAAGAGACCTGCGCACCAGAATCGGCTAATCAATAGCATAGCTCTCAACCTTTATTATTGCCACGGCGGGTGAACACACCCAAATCCGTTTTTGGTGGTGTGAAGGCCCATTGAAGTGCATGCAGGTGGCTTGACGGGTGAGTCAGTTGTTTGCAAGGTGGGTGACACGCGCCAAAAGCATGTGAGTTGAGAGGTATGGCAATAGCCTGCCAAAATCCAACGGCTAATCGTATTTACAGACGCCTTCAGGCCAGGCTTTGAACCCCAAATGTTACAAACAGATTGACTGCCGAAAGGATGTCCAAGCCAAGACAGACATTATAACATCCAATTTGTGCCACCACTGCTCCACTGCAGCTCAGGAGACGTTGGACTGGGTAAGAAGGACTGAAGCACAATATCCTGCACGTTAGGCAATTGAGGTAGGAACCCCGAATCACGCCTGAGAACTGGGGAATTCCAGAGCAGCAGGAGGAATGGAGCCATACACAACAACACTCCAATTTCACCCAGCCTCCTCGCTGAGGTAATGAGCACCAAGAACACTGTCTTCTATGTGAGAAACCTGATTTCAATGGACTCCACTGGTTCAAATGGAGATTCCTGTAAAGCTAGCCAAACTAACACCAGCACACATACAACAGGCAACAGTAAACATTTCAACAGCCAGGAGACCAATGGCTCACAGCCGGAAATAAGAACCCAGAGTTCCCTGAAATCCCTGATACAGCCAGACCCATGTCCCAGCCATCTTCCCAGAACTGGCAAATCAATGGGACGGAGCAGTCCAGAGATTGTGCACACTTCCTAGCGCACCACTGTGCAAAGTTCTCCCAATGCGCCTCGTATACCTTCAGAGTTGAGGGCCACATATACTTCTGAATTGACATCTCCAACTGCGGAGTCAAGCCCTGCTGCACAATCCCTGCCTCTCAACCTCCAAACCCCCCAATTCGGAATCTGAGAGGCAGAAGGCCCAGCCACATCAGAAATGGACACAAGAATGAGGGCAGGAACCATCTGCAGACTCTCATCTTCAAATGCACAGTCTGCACAAACACGTTCAGTATCGGTCATTATGACCCTGGTGCTAAGGGGTTAACGGCGCCATAAAAGGCTGCGGCGCGGTTAACCCCTTAGCGCCTTACTACGAGGTGCCTTTGCGGGACTTGACCTTAACAGCTGGTCTGGACCAGCCGTTAAAGTAGGGACCCGCAAAGGGACCTCGTGGGTAATTACGGTACCGCAATTGAAGGTAACGTAATTACCGCCTTCCCCATTCCCATGAAGCCCTATGGTGCAAAAATGGGAAGGGCCATGGGGAAAGGGGGAAATACCGCCTCGCCAACCTTGGAATGGGGCGGTATTTCCCCATTTCACCATGGTGGACACGCTACGATACCGGCACCAACCATGGTGCTAATAGCGCCATGGTTTAGCACCAGTATCGTAATGAGGTGCCTTGAAGGGTATCCAGTGATTCCATCGAATACAAAGCATCGAATGCAAAAGCATCAAAAAAATGCATTTTTTTTAAAGGTAAAGGTTTTATTTTTAATGTAATAATGGTGTTTAAGGGGTAGAAAAAACAGGGGTTGAGGTGGGACCCCCCCTATTAAAATTTTTTTTTTTAAAAAAATGCCTTTTCTTTAATGCATTTTTTTCAATGCTTTTGCATTCGATGCTTTTGAATTTGATGCTATCACTATAAACCGTCTTGAAGTCCATGGCCTGTCGGAACTTGCCATTTGGTTTGGGCACCACAAATATGACAGAGTAGAAACCCATAGCCCTTTTCTTCCTGGGAACTTCCTAGATCTCCCCCTTCTCCAACAATTCCAGGACACTGTGATTCATGGTCAGAGTGTACACAGCCTTCCTGGGAAGTGGAGTCACCTAGGCTTCCAAGTACGGCGGATGCGAGATGAACTCGATCTGGAATCCCCACTGGACAATTCTGTTCACCCACAGGCCAGATGACAAGGCCAAGCAAGCCAGAATCAGCAGAACCTGGACCCAACCCATTTGGCATCTGCACCTCTGTGAAGGTGCTGTAACAAAGGGTTTGTCGGAGTCTGTGGCTTTTTAGACCGACTCTCACCAGAGGAATTCTGATAACTTTTCCTGGACACAGCATGACTCGGTTTGATGCCCGCTTGAAGGACCTACCCGGGTTTAACCTCAGACCAACGACAGAGCTTGTCAATGTGCTTATCCGTCTTAAACACACAATACACCCTCTCATTCAGAGAATCACAAAACAATACCCTTCCTTCAAACAGAATTTTCAAGGATGCCGCCTTCAGAAGGCCAGTCTTGGAGGTGCAAGTGACAGCGGCCGAAATTGCAGCTCTTCACAGTCACTGCTGGAGCATAATCACCATCATATGCCAATCTGACAGGAGCACCACCTGAGACTGCATAGCCTGCTGCATGGGGAGCACAGTCTGCCCCTTCCTCCGCAAGACAACTTTAGAAAACTACTGAACGCAGTCTCAGCCATGCAGGAGGTGTATGTCGAAGCCCGAAAACCCATGTGTGCCCTGTAAGGAAGGGATGGCATCAAAGTAAGACAGACACAAGTGATCACAGTTCAAGGGTGTTAATTAAACTGTAAAAGTGGGTGAGATAAATTCCTAATCTTAACCTTAATCTAAGATGGGAGCAAGCTACGACCATCAAATAATAATAATAATATGGAGTCTAAACAAATAAAAAGGGCCTATACTAAAAAAAACAATATTGCCAATCCATACCACTATGCTACAAAATAGTGTGGGATAAAGTTCACCAGAAAAGAAAGAAGTGTTCACAAAATGATAAGTTAGGATGGCATGGCGAGGGTCTCCCTTCCCCACGTTTTTAGCACGGGACAAGGCGGGGCTCTTGAGCACAGCACACTCCTGGGCTTCTCCAGTACGAGGTTACATTTCCTTTTCCTCGAGATCAGGGCCTTCTGTGTCCAAGTCTCTTCCATGCAAAGTCTCTTGCTTCAGAGGGCCTGATATGCCAAAAAAACAACAAAAGTTCCTTCTGTTAATCTTCATGGTGGGTGATTACTGTTCACCCTGGGATACCCCTCAGCCGGGCTTCGATCCTTCTATCAGCGATATCCTCCCTCAGTCGGGCTCAAACCAACCACTCACTGCGGACATCCCTCAGTCGGGTTCACTCTTGTTTTTACAATGTTCACGGCAGTATTACTATTCAGCTTAATTCGCAGGCATCCCTCAGTCGGGTTCACATGTGCCCAGGTAACACTGTTTTCTTCAATTCCACAACGTCTGAAAGACTTTTGACTGCACAAGGGATTTAGCTTAACACTCGTATGACCACTTTGACACCTCACGCCGGCCTCCCCTAGGGCCTCTTGGTATTTGTAGCTCCACCAACCTTAGCTCAGTTCATTCTCTTTGTTCATAAGAGGTTTACCAGCCAGAGTTCATTAAATGGGCACCCAAGTGGCACCGGACCACTGTTCCTCTGGTACCAAGTTCCTTTACAAAAGACCTCTATATATTTATCTTCTTTCCTTCTTATATAATGTTGCCAGTACAACCTTGAGCCTAACACAGTCTGGTCTGCTATCAGCGTCCCCCGAAGCACCAGCTGTGCTGAACTCGTTGGTTTCTCCTTTGCCGCTGGAGTCAAGGACGGTACCACAATGACAAGTGCTTCTCCCCGCCCAGGCTATCAGTGCAGGAGGACCCTGTGTACCATTGATATCCATCACACCATTCACCTGGAGCGATTCCTTTCTCTGAGGTTTCGCGGGTCTGGGTTGAAAAGGGCAAGGGCAATTCCCTCTGTGTCGTCCTTTCAGGTCTCATCGCCTTTCTCCTCCGTTTGAACTGCCATCCTGGAATAGCTGCTTCCTCGTGCGTTCGGCCTTGCTCAGAGTGTGCTCTCGTGTTCTGCCTTTTATCCCTAGGAGGAAGGGAAAGGGCAGTCAGGTGTGTGTAATTATCGGCAATTGCCTGACTCTGCCTGACCCTCGCGTTGGGACATGTTAGGTAAACGGCTCTGGTGTTAGTCCATTGTCTTTCACGGTGTGACAAAGCGTTTGTGTAGGAAAATGGGGGAGGGTAGAGTTTCTAAGTATCCTATAGGTAGGATGAAGAAAAGGTGTCATAAGGAAGGGGTTGCTGCATCTCACCCTTCACTGTCCCACTTCCACTCCCCGAAGACGCCCTATCCAGGTGATCCTCCCACACTGGTCCACCCCCAGGAACTGGATCCAATAGCGATTGCTGTGTCCTGATCACCTGGGTGACAGATCCCCGGGGACTAGCGGGCGACACACCTTAAGGTTTCTCAGAGCCCCCATGTAACATTTCAAGGCAGAATCCACCTTTTTGTCCTCTGCCACCATCGGGGAGCGACTTGCCTGGCTCGACAGGATAGTATCCAACTAAAGCAATTGCGTAAGTGCACCCTCCTCCCCTCATAAGGGATACATCTTGGACTTAAAGCAAGGAACTGGCAACTTTTCAGGCCACTGCCAATCTTTAAGGACTTTTTCCCAAATCTCAGGAAATAACAGCAGTGCCACCTTGATAGTATGCTTAAACTGGCATGGAGGAGGCCGTGATCCAGATGCCACACTAGCCACAGGGGATGGTTGTTGAAACCACATGTATTCTGCACCCTGAAACAACACCACAGCCAGCGTCTCTTTGTCCAGATACTTCCCCTTAGGATTTTCAGCATGGCCAGGCACCACCTCAGAGGAAGACGAGGAGGACTCCCGGTTAGAAGAAGAAGAAGAAAATGACACCAGCACGAGAGCCCTGATTCACCTGGACTTCTTCCTCACACAGTCACCCTTTTCAGGGCCTTCCAGCAAATGCAGACCAACAGTTTATGCAACAGTGCAGGAGACCTCTTCTGCTTGGAGGAGGTACGTCGGTCAGCACCCGTAGAGGAAGACAGCAAGCTTGCTATTTTGCCTTGGGTGTTAACATGCTTCAATTTACAAAGCCCCTTGCCAGGAGCCATGTCAGCCAGATTCAACTGGACAGAGGACACCCAGAACAACTTCAGCCAACCACCAGCATAACTCCAGACAAGCAGCAGCAGAGACCCAACAGAACTGCAGCATGACAAGCTCATGAGCAGAGCACCAGGCACTAGCACAGTGAAACACAAGCAGCTAAAGAACCCAGCAGAGACCCCTAGATATAGGCCAGCAAGGGAAAAGCAGGTGCACCAACCTCCTCAATTAAGTATGCACACATACCTGCCGCACCTTGCTGCACCTGGGCCAGCCACATGACTAACCGACTCAGTCAGGCCCAAGCCGGAAGTTACCTCCAGCACATTAGCCCCATGTGTATTCATTATGAAACTCCAAGGACATCCGCATGTATGGGTAGAACTCAGATTACCAGCATTCCAAGTTCAAGCACTTAATGCCTGTGTCACTGTTCTGAACACCTGTTCTCTTTTTAAAAAATAAA
The DNA here is from genome assembly GCF_040938575.1 of Ambystoma mexicanum. Lineage (NCBI taxonomy): Eukaryota > Metazoa > Chordata > Amphibia > Caudata > Ambystomatidae > Ambystoma > Ambystoma mexicanum. The sequence continues at coordinate 35,220,523 of NC_090939.1, forward strand.
ATAATAAAATGAGGGACTTCACGGTTGTATAGGGCCTTGCCTGTAACTCGCAGTCACAGAAACCTGGCTTAATGCCGCTTCCGGCCCCTCTCTGGCCCTCGCCATACCTAATAATTATGCCATTATTAGATCTGACAGAAACACCACTCAAACTAAGGGAGGCGGACTCGCCTTCATATTTAGAAATACCTTTGACATTAAAGACATCCAAGACGCGCAAATCCCATCTGCTGAATCACTGTCAATTAAGCTACCTCTCTCACCCAACCACACAGCAACATTACATCTCATCTATCGACCACCAGGACCCATTTCCTCTTTCATTGAGGACATTGCTTCACTTATAACTATAAACACCAAACCTAATTCCCTAACCATCTTAGTTGGGGACCTCAACCTTGGTTTCAACGATCCTAAGGACACTAACACCTTTGACCTAGCCAACACATTATCTGATTTGGGTCATACGCACATTATCCACAAACCCACTCATATCAAAGGTAGAACTCTAGACTGGCTATCACACATCAATTGCTCTATTGATCTCCTATCCATTGACCCACGTATCTGGTCGGACCATCATAAAGTAACCTTTGCTATCAAAGCTAACCTACCCCACCCGACGCCTATCATCGCCCCTGCCATCAGCACGAGAAACAAGAAAGATATTACTCCCGACAAACTCCTACCTATACTACTCCCTATACTGAATAATACTGATTCAGACGCTGACCCTACAGTTCTAGTGGACACCTACAACCAGGCTATACTCAAAGCTCTGGATTCTATTGCCCCTCTAAAACTGCAGAAACCGAAAACACAGTGTCACCTTAACACCTGGTTCACGCCACAGCTAAGAGAATTAAGTAAAACCAAAAGAACCGCTGAGGCACTTTGGAAAAAACATCCCCCAGCTTCTAACAAGTCTGAACTAACCTTAGTCTCCTCTAGCTACAAAGAAGCCATACTTCTTGCAAAAAAAGACACTTATAACAAAAGGATTACACAAGCGGAATCCAATACAAAAGAACTCTTCAAGATAGTCAAAGAGCTAGAATCCTCCACTGCCCCCACTGACAAATGTATTACTGACACACTATGGTGTAGTAATATTCAGAAAGCCTTATTAGACAAAATAGATCATCTACAATCCAAAATCAACGCAAAAAAATCCTTACTATTAGCCGACCCTAACTACAAACAGCCACCTAACAAACATTCGACCTTTCAGTCAAACTGCAAACCTTTCAGCTTCTCACCCCTCTCAATTTGGGAAGTAGAAAACATCATCAGGAAACTAAAACCTTCAAACTGCCAAGGTGATGCCTGCCCTGCCCCGATCATTAAAGCAGCTGCGCACGATCTGGCTCCATTTATCACTAACCTCATCAATACTTCCTTCAAATCCGGAATAGTTCCTGACAACCTCAAAGACACTTGGGTCATCCCACTCCTCAAAAAACCCACTCTTGATCCAGCCAACCCGTCTGACTACAGACCGATAACGACTGTACCGTTCTTACTAAAAATACTGGACAGAGCAGCCTATTTACAAATACAGGCCTACTTAGAATCAAATAATCTCCTAGGGCTTAGGCAATCAGGCTTCCGACCGAGACACGGTACGGAAACTGCACTAATTGTCCTTACCACCCAGATCCAAACCTTGAAAGACAATGGCAAACTTGCACTCCTCTTGTTGCTTGACCTGTCAGCAGCGTTTGATTTGGTTAACCATCAAACACTCTGTCACCACCTGAAATCTGCAGCACACTTCTCCGATGCTGCCACGGCTTGGATCAGCTCCTTCTTGGCGAACAGAACCATGAGGGTCTTCTCTCCTACGGATTCTGCTGAGCCTGCACCAGTACCCTGCGGAGTCCCGCAAGGCTCCTGCGTGTCTCTGACTCTTTATCATATATTCACGAAACCCCTCTTCGATATCCTTGACTTTCTAGGTGTCACGTATACCAACTATGCGGACGACACCCAGATACTCATACCTATCTCGGGTGACTACGAAACATACAGCACGACCCTTAATGAAATCTACTCGGTTATACAAGCATGGATGGCACACCATGGTTTGTGCCTCAACGACGAAAAAACCGAGTTGATCATCCTGGGCACGCATGCCAATCCCGCATTCAAAGCCTTTACCATAGATGGCAATCGCATCCCAGTATCAAATAACACTAAAACTCCTGGTATTTACATTGATGCTACCTTATCCTTCTCCAAGCAAACCAATGCAGTAGCTTCATCAGCCGCATACACCTGCAAGCTGATCACTGCATGCAGACCATTCATTTCCGTACCTAATTGCATTACTCTCGCTAGAGCACTAGTGCTTTCCAAAATAGACTACTGTAAAGCCCTTTCCTTGGGCACTAGTCACAAAAACATCAATAAACTACAAGTAGTCCAAAACAATGCCATCAGAGCTGCCCTCAACATTCACAAAAAGGCACACATATCCAAGACCAGACGTAATCTACGCTGGCTCCCTGTCAAGCATAGAATATCACTCAAAACGCTGGCCCTTACACACAAAGCCAGAGCTAACCTTGCTCCAGTATACCTTACCAACCAACTCACACCTCACACCTCCTCTAGACCACTCAGAGTAGCACAAACTAACACCATGACCATTCCGAGATTCAAACTTCACAATTCGGGTGGAGCTAGCTTCCCTGTACAAGCTTCCAAACTATGGAACACCATCCCTGCGCCTTTACGAGCAGAACCCTCATTTAACAGGTTCAAACATAACACAAAGTGTTGGCTCCATAACTTGGACTACATGTCAGACTAACCTCTTGACCCCAGCATGACGGACTGCTGCCAGCTCACTTTGTAATTCATTGTATCTTTGTATGCACCTTCTATATTATGTTTGTTCCTAACTGTAACTGCATTGGAACTTTTTGCTGACTGCATTGCTTGTACCTTCCTGTAACTGTAACGCAACTCTTTAACAAACTTACGCACCCTTATGCCTCCGGGCCTGGTTGTACTTTATAAATAAATAAATACAAATACAAAACGCTGTGAGGTCAAAGAAACAAATACAGCCGCCCTAAAGCTCGCATGCACCCATAAAACACTGCAGCAGAGACGGGGGCTGGAACCACCCAGTACACAGGGCCAGAGCACTAAGGAGGAGGGAGCTGCAGTAGCCAGCCCCTCCCTCAGAGAACAGCTACCATCCCCCTCAGTGACAACTGGTGGCCCCGCCCTCAGCCCCCACTCACAATACCCATGAGCAAAGCATCTCTCTGTCCGGGCTGAAGAAAGCAGAGGCCACCCTGGCCGGCTGCTCAGCAGGACCTTCCACAACCGAAAAAAGCTGAACAAGGCTTTTTGATAAGCAAACAGCGCTGGGAGATGAACACCCCAACACCCATGCACTCAGAAGTGCAGCAGGTAGTGCAGGGGGGAAGGGGAACACACAGGCGCCCCTCCAGGACAAGTAGGGAGACGAACCAACGGAGCAGCGGGTGGCCCAGCAACCCACCCAAGATCCTGGCAGGTAGGTAGGACAATTAAAATTAACATGTGAGGGTGGGAGAGTATTGCACTCTCAGGGGAGGGGTGGGGCAGGTGTGGGTATTAGTAACAAGATTGAATGAATTGTTGAGGTGGAGGTAGGGGACCACACAAGTAAGTACTGGGACGAGGAAGAGGGACCTGGATGTAATTACCACTTACATGTATACAGACAATGGGCCTCATTAGGGCCCTGGCCGTACCCGTGCTCTTATTAAGGGCACGGCTGCCGGCGGTAATTAATTTTTACCGGGTCCATGCAATGAGCAATTACCGGGTCATGCCGACCTTGGCGGACCCGGTAATTGGCCATTCCATGGACCTGGTAAAAATTAATCCCCATTCCCATTCGAGCCCCATAGGGCTCAATGGGAATGGGGATGATGCTAACAACGGCCATCTGGATGCAACAAAGGACGTCTGGTCTGAACAGACGTCCAGAGCGGGACCCGCGAGGGAACCTCGTAATACGGCGGAATGGGTTTAACGGCGCCGGCAGCTCTACCGGCGCCGTTAAACCCATTCCGCCAGGGTCGTAATGAGGCCCAATAGGTTGTATTACAAAGTGAAGCCATTCATTTTAACGACACACCACCAGTTGTTTTCTGTAAGTCATTAGGATTCATGTTAAAGAAATAAGCTAGGCAGTGCTGCTCCAAAATGACATTATAACCCAGGAGAAAGATTTGACACATCCTGCTCACCCATGCCAAGTGTGAGATGATTAGACAGTCCTGGCTTTCAGTTTCCCATCACTTTGCATTGTGGTGCTTGTAGTTCCTACCACTACTTTGACCAGTTCATACAGTTCAGAAATAGGGCTCTCAGTTTCTCTCTTCTCCGTGACACCTTGCTTTCCCCTTCTTAGGATATTCTTCTCTCGCTCTTTATTTATCACAATTGGTGTTTCTTCTCTATACAATGTCCGCTTCTTCCCTTGCCTGGGCCCATTAGAAGGACTTGCAAAAGAACTCTCACTTTTCCTCTTCACTCGATAGCTACTGGGACTAGTATGAAGGGTGCAATAACGATTCTCACTTGTCTGTACTTCTTCGCCATTACTGGAACGCATCTGTGTGATTTTCCAGCGACGGAAATCACTGCATGCAAAAGGTCTGCATGGGAAATGTACGCAATACAAAAATGTGCGTACATTTCCTATGCGGACATCCATTTAAAAAAACACCACATTCATACAAACACACCCCCACACCCCCCCACCCACAGCCCCAACACACCCCCAACACACCCCCACTCACGCCCCCAACACACCCTCAGCCACCTACTTACCTTTCTTTTCGATGCACTGTGTCCCTGCGACGCTGGTTCCCCTTCACTTCCGTGATCGTGAACCGGTGCCGCAGGGTCCTTTTCTTTTTTTTTCTTTTTTTTCTTTTAAACGTTTGGTTGGTGAGCTGCAGAGGTGCCCCCTGCAACCACCGCTCACTATACTGTATAGTTTTTTTACCTACCTAAAATGCATACCACAAAAGGTTTGAACTTTTGGTGTTCGAACTTTTGGTGGTATGCATTTTAGGACTTTTTGTTTGTAAGGTCGGTACTTTAGGTGCGGTCATTTTGGCCAAAACTACTGGAACAAATATGAACGCTTCAGTAATGAGTCTCATTTGTTTCCACTTCTTTAGTATTACTGGCATGAGTAAGAGGGTACCAATAAAGATTCTCTTTTCTCCCCAGCTCTTTAGTCTTTCTGGGATGAGTATGAGGGTACCATTAATGATTCTCATTTCTCCCCACCTGTTTTGTATTACTGGGGTGAGTATGAAGGTACCAGCAATGATTCTCTTGGTTCTTTACTGCTCTTTTTTAAGTATGAATATCCTTGTATGACTTCCCACTGTCCTTAGGGAATATTACGTTGCGGTCCTCACTGGGACGAGTATGATTATTATGCTTGTTATATTCACTATCCCTTCCGGGTCTCCTGCCTTCCCCATTACCTCTCTCACTTGGGGTTAGTGTCATCGGGCCTGCAAGCAGGATGGGATGCTTGCTTCGGTTCGTCAGGTTGGTTCCTGGATTCTCTGATTCTCTGTCCCGTCCTCTGTGCCCACTCCATGCCATGAATGGGTCTGTGGTCACAAAACCGGATGATACTTTCGAGGCCAGCGAGCTAGGCACCTGGACGCACGCTGGGAATTTGTAGGGAATTAGAATTTAAATACAGTCAATAAAATTCAACCACGGTGGGGTGTGGAGTTTCAAATCACCCTTGGCAGATGAGCATGGGAAGTGGGCTGAGGGGTGAGGTAGCCAGCAATGGGAAGCCAATCACCCACCAGGAGAGGATTCAGTGTCCCTAGAGTGCGACAGTGTTTTAGGTATCCATTTGAATTTGAGGCACATTGTAAAACAAAACACCCTTTAATGTAGCCTTGTATTGGGGGAGGTGAGAATAGTATTTGCCTACACAATGTTCACCTTCTTAGAGTTCTCCTGTTGCCCTTTTGAGGCATACCAAATATAACAGCTGATATAGTGCTGTAATATTTGGTACCCCCTTGATTTACAGAGGCTATGTTTAAAGCATCACTACTTGAACTTGGCTTGCATTGGTAGGTGAGTAAATGATGGGCCTACGTTATATATTCTCCTTTGGAATCCTTACATCCTGTTTTTTGGGGGAATGCCAAGTTGAAGAACCCATTCGGTTTTGAAACATTTGGTAGCTCCTTAATTTTGAGTGCTAATGTTTATCAAACTACCACTTGAATTGCCCTTAAATTGAGTAGGTGAGTAGAATGTTCTCTTTCTTGGGATCCTCCCCTCCATTCTTCTGGTTCATCACTTAGCTGATAGTGTTGCAATATGATATGATGAGATATTTATAATGCGCCTGTACACAAGTGTTTCTAGGCGCCACAAGACAAGGGTGGGGAAACAGGGAAGACAAGACAAATGATCCCAATGGGCCTTGTGACATTCGAATCGTGCAAGTCTGACAATGTGAAGTGCAGGGGGAAGGGAGAGGGGGAAGTGCGATCAGGGTGACATGGCTTTGAGTAAGTGCAGCCAGGGCAGCGCAGCACTGGAAAGTGCAAGGAGGCAGGGAGGTATCCCCTTGATTCTGAGGGATAACATTTAGCAAAGCACTGCTTGAAATATCCCTTGTATCGGGGCGGTGAGTACATCATTTGCGTACACTATGACTCCTTCTCTAAGTCCTACCATCCTAGTACCGTAGTTCCCAGACTGCTAGGATCGTAATGAGGCCCACTGTTTGAACTACCTTGTGTATTGGGGCAGTGAATACATCATTTGCCTACACTATGACTTCTTCTGTTAGTCCTACCATCCTTTCTGGGGATACCAAACATAATATTGCAATATTTGGTATCCCTTAATTTGGAGGGGTTAACATTTAACAAAATACTGGGCCTCATTACAACCCTGGCGGTAGCCATGCCTGTAAAACAGGCACGGCTGCTGCCGGAGTTGCATTTTTTTCCGGCACCGTGAATGGGAAAGAACCGGGTCATGCCGAGTTAGGCGGACCCGGTACTTGCCCATTTTTGGGTGCCAGAATCAAAGGCCTCCTCATCCCCATGGATGTCGGAAGCACCGGTGCATCCGACGTGCTATGCTCGCGGGTGCCTGCCAGGAAAAACCTGGCGGGCTGACAGGCACCGCGACCACAACACGTTGTATGGTGGTCCGGGAACTGCGGTACCGCCATGCTTACCAGTACCATAGTTCCCAGACTGCCAGGGTCATAATGAGGCCCAGTGTTTGAACTACCCCGTGTATTGGGGCAGTGAGTACATCATTTGTTTCAACTATGAATCCTTCTGTAAATCCTCCCATCCTTTTTTTCTGGGGATACCAAATATAACTTCTGATAATATTTGGTATCCCCTTGATTTTGAGGCCTATAATATCATTTGAATTGACACTGAATTAGGGAGGGGAGTACAGTGTGTGTCTGTATTATATTGTCCTTCTTGGAGTCCTGCCATCCATCTTTGTTGGGATACTAGCTAATATACTCATATGATATTTGGTATCCCATTGATTCCAAGGGCTCTCCTTTAACACAATCCTGCTTTTGCATAACTTGTATTTGGTAGGGTATCAGAGCCTGTACCTGCACTATAGTCTCCTTCCTGGAGTCCTTCCATCATCCTTTGTTATGTGGATGCTAAATACAGCAGTTGATTCAGTGCTGTAGTATTCTGTATCCCTTTGATTTCAAGGGTTACCTTTGTAACACAATAAGCCTCATTCTGAGTCTGGCGGTAAAAATCCAGTGTTACCTGTCCTACCACCACGTGGTGCCAGAAACAAGGTAGGATTACAGCTCGTCACTGCCTTATCAGCGGAACCGGTGATACCGACCGCCATCACTGTAACACCAATGTTGGCGGTGCACTGGCCTCCACCGCGTGCATGCCGGACCTAGCAGCACCGCCTACACAGAGCCAGAAACATCGGAACTGGAAATAATGTGATCGCCGGAACCCGGAAAGAGCCCAGTGGCCATTACAAAAATAACAATGCACTACTGTTCCTGAAGCCATCCAGCCTTACTGACTGCCACAACACATCCAGGGACATGTCATCCAGGATTCCCCAAACCCGACAGCGGATGCCACGCTTCAGTGAGGCAGAGCTCACCGGGCTGGTGGACCACATAGTGGACAATGCTGGGGAGCTATTCTCTGCAGACCAGCACCGCAGCACGCAGCTCAGACGCAAGTAAATCTGGGAAGAAGCAGCTCGGAAGGTGACAGCTGTGGGGGGTGACAGCAAGGACTTTGTGAACATTGTGTAGGCAAATACTATTCTCACCTCCCCAATACAAGGCTACATCAAAAGGTGTTTTGTTTTACAATGTGCCTCAAATTCAAAGGGATACCTAAAACACTGTCGCACTCTAGGGACACTGAATCCTCTCCTGGTGGGTGATTGGCTTCCCATTGCTGGCTACCTCACCCCTCAGCCCACTTCCCATGCTCATCTGCCAAGGGTGATTTGAAACTCCACACCCCACCGTGGTTGAATTTTATTGACTGTATTTAAATTCTAATTCCCTACAAATTCCCAGCGTGCGTCCAGGTGCCTAGCTCGCTGGCCTCGAAAGTATCATCCGGTTTCGTGACCACAGACCCATTCATGGCATGGAGTGGGCACAGAGGACGGGACAGAGAATCAGAGAATCCAGGAGCCAACCTGACGAACCGAAGCAAGCATCCCATCCTGCTTGCAGGCCCGATGACACTAACCCCAAGTGAGAGAGGTAATGGGGTAGGCAGGAGACCCGGGAGGGATAGTGAATATAACAAGCATAATAATCATACTCGTCCCAGTGAGGACCGCAACGTAATATTCCCTAAGGACAGTGGGAAGTCATACAAGGATATTCATACTTAAAAAAGAGCAGTAAAGAACCAAGAGAATCATTGCTGGTACCTTCATACTCACCCCAATAATACAAAACAGGTGGGGAGAAATGAGAATCATTAATGGTACCCTCATACTCATCCCAGAAAGACTAAAGAGCTGGGGAGAAAAGAGAATCTTTATTGGTACCCTCTTACTCATGCCACAACCGGTGGGATAACCTCCGGCTAAGGGTGTGCGCAACCTCCTGCCTGCTCACCGTGACAAATGCACAGCTACACATGGCGGACCACCCTCACCCCAGAAGCTGCTTCCCTGGGAGGATAAGTGCAGCAGTGTTCTGCATCTGGAGAGCATAGAGGGAGTCGGTGCAGCAGAGGCAGGAGCTGGGACACCTATCAGGGCTGGTGAGTACAGAAACTGCACAAATATAAAGGTCACACAAGCATATCCTGCCCCCCCCCACCATCAATGCACATAAAGGCCCATAGCATTGGCCACATGACCCCGACCAGACCCAGCACTCCCATGCCCCCATCATTGAATTAAGTGCAAAACAAGACACATGCCCTGTCCCCAAGCATGCCCCATACACAACCACATGACAATGCACCACACATGACTGCATGTGAACTGACACTATGGTGCCGGTAAGTAGACCGCCACACATGGGACAGTACCAGCAAACACATGATGATGCCCCATTACAGTGGCTGCCAGGGCTGCAGCGCCCAACAGGCCTGTCCGTGGTGGGTGCTGCCACTGCCCCTTGCCTACCAACTCCCATGTGACCGTATGGGACTCAATGTGAATTTGAATCAAGAACATCCTGCTGCCTGACTTCCTGGGCTCTGGACTTTGAGTAGTCCAGTTGCATTGTGAAATCAGCATATGTACACTGTCAATGGGCCTCATGCCGAGTTTTCCAGTCCAAAAAGAAGGGTGCCGGTAAGCTCACCGGCACCCTGGTTTCTGGACCGGCAAACTATGGGTTTCCCTGCTGGAGCCGCTGTGCCCGACAGGTCTGACTTTGCCGGGCACAGTGGTCATGGTAGGCAAAGCTGTCATGGAAGCACCGGCACTCTTAACAACAGTGCCAGTGCTTCAGTGTCCCCACTCCCATAGAGTCCCATGGGAATGGGGATTAACAAAATTACCGGCGCTGACTTCCCGGCCGCCGGACTTGTAATAGCCCGGTTGCACCGGGAAGTCAGGTGCTGGTAATTCTTTACGGGTCCAGCAGGCAACCCGCCGGTAGCACCGGCAGGGTTATCGCCAGACCCGTAATGAGGCTCAATGGCTCCAGCAGCAAGCTGCTGGTAGCACTGGCATGGTTAATACCAGATCCATAATGAGGCACAGTGTCACCTGCACACTGTAGCACACACACCCATGCAGGGACAACCATACACAGCTGCATGTACAGCATGACTATGGCGTAGGCCACGCACCCAGGTCCCCCCCCCCCCAACCCGCACATGCTAACACTGATGAACAACTCTTCGCCAGGCTCAACTGAGAATAGAAGGAAACATAATCTACAAAGGTGACACTGTGCATCCTGGTCACGAGTATTGCATGTGTGTCTGCCGTGCTGCCACTGCCAGCACATCACAACACTGGTACGCCCTGACCTGCACGTACACATGGGCACACACTCATTGGGGAGTGCATGTTCCTCATATGACCCTGCCAGCCCTACCATGAAAACACCACACACATCCTGGCCATGCAACCAGATCAAACATCGACTCCAGGCACACCCTCCCCCCCCCAACAACCTCTGCAACACATCCCAAATCTCTGCACACGGGAAGACATGCATGGCACTACCCATAGCCCATCGGGGGGGGGTTGCATTTCAGCATACCCAGCACAGCTGCGTCACAAGTGGCATCTGCACAGTACCTGCAGCTGAGTCTACGCAACACATGCATGAGTTACGCATACCATGCAGCAGTGCCTGCCCTCACAATGTAATATAGCACGATGACCATATAGCATGTAATAGTACAATACTCTGCCAGTCACGTCCCTAACATCATGCCTTTCGTTCACCCACAGGAACATCATCTGACACAGAGGACGGTCAAGCACACACTTCAAGGGACAGCAGAAGTGCAAGGGCCACAGCACACCATCACTCAGCCTCTGGTGCAAGCACCTCGGCCATCATGGTAGTGACAACTGCAACTGTACACAAGGCAGAGCCGGCAGACACCCCTGCTCCCCCATCACACAGGCAGACCCTCTGACTGCGCCGCCTGCTCCACCTGCTGCCCTCGTCACACAGGCAGACCCTCTGACTGCGCCGCCTGCTGCCCCATCACACAGGCAGCCCCTCTGCCTGCTCCACCTGCTGCCCCGTCACACAGGCAGCCCCTCTGCCGGCTCCACTTGCTGCCCGTCACACAGGCAGCCCCTCTGCCTGCTCCACCTGCTGCCCCCGTCACACAGGCAGCCCCTCTGCCTGCTCCACCTGCTGCCCCCGTCACACAGGCAGCCCCTCTGCCTGCTCCACCTGCTGCCCCCGTCACACAGGCAGCCCCAAGTGGAATCCCACAGGGACATCCACCACCACCACCACCACCACCACCACCACCACCCAGAGGGCCGAGCCATATGCCACAGACAGCTGCAATGGCGATGGGGCTGCTGAGGCAGGCCTAAACACCAGCGAGGATATAGAGCACACCCCAGAGGTTTTGGGCTCATTCAGGCCCATGAGCCTCAGAAGACATGTGCGCTTTCCCAACCCATCACTATGGGAGATTAATATGCATCTCCAAGGAATGGAGGAGCGACAGGACACACTAACCGCACTGGTTCAGCAGCACTTAGAAGAGTCACACCGTCAGAGGGAGAGCAATCAGGCAATTGGACGGCGTGTTGCCTGTGCCACTGTCCTCATGTCTTGGAGGGTCCGTGAGGGCAATTGTGTGCAGTTTAATATTGCCTAGACAAAGGCACTGGCCCTACAGGCTATCATGTCCTGACTACTGCCTTAAAACACGCCAGTGCCCTCCACCAGCACCACGCCTGGAAGCTAACAGGCAGGCAGCCCGAGGAGGAGATATATGCACCTGTCTGGCTAATCTCAGAGGGACAAACATGCCACCAAGCGTGGCCAGAAGTAGTGTCGAAACATGGACACTTGCTCCACATGTGAATAGTTTGGGAGTGGAGCGGGGGTCCATAGTTGGGATAGATAGTTGGGAGGTGGGAGGGTACTTTTGGGAGTGGGTCCATAGTTGGGATAGATAGTTGGGTCCTGGGTGGGAGGGTACTTTTGGGAGTGTATTGTTGTTGCACCTGCTTTCAATTGTCTTCATTATAACACACTGGGTTGTGCAAATCAATCACGACTGGACATTCTTTTCTGCATCAGTATTAATTATTTAATCAAAGTGTCAGCAATTACGTGTTAGCAATTGTGCACCATGTGCCTGTGAGGATTGTTCAACATTTTATTTTAATCAGTCCATCCCGTGCATGTTGACCATCCATGGCATCCCGCCGGGGTCGCCCTGCCATCCCATCATCTTCGCCATCCCCATCCTCCTAATCTGCAGGGTCCATGTCCACGGGCAGTGCAATGTTCCTTCTAACACACATGTTGAGGAGCATGGCACAGGCCAGGACAATTTTGCCAACCTTGAAGGGGCTATACATTAGTGCCCCGCCAGATCTGCTGAGACAGCAGAACCTGGCCTTGAGCAGTCCAAAAGTCTGTTCTATGATTCCCTGTGTACGGATGTGTGCCCGGTTGTAGGCCCCTCATGCCTGTTCCGTGGCCGTCTGACAGGTGTCATCAGACATGGTGTGATGGGGTGTCCGCCATCACCTGCATGGGAGTGACAGAATGGTGATTGAATGTTTTTGGTGTAAGTTTCATGTCAGCGATGAGAGCATGTACACATTTCCAGGATGAAATTAGCACACAACTTAGTACATGCCACAGATGGCCCAATGGATTTTTACAATGTTGCATGTGACATTTCAATATTCTAATATTTGGTCACTCATTCCATCTGAGACTGTTTGACCTGCTCACTGTCTGCAGTCAGGATATGGCCTTCGATGCTACTACATGACTTATTCCTTTCAATGTAAACAAGGGTGTGTGTCTGCCTACTAGGAGCCTCATGTCTTGTATGGTGCTAACTATCTGCATTCTGCACCTGCAGCGCACAAGAGGCAAGACAATGCTGTGCGCAGCGGGCCCAGTAGGCAGTGTACACAGGGGAGCGCCTGCTACTTTCTCACATGTGACAATACTCCCATATACATGTCACCATTGCGTAGTGTGGCACTCCATGGTTAGGTAAGCCAAGTGCACTCTGGTGAGTGCCTATTTATCCCCCCATGCCCAACACACAGGAGTCATGCATTGGTCAGTCTACTCACCCAACAGCCAGGTGAACTCTAGTGAGTGTATATTTACCCCCCCCCCAATACACAGGGGTCATGCATTGGTCAGTCTACTCTCCCAACAGCCAGGTGCACTCTGGTGAGTGCCTATTCTCCCCCACGCCCCAATACACAGGGGTCATGCATTGGTCAGTCTACTCTCCCAACAACAGGTGCACTCTGGCAAGTGCCTATTTATCCCTCCCCCAATACACAGGGGTCATGCATTGGTCAGTCTACTCACCCAACAGCCAGGTACACTCTGGTGAGTGCCTATTGTCCCCCACTCCCCAATACACAGGGGTCATGCATTGGATAGTCTACTCTCCCAATAGCAAGGTGCACTCTGGTGAGTGCCTATTTACCCCCCCCCCCAATACCCGGGGGCCATGCATTGGTCAGTCTACTCTCCCAACAACAGGTGCTCTCTGGCTCTGGCAAGTGCCTATTTATCCCTCCCCCAATACACAGGGGTCATGCATTGGTCAGTCTACTCACCCAACAGCCAGGTGCGCTTTCCGATGTGACGTGCCATGTACCCTGGGAATGTGGAGTTCCGCAAGACCATAGAGTCATATGTGAATCCCGGAAAACGTGCACAGTAATGGGTGATGAAGTGTTCAGCATCACTGACCATTTGCACGTTGAGGGAGTGGACCTTGTTGAGATTTCTATACACTGCCTTAATGGCATGTCTGGCCACCAACTCCACATGGATGTAATCTAAGACACCTATGCAATTGAGCATGCCTGCAAGGGCATAGAAGGCCACTTTGGTGACATTGACCTGAGCAGGGGTTCGGGGTAGGCTAATGTGGTATGACACATGGCACAGCAGTGCATCCAGAACCTGGAACAAGACCTTAGAAAAACAGGGTTGTGACAGCCCGTGCAGCTCACCCATGGTGTGCTGGTATGTGTCAGTTACAAGGAAGTGCAGTACCGGCATAACCTTCAGCAAGGGGGGGGGATTGCAGTCCGTATATTTATCAGGCTGCTGATGTCATTAATGAGGATGACTATTGATATTATGGTCTCCCTGTCAAGCCCGTACATGGTGTGTATTTGGCTTGGGGTCAGGTCCCAGGGCGACACCCTGATGTTGAGTATTTCTGGCTGCCTATGGGTGCAACCTGTAGGACATTGAGGTTAGGCATGGCCAACTGGTTTATCATTCACCTCCGGTGCCTATGCCACCGCCTCTACCTCTCAGCTGCTTCATCCTCAATCCCTCCTTACAGGCTCCCCAGTCCAATTGCTGTTACAGCGACTGCCAGCATGGTTGTGTTGGGAGTGGGTGTGCTCCTTTTGTGCATTCACAGTGGTCAATGTGTGCAGGTGGCTGACTTGGTACACCTGTGGCCGGTTTGCCAGCATGGTTGTGTTGGTAGGTGGGTTGGGTGTGGTCCTTTTCTACATTCACAGTGGTCAATAGTGTGCAGCTGTGCTGGTTTGGTACACCTTGGGCCTGTTGCTGCTCACCTGGCACAGTTTAACGTCTGGTCCGCAGTGCAGGTATTAGAAGTGCAGTGTTCACGGTGCCACCGCCATTTCTATGGCAGTGTTTCCGTGTAGGCGGAACACTAAAGGTGCCCGTACTACTGCTGTGCTGGTAATTTAGGGACGTCTGATGACTCTTGCCGCTGTTTGCGGTCACGTTAGCACTGTGGGTGTATTTTGTGGTGACAGTGTTTCTGCATTTGTGACTCTGAATGTGCCATTACAGTAAACGGTGCCTGTACGGTGCTACCGGCACCGCTATTTCCAGACCGGCATGCTTGCAATGAGGCCTAGTGTCATTTTAATTGGTCTTGAATTGTATAGTTGTGGCACTGCTTCAACTAACCCTTGTATCGGGGCGGTGAGTACATCATTTGTCTACACTATATGACTCCTTCTGTAATTCCTCCCATCCTTTCTTCTGGGGATACTAAATATGATAGCTGATTAGCTGATATAGTGTTGTAATATTTGGTAATCCCTTGATTTTGAGGGGTAACATTTAGCAAAGCACTGCTTGAATGATCCCTTGTATCGGGATGGCGAGTACATAATTTGCCTACCCTATGACTCCTTCTCTAAATACCCCATCGTTTTTTCTGGGGATACCAAATATAATACCTTATATAGTGTTGTAATATTTGGTATCCCCTTTATTTTGAGGGGTAACATGTAACGAAACACTGCTTGAACTTGCCTTCTCTCGGTGCAGAGAGTGCACCATTTGTCTACACTGTGACTCCACCTGTAAATCCTCCCATCCTTTTTTCTGGGGACACCAAATAGAATATCTAATTAAGTGTTGTAATGTTTGGTATCCGATGATTTTGAGGATTAACATTAAACAACACACTGCTTGTACTATCCCTTATATTTGGGCCATGAGTGCATGATTTGTCCACACTATTACTCTTCTTTAAGTACTCCCATCCTTTTTTCTGAGGATACTAAATATAATAGCTGAATAAGTGATGTAATATTTGGTATCCCCTTGGTTTTGAGGGTTAACATGTAACAAAACACTGCTTGAACTAGCCCCTGTATTAGGGTGGGGAGTACGTAATTTGCCTACCCTATGACTCCTTCTGTAAATCCTCCCATCCGTTTTTCTGGGGATACCAAATATAATATCTGATATAGTGTTGTAATATTAGGTATCCCCTTGATTTTGAGGGTTAACATTTAACAAAACACTGCTTGAACTATCCCTTGTATTGGGGATGGAGTACATCATAAGTCTACACTGTGACTCCTTCTAGAAGTCATCCCATCCTTTTAATTCTGGGGATACCCAATATAACTGCTGATATAGCGTTGTAATATTTGGTATCCCCTTGATTTTGAGGCCTATTGTGTAATATATCAGTTGAATTGACACTGAATTAGGGAGGGGAGTACTGTGTGTGTCTGTACTATATTGTCCTTCTTGGAGTCCTGCCATCCATCTTTGTTGGGATACTAGCTAATATACTCATATGATATCCTGTTTTTGCATACCTTTTATTTGGTAGGGTATCAGAGTGTGTGCCTGCACTATGTTCTCCTACTTGGAGTCCTTCCATCATCCTTTTTTATGTGGATGCTAAATACAGCAATTGATTCAGTGCTGTAGTATTCTGTTTCCCTTTGATTTCAAGGTTTAACTTTTAACACAATGGGCCTCATTACAAGTTTGGCAGTAGCATTGGCTGTAAATCCGGCAGGCTGCTGCCAAACTTGTGAACATTTCCAGCACCCACGAATGGGCAATTACGGGTCATTGCGGCCGCCCGCAGGACTCGGTAAATGGCCATTCGCGGGCAGCGGAATAAAATGCTCCCCATTCCCATTGGAGTCCCATAGGGAATGGGGAGATCGGATCCACCAGCACCATTCGTGAATGGTGCCGGTGCATGTGACATGCTCTGCTCACGGGTGCCACTACGCCTGCCAGGCCAGACCTGGAGGGGGGAAGGCACCCGCGAGCAGAACTTGTAGTTTACTGGTCCAGTAACAATGGTATCGGCAAGCTTACCGGTACCATTGGTACCGGACCAGCAAATTTGTAATGTGCCCCAATGTCACTTTAATTGGACTTGATTTGTATAGGTGCATAGAGTATTTGTTTACACCACATGATCCTTCTTGGATCCCTTCTTTCCAGTTTTCTGGTTAAAACCAACTTGAAAAGCCCATTATGATCTGTAATATTTACAGGGTAATTCATGGAATAACTGTGCGCCGAAAAGGGGAGCGCAAGCGTGAAAATCGCAGCGCACACGTGCTAAAGCCGCGCACGCAGCCGTTCATCGATTCATGGAATGTGCTGCGCGTGTAAACCCTGGGATGTGCGCCAAATTCGTGGGTGGCGCACACGGGCGCACACGTCACTAAACGCTGTGCGCAACACCCTCAGCAAAAGCGCACAACGTGTAGCGCACACACGAAAAGCGGGCGGAACACGGGGCATAACACGCGGAATGGGGAACAACACGTGAAAATGTGGGCGTTACAGGGGAAGTACCAGAGGTAAATGCTCGCAACGCCCACACACACGCTAACAACACGTATTCATGGAATCGAACAGGGGAAACCTGTGCGCCAAAAAAGACACGCTAATCCATAAACACGTACGCCAGCAGGAAGCAAACAAGCTCATACGTTACAATGAATATACCGTTCCTCGCAGCAGTGGTCGTGGGACACCGCAGGAGGAGGAGGATAGCCAGGCCCCGCATTTTTTTACCCAGGACCAGCCTTTTTGGGATGCCTGATGACCAGGTGTATGGGAGGTACAGGTTTCCACCACTAATAATCCTAGAACTGGTCAGGGAGTGGGAGGATGACCTCACATCACCCACCCTGTGCTCCCAAGCACTGAAAAGGTGCTGAATGTACTGCACTTCTTGGCTATTGGGTCATTTCAGCAGACAAGTGCCATAGTTGGGGTTGTTTCACAGGCCACGCAGTCACGCTGCCTACACCGGGTGTTGCCGATCCCCCAGTTAGCAGCTCCTATCCAGTGTAATAACATGACTGTCAGAATACCTGTAAGTGTGCCGAATAACGTGCCTGGGACGGTCCTGCTGGGTAATGACCTTAAAACTCTTGGAGTTGTGTCCAGTACCCCCAAGCCCCCCAGCAGAAGGAAACAGGAGCTCACAAGGTCTGCAAGGGAGAGAACCTTGAGAGGCTCTCCTGGGACATGATAGAGGAAGCTATCACCCCAAGTCCACAGGACTTACTTACTGCTATTGCAGGTCAGAAAGAGACAAAGGGGAAACCCAAGTCTGCCAGCAAGAAACCAGCAAGCACCCCTGTTCAAGAAGGACATCTCCTAGACTGTCCAAAGTCACATCTGTGTGAGGTTCAACCCTGAATTGTTCAGCTAGATACTGAGGAATCTGATCTAGAAGATCTTACTCTGGTAGGGGATCTTGACCCTGTTGACCATCCTGAGCTGCAGTCTTTACTGGCAGGTGGGCCCAACAGGATAGATTTCAGCAAGGGACAGAGAGAGTACCCTACCTTGGAAGGTCTTCGCCTACAGGCAGCTTCTCAGCTCAATGGGACTGAGCATGGGAAGTATAGGTTGAGCTGGGAAGATGACCTCTTCTACAGTGAACCGACTGAGTCAACCCCTGGGGACTGCAAAAAAACTTGTAGTACCTCTAGTGAACCGACTCCAGTTTCTGCAGTTAGCCCACGAGATACCGTTGGCTGGTCAATTAAGTTTTAAAAAGACCAAGGAAAGGCTCTCTCTTTACTTCTACTGGCCTAAGATGGGCTCAGAAGTAGACACATTTTGCAGGAGCTGTCACACTTGCCAAACCTCTGGCAAGAGTGGAGCCAAAATGTGGCACCATTGGTGTCTCTCCCAGTTGTGGGAGTTCCTTTTGAGAGGGTTGGGATTGACATTGTCGGTCCTCTTGACCCTCCCACATCTTCAGGCAACAGGTTTATCCTGGTTGTAGTGGATCATGCCACTAGATTTCCTGAAGCCATACCTATGAGGACTGTTACGGCTCCGGCTGTGGCTACGGCCCTACTTGGTATTTTTACCAGAGTAGATTTTCCTAAGGAGATGATATCTGACAGGGGATCAAACTTTATGTCCCACTACATGCAAGCCATGTGGAAAACCTCTGGAGTCACCTACAAGTTCTCAACTGCCTACCATCCCCAAACCAATGGGTTGGTGGAGAGGTTTAACAGAACTATGAAGAGCATGATAGGTGCTTTAGAAGAACCCCTTAAGAGAAAATGGGGCCGTCTACTGCCATGCCTTCTCTTTGCATATAGAGAAGTCCCTCAGGAGGGAGTAGGATTCAGTCCCTTCGAACTTCTTTATGGCCATCCAGTCAGAGGTCCATTGGCCCTGATTAAGGAGGGGTTGTAGAGTGCTCCTTCCCCCAAGCCAGTCAGAGTGACTGACTATGTTATAGGTCTCCGGAGGAGAATGTCACACATGATAGCAGAGGCAACTGATAACTTGAAGGCTGGTCAAGCTCTGGTCAAACATTGGCATGACCAGAAGGCTAATATGGTTGAGTTTACTCAAGACTAGCTTGTTCCTGTTATGGTCCCCACAAGGCAGAGGGCCTTGCAGGACAAATGGATAGGCCCCTTCAAAGTTGTGGGTAAACTTGGAGAGGTGAACTATCTGGTGGACTTAGGCAATCCCAAGGAGACTCCCAGAGTCTTTCACACCAACCGTTTCAAGGCTTATGTCTCTAGACCAGATATAGGAGCTTTGCTTCTAGCTTCAGCTCAGGAGGAGGAGGAGAGTGAACCTCTACCTGACCTCCTCAGAGGCTTACCTTTAGATGAGCAAGTGGAAGGAGTTAATCTCTCTTCCAGTCTCACATCTGACCAGCAGGATGAGTGCAAATTACTGTTAAATCAGTTTGCCTCCCTGTTCTCACTTTCATCAGGCTTGACCCCTTGGGGCCAACATGATATACTCACTGGTGACTGTTTGCCTGTCAAACGCAGGGGGTACAGAATGTCAGACAATGTAAGAACCCATATAAGGAATGAGTTCAACAAGATGCTTGATCTCGGGGTTATAGAGCCCTCTACTAGCCCATGGTCTAGCCCAGTTGTGCTTGTACCAAAAGCAGGATCCAAGGAGTTGAGATTCTGTGTGGACTATAGAGCCCTAAATGCAGTCAACAAGACTGATGCCCATCCTTTACCTAGGACAGATGAGCTAGTGGACAAACTTGGTGCAGCCAAGTACCTCAGCACAGTTGACCTAACGTCAGGCTATTGGCAAATATCCCTGACAGACCATGCCAAGGAGAAAACTGCATTCCCCACCCCAGCTGGCCTCTACCAATTCAAGGTAATGCCTTTTGGACTAAAGAATGCACCTGCTACATTTCAGAGGATGGTCAATCAAGTTCTGAATGGGATGGAGGACTTCTGCATGGCATACTTGGATGACATTGCAGTGTTCAGCCCTACATGGAAAGAACATATTTAACACCTAGGCGATGTATTGCAGGCTCTGGAACAGGCCCATCTGACCATAAAGGCAAGAAAATGTCAAATTGGTCAGAGTACAGTGGTCTACCTTGGACATGAGGTAGGAGGAGGTGAAATAAAGCCATTGCTTAGCAAAGTACAAGCTGTACAAAACTGGGCCACCCCTACTACTCAAACCCAAGTGAGAGCCTTCTTGGGAACTTCATAGAGAACTATGGGACCATAGCTTCTCCCTTGAATGTCATCTCCTCTCCCAAGTTCCCTAAAAAGGTCAGGTGGAATGAGGAGTGCAATTAAGCCTTTGAAGGTCTAAAGAAAGCCCTTTGCCAAGCTCTAGTCCTAAGAGCTCCTGACTATCACCAACCCTTCATTGTACAAACTGATGCTTCTAATGTAGGTATAGGTGCAGTCCTTAGACAACTGGACGAGAAAGGTAGGCAACACCCCATTTGTTTCATCAGCAGGAATTTAAAGGATCCTGAGACAAGGTGGGCAACAATAGAACGTGAATGTTTTGCTATTGTGTGGTCACTGAAGAGGTTTAGACCATACTTGTATGGACCTACCTTCATCATTCAGACTGACCGCCAACCCCTGAGATGGCTGATGCAAATGAAAGGGGAAAACCGAAAGCTACTCAGATGGTCAATCTGCCTGCAAGGATTTGATTTTTCCATTGAGCACAGAGCAGGAAGTCACCACCAAAATGGTGATGGTCTCTCTAGGATGTTTGTAACCGACTAGAGGTATGAGAACCATCCAGGAGTGGATTAAATCCTCCTGTCCCTTAGTGTGGGGGGGGGGCGAGTCTTAGGGAGAATTCTCATTCAATGGCTAATTTCCCTTACCTAGTGAGTCCCTCAGCAGCTTTGCTGGATTTCTGGAGTTTTTTTTCCACCTGGTAAGAGTGTACCCTTCTTTTTCCCCACTCTTACTTGTATTTTGCCATGTGTATCTTATCTGTTTTGGTGATTGTGGACTCTGGAGTACACCACTTCAGTAGCCCCTTCTTTTGTGTGTTACACAGCACCTTCAGTGCAGTGACACGGGGTCGTCTTTCAGACTTCCC
This sequence comes from Ambystoma mexicanum, assembly GCF_040938575.1. Taxonomy (NCBI): domain Eukaryota; kingdom Metazoa; phylum Chordata; class Amphibia; order Caudata; family Ambystomatidae; genus Ambystoma; species Ambystoma mexicanum. Next base: position 35,241,881 of record NC_090939.1, read on the forward strand.
ACTGACTCCATTTCTGAGGCTGACTACTGTGCCCCAGAAAAGGGTAAAGTTGCCATTAACTTTACTTAGTCATTTAACCACAGATCCAGTACACCCAATTTTACATGGAGTACTGGAAAGGGTTAATCCTTAGCCCTTTTTATCTGTACTTCCTAGAGCATTGTTTCGCTCTTTTAACTTTTAGACTTGGCTGGTGGCAGCGGTATCTACCCTAACTTTGCTACCGCAATTAGACTATATAAACGTGGTATTGTTATAGGCTATTATATTAGCCTCGAACTTAAACCCACTTGACCAAATACTTTTTCTTTTGGCTCCGGTCGGGTTTATTCACCATTTCTTTTTGTTAAAGTCCTTCTTGTGTTTTACTTTGCGCGGCAAACCAGGTTTGCCTTCTTTGTTCACTGTCTTTTGGCGGACTTCTGCTAAGAAGCCCTCCTCTAGGCGCCTGGGTGTCTAGGTGGGCTGAATGTGAGGGAAGGGTGTAGTAACTCCCTGCACAGGGTATCCTAGGAAACCCAAGTCGCACTTTGCCATGATTGGCTGAGGTGGTTGTCCGGACTGGACAACCCCCCTGCTGCGTGATTGACAGCCAGGCTGTGTGAATGGGGGATTTGCGCATAAAACGCAGGTCTCTTGAGTTGGAAGTCAGAGTCACCACTGGAACTACAAGGAACCGAAGAGAAGCAGAGAAGAAGTCGACTGCTGCAACTATCCTGTCCCGGTGAAGCCCTGCTGCAGTCTTGAGCTATCTACCCTTCGACGACCAGAGACGATCCAATCCGGAGTCTTCTTCGCTTGAGCTTGGTGGGGATAACCAGCTCATCTTCTACAGCCAGAGGATCCTCTTTGTGGTCGAAATCGCTGCACACTGCTGTAGTGGTTCAGGTAGCAAACTGAAGAGCCTCTCCTGTTTTTAAGGAGCGCACCTTTTATTCACTGTCGCTGCTGCTGGCTTCATCCCTGTGTGGTGCAGACTCCTCCAGACGTCCTCCTTCGGATCGAAGCTCCAGCAACCGAGGGTCTGCAGGAAATTACCAGGAGCAACTGCCGTGGCACCAGCATCCTCATTGAATAAGGTACTGTGTTCTGCTCGAGGAATTAGGGTCGACCCCTTTTCTTTGCCTCCAAGGCTTGCCCTTGTCTTCCCTTCTTCTTATAACTTTTGCTTCCTCTGTTGACAATATCTAAGTAATCCTGGCTACGTGGAATCGTGAACTATCCGACTGTGTGATCCTCGACAACAGGAACCCGGTTGCACTTGACACTGGCTCCGGCCTATTGACTTTCGAATTTCTGTCTGAGAGTGTTCTCTGGTTCTGTCTGCCTTGACAAAAGTATTGCCTATGATTTCCCCCCCCCCCAACTCCCTCTGGGTATCTCAGGTGCTTAGTGTTTTGCCCGGGTTACATTTCTTGCCGCAGATACGCGTTTCTTTAGTAAGACCAAACTGTATTTACTGTCAAAAAGTGATCGCAAGTGTATTCCCGGTAACATCTTTTGTTTCGCAACACCGGTCTGCCAAAACATAAGGTACTTACCTTGAGTTATTCTGTGCCAAGAGAATTGGTTGGTTGTAGTGTATTTTATGTGTGGTTTTGAATCTATAGAAGGGTCGTGTTTTACAACAGATGGTTTAAAAATAAATGTACTTATATTTTTTACCTGTAACCTTGAGTCAGTGCTTGCTTGAATCACAGTAATTGTGGGCCCTTTGTGTAATCTCTGCTACTGCTCATTTACTCTTGAGATAAGCCTGGCTGCTCCGCTACTGCTACCACTTTAACACAGTAGTACAGGCTTGTACCAAAGGTAAAACTTGTATTGCCACCTGTAGTCTTAATTGTGTGTAGTGGTCCCTAAGGGCACTACACAGGATTCTGCCTAACAGCACGCTTCCACAAAGTGCTAGGTGCCATTGATAGCACCCATGTGGGTCTACGTCCTCCCAGCACCACTGAGCACATCTATCGAAACCGCAAGCACTGGCATTCCATCAACGTGCAGGTTGTATATGATGCCAAGGGAATCATCACCTCACTATTTGCTAACTATCCAGGGTCCAGCCATGATAGTTTCATATTCCGAATGTCACCCCTAAACCGGGACCTGGAAGCTGGGAGGCATGGCGACACATGGCTAATTGGTGAGTACAAATGCCTCTGCGCATGCATGCATGCATGAATGTCAGACACTGAGAAATGGGAAAACCCAACTAATGACAACCATCATCACCTCCCCAGGGGACAGTGCCTACCCTCTGAGCACCTACATGATGACGCCAATACGGAACCCCACCACACCACCTGAGGTAAGATAAAACACAGCCCATATTGCAACTCGGGGCATTCGCTCCCTTGACCCCTCTGGTGGAAAGCTGCTATATGCGCCCCAGTAGTGTGCAGGATCATAGTGGCAGCATGTGTCCTGCACAACGTTGCAACCCGGCGGGGCGTGCCGGTGGACATGGTGGTGCCCCCACATCCCCAACCACATGCACGGCCGCTGCGCATGGGAGGTCATTCCACCGCTTAGAGCAATCATCAGCTGTGCGCCTCACAAATCCAAGGGAACTAATCTGGTCTGCGATGCACTGCCAGTGGGCCCTACATTGAGCATTCGTAGTCTTGTACCCTGCAATCACCAGCATTTCGTGGCCATGTGCTGACACGTAGCCCACAAGTGCGTCTAGTTCCACATCATTGAAACTACGCTTCCTTGACGTGCCGGAGGGGGGAGCCGTGTCTGGGGTCCCAGCCTGTACTGCAAGAGCACCCTTCTTCCTCTTGAGAGGTGGTGCAGACCCTGAGTGGCTTACACCACTCTGGTTGGTAGGTGCTGAAGCGCAGGTGGACTGGGCACTGGAAGTAGCCAAAGGCACGATGATCAAAGGTCTCACAGCAGGCATTGGCTGCTGGGTGATGTTGGCAGGACCAACCTCGGTGTAATGGACTTGGACCAACACTGTTCCGGCTGGGTGACTCGGAGCTGGGGTGGATTGAGCTGCAGCTGCCCCTGCAGCCTCCTCACCCTGGCTACTTGGGGCAGCAGATGACATTGCTGGCCCAGATCCACGTGGCCTGGTGACAGCAACTTTCACAGCCACACGTGGCTTTGACTTGGTGACACAGAAGTAGGCCTGCGAGTTATCCTGTGCCGGTTCGATCGACAATATGGGCCGGGTTAACAAGGCCTGAGCTGGGATGGTGTCAGCTGCATCTCCCCGACCCATTGGGGGGGGCATAGGTGTCCCTGATTGGCCCTCCACACACTTGCCTCTTGGGCCACCCTGCACATCCTGGCCACGTCCCCTACCGCGGCCACCTCTTGGAGGTCGGCCACCTTTGCCTCCCTTACCACTTGGTCGCCTCCCAACCATGGCGTTGATGCTCTTCTGCGAATGGGAGGTGCAGTAAACAATTGTCCTGGGCAATTGGGGTGAAAGGGGCAGGGTACTAGATGGAATACGTACCCTAGTGCTCTAGCAAGGCTGTCTGTGACCCCCGGGGGAAGATGACGGGTACCCCGAAAACAAAATTTAACGTGCACGCGACCCCTGGTAGCCCACATGCGTGGAATAAAGAACCTGCAGTACGCTGTGGCACCCAGAAATACAAAAATAAGCATACGCGTGGTACACGCAGGCTACAATGACCTCTGAATGGGTACGCGACACACGGGGCAACCACAGTTGTAAAATACGTGAGCGACTCACCGTCTGCCTGGAAAAAGAACATGAAAAAGACGCGCATGTGTGCGTTTGCAACACCCTTGCCAAAAGAAGAATTTAACGCTGTCTGAGTATACAAGGAGTACGAACTGGAACCGTTGTGAAGTAATCGCATGTGAACCGACAAGAAGTACAAGAATCACCTGCTCGCTCTCCACAAAAAGCACGTACAAGAAAATGGCATCCTACGTGTACCTTTTAACCCAGCCCACGTGCAACATCACTTACGCGTGTACGCGCTAACGGACGTTCCTCAAATTACACGCATTAACACGCGGACGTGCTGTTATTTCACGTGCTGATTCACTATGCAACCGTCATGAGGGAAACGCCTGCGCGCATAGTGTCACAGAACACGCTTACGCGCTAAGGGCCTTTCCTCGAATTACACTATTTTTTCATGTGGCAATTCACTCTGTATCAAGCTGGCCACGCGACAACACACAGAAGACCACACTCCTGCCCAGAAGGCCATTTTCCTGCCCCCCAGGTCCCCGACCCCGCTCCCATCTGCCATCTGCGGCTGCCTGCTGGCCACATGCCCTGCTATTTGGTGCCTGCACGTCAGCCATCTGCAGGGGTCCAGTTGCTGTGACCACCCCTGCTGGAACAGAAGACTCCCGACTGAAGTTCCATCGCTCCCCACCCACACCTGCCTCGGGGGTTGCCATGTCGGGGGAAACACCATCGGAGACCACTGGCAACCCCCAGCCAGAGAGGCAGAGGGCTACCAGCTTCAGTGCCGCAGAAGTTGGTATCCTGGTGGAGCAAGTCCTGGTGAATTATGATGCCCTCTTCGGAAGATCACGCGCCAATAATGAAGGACGGAAGAGGATCTGGACGGACATCGTGGCTGCCATCAATGTGGAGGGGGTGGCAGCCCGCGACATGGGACATGTCCGGAAGCGCTGGGAGGACTTCAGGTCCAGGACCCTCAGCAAGGCCCGGCGCCTCTTGAAGACAGCGCATTCAGAGGGGTGCCGGGTCTGCCTTACCAACATCCAGATATGGGTCGTGGAACGCATAGACCCAACGCTCCACCTCCAGGTCCTTCAGATGCCGACCCGTCCGGAGTCGACCGGTAAGTGTCCATGCGTACTGATTGGACGCAGTGCATGTTGAGGTGTGCCAGGAGTGTGCAGGTTGGACATATGTCTTGAAAGGCCCATGTATGTGTATGTACAGGGACATGAGCCTGCCGCATGTGAGTCCAGTCATGTGTGAGGCACATCAATGGTGTATGTGTTCAAATGCATGATGCCAAAATGCATGTGTGGGTGCACACATGTTTACATTTCTGTGTATGGTTGGGGTGTGACACATGGATGCTGGTTCCACCTTCATGTACGTGCACAGTGTACATGTGTGGATGCAAGTGACACCAACATGCCTCAGGGCAGCCCTGCGCGCTTTATAAATGCAAATAAATAAAATAAAACATGTAGGAGGCTGATTGGCAGATGTGACATAGTTGCCGATGATTTCACTGTGACAGGTGGTGGAGATGTACATATGCATGTATTTCTTGTGGCGTGTGTGCATGTGTTTGGCACTCCCCGTGTTGCATGTGACGTCAGGCTAACCTTCGGATGCTCATGCTGTTGTATATGTATGGATGTTGCTGCCTGCTGCAACATTCCTGTTAATTTGCGCATGTGTGTGGGTTCGAATGATATGTGTGTTGGAGAGTGTGATGCCATCTGTGAAGTTTGACACTGACACTCATGTGCAACTGTCATGTGTGTATCAGACCATTGTACAGTGCCCGGATGCCTGTGTTCTCTCTCTCCCTGTCTACAGCATCAACTGATGAAGAGGGCGGAGACGGTGCTGTGGAGCACAGTGGCAGGGATCCTACCGCCAGCCGGAGACGCAAGGCCCAGCTCCCCTCCCAGGTTGTCATCTCTTTGGCGAGTGAGGAGTCTGGCGCCGCGGCCGCAGCTGCCGAGGGTAGGTCCAAGAGGCGGAGGTCGACTCCTCGGCAGCAGAAGGGGCAGCTGAGACCCCATAGGGGCCTATGGAGGAAGATGGCACGGAGTCATCCAGGTTGTTGGGGGGTTTGTTTGAGGAGGCCGTGGAAGGCCCACGCACGATGCCTGGAGGGGGGGATTCCACTGGTGCTAGTGGTGCAGTCCAGGGGCAGGGACAGGAGGCAGCACAGGCGGCCGCGGAGGTGCCTGTGTGTAATCCTGTCCCCGATCCTGTGACTGCATCATCCCGCACCAGCAGGGATGCCTTCGTCAGACCGGTTTTCAGGGAGGGGATGCGCGAACAACAACTGGCCTTCCTTTCCCTGCAGACGTGGCAATCCGGGACCGTGTTGAGCCTGTCCTGGCTGGGATGGCGTCAACGTGACATTCGGGATGACGTGCACGGTTCCCGTGTGGACAGTGCACGTTATTTCGGATGCCTCATTGACCACGTCGACCTACTAGGACGGGTCACCAGTGCTGGGTTCCTCCGTGTGCTGGACCTTCTACCGACCCCCTCCTCAACTGATCCCCCTATGCGCCAGTAATCCTCCTTGCCATCTTCCTGCCCACGTATCACCTGGGAACCCTGTGGAGCTGCCCCTGACCCAGCGGCCAGGCTGGTGGAGGAGACATCCCTGCCACAGTCGGGAGTTGGAGGTCCAGCAGAGGTGGCCACCCCAACTAGACCCCAGCAGGAGGTGCAGGCATCGACAGGCAGGGCACATGCATGGCAGCAGCAGGCTCAAGGTGGGAGCGATGATGGTTCGGGGCCATCAACATCACTGGGGCAGGCATCGGCCAGAGGGCAGGAGGACCCTGAATTGGGAATGTCTTCCGTGTGGCAGCGGTTGGGCCGGCAAATAGATGCAGAGCGGCGGCGGGCGGAAGAGGCATGGCTCACTATGGTCAGGGCGGAGAACTTTATGCGCAGGGCGTTGAGGCGGGCTGAGTGCCTCGAGGCAACTCGCAGGGAGTTGGAGGAGGACATGGCTGCATCCCTGCAAGACCTTGCGGCCAGGGAAGAGGCCCACCTCCAGGACGTTGGAGGAGTTTGATGATGCCCTTGCCTGGGACATCAACAAGTTAGCCGTTGGACTTGCCCACCGCCTTTGTACATAGTTCTTTAGGGTTAGGTTTCCTTTGTTTTTTCTTTATTTTAGAGTCCATGGACTTTGCTCCACTTTATGTACAGTTATTTTTGGTAGGTTTCATTTTGTTTGGGCATCATGGACCCTTCAGACTTTCACAGACTTGTACATACTTTTGTTATTTTGTCATCCCATGGATCAATGTTTTTTTTTTATTTTTCTCATGTACTTTATTTGGACATTTGAAATGGACCACTTCCCTTTTTTCCTCTTGTGAATTTTTGTCTGACATTGGATTTTTATTATTTTTGGATTCAATCATTTATTAATTTACAAGTTTGATATTTCTATGTTTTTTCATTAAGTATTTTAATACAAATCATATTTCTTCATTATTGGTGTTGTGTACTCTCATTGGTTTTGTGCATGTCTCAATGAGCATTGCCTCAGTCATGTGTTGCCACTGTGTGGCTCTGTTGTACATTTATGCATGAGCATGGTGGTTCTTTTTAGGCTCTCATGGCATGGGTGATTTGGGAGTGGGGGCAATGGATGCTTTCGTGCTTGTACTGGGGTGCAGAGGGGATTTGTGTAGGCATTAGGCCCATGGGTCTCTTTTGTTAGAACATGGTGTTTGGTGGGCCACGTCTCGGGGCCTGCTGGCAGGTGCCCGTCAATGGTTGGTGGGTGGGGTACATGAGTCAGGGCTCACAAGTGCATGGTGCCATGTGGGCTGCCTACAGGGCATGGTCAGGGGTGTAGGGTAGTCCCCTGTGGTGTGGGCTGCCTACAGGGCATGGGGAGAGGGCACACCCAAGAGGGCCCACAATGCCAAATTGCGTGTAAAAGTCCCCGCGCACCCCCAAAATACACGTACCCCGCTGGCGCTAGCTAAATCACGTGTAAAACTCCCCACGCACCCCAGAAATACACGTACCCCGCTCGCCCAAGGACTATCGCATGTGAAACTTCCCACGCACCCCCGAAATACACGTACCCCACTCGCCCAAGGCCTATCGCGTGTGAAACTCCCCACGTACCCCCAAAATAAACATACCCCGCTCGCGCAAGGCCTATCGCGTGTGAAACTCCCCGTGTTCCCCCGAAATACACGTAGCCCGCTCTCGCCAGGACTATCGCGTGTGAAACTTCCCACGTAACCCCGAAATACACGTACCCCGCTCGCCCAAGGCCTATCGCGTGTGACACTTCCCACGCACCCCCCAAATACACGTACTCCGCTCTTGCCACGACTATCACGTGTGAAACTTCCCACGTACCCCGCTCGCCCAAGGCCTATCGCGTGTGAAACTCCCCGCGTTCCCCCGAAACACATGTAGCCCGCTCTCGCACTGACTATCGCGTGTGAAACTTCCGGCGTACCCCGAAATACACGTACCCCGCTCGCCCAAGGCCTAATCACGTGTGACACTTCCCGTGCACCCCCCCAAATACACATACCCCGCTCGACCAAGGCCTATTGCGTGTGAAACTTCCCACGCACCCCCGAAAATACACGCAGGCACCCCATCCACCCAGGACATGCCCCACAGGCAGCCCACTCACCCTCCCCATGCCCCGCAGGCAGGTCATCCACTCTGGGCATGCCCCACAGGCAGCCCACACAACAGGGGGTACTTTTTCTATGCAATTTACCTGGCGTGAGCGGGGTACGCGTATTTCGTGGGTGCGCGAGCACATTTTCATGCGTTTTGGCTGCCCTGAGCGGGGTACGCTTAGAATTTTCACACGATTACAGTGTAGCAGCTAGCACTGGTGCAGGGTTAGCGCGGCCTTTTGCGCTGCATTGGGGATTTCAATGGCTTTTCCTTGTGCAAGAGGCGTTTTCGGGGGCCTAACTGGCGCTGCTGGATGTTCTCTGCGCCAGCGCTCCAAATGGCTTGGACATTCCATGAATACGCTGTGTGCCAGAATGCTGTTTAGTGCAACACGGCTGGTGTGCGCTGCCTCTGTGCTGAAATCTATGAATCCCCCCCCCCCCTCCCTCCCTAGTATCCCTTTCACTTTGAGGGTTAACATTTACGAAAACACTGCTGGAACTATGCATTGTATTGGAGAGGAGAGTACATCATTTGTCTAAACTATGACTCCTTCTGTAATTCTTCCCATCCTTTTTTTCTGGGGATACCAAATATAATAGCCGATATAGGGCCTCATCACGAGTCTGGCGGTAACCCTTAAATGCAGTGGTAGCGCTATTACCGCCGCATTTAAGGGTCCGCCAAATCATGGGCTTGGCAGATTTCCTCCCAGCTCTGAGCTGGAGGGAAATCCGTCGAAACTTTGCGCTATTACCGCCGGGGGGGTTTGGCGGTAGGGCTATTGGCGTTATTAGCCGGCGTTACCGCCCAACTCATGATGAGGCCCATAGTGTTGGAATATTTGGTATCCCCTTGATTTGGAGGGGTTACATTTAGCAAAGCACTGTGTAGTGACCTGCTTTCGTAGCTGCTGTCCACAAGCTTCTCTCTGAGATTCTGGGGTGGCTCGTGGAGAGTGAGCGACGGTTGGGTCGAGGGCTCTTGCATGGGCTGTACTGGTACTCTGCGCAGGCCTGCTTACAAAATAAATACTTGAACAAAATACTTACAGCTCCAGCCCAGTTAGTTTCATCTGGCGACGAGGATCAGTGAATAGAATCCCACCAGGCCTGCGGCAGACATCGCCTGCCCCTCTGCCAGCCAGCACTGTGAACCACACTGGGCATGGACAGACGCAACGGAGGAGAGGCCTCCGTATCGCGCTCTCCCACAAAATCACAGGTGAGGGGGCGAGTGAGAGGAGGGCAGTGTCAGGCCAAATTGAAAAAAAAGGATGTCGTTTCCTGGAGAGAGAGCAGAGGAAAGCACTGCCCAACGTAACACGACGTCTGGGTTACCGGGGAACACGCTTGAAACATAACAGGCACAGGAAAAGGGGCCTGTAAATATACTATACCCATTAGTAATGAAGGGAAGATGACTGGAGGCGCAAAGGGCCTACAAACACTTTATCTCTTGTTAATATTGCATTTGAGCTAGAGACTATTGGTAACAGACTTTTGGGAAGCAGATTCAGACCGGACAGAGTCAATTTATTGGAAATTCCCAGTACCAGGCAGACCCAATGCCTTAAAGCATGGCAGCCACCAGCATGTCTCTGTCCCCACAATTTCTACCGGATCCAGGCACCCCTAACATCAGGTGGGACAGATGGAAGAAATTATTTGACACCTACCTGATTGCCATAGGGGGGACAAGTTTGCGCCAATCAGGAAGGAGGCTATACTCCTGCACAACTCAGGCGCAGAAGGCAGATGTGTGTATGATGGATTACCAGAACCAGAAGAAGAGGGACAAGGGGACATGGACCAGTATAGCATTGCGGAAAAGAAACTACAATGTAATTTCGAACCAAGGAAGAACATTACTTTCGAAAGACACAAATTCTTCCAGAGAACCCAGGAAACTCATGAACCAGTTGAGTTTTGTTGCGGCTTTTAGGACACCAAGCCACACGCGTGACTTTGGGTCCCTAACAAATTCACTCATTAGGGATCAACTTGTACGCTGTAACAACAGCAGCCGTGTCCAAGAAAGGCTGTTATCTAAAGATTTGCCCCTGGAACAGGCAGTAGAGGTTGCCAGGGGCATGGAGGAGCAAACCTCTAAATATATGCAGGACTTAAAATCTGACAGAGTAATGAAGTGGCTGCCCTCAAAGCCGACAAGAGGCCTACCGCAGGGAGGAAAGTTAAGTGTTTCAAGTGTGGAAGTAATCGCCTCATCTCGACTAATCTGTTCTGTCCAGCAAGAAACATCAATTGTTTGAAGTGCAAGAGGAAAGGACATTTTGCCAGGGTGTCGAGAATCCTCCACAGTGGAAAACATTGAAGCAGGAGCAAGGTGCCCAGAGCAAGAAGAGAACCCTGTGGGGCCACAATCTGTTCAAGTAAAACACATATTAGAAGTGGGCGACATTTCGAGCAAGGGGAGGGGTCCCATGGATGTGTTCCTGGTTAATGGGAGGGTTGTGACTATGAAGGTGGACAGCTGCTCACCCTGGACAATTATGTCTAAGCTAACTTTTGAGAAGTGTGTCAATGGAAAAATTGAAGAATTGAAGGAACATAGTATCGAACCATACCCATATGGTAATGTCAAGATTGATGTGTTGGGGGAAGTACACTGCAACCATCAAATTTAAAGGAAGGAGCTGTGCGGCCGTCATATATGTGACCAGGGAAGGGTCGTCTCTCTTGGGGTGGAGTGAGCAACGGAAGTTGGGCATCCGTATTCAAGCCAGCGCTAAGTGCCCCATCACCATCGCAGAGATCGGGGGCAAGTGGGAGAATGAATTTCCTGAGGTTTTTTCGGAGGATCTGGGTAGGCTGGATGGATTCGAACACCATATCAAGATTAAAGAAAAGCGGTTCCCAGCGTGCACAAACTGAGGCCTGTACTACTACACCTCAGAGACAAAGTAAAAATGGAGATTGAGTCGTTACTCCAGAAAGGAGTGGTTGTCCCCTGTGGTGATTGCTGCGAACTCTAGCAGGGAAATCAGGCTCTGTGTGGACTTGAGGGATCTGAATAGGAACATACGGGTAGATCGACACCCTCTCCTAATTATTTCGGAGAAATTGTCAACATTGAATGGTGCAAGAGTGTTTTCAGTGATTGACTTGTCCCAGGCTTACCATCAAGTTCCGCTGGCTGAAGAGTGCCAGCATTTGTAACGACAGAAGGCACTTTCAAATATTGTCGAATGTCGTTTGGGTTGGCCTCGGTGGCAGCGGTCTTCCAGAGAGTCATGGAGATAATTCTGGACGGGGTGCCTAATGTTATAATTTTTCAGGACGATATTTTGATATTTGCATAGTCGATTGAGAGGCATGAAGAGTTGCTGAGAATGGTGTTATGCAGACTGAGAGATGCGGGTTTGACTGTGCATAGAAGGAAGTGTAAGCTGGCGGTGGAAGAAGTAGAATATCTGAGGCATGTAGGGTCAAGTGAGGGGGGTCAGACCAAAACTAGGTTTGGTGGATGCCATTAAGAGAGCACCCTGCCCATTGGACAAGGACCAACTGAGGTCTTTACTTGGTCTAGCGGAATACTATCATAAATGTGTGAAATATTTTGCTGTGATATTCACACCACTAAGGTTTCTGTTAAAGAAAGGAGTAAGATATGAATGGTCGACAAGGTGTGAGGAAGCGTTTTGCAAGATCAAAGAAGGGATAGCAGAAGCGCCGTCAATAGGAAAATTTTATCCGGGTGACAGGAGTGTTTTGTCGGTAGATGCTAGTCTCCTGGGGTTGGGTGCCACGCTTATGCAGTATGACAATAACAACACGGAAACGTGTAATAGCCTTTGCCTCTAGGACCTTGAAGGGGGCTGAAGAAAACTATTCGGCCATTGAGCGGGAGGTTTTGGCAATCTATTGGGACGTTAACCATTTAAACTTTTTCTTGTGGGGCAGGAGATTCATTGTAAGATCTGATCACAAGGCGTTGGCGCAGCCATTTATCAGTGGAAAGTGGGCCTCTAGGTTCCCCTAGAATCAGCAGGTAGGGTTTAGGTCTTGAAGCGTATGACTTTTAGGTGTGCTACCTGCAAGGGGGAAAAAAACGGTGTGGTGGATTGTCTCTCTAGGAGGCCTATTGAGGGTGGGGAGACCAGGAGTGAGGTGGGGACTGAGGATAGTGTGGTGGCAGAAGTTGATGTCGGTTGTGTTGGGCGTGAGGAATGGGAACAGGGAGAATTAATGGATAAGGATCTACAGTGTATTAAGAAGTGGACGGTGGAAGGGTGGCCCAGGAAGGAGGTGCTGGAAAGGAAGTTTGAGGTCTGGTGGGAGGTCAAGGAACAGTTGTGTATCATTGAAGGAAGATTGAGAAGGGGTTTGTGCATTGTTCCGCCTGATGGAGTTAGGGTTGCGTTGGTGGAGTTAGCTCATCAGGGACTCCCCGTGGAAGGAGCCACAAAAAGAAAGCTCAGGAACAGCTATTGGTGACCCGGGAAGGAATAGGATGGCAGAGAAGTTTGTCAAGGGTGTGTTCCTTGTCAGATGAGCGATAAGAACAAGGTGGTGCGAGAGGCCCCGTTAATACCCAATACCATTCCTAGTCAACCATGGAAGAAGTTGGCAGTAGACATTATGGGGCCGGTCTCAGCTTTAGGCGATGGTTTCAAGTATATTTTTGTTATGGTGGATTACCACTCCAAATGGGTGGAGTGGGAGGCTGCCAGGGAGGTGACAGCTAAGGAGTTAGTGTTGTTTTTGGAAACAGTTTTTTCTTAGAGAGGGATTTCCATCCGATAATGGGATTCAGTTTGTTTTGACGTTCATGAAAATATTTTTACAGAGTTATGGCATTGAACATACTTTAATGGCTTTATATCACCTTAGAGCCAATGGGCTTGTGGAGAGCCAACAGGTATATAACAGGGGGAATCCAGTTGGTGTTGCGCACAGGGCAGCCGTGGAGAGAGATGGCGGACCATATGATGTGGGGTTATTTAGCGACTCCGCATTCTGTTACTGGAGTATCTCCGTTTGTATCACTCAAAGGCAGGGAGCCTGCAACAAGGTTTTGCCCAGGATGTTTGGGTTTGGCAGGATCGGTTAAAGTAGACAGGGAGACCATCATGAAATTTGTCAGGCATGGTCAAGAGAGAAACAAGAATCATTTTGACAGGAGGGAGTGTGTGTGTGAGTGATCGCATGTGGAAAGTGGGAGAGTGGGTGCTTATCAAGAATCCCAGATATACTCACAAGTGTGTCGGAAGCAGATTTATTGGCCCCAAACAGATCTCAGCTGTGAGAGATTGGGAGTCATCATGGAGTGGTGGTGTGTGTGGGGGGGGGGGGGGGGGGGGGATCAAGATGTTGGGAGGTGAAACAGGTTCACACAGATGATGTCGCGCAAGCCTGGCTGGTTGAAGGATTATGTTCAATAGTTCTGTTTTGACTGTTCGGTGCTTATGTAAGGGGCTTTGTTTTACTTTGTTGACTTTTATGCTTTGTCTTCATAGGTGTTTTCCTTTGATGCTGTGGGTTTACTTTGTTGACATTTATGCTTTCTCTTTATAGGTGTTTTCTTTTGATGTTGTGGGAAGGGAGATATGTAGTGACCTGCTTTCGTCACCACTGTCCACAAGCTTCTCTCTGAGGCGGCTCGTGGAGAGCAAGCAACGGTTGGGTTGAGGGTTGTTGCGTGGGCTGTCCTGGTACACACTGCTTAAACTATACCTTCTATCAGGTGGTGAGTACATAATTTGCCTACAGTGTGACTCCTTCCCTAAGTCCCCCCTATCTTTTTTTCCGGGGACACCAAATATAATAGCTGCTATGGTGTTGTAATGTTTGGTATCCCACTGATTCCGAGGGCTCTTCTTTAACACAATCCTGCTTTTGCATACCTTGTATTTGGTAGGGTATCAGAGTGTGTGCCTGCACTATATTCTCCTTCTTGGAGTCCTTCCATCTTCCTTTTTTATGTGGATGCTAAATACAGCAGTTGATTCAGTGCTGTAGTATTCGGTTTCCCTTTGATTTCAAGATTTAACTTTTAACACAATGGGCCTCATTACACGGACGGCGGTAAGGGTTAACGGTCACCGTTAATGGCAACGGTGACCGTTAACCCTTACCGCCGTACTACGAGGTCCCTTTGTGGGTTGGAGGATTTAACGCCTGCTTCTTGCAGGTGTTAAAATCCAACCCGCTAAGGGACCTCGGAGCTAATTACGGCACCGCAAAATTGCGGTGCCGTAATTAGCGCCTTCCCCAGTCCCATAGAGCCCTATGGGGCAGGAATGGGGAAGGGCAATGGCGGAAAGGGGATTTACCGCCCCTCCAACATTGGAATGGGGCGGTAAATCCCCTTTCCGCCAAGGCGGTGCCGGTATTTTACTGGCATGAGCCATGGCGCTAATAGCGCCATGGCTCACCGCCTACCGTGTAATGCGGCCCAATGTCACTTTAATTGTTCTTGATTTGCATAGGTGTGTAGAGTAATAGTTTACGCCTTATTATCCTTCTTGGTGCCCTTTTGTCCTCTTTTCTGGTTAATACCAACTTGAAAAGTCCATTATGAGCTGTCATATTTCGTATCCCTTTCACTTTGAGGGTTAACATTTATGAAAACACTGCTGGAACTATGCTTTGTATCGTAGAGGAGAGTACATCATTTGTCTACACTATGAATTCCTCTGGAAGTCGTCCTACATTTTTTTTTGTCTGGTAATACCAAATAAAATCACTGCTATAGTGTTGTAATATTTGATATCCCCTTGATTTTGATGGTTAACATTTAGCAAAGCACTGCTTGAACTAGCCCTTGTATCAGGCGGTGGGTACATCATTTGTCTACACTATGACTCCTTCTGTAAGTCCTCCCATCCTTTTTGTTTTTGGTATACCAAATATAGTATCTAATTTAGTGTTGTAATATTTGGTATCCCTTGAATTTGAGGGTTATCATTTACCAAAACAGGGCTTCAACTATCCCTTGTATTGGGGCAGAGATGACATAATTCACCTAAACTATGACTCCTTCTGTAAATCCTCCCATCCTTTTTTCTGGGGATACCAAATATAATATCTAATTTAGTCTAATTTGGTATTGTAATATCTGGTATCCACTGATTTTGAGGGTTATCATTTACCAAAACACTGCTTGAACTATCCCTTGTATCGAGATGGTTAGTACATCATTTGCATACACTATGACTCTTTCTTTATGTCCTGCCATATTTTTCTGTGGGGATACCAAATATTATAGCTGAAATAGTGTTGGAATATTTGGTATCCCATTGGTTTTGAGGGGTAACATGCTTGAACTATCCCTTGTGTTGGGAAGGGGAGTTCATCATTTGTATACACTTTTGACACCTTCTGAAAGTAATCCATTCTTTTTTCTGGGGATACCAAATGTAACAGCTGATACTGTGATGCTGGAAATGCATTGGAGGGACAGGGCCTCCATGTCCTTGTCCTGTAGTCCTTTTTCGTGTGTGTTCTGTATTGTTTTCTGCCCAGGCGTCCATGTGGGACTCCTGGCAGTGCAGCTCTTCCTCTTTTTGGTCATGGCGAACAGTGGCCCACAGAGCATGGTATGCGCTGGTGGCACATCCATGCTGAATTTGACAGGTGCTCTGAATATCCTCCATTTTGGATACCCAGGCCCTGCCATTGGAATCAGTTGATTCCTGATAGGAGACAAGATGGACCCTGTGGCCTCTTGCTTTCTATTGCCCGTTACCTTGTTTTCCCAACGTCCTGGGAAGCCCTGACTCTGTCCCTTCCACCTGACTGGCTGTTGGGTGGAAGTTCCATATATGGTATTGTGGGGAAGTCCAAGCCAGACTGGCTGGAGCCTTCCCAGTGACTGTATGTTGTGGGTACACCCTTGGTGTGGGACCTGGGTGAATGGAGTGTGCGACTGTAAAGACTGGAGGGGGGTTATCTGTACCCCTGCACTCTATATGGCAGAGTAGCAGCACAGAGAACCCCAGCCACGATTCTCTATAAGGTAGCCATGGACGAGCAATCAAGTCTTAAGCTCTCAGGAGGTTATTCAGGCTGGTTCATAAGTACAGTGTAGTCCCCACAAAGGAATGTCCACACCCTATGTTAGTGATAACACAGCCCTATATACAAATAAGGTTCAAATTATATACATATACAATAACACACTTTGTGCTCTGGCAATACTATAATGATAAATGTACATTTTCTATGTGGTACCACAATTACTCTTTGACTCCATTAAAATGCACTGTTTCCTATGGCATACAAAACAATAGCAAAAGGTATCAACCATAGATTTGGGAGGAAAACAAGTTGGTTAAACAATTGGCAGAATACTTGTCCCTACTGAAGACAGTTCTGTGTGAGGATCTCCCCCCCCACCTGGGCAACCTGTAAATAATATTAAACACGCCCAGTCCATATATTGTTTAGCAGAGTCTTGTTTCCTTCTACAAATGTTCTACTACCCCAATGTACCTGGTTTAGCAGAGTTTGCTGTCGGGCCATCGACGGATCCTTCTTGAGTGAACTACCTTTAAGGCAGGAGCCACGGATCGTTGAGATCCCTCAAAGAAAAGAGTGAGCAATGGTGTTGAGGCAGCAGCTTCGGTCCTGGAGGTGCTCGTCGACGATCGGTCGTACATTGGGGAAGTTGACCATTTATAGAATGTTAAAGGACATTTGTACCGCGCACTATCACCACCGTAGTGGTCCCTTGGCACTCTGGCGGCTCTGAAAAGGGAGAAGGGGGGGAGGGGGTTGAGTTAGTGGGAGGAAGCAGGAAAAATGCAAGAGAGCAGTGATGTGCTGTTGGTGGCCTCAGCGCGGTGGGTCCGTCGGCTGGGCTTCGGTGTGTTTTATGGTCCGTAGTCGTTGCGTGCTGTTGTGCAAGGCTATGTGTGTTTTTGTTTTTGCAATGTAGTGAGGTTTGTGCAGATTGCTGCTTTTTAAGGCTTGTGGTTGTGTTTGGTTATAGTTTGAGAGGTGTATGCAGAGGGATGGAATTGTTAGTTGGCATTGCTGTCCTTGCAATTGTGGGATTCCATCTAGATGCGGTACACGCTAACAGTCACATTTCTATCTGGATGCAACACAGGCTAGGTTCAGAATTCTAAGTGCGGTGCATGCTAAGAATCACATATGCTAACAATCACGTTTCTGAAATTCCATCTAAGTGTGGCATATGCTAACAATCACTTTCCTGTCTAGATTTGGCGCAGACTAAACTTGAGGATCCATCTAAGTGTGGCATATGCCAACCATCACATTTCTGTCTAGATTTGGCACGGGCTAATCTTTGTGGTTCTCTCGGGGTATGGTACTGGTTAACATTATACTGCAGGCCATTGAAAGGTAAGTGAGAGTGGCAGGAGCTTTCTGGAGTAGAGTAATTGCTCTACTCCCCACCCATGCCAGCACTTACAGTTTTGTCGGTGGCTGCTTTGGCTTCCCCTGCTGACACCTGCAGACACATCTTGGAGCCGCCCTTGGCCTTGGGGCCCTTAGCCAGAGGGCTGCCCTGGGGGTGCCAGACTTGTCTGTCAGGTGGCCAATCACGGGGGTTGGGGGCAGGAAACAACACGGGAGGCTGGTCGGGAACAACGCTGCTCACGGGCAGCTGGGGCCAAATAGTTATGTAAAAGGGCACAAAGCTAGTCCCAAGAGCTTCCACTCAGCTGGCCTGCAATCATTACAAATGGCGAGGTGGCCAGTGACTGGGCTGCACTCGCTCCATGGGCAGTAGCCAATCACGGGGGTTGGGGGCGGGTTGGGAGGCGGTGGGAAACAACACAGGAGGCTGGTCGGGAGGGGGAGAGGGAACAACGCTGCAAGGGAATAAGACTAATAGGCAATATATGGACTGGGCTTGTCAATATACTTTATTTTACAGGTTGCCCAGGTTGGGGGCGGGGGGGGGGTCCCCACATAGAACTGTGTCTTGGGTAGGGACCCAGTATTCTGCCAATTCTTTAACCAACTTGTTTTCCTCCTAGGTGTATTGTTGGTTCCCTTTATTAATTGATGTGTATGCCATTTGAAACTGTCTACAGTTGATGCATTTTAATGAAATCTAAGAAGTAATTGTGGTACCACATTGAGACTGTGGGCCTCATTCCGAGTAGGGCAGTAAGGGATACCGGGCACCATTAAGGAGACCGTGCCAGTAATCCCTTAACGCCCTACTACGAGGTCCCTTAGCGGGTCCCTCCTTTAACGCCTGGTCTGACCGGTCATTGTGGACGGGACCCGTTAAGGGACTTCAGAGCTAACAACGGTACCTCAATTTGCGGTACCGTTATTAGCGTCTTCCCCATTCCCATTGAGCCCTATGGGGGCTGGAATGGGAATAGCTTTTTCAATGGGGACTTAACAGTCCCGCAATGGTCCGACTACACCAGTAAGTCCCCATTGAACGAGACCGATACCGTTATTTGAGGCAGTCATGGCGCAAATAGCGCCATGACTACCTCCAATCTCAGAATGCGCCCTGTATATATTTACCATTTTAGAATTGCCTGAGCACAAAGTGTGTTATTGAGATTGTGTATATAATTGAAAACTTATTTATATCAAGAACTGTGTTATAACTAACAGTGTTTGAACATTCCTTTGTGGGTGCTTGGGGACTACAATGTACTTTAGAACCCGCCTGCATCACCTCCCGAGAGCTTAATCCTTTATTGCTCATCCACATTAGCAAATAGAGAATCTTGGCTGGTGTGCTCTGTGCCTCTACTCTGCCATATAGAGAGCAGGAGTACACGTACATCCCTCCAGTGTTTATAGATATAGCGTTGTAATGTTTTTTTTTATCACCTTGATTTTGAGGCCAATTGTGTAATATAACACTTGAATTTCCACTGAATTTGGGAGGGGAGTACTGCATGTGTCTGAATTATATTGTCCTTCTTGGAGTACTCTAATCCATTTTTATTGGGATATCAACTATAACAGCTAATATACTAATGTAATATGTATTATTCCATTGATTTCAAGGTCCCTCCTTTAACCCCTTAACTGCCAATGGTTTTTCCTCCCAGTGCAGAGCCCTTTTTTGGCGATTTCGGTATGTAGCCATTCCATCCCTTGTAACATTTTTGTTACATGTCATATCTCGGCCAAATGTGTCCATTTTCTTCCCACTTCTAAAAAAAAAAGTCAGTGCCCAACCGAGCCATCCCGCGACCCCATTGTTGCCTTAATTCGTGTGTATAAGTGCCCCCAGGCCCAGCGTGCGTTGGTAATCTCCCGGCTCCCCTTCCTGGTCAGCCTCCCATCCCGCCCCCACCCCCGATTGGCTGTACCTCTGCCACACCCAACTGACCAGTCCACTCAGGGCAGCCCTCTACGGCTAGGGGCCCAAGGCAAAGGGCAGCTCCTACAGTAGCAGCTCCACAAAGTGTCTGCAGGTGTAAGCAGTGAAGTCAGCAGCGGACAGACACCATCAGAACAGTAAGTGTGGCATTGGTGGGGTGTAGAGCAATAACTCTACTCCAGAAAACCCCTGCCTCTCTACCTTACCTTCCCATAATGTAAACTGCCAAATAATTACACCATGCACACCTAGAGAGATCCGAGCACCAACCTAATTCAATGCTGGACTTTAAATGCTGTCCTGCAAAACTTTCAAACATACATGAATTAATAACTAGTGCCACTCCCAGAAACAATAGTGTAAATTAGCCACATTGCGACAGGTGTAACAATGTTAGTATGTCCCACTCTTAGCTTGATTTGTGAATAATAGCACACATCACACTCAGACGGAATTGTGAATGTTGCCATATGCCTCTCCTAGATAGATTTATGACTGGTAGCATATCCCTCACGTAGGTGCATTGTGCATGATGGCATTGTCCCACTCTTAGTTGGAATTGCGAAAGATCATTTAGGCACAATTGTGATAAATAGCATGTGACCTAATAGCATCACTATGTTAAAGTGGAATCTAGAAAGTGTGCCTACTAGCGTCACTGTGTTAAAGGATAGTTCCGGGACTTTTTTTTTATTGTCCCTACGGGTCGGCCATGTGTTTGTAAGCATAAATCGGTAGATCGTAGGAAACTTTCCTATGGACCTTACCCGACTTTTCGCCCATTATCGCACTCGAAATCAGCCTCCATTTTGTGATAATCCTATCATTTCGCCCCATCGACCTGGCTCACCTGCCTTTGCGGCACTAAATCAAATCCCCCGCCCCTGAGCCTGACATCAGCAGACGCGTACTGCCCATTTCAAGCACGTCTCGTGTCAACAATCGCTGCGCCTCAGCTATTGACGTGTTGCCATGGAAATGGCAGGACGCCTCTTTCCCCAATAAGTATAAACAGACCGTTTCACAACATACAGCAGCAGATTTTCGATTCCATTCCTCTCTCTGTGTTACTTTGAGTATTCTGTGACTCGTTTCAGTGCTCTGGTCAGCTACCTTCGCCGCTTGTAGCCCGTGTGAACACCTGTACCATCTCTGTAAATTATTTTACTATCTTTACCGCACAATGGCCACAATAATGCCGTATATGTACGAGCCCGAGTACACCGAGGAGGAACTACTGGAAAGGCAAGCACGCGAAAACGATGGGGATTCGGACGGCAGTTGGGAGGACCAGTCAACGGATGAAGAGCCTGGACCATGTCGCATGGACGGCGTCTCCACCTGGTGCACGTGCAATCGGTGCGAGCTAATGCCAACTGAGGAGGAGAACTGCTGCTGCCGTGAAAATTCCGGGTGCTTGGCCTACATTTCGGAAAGCGAGCAAAGTCTGCAGGAAGGCGAGCAAAGTCCGCAATGCATCACCGAGCTGCCAGAGTTCAGGGAAGCCTGCCTCTCACGGACAGTGTTGAGGATGATGATGGTGCTTATGCACGAACTTCGTGGCACTGTTCGTCCGCGTAATCCGAGTAACGAGTAAGTATACTCTGTTTGTGATGTCAGTGATGCCACCACTATTTCATGGTCGTCTCCCACATATAAAATTACATTTACATATCATTCGAACGCATGTAAATTGGTTCCATATAGTGCATTTTCTAGATATAATTTTTTTCTAAGAAAAATGACATGTGTTACCTGAATCGACATTGATAAGAAAGTTTGGTCAGTTTAAAACAGTTTGCATCTTTTTTTTTCACAGGTGGTATAGGCTGGTGGCCTATCGTTGCTTCACTTGGTGGCTTCACGGGAGGCTCGGACACCGCGTTCGGAGAGTAATACCTGCCTGTGCGGTACTTGCCATTAGACAACATTTCCCCAGTGACAGTGGACAATACCGCGGATTTTCCCTCGATGTGCTGCAACCTCAACTTTACAATGTGTAATGTTTATTATTTATGTTTAACTAAAATCTAAAATAAAGCCCAACATATATTTTAACAATGGTTGTTTTGATTTTTTAAATGAATCTAGTGTATATTCTCCTGGGAGGGTGAGGTATTTATAAACTCACCCCCCTGCCTTCCATGTAGTAGATCCTGCAGCCATCCTCTTACATTCAGTTAGATGGCCTCTCCTTGGTGAGGCCCTGCGGCAAACGGGTCTTGTCTGCACGACCACCGCCCCGATCCACCCCCCCCCCCCCGCCCGCCCTATCAAAGGCAGTTCGCACCAGGGTACTTGCGCTGCTGGCAAGTGGAGCTGTCAGGGAGCGATAAAGGCCAAGAGGTGCCAAAGACCATGTACACTTCAAAGTGGTCTATAGAGCATGGGTTGTTGTTCCCATGTCTACCTCCAGACCCCGTGTCTCCTGCCAAGCATCCCCCCTCACGCTGGACGCCCCCCTGCAATCCACATAAGTGTGTCTCCATTCACGAGTCTTCCTGTGTCTTGTCTGCACGACCACCGCCCCGATCCACCCCCCCCCGCCCTATCAAAGGCAGTTCGCACCAGGGTACTTGCGCTGCTGGCAAGTGGAGCTGTCAGGGAGCGATAAAGGCCAAGAGGTGCCAAAGACCATGTACACTTCAAAGTGGTCTATAGAGCATGGGTTGTTGTTCCCATGTCTACCTCCAGACCCCGTGTCTCCTGCCAAGCATCCCCCCTCACGCTGGACGCCCCCCTGCAATCCACATAAGTGTGTCTCCATTCACGAGTCTTCCTGTGTCTTGTCTGCACGACCACCGCCCCGATCCACCCCCCCCCCGCCCTATCAAAGGCAGTTCGCACCAGGGTACTTGCGCTGCTGGCAAGTGGAGCTGTCAGGGAGCGATAAAGGCCAAGAGGTGCCAAAGACCATGTACACTTCAAAGTGGTCTATAGAGCATGGGTTGTTGTTCCCATGTCTACCTCCAGACCCCGTGTCTCCTGCCAAGCATCCCCCCTCACGCTGGACGCCCCCCTGCAATCCACATAAGTGTGTCTCCATTCACGAGTCTTCCTGTGTCTTGTCTGCACGACCACCGCCCCGATACACCCCCCCCCCCCCGCCCTATCAAAGGCAGTTCGCACCAGGGTACTTGCGCTGCTGGCAAGTGGAGCTGTCAGGGAGCGATAAAGGCCAAGAGGTGCCAAAGACCATGTACACTTCAAAGTGGTCTATAGAGCATGGGTTGTTGTTCCCATGTCTACCTCCAGACCCCGTGTCTCCTGCCAAGCATCCCCCCTCACGCTGGACGCCCCCCTGCAATCCACATAAGTGTGTCTCCATTCACGAGTCTTCCTGTGTCTTGTCTGCACGACCACCGCCCCGATCCACCCCCCCCCGCCCTATCAAAGGCAGTTCGCACCAGGGTACTTGCGCTGCTGGCAAGTGGAGCTGTCAGGGAGCGATAAAGGCCAAGAGGTGCCAAAGACCATGTACACTTCAAAGTGGTCTATAGAGCATGGGTTGTTGTTCCCATGTCTACCTCCAGACCCCGTGTCTCCTGCCAAGCATCCCCCCTCACGCTGGACGCCCCCCTGCAATCCGCATAATGCCACGACATATACACGTCATTCATTCACAAACACACCCCTGTTTCGAATTCTTTATAACCCACTTCATATTTCTAATGAGAACTTCTTTGCGCTTTGCTAGTCAACCCGTGAAGGTGCTGGTTATCTGCTCTTCGTCTCTGTGAACTTCCGTGACCACTTTGAGCAAACTCGTCAGTTTGCAACCTGTGAACTGCTCCCTGTTCTACGACAAGAAACTACTCTGATCCCTGCATCTAACTGTTTGTTCGTCAAGGTAAGTCCATGTACCATAATCATTTTGCGTCCAATTTTTTAATTTATATCTATTTGCTAGTAGTCATCAAATTGCATCCATGTTTTCTTTTCGTTCACGACAGTACATGCAAGGAACTAGTCACATGTTCTGAGTTTAGTCAAATTACTTTTTCTATTTTTTGAAAGTTATTGAAATACTTATCCGCATGTGAATAACGTGTATAGTTCCAAGAACCAAAACGGACCTTGCATTGAACCTTTTGTGTGTCATTTAATGTTTTAACACATTGGTATTCATAGAGAATTGTTGATCTTTACTTTTCAGAACTTTCCATAATGCCTGCCTGTTCCATTGGCGGTTGCCCTTCGAAGACCCATAACAAATCTGAAGGTACTATAATGCATGTTTTCCCTAAGACAATAGATCAGATAAGAGAATGGGTCCGATATTGCGGATATCCAGCCTCTGAGCTAGAAAGTAGAGTCCTAGAAGTCTTTGCGGACAAGAGGGGTGATCGATATCGCATCTGCAGCAGGCACTTTAGCCCAGACATGTACTCCACATCATTGCTAATAAAGAAGAAAACACCGCGAGCGAGGCGAAAATTGCTCTCAACCGCTATTCCCACTCTATTCGTCCACATCCCTCCACTGGTGAGTCAAGTTTACGTATTTGTCTCTCGGCCTTGCGGTAGTGTGTAGCATTAGCTAACAATAATTTCCCCATTTATGTATCCACTCAATATGAAGGCGGAAGATTCTACATCCGTGTCGTTATTGCAGTCATCAGCCACTTCAAGCGCCTATCGGGTAATCTTACTTAGCTATTCTGACACTGACTTGTTTTAGGCATGTAAATCAATAGTTTTAATTGATCGTGTAATTATTTTACCTAATGGTACACCACAGTACTCGTCCTCTAGTCTTTGTTTTCAGTTATAATTATTGTTATCCAAAATAATGCAAGTACTGTCTTTCAGGGAGATGCTGAGGAGTCCAACGCATTGACGACAACCGTAGATGTCACTCAGATGCTCGAGGTACGTTTCCGGACAGTTCCATCGATGGAGATCATCAGATCTTGCATTCTTGTAGCGTGATTGTTACACACAATGTTTCTTTCGTTTTTAGCCATTGGTATGTCCTTCTGTTGTCGCCCTCCTATGTGTCTTCTTTTTTCAATATTGTGTTCATTACTAATGAAAGTCCTATGTTTCAGGGAGTCGATGGAGCATTAGTCCAAGAAGAAGGGGGAGCATGCAGTTACGGGTCGGCGCAACAGCTTGCAGAAGTGTGCACCGCAGTTACAGCGTCCCTTGATGTTCTTATGCATTTCGAGGTATGGATACTGACAGATCAATCATGCGAGATCAAATGACGTGATTACATCCGCTATACTTCCTTCTTTATTAACGCAAGTACTATGTTTCAGGGAGCTGACGGAGCTTCTTCAACAAGAACATCACCCCTAGTAGTTGATGCAGATCTCTGGGTGGTGACACTTCCAACGATGGAGCAAATCGAATCATATTTAGATATCCATTATTTATTTTAGACAACTGATCATTTGTGCAGGTCTATTTAGATGAGCCGTTGACGCCTGCAGAAAGTTTATGTTCTTTTAAACAAAATAGAAAACCATACTAATGCAATTACTGTGTTTCAGGGAGTTGCTGAAGCGTCATCTTCAATAATATCATCAATGGAAGTCTATGCGGAGCCCGAGGTATGGATCTTGACAGTTCAATCTAACTAGATCAACAATGCGTGAACTATTGTCGTTTGAATGTTCTACACAATGCGTTCATTCGTGTTTTGCTATTGAGATGTACGTATGGGTATTGGTCCCCAAGTACATTTTGTGTTTTCAATATTATTATACATACTAATGAAAGTTCTATGTTTCAGGGAGTCGATGGAGCCTCAGTGAGTGATGGATGTGCTTATCATGAAAATATAGTCGTTGCAGCGCGAGAGGAAGTGGAGGCATGCACACACGAGTCGGAGCAACAGCGTCCAGATGTTGAAGTTCGAGGCAAGAAAGTTTCAAAGAAAAGAAAGCAAAAGAAGGTTAGTGTCCTGTTCACTATATTATGTTGTCTTTCACTGTCAATAGTTCAATACTGTAAGTTGTGTTTAAACTGAACATCCCTTTTCTAATCTGTCCTCTAGTTGCGAGTGGGTGTAAGAACTAGATCTACACAGACAGTGAAGCGAACGAGAGATGTTGCTTGTCAAACCTTTTGGCAGGGACTTGAGATGCATCGTGCCAATGGGAAGAATATGAAGTGATTGACAACGGAGCTATACCACCACCAGCCATTGATAGTGAATGTCCTCCTGGTAGTTTGGATGCAGTCGGAGATCAATTCACAGAATCCACACCCGCAAAAAATAAGAGCGCGCGAAAGTTGAAGACATTGTTTTTTTCTCCCATCTCCGGACAAGGAACAGATGTTGCAATGGAAGAGAATGAAGTGGACGACAATGAAACACCATCAATATCACTCAGCATAGCGGAAGACGATATCAGAGATTGTACCTTTCATGCGAGTGACATGTCCTCAACGTTACAGGCCGAACCAGCTGGGATGCAGAGTGACAGTATAAGGAAAGAGGCCAAATTCATTGTATTCGATAGCTGTTTGATGGATATTATTATGATGATGAAATGTGGGCATTGGGTTGGTGGGGAAGTATGTGGGGAGCCATTGATTAATGTGACTCGTGCAATTCGAGGCACTAACCTTAAAATACATGCCACCTGTACACAATATCATCCGTTCGCATGGTCTGCACAACCCATGCTGGGGCAACTGCCAGCAGGCAATCTACTTTGTGCAGCGGCCGCACTTTTTAGTGGTTCAAGTTTTAAAAAGTTACAGTATTTCTTTCAGTTTGTGGGAATCCATTTCATTGCGAAAAGTCAGTTCTACAAATACCAAACCGATTATCTATTTCCAGCCATCAGCGAAGCTTGGAGAATGGAAAAAATGTCAATGGAAAGTACATTCGCGGGCAAACGCTTCAGGCTAGCCGGTGATGGACAGTGCGACAGCCCAGGATTTTCAGCCAAGTACTGCACCTACCACTTTCAGGACATGGAAAGTAAGAAAATTGTGAGTTCGGTGGTCGTGCAGGTGTCACAAAGTACATCCTCAGTGGCCATGGAGAAAGTTGGCTTTGTAGCATCATTGCAAGAACTACAATCGCGGGGAATGGTGATCGACCTGATAGCCACGGACAGACACGTTTCAATTGCCAAGACAATGAGAGAAGAGTACAAAAATATAAATCACCAATTTGACGTATGGCATCTTGCAAAAACAATCAATAAAAAATTGTCGGCTGCAGGAAAAAAAAAAGATATGCAAGGTATTTCACAGTGGTCCAAGTCAATCAGCAACCATCTTTGGTGGAGCTCAAAAACATGTGAAGGGTCTTTGGAAATTCTACTGGAAAAATGGCGGTCAGTAATGTTGCACTGTAGCAACGTACATCGATGGTCCACAAATGTGAACATGGCCATTTGTCCACAGAGGAGGCACGGAAGAAGAAGTGGTTGATTCCTTCATCACCCACTCACAAGGCCATTGAAAAGATTGTATTTGATAAAACTATAACAAGAGATTTGAGGGGACTCACGGAATTCTGCCACACAGGAGATTTGGAGGTGTTCCACAATATGTGCCTAAAGTACAGGCCCAAAAGATTGCATTTTGGCATGGAAGGCATGATAAATCGGACTCTTCTAGCGGTCTTGGCACATAACCATAATGTTGGCCGTCAACAAAGTAGGACGACCAGAACTTTAGGGACGCTTCGCTACAATAAGGCCTTCACTAAAAGAAGTAAACAATGGGTGATCAAACCAGTGTTTGAGGATATGCAATATGAGTTTATTGAGAGACTTATCGTAGATGTCCTCGATAGGCACATACATGGAGTGGTGAACGAACCTATGCAGGGGACAACTGCATTGCCACCCAACATTGCCTCTGTTCCATGTCCACCTAAAGCAGAGCTCATTGAGAAATACACATCACGGTTTAAATGATTGTAATTTGATTGTCTGTTCTCTCGAGTCTCCTCATGTTGCAGGCCCATTGCAATTAAACAAAACAGTAATATAAATCATTTTTACAAAAATTATAGAATGTTTCCGTATTACAAACACATGGCCGACCCATAGGGACAATAAAAAAAAAGGCACGCAGACAAGATGCCCTTACACTAACTGCAGCTAACTAGAAATGTGTGCTCGCTCAAAGTGAAGGTCAGCTGCTTTGATGTTTTGCTCGGGTGGCGGAACGGCCCACGACCCAATATAAGGTTCTATTGTGATTTGACCTTGACAGGCCGGGACCATCCTGAAAGACTAAGAAAAGATAATGAATAAAATTTCAGAAACGAAACGATGAGCCACGTTCATTAGAAGAAGTAACGTCGGCAAAGAAGGAGTGGTGTTTCGGGTCTGCCCTACACAGAGACACAATGGAAAATGCAAATATAATGTAAGTAACTTTTGATGAGTTTATACCGCAATTTCATTACTATACAGTGGCTTTAAAGACGGGTTCAGTTGTACTTGTTCGTTCTATGTGGCATATTGTTTTCTACCGCGCACTATCTTGAGGAGAAACATCTGCTTTTACTGAAGCACCTCAAAACCTTCCTCTTTGCTTCTGCTTTCTCTCTCCCTCTCCCCTGCTACAACTGGTCCACTGTCTGCGACCTCGGTCCTGGGCCCTTCCACTCTCCACCTGCACTGCCTCCCTGTCAACCCCTGCACTGGGGGACTGTCTCAGTATCCTACAGCCCCCCCTTCCCAGCACTTGTTCTGCACTTACCTTGCACTTGCCACCAGCTGGCCCTATTTATTTATTATTTTATGCTACTTACCTTGTACTCCACTCCCCCCCCTCCCTGCCTCGCCACGCCTTTAAACACTTGTGTACACCCAGTAGCGCTGTCCTCGCTATGATTTTAATAAGGATCTGATGGTGAGACTAATTTCATTTTTTATGTTTTTAGGTACATCATTCACTACTGTCTGTGTCACGAGTACCAGACACCGGCGGACGGCTTCTACAGCCGCCAGTTGCTTCTCCGCGTGAACAACGTTACCACCCTGACCATTTTATGGGACGATCGCCAAGTACAATTATGCCCTTACGCGGTACTAACGGTTAGATGCAACATACCTACCATTGTGGTGGCCTAGTGCCTCGTTGTTGGAACAGCCATGCGATTATCAGTGCGACCCAAGAGCTTATTTTTATCGTAAACCAACACCCTGTGTACTGCACACGAACATCGCTTCCCTCAAGACGAACTAATTTGGATCGAGAGCAAAGAAAAATGCAAATCGCTGAATATTCTCTAAACATTTGATGTCCAATAAACGTACTTTGCCAAATGTACAATCTTGCCGTTTGCTTTTAAACCACGGTTTCACATTCCGAATTGTGGCGCTGTATTGTGAGATGCTCTAAGACCCTGTGTACAGCAAAGGACCATTGCGTTCCTCAATACGAACTTTTTGGAACATGAGCAAATAAAAATGCAAATCGCTGAATATTCTCTAAACATTTGATGTCAAATAAATGTACTTTACCACATTTACAATCTTGCGGTTTGATTTCAAAGTACAGTTTCATATTCCGAATTGTGGTGCGCTGTATTGTGAGCTGATCTGTGTTGATTTCCGGGGTCTGTGTGGAGTCGCGTAGAAGACGCCTGGGCGCGTTTGCCTACGCAGCTCAGTCACGTCACGGATAGAGGCGGGGAATATGAATGTTTTGATAAAGTCTGTTTCAGGGGCGGGGGATTTGATTTAGTGCCGCAAAGGCAGGTGAGCCAGGTCGATGCGGCGGAATGATAGGATTATCACAAAATGGAGGCTGATTTCGAGTGCGATAATGGGCGAAAAGTCGGGTAAGGTCCATAGGAAAGTTTCCTACGATCTACCGATTTATGCTTACAAACACATGGCCGACCCGTAGGGACAATAAAAAAAAAGTCCCGGAACTATCCTTTAATGTTGAATTTAGAGGGTATTCCCAACATCATTGTGTGCGCCCTAACAGGCGTTCAAACTACCAGCACTTTCAGATCACACCAATGATACATAAGGTGCTATACAAATGCAAAATAACATAACATGTAGGTGGTTATAACTACACCAAGGAATCCTAGTTTTCTGTATGGGGTGAGAGAAAGTAACCAACAAGAAAACAAATTGTGTTTATTCAGAAAATGCCAATAAAATGATGTACAAAGAAGCCTGTGTTTTTTTTTCCGTGTGAGAGCTAGTAACAAATGGTTTGCTGTTCTGAATGTGCCATTTTCCAGGCTTTCAAGAACAGGTTGAGAATCAGTTGAGAGGTAAGCGATTCCCCACTTTTTTCCCCAATAGGACATGCATGGACGGAATGGAAGAGGAGGGTAGGAAAGACAGAAAGGCATACATTTCTGAAGAGTAGACACAATTGCAAGCTTATGAAGGGGTTATTTGCGCAGGTCAGGCAACAACTGTTTAACAAATGCCCATAGTTATGGGGAAAATTTGGAAACATGACAGAAGAAAAGGTATGTGCTGGACATGGGTGGAACTGTAAGGGAATGGCTTCTGAGAATATTGAGAAAAGCAATACACTGCTAAATTCCCCTGACTCTTATAGTACATTTTTCATAATGTTTCACAAGACAAGCAATACCACAAGCCAAAGAAACGGAGCCATGGTACACAGGATTTCTATGCTGATGGCCTAAACAGACGTACTGTGTAAATAAGGAAAACAAATGTGGTGAGGAATTGCAAGCATACATATTTTGAAAAAGCACAGGCAGACCTTTTGAAGGGTAGGTGACTTGTGCAGGTTACAAAAGTTTATAGTGCCTAAAGCAGTGACTGAATGTAGGTTACATTTGGGAAATGAAAGGGTTGTGTAACAAAGTGCAGTAGCAAATGTATGAAAACGTTATCAAAACCAAGAGAAAACACCACATTTCCTACCTCGGCACATTCCTACAGGTGTCCTGACAAAACGGTACCTCACATGTGCGGGTGCACCTACCTGGGAGCAATTGGTGAAGGCCAAACCACTGGTACATCAAATGCCCTGGGGGAAGACTGGATTTGGTTTTGTGGACAACCCACAGATTTGAGCCTGGGGTGTCGCAGCCAGCAGGGAAAACAGGGAACCCCATGCATTTCTGAAAAGAAGACACCCATGGGAATCCACAGAGGTCTGACTTGCGCGAATCGCCATAGAATGTATTACCCACATGCACCAGCAAAGTCCCAAATTTAGGAAACAAAACACAATTTTCAGACATTTGCCACCTGGAAACCACTGAAACATGCAGCCAACAACACATGTTCTACCTTCCCACAGATGTCCCGATGTCACATGTGTGAGTGCACCTACCTGGGCACAAAGGGAAAAGGCAAAACCACTGCTATCCCAAAGTAATGTCATACCTTCCTGTTATACTGGAAATGCATTGGAGCGACAGGGCCTCCATGTCCTTGTTCTGTAATCCTTTTTCATGTATTTTCTGCCCAGGAGTCCATGTGGGACTCCTGGCAGTGCAGCTCTTCCTCTTTTTGGTTTGGTGTACAGACCATTGGGATACCCTTATGGCACCCAGGGGTGGGGGTACAACCCGTGCATGTTTTTGGGCACCCGGGTGTGGCCCAGAGAGCAGGGTATGGGCTGGTGGCAGCTCCATGCTGAGTTTTGACAGGTGCTCTGAGTAGCCTCCATTTTGGGATACCCAGGCCCTGTCATTGGAATCAGTTGATTCCTGATAGACAAGATGGCCCCTGTGGCCTCTGGTTTTCTATTGCCTGTTACCTTGTTTTCACAAAGACCAGGGAAGCCCTGCCTCTGTCCCCTTCCCCTGACTGGCTGTTGGGTGAAGTTCCATATATGGTATTGTGGGGAAATCCAGGCAAGACTGGCTGGAGCATTTCCAATGACTGTATGTTGTGGGTACACCCTGTGGGTGGGACCTGGGTGAATGGAGTGTGTGACCAATATGCACTTCTTGTTGTGGATGTCTGGTATGTAATACAATGAATGAGACAGCCCTGCCCGAAACTGGTATGAATGCAATGTGGAGTGCTGAATGGCTGGGTACTTGTCCCAATACACATTCCTTGTTGTGAAAGCCTGAGAGGAAGGAGAATGGCCTGAATGCACTGTGAGCCTGATTGGCTGCCTGCCTGCTGAATGCCCTTCTGAGTGATTGGTTGCCTGAGTGTGATCCAGCAGAATG
The DNA here is from genome assembly GCF_040938575.1 of Ambystoma mexicanum. Classification (NCBI taxonomy): domain Eukaryota; kingdom Metazoa; phylum Chordata; class Amphibia; order Caudata; family Ambystomatidae; genus Ambystoma; species Ambystoma mexicanum. Next base: position 35,273,643 of record NC_090939.1, read on the forward strand.
AATGAGGGATCAAACAGTATATCTGGGGGCCTCTCACTGCTAGAATTCGTTCAGAGTGGATAGAATTGATGAAATGGATAGAATGACGAAATGGATGGAATGGATGGATCGAACGGATGGAATTGTTGGATGGAAGAATCGAATAGATAGATGAAATGGACGGATAGATAGAATGGATAAAACGGAAGAAATTAACAGAATAGATTAAATGGATGGAAATGACCGAACAGTTAGAATGGATACTCGATGGAATGGATAGAGCGGGTGAAACGCATGGAAGAAATTGATGAAATGGATGGTTGGGATGGATGGAGTGGAAGGATAGGATGGAATGGACTGAATAGACAGAATTGATAGAATTAATAGAATGGAATAGATGCATGGGACTGAGAATTGAAGAGAAAGAACTGAAGTGATGAAGGCATCAGATGGATGAATGAGTGGATGATGAAATGGAAGAAACGGATGGACGCACTGACTGAATGGATAAATTGAATGAATAAAAGAAGAAAAGGAAGAAATGGATTAATGCATCAAGTGAATGGATAGTTGCTGGAATGAATTGATGAAGAAATAGAAGAAATGGATGGAGGCAGTGATGGAATAAACGGATAGATTGAATAGATGAAATTACCCTACCTCTAACTCCCATGTGCCAACGCACGTGTCTGTGTGTACCATGCTTTGCTATCCCCCCCCATGTGGTTGTTGTACATCCCTGTGTCCTACCCTATCGCTGTAATCCCAGCCCCCTGTCACTGTGTGTCAAAGTATCGCTGCGCGCCCTGCCATCCATGTTCCCGTGATGTGGCTATGTATCCCCATAGCGCTCAATGGGAATGGGAGGATGGTAGCAGCGGTACCGTTCACAACAGTATTTGTTTTATTTATATAGCGCAGCCAGGCCCGAGGGCAACCAGGCACATATCTTAACAGTACATTACAGCAATGACATCAAAGTGGTAATAACAGTTGTGGCAGAGTTACAATTAGCGTTACAGATATATGCATCAACAAGAGCAGTAATGTGCAGGAGCAATACAGAGTCCCAGCAGGCACGTAGGAATCAAGTTATACATAATCCAGAGGATGGTTGTTGTGAGGTAGCTAGCCAAAGCTTGGCTTTGTGTTTGAATAGGTTGAATGAAGGTAGATGTCTAATGTTGAGTGGTAGGGTGTTCCAGAGCTTGGCAGCAAGGACTGGGAAGCTAATGCCTCCAGCTGTTTGGAGGTTGTATCTGGGGATCACGAGACCTTGAGTTTGTGCGGATCCGAGTGCACGCGGTGGGATGTGATGAGTGAAGTGAGAGGCTAGATATATGGGGGCCAAAGAGATCCTTTGGGCAACTGAGAGCCAGTGAAGGCTCTTCCTGGTTTCGGAGATGTGAGCTGATCTGGCGATGTTAAGGGCAGCTCTAATGGCATTGTTTTGGGTAATCTGAAGTTTGTTGAGATTACGCTGGTTAGTGCCTTGATACATTGCATTGCAATAATCAATGGACATAACCAGGGTCCTAGCCAAGGTGATGCAGTTCTGGGTGGTGAGGAATGGGCGGCAGGCTGTGATCAGCTTGCATGTGTAAGCCGAGGCAGCAACCACTGCGTTGGTTTTTCGAGTGAGGGTGAGTGTGGAGTCTAGGTAGATTCCTAGGATTTTGGTATCTTTGGATACTTTAATGGAGTTGCCATCAATATTGAAGGAGCTGAACGATGGGTTCAGTTTGGTAAGTCTCTGTTGCGTACCCAAGATGAGAAGCTCTGTCTTGTCATCATTAAGGCACAACTCGTGTTGGGCCATCCAAGCTGGAGTAATTTGGTAAATGTCATTAAGGGCTTTGGAATCGAGAATGTAATCACCGGTGATAGGAATGAGTATCTGGGTGTCAGCCGCATAATTAGTGTAGGTGACACCCAGATAGTCAAGCACATCAAACAGTGGTTTGGTGAATACATTGTAGAGTGTAGGGGAAACGCAGGACCCTTGTGGGACTCCGCAGGGGACTGATGTGGGATCTGCCGAAGAGGTAGGTGAGAATACTCTCATATACCTGTTGTCAAGGAATGATCTAATCCAGTTAGTGGCATTGTCGGAGAAGTGGGCAGCGGATGTCAGGTGCTGACAAAGAATTTGGTGATTGACCAAATCGAAGGCAGCAGATACGTCCAGTAGAAGGGCCAATTTGCCGTTGTCTTTTAGGTCCTCAATTTGAGGTCTAAAAGAGCTGTACCATTGCTACCATCCAGTTCTGCTTGCGGGTGCCGCCCTGTAAGCCTGGTCTCACCAGGCGTACAGAGCAGCACCCGCGAGCAGAACTCGTAATGTGGTGGTATGGTAACAACGACACCGGTAGCACTACCAGCACCGTTGTTACCATACCGCCAAAATCGTAATGAGGCCCAGTGTGTTTGTTTGTATTATTTGTATTGCGCACCAGACCCGTGGGTATCAGGGCGCATAGCATAAGAGAACAGCTTAGTTACACATCAGGGTAATACAATACATATGAATTATGCAAAATAGAAACATTGTACAAACAGAGAGATCAAGTGGAAGCATAGGCATGACAGTCAGTGATAGGGCCATATACAATGGGCAGTCAAGAGAACTCATGGAAAAAAAATCTTGGGCAGGTAGACACTCTAACGAAGTTATTTACATGGAAGCAGAGAAGGTCAGTTATAGGTATCAAGGAGCAGGCCCAGTGTGTAGCCTTGCCACTATTATAATATCCACACTTTGTTAAACTGACTTTTAGTTGTTTACTAGATACCTAGCAATGGAGTCTATTGCAAATAGTAAAGTTACTAGGATGAGCTTAGAGGCTCTCCAGAGTGCTTGTGTAGCCAGGGAGTTAGACTTTGAGGATAAGTCTAGGGCTGAGCTGATAGCTGCCCTGGTGTCATGATTCCTGCCCCTCATGTCCCCAGCCCTCCAAGATGTCAGGCTGGAGCCAGGCCACGATCACCTAAATGGCCCTCAAGTGCCTCTCCATCCCTCCAAAGACCCCACTTGGAAGTTAGACTTGATGCTTGTGGCACCAGACTCACTCACTCACTCCCATAGGATAACATTGTGGAATGGACTTGCAGTGCATTGATGGGGACAAGATGGATGCCCCGACATATTTCGGTTCCCAGAACTGCATGTGCAGTCTAGTCTTTTGGATGTGGTTCAGCCCAGAGACAACTGGGATACCCAGAGACTATTTAAGCCACGCGCAGGCTGAGAAACATGCTTTGCGTTTTCTGCACCTGCAGCATGACACTCACCGTGTTCGGATCAGTCTCCAGCAGGCCTGTATCTTTCTTCTGCGCTCAGCTCCTGCAAGAACACCGTTAGGAACAGCCTTGCCTTGCAGCACTTCTGCCCATCATTCATCGCTCCTTCTGTTCTGCGGGCATCTTCGGCGGTGTCATTCCCATCCCAGCACGCCGCTTCCTAAGCAAAAGGGGAAAAGAACAGGAAAAAAAAAAGGCATTAGTAAGCATTCTGCAAATCTTTGCTTATTTTTAAATACTGTTCGAGCTTCAAACGCTTACCTGAATCCCAGCTGCTCTGGGGGAACTCCTATCTCTGGAACTTCTCATCTATCTGCAAGAGGGAAAAGACACTCCAGGTTAGCGTGGAAACATCTAGAGGCGCCGCATACCTACCACTCACCGCATTTGTTCTTCATAACAGGCATCCACGCTGAAAACATTGCAGCACCTAAAAGACACAGAAAAAGACTCCGTTCGATACAAATACGAAAGGGGTGCATTGCACATCGCGCTCTCACTCACCTTCAGCGCTACTCATCTCTGCAGCACGCCGCCATCCCCGGACACCGGCCATCATCTAAGGAAGGAAAGGAACAAAGTTAGAGAATTGTTCCTGTCAGACTCTTGCCAGTGAAGTAACTAGACAGCAACGAGCCCGCATCAATAAACGCGCCCCTGCGCTGAAAGCAGGACGGAGCGCAAACTATCCAAGAAAACAAGGTGAGCTGTTGATCAAAGGGAAGGGTTGGACCCCGGGGAAGAAGGGGGTTCAAGCCCACAGAGACAATAGGGAGTTAAACTCTACCAATCCTGTGTTTCCAGCCCAGTCTCCAGTCAAATAGCCTCCAGGGAAGGGTTCGAGGTCGTAAGAGGTCAGAACAGGCCGAGTGACGTCCCTGTGGATACCAGGTGAGCGTTACACCTGGTGGACTACCAGACGGATTGTGAAGCTCTTGAAGGGGCGTGGGGGGGGTAATGCAACAAATGAGGACTCTGCCCTTGGGGTTGCTATTGAATCTAATTCTGGAAATGCCACCACTCCTGCTGCCTCTGTTCCGACCTCCAGCAATGTTTCTTCAGGTAATTCCTTGGAACTTGAATTATTGAGGATGAAATTGGCCTTTGAATATAAAATGTTGGAAACTGAAGCTCAACTTAAGAAGGAGGAGTTTGCACAGCAAGTGATACTCAAAGATAAGGCTCTTGAACTTAAAAACAAGGACACAATGTCAGAAAAACTAGCTAGAGAAAAGCTAGAGTGGAGACGTCAGCAAAACCAGTTGAGAGTGTCCGGTCTCCAGCCACCAAGTTTATGAAAGATTTGGCATTTCTTTTATTTGTAACACGCACTATCAGGCCCGGGGGCATCAAGGCGCAACTTGTGCAGCGTTACATACAGAGCATATATACATACAGAATTTAAGCATAGGCGAGTGTGTGTGTATATGGAGGGTTCTGATATCCTCCAGTGATTGAAGCGTTTGAAATGGCTTGTGCAATTCATGTCGTCGATAAAAGGAGATTGGGCTAAGTGTTTGTTAAGCAGTGTGCCTCAGACTGGGTATGACCGATTCTGAAACGGAGTGTGGAAGAAAGGGGTCAGTATGAGTGCATGAAGTCTGCTTTGATTGCCCAGTTTGGCAAGACACCTACCCAATACCTTAAAAGGTTCAGGGAATTTAAGAAAAGAGAGAATATGTCTTAGATTGACTGGGTGACTGCCGCACATATGAACATGATGGGGTGATTGATGGCTACAACAAACGTTCATCTCACCTTTTGTTTTTTGAGCATTTTCCTGAAGCCTGTTCACCAGAGCTGTGTCAGTATGTTGCTGACCAGAACATTCTGGATCCTTTAAAAGCTGGCTGACAAGTGGGTCTCCCACCGGGTGTCCCCTAAGGACTCCAGTGGGAAGGACAAAGACAAGGGGACCTCTCAGAAGGCTCCCAGAAGCTATCACAGTCGGGTAAACCAAAACCTTCCTCTCCTAAGACCCAAACATCTAGTGGGGATATGTCTGATGTGGGAGGGAGTATGAATAGTGGTCCTCCTGCTGCAAAGCAGGCTCCCAGTGGTTCCAGTACCATACCCCGCATTCCTGACATTTGTTGGGACTGTGGGGCTCTGGATCACAAGAAGGGTGACCCCAAGTGTAAAGGTAAGGCACTGGGAGTCCAGGCTGTCAGCCTGACCTACTCTTATCCCCTCCCACCTCCCCCCCACATGTCTGAAGTGGAGGCTACTGACCTCCCCTCCTCTACAGGAATCTTATTCAGTGCTCCTGTAGAGACTTCCCTAGTGTTCCTTGGCGCCTGGGACCAGTATGCAGAAGTACTGGCTACTATCCTACAGAACACCCATAGGTTTTTGAGAAGTGTCCTTTTGAACGGCCAGCCTTCTACTGGCTTGAGACACACTGGGGCAGCATGACAGTGGTGGACAGGACCCTGCGCAAGCCAGAGGACTATGTAGGTGTTCTTCTGAGAACTACCAGGTTAGCTGGCGGGCCTCCCAAATTATCTCCTGTAGCCTTGGTCACACTGATTGGAGACAAGCCCGTCCAGGTTCAGGATAATGTGCCCGTTAACATTTTGTTATGATCTAGTAGAGTTGGGGTTGATCTCTGATGGTCTCCCCGTGACTGCTGCTGCAGGCACTAGGTCACAGGTGACACCGGGTCTGATAGATTCAGGTAGCCAAGCAAAAGGCGTGTCCTAAGGCAAGAAGGAGGCACAAGAAGGCCACTTCTGTGAAGGGGGCTCCTTCTCCTCCTGCTGCTCATGCAGCACCCATTGGGATTCATGCTCCGGATGGGCTGGGTCCAGTGGTAAACTCAGACTCAACTCCTGAGAAGACCTTCCTGCGGGGGAGGTGCTCAACCCAGAGAACCACCCTGACCTTCAATGCCTGTTGGCTGAAGGGGGACCCTCCCGGGTGGACTTCTGTAAGGGTCAGGGGGTCAGAGGGGGGGGGGGGGGGGGTCGGTCTCGGGGTCTCTCTCTCTCTTTCTCTCTCTCTCTCTCTCTCTCTTTCTCTCTTCCCTCCCCCCCCCCCCCCCCCCCCGAGGAAACAGGCCCCGTCTCAGAACAGGGAGAGGTGCCTAGGACATTCCGGATATATTGGGAGGGTGAGCTCCTTGTTAGTGAGCCCACTAAGCTTGAACCTGGTGCCCTCAAGAGGTTGGTGGTACCCCAGGTTTACAGGCTCTTCCTACTGCAGCTGCCGCATGAGGTGCCCTTGACTGGTCATCTTGGTACCAAGAAGACAAAGCAAAGGCGCTCTGCTCATTCCTACTGGCCCCGGATGGGTGTAGAAGTGGTGTCCCACTGCAGGACCTGCCCAACTTGTCAGTTATCTGGCAAGACTGGTGGCAGTGTCATTGCCCCACTGAAGCCATTGCCAGTGGTGGGAACACCATTTGAGAGGGTGGGCATCAACATTGTAGGCCCCCTTGACCCTCACACTTCAGGTGGACATCGGTTCGTCTTGGTTGATCATGCCACCAGGTACCCTGAGGCTATACCCCTTTGAGTATTACTGCCAAGGTGGTTGCCAGGGCTCTCCTTGTTGGATTCCCTAAGGAGGTTGTCTGACAGAGGATCCAACTTCATGTCGAATTACATGAAAACCATGAGGAAAGAGTGTGGGGTAACCTACAAGTTCTCCACCGCTTACCCTCAAGGGCATGATAGGTGCTTTGGAAGAGCCCCTAATGAGGAAAATGGATCTCCTCCCGTCATGCCGGCTGTTCGCTTACAGAGAGCTACCTCAAGAGGGTGTTTCAGCAGAGTTACTCTTTGGACATCCTGTTAGGGGGCCCCCTTGCCTTGATCAGAGAAGGTTTGGAAGCCACCCCTGCAGGTCCTGCCAAGCAAGTGGGGGACTATGTGTTAGGCTCACAGATGATGGGTCAGGTGACAGCGAATCTCAAGGCCAGCCAGGAATTGAACAAGTACTAGCACGACCTTAAAGCCTCACAAGTGGATTTGATTCCAGGACAGGAGATCCTTGTGATGGAGCCTACCAAGCCTCACGCTTTGGTAGATAATTGGACTGGACCCTTCCGGATAATCTCCAAAATGGGCAAAGTCAACTATCTGGTTGACATGGGAGTCTCTGGTAGCCCCTCAGGTATTCCACGTTAATAGGCTCAAGCCTTTCCATAGGCGAGCTGAAGTCTCATGTCTCTTGCTATATAGACTGTATGAATTTGCACAAAACTGTACCCACTGTGCAAATTTATATGGTCTATTTTTATACGTATGATTTATTAGGAATCATCTTTTTAAATGTATTTCATCTAAAGTAAATAAGTTATTTAATTCATGTTGTTTAATCATATGTCTTGTGAAGTGGTTTGTCCGCTAAAAATATGAATAGCCGCGCCACATGCACTGTCCCATATTTCATAGGTGCGATTTAGAGCAGGGTAGTCAATCCTTTGTCCTTGTCTTTGTCAGATTTCTCTCCCCTACACACCATTCACCCTCCCTTTCTATGAGAATCTTAATAAACTCAAAGTCGAGGACATTATATGGGCTACCAAAAAAAGGAATGTTGACATTTTCCAACTCCTCAAACAGCGCGACAAGTAGCGACTCACATAAGGCCAGCTCATCCAACACAGCTGGCATATCAGCAGCACAACAACCCCAATTTTTTTGGGGGACAGGGCAAAGTAGAACGCAACAAATACCAAGGTCCACCACGCATTAAAAAACGCAATTGGAACGGACCAATCCGAAATTGGTAGCCCCAGTTTACAACTTAACGGACCATATTCTTTCAGCCTCAGAACTTAAAGTACAGAGTAAAGGTCTAAGCTGTGTTCCAACCCAACAACTAGGCAAAGTCGACCTTCAACATTTTTTCAGACTTATCCGTCCCTTACCAATTAGAAGAACAACAAAAACGTTGTCATAAAACCAGGGGACAAAGGGGGATTGTCCTTTGGGAAAAATCAGCTTACGATAGGGAAGTAATGAAACATCTCCAAGACACGACATTCTACCACAAACTTGAGAATGACCCTACTGTTCGTTTGAAAGAAGAACTAGAGAGCCTTTTGAAACATGCTTTGCAGGAATCATGTATTGATCTGGATGAAAAGGCTTTCTTGACTAATCAAAATCCCACTACTTCGGCTTTCTATATTCTTCCCAAGATACACAAGGACATCCAAGGACCTCCTGGATGTCCCATTGTGTCAGCAATCAGTTCTATTTTGGAACCTCTTTTCATTCATGCTGATTGTTCCTGCGCCCTATTGTATCCAGAATGCGTTCATACGTAAAAGATAAAAGTATGATCAACCTTATGGAACATCAAAAAGTGGGTGGAGGTGAATTACTAGTGACACTTGATGTGGTGGCTTTATACACCAGTATACCCCAAAAAAAGAGTGCCTGGAAGTCATGGAGGTTTTTTTTTTTAAACAAAAAAACTACCCTTGAGCAAGTTCCAACTGCATTCATCTTAGAATGCATAAGGCTGGCTTTAACAGAAAACATTTCTATATGAGGGCCCTTTTATAACCAAAAACATGGGACAAGTATGGGGGCAATGTTTGCCACAAATTTTGCTAACTTGTATTTGGACAATCTAGAAACTACCACCATCTATCATGTAGATAACCCATTCAAAGCAAACATCATGGTGTGGTACCGGTATATAGACGATGTCCTCATTATTTGGAAAGGTCCAAGTGAAAAACTGGGGACGTTCCAAACATTGTTAAATGGACAAAATCAAGTTCACCATCAGTTTTGATGAACAAAAAAATTTCCTTTTTGGATCGCGAATTCAAAAAGACTGGTCAAGAAAATCTAGACACCATTCTATAAAAAAAACCCACCGATAAGAACTTGCTTGAATACAATAGCTTTCACCCATTAAGTCTGAAAGAGAATTTACCAGTAGGATAATTTCTACACATTCATAGAAATTGTAGTTAACTTTCAGACTACAAAGTACATGGAAAGGCTTTGAAAATCCGATTAAAAGAGCGAGGATAACCAAAGAGAATAATACACAGAGCCTACAAACATGCCCAACATGCCAACCGGGAATCCCATCTCCATCCATCAAGTCATGTGACCAGTGACAAAATAACGTGCATGAGCACTTTTAGTCCCATCAGCAATATGTTCCGCAGAACTATTTGAAAGTACTGGCATATAGTGAAAACTCCCCTTTTTCAACCCTTTACCACCACGCTTTGTCCTGGTCCACACATATCCAGTTGATAACACTATTCCATCTAGAGGACCCACTCTGTGGGGATTACCATCGGCAGTTGGCCACCATAGATGCGGGAATTGTTTAGTATGTGCACTCACGAAGGACAGACAGACCCTCAACCTTAAGGGCACGGAGATCAAACTTATGACTTTCACTAAATGTCTGACACCATGGGCAATATACGTCGTAATATGTCCATGTAATTTATTGTATATAGGGGAAGACTAAGCGACAAGTTCACCAAAGGATATGTGAGCTCATGTGTAAGAAACAAAAGTAGACAACAAGCCACTGGTGGCACATTGTATCCAAGCCCAACATAAACTAGACGACCTGTTTTGGTGTGCTCTACAAGTCATAAAAAGACCCCCCCAAGCGGGGGGAAAATCAAGATCTGATCTTAAGTAAATGTGAGCAGAAATGGATTTATGATTTTGACAGTCAAAAATGGTTTGAATATAGCCATAGAGTGGAATTTGTTTATGTAAAGGGAGGAGTCTCCTTTAAGTTGTTCTGTATAACAATTGGAGTGGATATCCTGTCTGGTCATCTAAACAGTCCAATTTAGCGGAAAGACGAGTGAAAACGAAGACACCCATGAATGAAGGCGAAAGTGATACAAATCAGTGACATAAAATAAAGGAACATGTAGATAATGGGGAGTGACCATTACAAAACTAGTTCCCAGATGTTCATTTAGTCTATTGTGCCCTTCAGGTCACCCTATGGCAGTGTGCCGGCCAGCACACCCCTTTAAATGAGAATCCAACCCAGGTAAGCTATACTTAAGGCGGTGTGCCGTGGCACATAGCTATATGTTTGCACACAGGCGATTTGGATACATTTGTTTAAATACCCAGATATGCAAACAGCAAAGATAATCAAAAATGCATTAACTGCTGGATGTCGCAGGGCATAAAATATGCAGATGGGCAATGTAAAAGAGCGAGATAAAAAAAAGAAGTAAAAATTGAAAACATTGATAAGCAATGTGACTTCCACCATGTTTTGCAGTTAAGAAGTCCACTGTCCTGTAATAAGAATGTTAAAACATCTGATCAGAAAATAATAGATATAAAATAAGATACAGATTTCGATCCCATTGTGGTTTGGTGTTCTCTAATAAATAAAAAAAAGTGTGACAAGTATATTCCAAACACTTGCATTAAATAAGAATATACAAGGAAACTATCACGTGACACCCTAGGGAGTCACATGACGGTTCCGTGTCACATGATTTGCTGGCTCTTTTTGAAAAAACATGACTCGAGCCCGCACATCATAGTCTTAACCATTGTGGACATGGACGCACGCTGAAATTAGTTTGGGAATAAGTATACAGTAAGCCAACCCCCTTTTCTTCTTTTTTATTGAAGTATATGAAACGGAAGACCATCAATGTTAAACGGGTTGGCATAGTATCTCCTACGGGGAAGGACATCATTTTTTGCCTTTCCCTTATAAAAATGAAAAAATCTAAACAGAGATTAGATTATGCAGACAGCTTTCAATGCACATACTAAAGCACGTTAAAAGATAACATTATTTCTGCTTTAAACATCACTGCTATTATATATCTCCCATTGCATGAGATATTACACAAAAAAATAAAACATGTTGTACTGCTAAATAGTGAAGTATTAATAATCGCACAACTAAATGCTATGGGAATTTTTGACAGTGGATGCGCTGAAATTGTATTCCGTCTACGCCCCCAGTAAAGAATAATGAAAAAAACACCCTGCTTAACACCACATGAAGAAAATCAAGAAGAGATTCAACCTGACGTGCAAAGGCCTACATGGATACAGGTGAGCCACAACCCTGAAGCCATAAAAAAATTCAAAGAAAAATTAAATGAAACTACAAAATCGAATATTTAGGCTTAATTGAACGGTGCCTTTCATGAAGGCCATTGAATGGTACCCGTGAAGACTAGACATCTATCAATGAGGTGCCTTTTCATGAGCTCAAGGTCCCCGAGTTTATGATTTACAAATCAGTGCTTATATATAGGCAATATTGCTAGGCCCATTTCACCACGTTCACAAGACATTTTTAGGTGTGTCTAATATATATTTCTTTTCAGTGCAAAAAGGATTACGTGACCGTTTTGGGTTAGGATTCCCTCCCTGTCCAGAAGAAATCAATTCGTCCTGAAGAAGGCCCCACAAATTATTATACACTGACAACACTAGGGGTAGTGTTGTACGGTGGTTATGGGCCAAAACATACGTCGACTTGTTTTGAAGTTTTAGTACATACTTCATGTGTCTTTGCAGATAACCCTAATTAGAAAACACTGAGGAGTTTGTAGAGCAAAAAAAAAGATAACTAGTAAAAAAAGTAGTGTTATCTGCACCCTCCCTTTACACAGACAACATTGTTATACATCTGTACCTTGTTGCGTTGTACAAATAGCTTGAAATATGCATGTTCTCTGGTATCATTTCTGATGACTATTGTACAAAAAATATGGGAGTACCCATTTTTCTATAAGCCTACTGGAAAAGCTGCCCATCTCCCAGCTTAACCTCCCCACTGATTGTTGGTTGTCTCCATGACCATCAGTCGGGCTTCAGAGCAGCCAGAAGCAAGGAAACTGCTCTCCTGAACATCCATGAAGACATGCTCTCCAACCTTGATTCTAATATCCCATCTGTCATCATACTTGATCTCTCTTCTGCCTTTGACACGGTCAACCATGCCCTCCTGCTCAACCACCTCTGTGATATACTGGGTATCACTGATCAGGCCTTGGCATGGCTGACCTCCTGCCTCGCCAACCGACCCTCCCAGGTCCAACTTGGGTCCTTCCTCCATCTCCCTCTCTACCTGTAGTGTTCCCCAGGGGTCCAACCTCCCTCCCTGGCTTTTCAACCAATACCTGTCCAATTTCAGTGCTATGCGGGTGGCACTCAGCTCATTTTCTGGCTCCTTTCTGCCACCTCCTCTCACTCATCTTTGATTGTCAGCAATCAAGAAGTGGTGTGCCGCCAATGTCCTCTGCCTTAACACGAGTAAGAGATCCTCATCGGCACACCTGCACCTTCCTTTCCCGTCACCCTCTGGCCCTCTCCCTGCTCCCACCTCTGAGGCCAAGAACCTCAGGGTCATCTTCGACTCCACGCTTTCCTTTTCTCCACACATCTAGAGATGGCGTCTCTAAGAAGTCAAAACTACCAACTGCACCTCCTCAGACGTATTCTTCCTTTGCGCTCCTTCCCCCATAAACTGTCTCTAGAGTCCTGGTTCTCTCTAGGTTGGACTATTACAACAGCCTCTTTCTAAATCTGCCTGCAACTACTCTCTGCACTATTCAACTCATTCAGAACAGGACTGTGGACTTGGCTTCAAGCCCAGGGATCGTATCTCTTCAGCCCTGAAATCTCTTCATTGGCTCCCAGTGGCTGCAAAGATTAAGTACAAGACCCTTTGCATTGTCCACCAGGCCTCCTGGGGCCAAAATACCTTCAACTCTCCCTTCAGAAATACCTTCCTACTCGAGCGCTTCGCTCCCCCACCTCCAACAGGGTCATCTGCTTCTCCAAGCAATGAGTTGGGGGTAGATCTCTTTCTTCGACTGAGGCCTCCCTGCCTCTCTGAAACTTGAGAACTGTCTTTGGTTCCAGAAATACCTCAAGACCTTCCTCTCTGCCTTCGCTCTTCCTTGCTGATTTCTATCTGCTTTGGCCACCTGGCTACCATTTGATTTCATTCCCAGATCCCTGCCCACCCAGCCTCATACACGCCCTGCATCCTGGCAACCCTTGCACTTGGGTCTGTATCTGCAATCCTACAGTCCCCCTCCTGCACCTATTCACACATGTTGTCTGCGCCTTATTCTTGCACTGACCCCCTTCCCTTAATCATGTTTTGAGCACTTTCCACTGCTTCCCTTTCCCTCTCCCATGCACTTGCATGTTTTCAATGTCACTGGGCCTAGGAAGATTGCTGTTTTTGTCCTCCCATGTTCTCCCTTGACTCATATTGCTCTGAAACACTTGTGTATGAGCGAGATATAAATAAAATATATCAAGAGACCACCATAAACACTAACACGGACTAGCTAACTAGCTGATTAAATTCTGTCGGCTGTCCCATCATGGTATGGGGCTATTGGGGTGTGACAAGTCCATTGCCCCTTTAGAGACCATGCACTCTTCATCACATCATGTGACTTTTCAATGCCACTGAATGGAAGTGATTTGGGCAGTATACCAGCACAGTAACATATCCACACAAATTCCACATCCGCTCAACTCACAGCCAATGTCATCTTATCAGATTGTGTGTCTGACTTGTCAAACGCAGACCACTCGAACAAACAAAAACCCAAAGAACTGCCCATGCAATGTGAACCCATATTCACGTTCTGAGAACTGGGTATGAAATAAAGTTTGACACAAAACTTCAACATTGCTTTAAAAAAAATCTCTTGTGCACACATTAGCCACACCAGCAATTAAGCAAGTATTTATAGAATGTATTAAGGTGAGAACGATGGTTCCACACGTATTAAGATTCCTCTTCTTTTTTAGTACAAAGAAAAAACAAATATAACTGAAGTGCGCTTTAACGTTTTACTTGGTATTTGAAATCATGGACCATTTTTATGCTAGGACATTATCTTTTGTGCACTTGATGTGACATTTTATTTGTAATGCGCTCGTACACAAGTGTTACAGAGCGACACAACAACAATCTTAGTAGGCCCAGTGACATTGAGAACGCGCAAGTGCATGGGAAAGGGGGAAAAGTGCATTGAGGCCTGTTCTGAATTAGTTGCAGAGAGTAGAGGGCAGGTAGATTTAGAAAGAGGCTGTTACAATTGTCCAACCTAGAGAGAACCAGAGCCTGGGAGACAGCGAGCTTCTGGAGGAAGAAGTGGATTCTAAAATCCACACTTTTTTCAATACAGAACTCGCTCCCATTATTAAAATGATATCCTGCATTGTCATTTATGTCCCAGCACTGCACATACCAAGATTCACAGGATAGTACAAAACATTTTCCCATAAGAGATTGTGCTGATCAGACAATGGCTGTTTGTTCAACCGTGGTGTTCAACCAAATCACACTGATAAATTAACCAATGCTGTCTTGGAGATGTACAAGGAAATCAATTTCTGCACAGAGATGTACATGTCGGCTGAATTTACAAAGCAGGGCCACCTCAGACTGACTAGATTACAGCAGCTTTTCACATCAACATGGGCCAATGCGTAGCGTATGGATCAAGGACGTGACGGCCTAAGTGTTGATCCCTTTCATGTGTACATTTTAGGTCTCCATTTACTGTGTGGCCAATTTAGTTTCTTGACCCAACGATGAAACTTAACAGAACATTTGTTTTGTACCCTCAACATATTGCATTCAATGCAAGTGTAGCAGTCACAGTTGCTTTGTGGATTAGCGTAAATCATTTTAGTGAGTTATAATTGAGAAAGGGAATGTCACTAATATTGTTCTGTGTTATGGACAGCTGAGTGGAAAGTATTGTCCAATCAGTTTGCTTGGGTCATAACTGCGCCTTTTTCTCTTGGCCCATTTAATTTCTACGTGCCAGTATTTTACCACCCGACAGATGGCATGCGGTGCAGCTATGCCATTCTTGAGAGCACTCACATCACTAGTGCCTGTTCGGGGAGTGGCGAGCGTTGTTGGAAAATATTGGCCCATCAAATGTGCTTGTGTTAGAATGGTGCCTTTACCACTTGGAATATTTCTTTTACTTACCTCACGAGACAGTCATACAATGCTTTCCACACACTGTTCTACAGTGGAGGCCGCGCAGTTAGGTAACTCAAGGTAGCTCTGTGCATTGGGTGAAACAGTGTCTGGTCTCCCTAGCGACAGCAATATTGCTATTATCCATCTGTAGTTTACAGGTTGTGTGCAATGTGCTTGCCCATCCCACTTGCTCTCATCACAACAGTTGGCTTTGCCACATTTAATTTTGTGACCGCAGGAAAAGAACCGTTTGGCCAGTGCTGCCGCACAACTAGCCACATTGCACTCCATACTCTCCTTCAAGAGCCCTCCTCCAACTCTATACAGGTGAGCTGCTTTTCCAAACAGATTTGGGGTAGATCCCCATCCTCTGCAGGTGCCTCCCTCTAACAGCTTCCCTGCATCTCTCCATCTTGAGCCAGACCTCCTCTTCTCTTTCTCACCTCCCCTTTGCAGCTCCAGAGCCTCACAGGTCACGGGTTCCCCCAGCAGTCCTGCACTTGCCTCCCGGCCCCCGTCACTCGGCTTGCGCTACTGAAATCGGTATGTGTTCCATTAGAGTGGCAACCACTCTGCACTGTGCCTTATATACTCCTGCATAGGCGCATAGACCAACCTTTTTGTTTCTGTATGTCATTCTGGCCCCCCCACCCCCCTGCACACACTTTTCCTCCCTGCCTTAAAGCACTTGTGTATAAGCCCTTTACAGATTAATTTTCTTTATTGGGTCACAAGAAAGAGTATGACAAACACACAAAGTACAATCAATTAGTAAAAAACCTTTGTATATTCAATTTTAAATATCACACTTTTCATACGGAAATTCCTTGTGTAAAAAATTGCTTTAGGGTACATTATTCGTTTTTGTCAAACCTTATACTATACCAAACTTTCAAATGTACAACTTTACGGTTAAAAACACTTTGTTAACCATTTCATAATTGGACAGTAACAAGTTGTGATTCATATATTATTAGAACATTCAATAATGACCCCCCTCAGAGCAATTTCTTATGGAATGTCCAATCATCAGCTTGTGTCTACGCGTTTCGGGGTTTGATTATCCCCTTCAGGAGTTGTCTATTCACTTTGTTGAGTCTCTTTTTCAATCTATAATAAGCAATTAGAGTTTTAGTTTTTCTGCACTAGTCACCTTAAATTGCTGTCACTCTCATCACAATCTCATAATTACCTTAGTGTTTTTCGGTCAATAGGGATTATTCCTCAATGAATTCGAAATGTTTCCTATGTATATCAAAAACAAAATATCTACAAATAGCAAGAGGTCTCCAATTAAAAGACATACCCCTCAGAATCTATATATCTCATGTGTTCACCTGTATTGTATTTCTTAGGTTGCCTTCCAGTCCATGGTGATCCCTCACCACTGTCCACTGAATATGCTGCCCTTTGGTATGCAGGGGAGACCCCCCCCCTTTCACTGTCCCTTCAAATCCTTTGTAGAGGGATATTATATAAAAACCTAATATTTTGCGACCCACACGTGAACAACATGGGAATAAAAATGTTCGAAGAACAGAGGCAAAAATATCTAAGGAGGGTTAATTTTAACTACAACATCCGAAGACACTAAAGTCGACTAATTAAGGAATTAGCAGATGATGCAAGTTTAACCCTTAAACCAGCGGGTAAAGGAGGGGCAATTGTCACAATGGACACAACCTACTAGGACACCAAAATCCAAGAACTATTGGGGGATGAAGGTACTTATATTAAAATTGGACAAGATCCTACCAAGCAGATTTCTGACCTTATTAAAATAACATTGGATAAAGCAACAGAGGCAGGATGGATTTCAGAACTAAGAAATATCTTACAAAAGAATTCCCAATCACACCAGTATTCCATGGATTGCCAAAAATCCACAAAAAACATACAAACACCACCTTTAAGACCAATTGTGGCTGGCACGGACAGTATTTTTAATCCTCTGGCAGTTTATGTTGATAAGGCACTTCAACCGTTTGCTACTACGACCTACTTAAAGGACACCACAGATTTTTAACACATTGAACAATTTACAGGAAATTAGGCAAGATGACATACTATTATCATTTGATGTGCAAAGTCTGTATACCTCAATTCCCCACCAAGATGGCCTAGAGGCATTGGAATGGATGCTATTAAACACCAATGATTGTAAAGCGAACAAAGTTTTTCCTACTTGAACTAAGTAAAATCATACTTGTCAATAATTACTTTAGGTATGAAAATCAATTCTACCTCCAAGGGGTCTTCAATGGCTCCCGCGTATGTGAATCTGTTCATGTACTTTTTGGAGAGTACACATATTAATCGAACAGAGATGGAAAACAAATTTGGTAACTTGGAAAAGATGTATAGACAACATTTTTGTCGTCTGGAGAGGAACAAGGACAGGTGTGGATTTATTCCTGGAGTACTTGAATTACACAAAAGAATAAAATTCACCATGGGAGTGGGTATGCCTAAATTACATTTCCTGGACGTAGAACTTGAGATGGACCACAGGGTATAATAACAAATATATACCACAAGAAGGATGCCAACAATACACTGGGTCATCACCTGGAACATCTACGGGATAATCTACAATATAGTCAATTTTTACGCTTAAAACACGTCATATCAACACCAACTACATTAGAAGAGAATCTCACTATGACCGAGAAATACAGGAAACGAGGTTACCCAAGAAATATCATTGATAAAGCCAGAGAGATTTAACAAGAAATTAATTATTAACTCCAAGAGTAAAATCAGGTGAAACACCATTCGTATACGCCCTTAAGTACTCAGGACAAAGTCACCACATTGCCAGGATGATAAAGAAAAACTGGATCATTGGATTGGACCCACAATTACATAATTGTTCCCGAAACCTCCCATCATAGCATATAAAAGGGATCATAACTTCAAAGACCAGCTTGTCCAGGCAGAAAAGACCACCCAATGAGAAACAGACATTGCAAACAAGAAAAACAGGAACCTTCGCCTGCCTTAGTTGTGGACGTTGTAACATCATGAAGGGTACCCATGTAAGACATCCCTATAATGGAATGAAAATTATCCCTATAATGGAATGAAAATTAAGCTAAGAGATTACGTAACATGTGATACCAAGTCAGCTGTATATGGACTCAGTTGTCCCTGTGGAATATACTACATAGGCCAAACAAATAGAAAAGCCAAGGAACGTTGGCATGAACACAAGAGTAACATCAGAACTAACACCACAAGACCACCAGTTGCCCGCCACTTCAATGAGAAAAAGCATAATATCTCACAATTGAAGGTAATCATATTGGAAGTGGTTAAAAAAATCCCCACGAGGGGGGTAATCACATTAAAAAATTGATTCAAAAGAGAGCTACACTGGATTGAAAAACTTGACACTGTGCCGCCTAGAGGCATGAATGAAGTGTACAACCTACGGGCATTCTATGAGTGACAACAACGAGATTCTGACTAGACTTAAAATTACATCCATAAATCTTAGTGGTGG
The DNA here is from genome assembly GCF_040938575.1 of Ambystoma mexicanum. NCBI lineage: Eukaryota > Metazoa > Chordata > Amphibia > Caudata > Ambystomatidae > Ambystoma > Ambystoma mexicanum. The sequence goes on from NC_090939.1 coordinate 35,292,385, forward strand.
GAGGATGTTATTTAGGTGAAAGCATAACCGAGAAAAAGAATGGTACCCCAGATTATTAATGGTTGTGACCCAGTGAATGCACTATTTGTAATCTCCAATGGAATTTACAGAAACAAATGCATAATGTAAAATGTATGAATTTGTATAACTGAATGCCAATACTTGTTATACCTTCGCTCAATATACTTGAAACGATTGTGAGCACAAAGCCAATCTCATAAATCATGGAGAATAATTTGTAAATTAAAGCTGAGGTATACAGGTAAATGAATTGAAATACTGACATCAGGTTATGACCCACATTGATCACCTTAAGCTAAAGAGATACAGTACGTTTCTCCCTTTAGTTACCTGTGAAAATACCAAAGCACCTATCACATCCAAAATTATCCATGATTGGAACCTAGAGGGGTGGATGACATCTACCCATACTGTCATAAATGAGGAGGGTAAGATCATCTTTTATACACAAGTTCTACAGTTGTGGCAGACAGCAGACGATTTGGAATACTAAGATACAATAGGAGCATTTAGAGCAATAGATTTTCCCCTTTTTGTTGCAGAATACCACCTCTACAAAGAACTTGAAGGGACAGTGACAGGATAAGAGGGGGGTCCCCCCCTACATACCAAAGGGCAGCATATTCAGTGGACAGTGGTGAGGGATCACCCTGGACTGGAAGGCAACGTAAGAAATACAATACAGGCGATTTCTTTAACACATGAGAGATATATAGATTCTGAATACTCTGAGGGGTATGTCTTGATTGGAGACCTCTTGATATTGGTAGAGCAAACCTGGTTTATCTATTTTTGATATACATAGGAAACATTTCGAAGTCATTGAGGAATAATCCCTATTGAATGAAAAACACTCAGGTAATTATGAGATTGTGACGAGTGACAGAAATTAAGGTGACAGCAGAAAAACTAAAATAATTGCTTATTATAGATTGAAAACGAGACTCACCGAAGTGAATAGACAACTCCTGAAGAAGGGGATAATCAAACCCCGAAACGCGTAGACACAAGTTGATGATTGGACATGCCATAAGAAATTGCGCCGAGGGGTCATTATTGAATGTTCTAATGATATATTAATCCCAACTTGTTACTGTATATTCAATTATGAAATGGTTAACAAAGTGTTTAACTGTAAAGTTGTAAATTTGAAAGTTTGGTATAGTATATGGTTTGACAAGAACTAAAAAAGCAAATTTTTACAAAAAGAATTTCCGTATGAAAAGTGCGATATTTGAAATTTAAAATGAAATATACAAAGGTTTTTTTTTAACCAATTGATTGTATTTACAATGCCATTTTGGGTGTGCAGGGGGGGGGGGGTGGCGGGAGATATCCACTGTTGTTTGTGTCATATGGTATATATGACCCAGTGTCAGGGTTGGTTCTCTCCCCGGCACCTTTTGCTCATTTCATTGCCACAGGCGATTATAACTGACAGCACTTTCCGGCAACATATTTCACGGAGCGCAAGCATGCCACTCGTGTTTTCTTTGTGAATCAGATAGGTCTAGGGTTACGATGGAGAGCTTGCATGTCACTATTATCCACCTGTGTAGTGTTCGTGCCTAGTGGAATGTTTTGACCTAGGGCACACAAATTCCAAGTTGCAAACTACTAGCTAGACATGGCAAGAAGGTTCCCTTTGATAAAGTGCAAACTATTTATTTTGAAAGCGTAATAGCTTTAAAGACGGTTGTCCAACAGACAAACTCTGGACCTAAACACTATAGAACTTGTGAGTCTGTTCTGTGTAAATGTACACAAAAAACATAGCAAGTCATATGCTAAAGATATTTGCCGAACTGATCATTTTTCTATATTTATTGTTGCAGCTCGAGACTGCCACATGAAACGTTCGGGTATTCTGGCCAATCACTCCAGAAAAACAAGGGGTGGGCACAAAAGGAAACTACACTGGAGCTTTATTCAAAAGAATTCCTACTCCCATTAAATAGAATTTTCAAAAAAGGTACTGCACACTTCAGTTTTACAAAGAGGCATAGGCAACAAAAGGACAAAAAAACGCAGACCACATCCTAAACATGGGACGCGGGCTGCCAAAAGATGGGGATTTGGGAAGAACTGATGTTGCAGCAGTCCAATTATCATTCATGAGCATATTGCGTGATGGGTGTGTGCATTGGCTTCATTTCAAATGAAGTAACCGTGAATAAAGTGTACCCGAATGATCCTCTTTTGAAGCTACAGAAGAGCTTCAAGACATACGGATAATTTAACACAAGAAATTAACACATTTGAGCCTGAAGTGAATTACAAAATAAAAGGGATTGTGTGGTTGCATAAACATTTGCGTTTAACTGTTTAGGAGTATAAAAAGCCAGCCATATGAAGTGTTAACATTTGCTGTGAAAAATATGTAAAGCAAATATTGCCAACATCCAGTGTTGATCACACACACACACTTGGACAATAACAATTGGTTCATAAAGGCTGGAGCGATAAGACCCACAACAATATTGCTATCCAACTATAAACTCAACTAGTGCTTAGTGTTTCTCCAGCAATAAACGGAACACTCCAACCCTCTCTCTCCAGAGGCTTGCGTTGCAGAGTACGATAAACATCTACCGACACGCGCACATTTGGGAGGATCAGGGAGAGGAACAATATGTCTGGATGCCCGTACAAAACGAACAAAAAAAAGCCCATGTGAAACTGTTAAAGATCTTCCCTGGATTGAGGAAACGTGAAAAATTCTTAGGTTTAATCTCCTGCCTGTCATGACGATCTTGGCAGTGAGAGCAAAATGTCCTACAATATTCCCTATATGTAAATTCCAGATTGTGAGGATCCCGGGAAACAAATGCAACATTTTGTGACTGTGTGAAAAATGAAGAGTTCCCATTGCGATGACTTTTGTGGTTGAAGAACTACCTTCTATTTTGTAATTAACATGCAATAAAAAATGTAAAACATTCTTAACTTGAACCGTTTCCTCAAAGGACATGCTGTCCAATATGCGAGGACAGACTCAATAAGGGAATATGCAATTTCAGCACATTCCTGCTTTGCCTAGTAAAAGAAATAAAAACATTTTAAAACGGGGATTTATCCTTATTTATTACAAAGTAACAGTGCATGGCACCATGCTGCAGAAATCCAATACACAAGAGGCGACAATTTAAAAGTAAGGTTTCCGAACCAGTACACTGAAAGGGTCCGCAACAGCAGGTGCTTAGGGTGTCTGCCACCACTCCTGCACCACCCCCAGGGGGTCTTCCGTCTTGTGAGCGGGTCGCCCTTTGCTACAGCAGTGTTCAGTTCGCCTTTCAGCTTCCTCGCCCATCCGATCATCTCCTGGTCCTGGGGGGTCGCGGAGGAGGTGCGCGCTCGATGCAAGCACCAGCACAGCCTTCCAGCACTGCGGCATCACAGGTGTTGGGCCGCGCCCGCCGTCTGCGCTGCGGCGGTGCCGCCGCCGGGGAGCTGCTTCTTGGCGGTGCACACGCGGGTCTTTTTGAAGCGCCGTGCCCGTTTCCTGGTTGCTTTCGCGCGCCGCTTTGCAGGGCACCTCCCCGAGGCCACCAGGTGCTCGGCGCTGATGTGCAGGGGGCCGGCGCCCGACACCAGGCAGAAGGTGACCGGCGGCACCAGGTCCAGCTCCCCCACGAGCACCGTGGACTGCAGGCGGGGGCGGACGGTGGCCACGGGCACTCGCTTTACCTTGCCCCAGTGGCTCTCGCCCTCAGCTTCCAGGACGTGCATCTCGTCCGGGGCGCCGAGGCCCAGGCTGACGGTGCGCAGGGAGAGCTGCTCCTCCAGGTCCTCGCCGCCGCCGGGGAAGGCGACCTCCCGCTTGGCGGCGGTCAGCGTGCAGCCGAAGAGGAAGCTGTGCGTGCGCTTCAGGGCCGCGCTGGCCGCAGCGGCTTGCTTTCTCTGGCCCGCCATGCTACAACAACAGAGACCGGGCCGCCATACCGGAAGCGCAGCTTTATCTGAAATGACGTATGTTCGTACGCACGTACGTGCGACCACGTGACTGAAAGTTGTGGCTACCGACATGTCCAGTGTTGCCAGGGTAATGTCTAGAGCCCACCCGAGAAAGGGACTATAGCAACGCCCCGCCTACTCTTCGTTCACGTGACTTTAGGTCCGTTCCTTACCACGCACGTAACGTCTGGCGTCACTTATCACAGGCTTCGGCTGCAGCACAACTGCGATCTGTGTGCTCTTGGGTGGCTGAGATTAAAATATTTTCTTCGGGATACTGAGAACGTTTCTGCAAGACCAAGTGGATAAGGGGCAGGGTTGGGTCATCCTGGTGTGGGTCTAGAAGGAAGGATGGGGGCATCTTCAGGGCTTTAAGTGGCCCGGGTCCCGGCAGGCTCTGAAATCTCATTTTGGGGAAGGGCAGTGCTGAGGCTCACTGATCTCCCCTGGCAGCACCGGCCACTACATGACAAACATTTTTTTTTCAATCCTGAATCTCTCGCTCGTATGCAAGAGATTCAGGCTTCAGAAAAAAATGTCTTTCATCCATAATGGGGGCGCTGCACCTGTGACGCATCCCTTCAAGTAAGAGATGCCCGTGGGCAGGCGCCACCATTATGGAGAGAAGCATGAGGCTGCTGGAAGCAGAGGCTTTTTTTTCTAAATCCTGAAGCTCCCGCACATTCGTGGGAGTTTCGGTCTTTAGGAAAAAGGCCTCCGCTTCCAAAGGCTTCTGCCTTTCAGCCTTAATGGTGACACTGCACCTCCCCATCTGGCGAGTGGCAGCACTACCATTAAGGCTGAATAGGTGAGGCGCTGTCTCCTGCCAAGCAATCCTATTGAAAATAAATGCAGAGATCAGCACCCTCGCCTGAAGGGGGAGAGGGTGCTGATCTCCACAAAAGGCTGCCTGGCGGGGGTCCCTGTAGCCCACTGAGCTGGGGCTCGTCAAGGGGGCATGGCCTAATGAGTCAGCCGGTGACCCCCGTCATTAGGTCACGCCCCTTGATGAACCCTGGCTCATTTAGCAGTGCCACTTAGGGCACTGAGCATCTTAGCAGGGGTGGCCTTATCAGCAGCAGCGAATTGGCGCCCCCCGCGTGCCACCTGGTGAGGCGCCAGGCGGGGCGGCAGGATGCGCCGCATTTTCTTTTTACCTTCATTAAAGTGCATCAACTGTACTCTGGTTAAATGTCACACAAATCAATTAATAAAGGTAACCAACAATAGACATAGGAGGAAAGCAGTTGGTTAGAACAATTGGCAGAATACTGGCCCTTACCACTAGACACAGTTCTGTGTGGAGATCCCCCCACCTGTGCAACCTGTAAGATAAAGATATACCACAAGCCCAGTCCATATATTGTTCAATGAGTCTTATTTCCTTCTACAATGTTTCTACCAATGTACCTGGAATAGCAGAGTTCGACGACAGGTCGTCGACGGATCCTTCTTGAGCGGCTCCCTTTAAAGCAGGAGCCATGGATCGCCGAGATCCTACGAAGAAATGGGTGAAAAACGGCAGTGAGGTAGCAACTCTGGTCCTGGCGGTGCTCGTCGATGAAGAGTCGAAGACATCCTGCAAGTATGACGCGTGCGGGGCACCTCAATGTCGATAGTTTAGGACCGCAAAGAGTTTGTGACGAACTGTGGACCAGCAAGGGCATCGAGTTTTACTGGCGTCTCTACGGTCTTTGGGTGGTGGGAAACCCACCGGCGGATGCTCTTTGGCGCGTTGACGGCCTGGCCTTCTCTGGCGGGATAAGGTGGTCGGTGGTGCGGACGAGGGCGTACGGGATTCAACTGTTTTAATCAGGGGAGTGTTGTGGCTCGGCTCGTCAACGGTATGGCGTCAAGCAGTCCCCGCTTCTGGGCAACTAACTTCGACGGGCCTCCAGCTCTTATAGCAAACCTGCAAACTCTGTTCGACAACGGTGGACAGCTGTCCAGTGCTTCTCTTTGTTTCTCGTTGGCGGTCCCCGTCTCCGGCTGACAGTCTTTCATAGGCTGACTTCCAGGGCGCTTCGGCGAAGGATAGCATTGCACAATGGTCCCTCATAGCTCGGGAAGAGGGCACCTAACCAGGTCCTCTCTGGATCCGTTCTTGAAGACACAGCAGCTTTCAGTTCGATGAAGTAGAGCAACAGCACTACTTCTCTTCCAGCGGGGTTCAAGGGTAAGCTTCGGTTCCAAGTTCAGTTTCAACTCCAGCTTCTGAACGAATTCTAGCAATGAGAGGCCCCCAGATATACTGTTGATTTACCATTCATTCTGCTGGTTCACACTCAGGCAACCAATCACTCAGAAGGGCATCAGCTAATCAGGCGCAGTGCATTCAGGCCATTCTTCTCCATTCAGACACTCAAAACACAGAATGTGGAATCAGACAAGTACCAAGCCATTCAACACTACACAATGCATTCATACCGGTTTCGCGCAGGGCTGTCTCAGACATTGGGGGGCCGGTAGTCAGAATGGGGACTTACCGGGGGACTTACCGGGTCATTCCAACCTTGGAGGAACCAGTAAGTTCCCATTCTGAAAACCATTCCCCAATCCCATTTGGGCTCCCATAGGGCTCAATGGGAATGGAGAAGGAGCTAATAACGGGCCCGTAAATAGCGGGCCCATTATTAGCTCCCTGGTCCCTTAACGGGTCCCACTAAGGGCGGCTGGGAAAACCAGCCAGCCCTAGTGGGACCCGCTAAGGGCCCTCGGAATGCGGCGGTAGGGGGTTAACGGCGCTGGCATCCTTACTGGTGCCGTTAGCCCCCTACCTCCATACTCGTAATGACCCCCATTGTGTCAAACACCAGTTACTAGACATCCACAACACAGAATGCGTATTCGTCACACACTACATTCACCCAGGTCCCACCTACAGGCGTACCCGCAACATACAGTCATTGGGAAGGCTCCAGCCAGTCTGGTCGCCACTTCCCCACACTGCCATATATGGAACTTCCACCCAACAGCCAGTCAGGGGGAAGGGACAGAGTCAGGGTTTCCCGGGACTTCGGGAAAACCAAGGTAACAGGTGATGGAAGGCAAGAGGCCATGGGGGCCATCTTGGTTCCATCAGGAATCAACTGATTCCAATGACGGGGCCTGGGCATTCAACAATGGAGGATGCTCAGGGGACCTGTCAATTCAGCACAGAGATGCCACCAGCCCGTACCCTGCTCTGTGGGCCACACACAGGTGCCCAAACACATACAATAGGGGCATAGGGTTGCACCCCTACCCATGGGTGCCATAAGGGTATCCCATGGGTCTGTACACCAAACCAAAAGAGAAGCTGCACCGCCAGGAGTCCCACATGAACTCCTGTGCGGAAAACACGACAGAACACACGACAAAAAGCAGTAAAGGAAAAGGATACACAGGCCCTGTCCCTCGGATGCATTTCCAGCATCACAGGAGGGCCTAAGGGACCAACAATGTTGATTGCTACCCTCTCAAAAGGCACTCCCACCACTGGGAGAGGCACCAAAGGTGCCACATTCTTGGCTTCAATCTTGTCAGATGTCCGACAAGTGTGACAGCTCCTACAGAATTTATCTACATCAGACCCCAATTTAGGCCAGTATAAATACAGAGAAAGCCTTTCCTTGGTCTTCTTGAAGCTCAAGTGACCAGCCAAAGTAATCTCATGGGCTAACTGTATTCACAGGTGTCTTGTTTCTAGAAGCAGTACAAGTCTTCTGTAGTCCCCTGGGATAGGCTCAGTTGGTTCACTGTAGAAGAGGCCATCTTCCCAGTACAATCTATGCTTCCCTGGCCTTGCCCATCCAGTTGGGAAGCTGCCTGTTGGCGAAGTCCTTTAAGCGTAGGGCACTCTCTTTGACCTCTGCTGAAGTCTGCCCTGCAGGGGCCACCTTCTGCCAGTAGAGACTGCAGCTCAGGATGGTCTTTAGGATCCAGATCTCCAACAGGGATAAGGTCTTGTTCCAGCTCTGAATCCTCAGCAGCTGATTCAACCTTTCCTGGTTGTTCGCTCAGCCTCAGCTGGTGGAGCAGTCACAGGTGTGACTTTGGACAGTCCTCTCAGTGATGTCCTTGTTGGTAGCACAGGAGTGCATTCTTGCTTTTTCTTTGAGATCTTGGGTTTTCCCTTTGTCTCATTCTTCTTGGAAATAGCAGTCAGTAATTCCTGTGGACTGGGTGTTACATCCACTGGAGAGTCAGTTAAGGTACCCTCCCTGGCCTTCCTTGTCTGCTCCTGTTTCCTTTTACTGGGAGGCCTGGGGGTGCTTGATAGAACTCCAAGAGTTTTTAAGTCATTCCCCAACAGGGCTCTCCCAGGCACCTCACTTTGTACACTAACAGGTATCTTGACAGTCATGTTGTTGCACTGGATGAGAGCTGGTAGTCTAGGAAGCATATGGACAGGGCCTCCAGCAAGCTTAGTGAGTCCTTTGGGTGCCTTAGCAACATCCTCAGGTTTGAAAAAAGATTCACCCACCACTGTAATGCTGGCCCCAGTGTCCCTAATGGCAGGGGTCTCCTGACCATTTACAAGTACACTGTCCTTGTAATATTCTTTTGTGTTATCTGGAACTGAATTATAGACCTCTAAATTATGCTGTTCCCACAGACCCAGGGACACTAAAGAACCACTGACAGAGACTCCAGTGTTGTCTTCAACCAGTAATTGAAAGTTTCCACTTGCCATTTGTACTTCTCCCTCTGGGGGAAAAGGCTAAGGAGACATTGTGGACCCCTGAAGGTTTACCCTTGCATCTGGGATCCCCTTTCACATGGTGTGATACTTCAGGGGTGTTGCATTTTAAATGATGAGATCTTAGCCAACAAGTAGTTTGTTTGGACTAAAAGAGAGTCCAATTCTTTTATTGAACAAAACTAATTCTTTCTTTCTTAAAATGGTAACTGAAAAGGATATGTTTCTTCAGTACTCTCATACTCCCGGACAAATTTCTGGTCACTGTACACCAAGGTAAGAGCAAGTTGGTAAGTTCGTTGGGTAAGAATGTTTGTTGGATTATTACACTCCCTCTAGTCTCTTTACTCCCTTCTCTGTTCTCTCAATGGGTCTTTCCTTTCAGTCTTTCTTTTGGTCTTTTGGGTCTCAGCTTCCTTTAAGATTCGTTTAGAACTTTCTGTGCTGTTTACTCCGTTCTTAATGCAGGCTGTTTCCCCTCTTATGACACAGTTCGTACTCACTAGCGACAGGATGCTTTCTTTGTTAACACTGACTTAAACACTTCTCTTGTTATCTGCACTTAGCTGGTTTGATGTGTCGGACACCTTGTCATGCGTGGTTTCCCTTCCTGGAAAAGGCTCCCTCAAACTCTCCGTTAATGTTCCAGCTCAGCGTTCAACTGCTAGTCAACATTCGCCTCTTGCTACACTCCGCCTGTTCAGCCAGTGCGTACTATACTTCAGTACGGTCTTTCGGCCAGGCACCTCTCTCGTCTGGAGTTCGCTCAACTGTCCCACTTTCACCTCCGGTTAGGTACTTACAGGGACCCTCTTCATTACTTCGACGTATGCCGATGGCTTCGCTCCGCTCCTTCGGAGTCAACGTTCCCTTCTCCTCGACTCCAACGGCGTTTGCCCTCCTCCTCCTCAAATCGGGTGCCGGCTCCGGTCCCCTTCGTTCAGGTCTCACCTCCGTGCAGGGAGTCGCTACGTTTCAGCCACGTCTCTGCCTCTTCTACGGAACGAGTGACAACGATCGCCTCGTCTTCCTCAGCACCAGTTAGAGCGCAACAGCGCTGCTCCGTTTATTCTCGCTCGGCTTCTTCCAGCCTCGTTTCTCTGACAACCCAAAACAAAATGAATTCCTTAACAACTCGAGTCCGCGCAAAGGCGCAGACTCAGTCTAACAACTCTTGAACTATCAGCTGTCTCTCAATATTCCCAGCTGTAGCGGCTCTCCTCGCTCTCCCCTTCGTTCGGCATCTCCTGGCAACCAAAAGCAGAGACAGAAAAACATTAGAGAAAAGTCCATACATGAAGTGGACGAAGTGGACTTCCTGGATTATGCGTTGGTAACTGTAGCCTTATAGTCTGCCTGCATACACATTGTCACACATGGTCAGTAGACCCACAAGCATAACAATTTCCCAATGTTTTGACAAATGAGGGTTTCTGCTGTCCTCCCTCTGGTTTGGCACCAGAGGTTTCACTAGCCTGATTCGGTTTCCCTTGTGGCTTACCCGTCTTCTGTTTGGGGCCCTCTTTTGGATTGGAGCTATTAGAATTTTCTTTGCCATCTTTCTTTTGCTGCTTCCCATCAACCTTCTTCTGAGTTGCCCCAGAATCCTTGTGAGTAGCCCTGTTGGCAACACACAAGTCAGCAGCCTTTGCTAACTTCTTTGGATCAATTTCCTTAGAGTTAGCCAAGTGCTGTCTAAGCTCAGGAGAGCAGGCATCAAAAATAGATTCTAACAAAAATAGATTTCTCATTCCTTCAAAAGTGTTAAATCTGTAACCCTTTACCCAACACTCTAAGTTCTTCAAACATTCAAACACCCAGGTAGCCCAAGGAGTACCATAATGCTTTTTGAGGGTTCTAAACCTCTTAAGGTACTGGGAAGGAGTTTCCCCAAATCTAGCTATCAAAGCTAGCTTCACATTTCCATACTCCAATCTTTCAAGTTCCCCCGCCTCCATTACAGCATCAGTTGCAACCTGGGGGAGCCTAGACAAAATCCAAGGAATCAACTGATTCCCTGTGAAACCCTGAATCCCATAGTTATACTCAAAAGCAGCCAACCAATCCAAAATATCAAGTCTCACCTCACACATACAGCTTCTTTAGGCATGCAATGTCTCTTAGGATTGGAACACCTAGAAGCCTCTGGGATAGAACCATTTTCAAGAGACAATGGGCCTCATTACGACTTTATTTATTTATTTATTTATATTTAAATAGCGCGCAAGCAGCCCAGGGGCATTGAGGCGCTGTTACTTGCAATAACTTAGTTACTTTGGAGGTAGCCATGGTGCTATTAGCGCCATGGCTGCCTCCAAAATCGTGTCTGCGTTCCCTGAATGGGGAAATACTGGGCCATTCCGACTTTGGAGGGCCCGGTATTTCCTCCTTCATGGAACCTCGACCTGGTCCTTCCCCATTTCCATTCGAGCCCCCATAGTGCTCAATGGGAATGGGGAGGGAGCTAACAAGGGGCCCGTTAACAACGGGCCCCTTGTTAGCTCCCTGGCCCCTCGCGGGACCCGCTCTGGACGTCTGGTAAAACCAGTCGTCCAGAGCGGGTCCCGCGAGGGAACCTCGTAATAGGGCGGATTGGGTTTAACGGAGCCGGCACCACTACCGGCGCCGTTAAACCCATTCCGCCCTTCTTATAATGATGCCCAATGTCTTCATTTCAAGAGCATGATGCATTTCCATTTTTCTGAGTTTGATTTCTTGATGTTTACTTTCAGTTTGCACTTGGAGCCTTTTGAACTCTAACTCAAGCCTCATTTTGTCAAGAGAGACACATTCTGGACTCAGTACTGGACCTGGTAGGGCCCCTGTGGCTATAGAATGAGGGCCTAAAGCAGGTAGAGGTGCAGTGGGACCAGTGTTAGGCAGAATTGCATGCAGCACCCTCTGGGACCACCACATACAATTAGCACTACAGGTGTAAGCAAAACCAACCTTTGGTATAAGTCTGTAGTACACAGTTTTTGGTAGCGAGCTGATCAGCCAGGCTTATCTCAAGAGGGAATTTCAGCAGTAAAAGGATGTTACATAGAGGTCTTACAATCACAGTGGTTCAAGTAGACACTTACACTCAAGGTTTCTTGGTAAAACACTTATTAATCTATTACACAGTCATTTAGAAAACATTCACTAGAAGGAGGCAACTTCATATCATACACAAATACACTTAAATACCAAACCAATAAGTTTCTGAGTAAATTAGGCTCCCCTGAATTAGGAGCAAAATGGCATTTCAGTTATTTTAAATGGGAGTAAAAAGGCACAAGTTGATAAAATAGACCACAGATACTTTCTTAGGCAATGCAAATAGTTTCAGTTCATTAGAGGACTCAATACAGTTCAATAGGCTTAGGCCAAAGTCAATGGGCTAGTGTCTTGGATAGGAAAGAGCAGTTCTTGTAGTAAACAGTAAAGTCTTTGCCAAAGTTTGCAGAAGTAGTTTGTACGAAAAAATAATGATATGTTGGGTCACAAGCTGATTCGGCCTGCAAGTTGGGAAAGTTTCACAAACTTTCACTGCGAGAGGTAAGTTCTCTCAATCGGGTTGGCACAGTACCTTTAATATGAAGAAAAAGATGCAGCTGAAGAAATTGGTTCCTGGCAGTTCCTGCAGATCTCACTGTTCCTGAGCCTCAGTCGTGGGGACAAGAGGGAGGACGTCGGGGGACTTCAGCACTGCACGGGGACTGGTCAAACAAGCTGGCAAAATGGAAGATCTTCGGTTCGAGTAGCTGTCGGCAAGCACACAAGATGGTATCCTTCCTCCTGGTTAATCCTAACCAGCTCCGAGAATGGTATCCAGGTGGCTTATGAGTTGATTGGTCCCACCAACTCAAAGGAAGAAGTCGTACTTGAAGGGGCTTCTCTGTCGAGATGAACTTGGCAATTCGGACCTGCAGCAGGGCTTCAACGGGTAAACCAACAGTCCAGGAGTTGCAGCAGCCGTCCTCTTCCAGCTCGTCTTCGGTTCTTTCGTTCCAGTGGTCGACTCCGCTTTCCAGTCCAAGAGGCTCACCTTTTAAACAGTTTTCTCCCTTTCATTCCAGCCTAGCTGTCCTCACCCAGCAGGGTGACTGTCCTTACCGGACAGTCAGCCAGCCAATCACGCCAGAGTGCATTTAGGTCCACTAGGAGACTAAGCAGATGGAGTTTTGGGCACCTCCCTCACTTCCTGCCCACCCCAGACACTCATGTACTAGAGGCGGTATTCAGTCCTGAAGCCCGCCAAAGGCGTATGAGCAAAGGAACCAAACCAGGTTTGGTGCGCAGAGACAAACTCTAGAAGGACCTTTCCAAAAAGAAATGGTGAAAAAAGAAGACCGGGACCTGTTTAAACAAAGGGGCTTAAGGCACCATCTTGAAAAACATGGCTCCCGTGATTTTTAGCTACCAATGTTCACGGTCAGGACAAATCATGGTAGTTTGTTGTAAAACCACTGCCACCAGACATTTCGATAGGAAAGGGTAGCATTCGACTGCTACATGAGTTTCTAGACATGGGATATTAGGTAACCCCTCCAGCATGATATAGGAAGATAGTGTGTGCTGGGTCTAAGAATTAAAAAAGACTAGTAAAGTCAATTTAACTCTACATTCTCTGGGAAACAGTAGTTCATCCCAGAGAAGGTATTTAAACCTTTTGGAAGTCTAAAAGGGCATCGAGGGGCTGTGTAACACACATGAAAAGATGATGCCTTTGGAGTTATCTAAAACTCTATAATCTAAGAACACAAGAGTAAAGCACACATCAAAATACATGAGAGAGTGGGAAAAAAGGCTCACACTCATTCCAGGTAAAAAATCAAGTCCTCAAAATCCAGCAAAGTCGCTGGGGGTCCCTAAGGTGAAGGGAATTAGCACATTTATGAGAATTCTCCCTAAAAGAGGGATGGAGCATCTTGGTGTAGTTATGGAGGGACGGATGTTGGCGTCTGTGTGCGTTCGGAGGGAGGGATGGTCGCATGTGGGTCTGGAGGGAGGATGGTGGCATTTGAATCTAGAACGTGTGTTTGGAAGGAGAGATGGGGCATCTGAGTGTGTATGGGGACATGTAGGGCTGGGGTAACTGCTAGTGAGTGGGGGCATGGAAGGGTGGGACATGCAAGTCCAGAGGGAGGGATAGTGGTGGCTGGGCTTGGAGGGACGGATTTGGCACTTTGGCCTGGTAGGATGATTGGTGGCATATGAATGTGCAGCATGTGTTTAAAGGGAAAGGAGGGATGGGCATCGGGGTTTGAATGAAGGATGGGGAATCTGGGTATGGATGGATAAGTTGGGGAAGTATGCCTCCTGCAAGTCTGAATGTGGGATTTGGCATCTGGGTGTGAATGTGGGATTGGGCATCTGCGTGAATGTGGGGTTGGGCATCTGGGTGTAGATAGCAGCAGGTACGGCTGAGGGAATCTGTGTGTATGGCGGGATGGGGCATGTAGGTCTGGAGAGAGGGATTGGGACATCTGCATGTGAATCGAGGGATGGGGACATGAACATCTGGAGGGATGGGGCACGTGAATCTGGAGCACTTCTCTGGAGCAAGGGTTTAATAACTGGAGGAGGGCGTCTGTACTCCTGCTCTCTATATGGCAGTGTCATGACCCACAGAACACGCCCCTTCTGGACTTCCTGGTCCTTGTCACGGCGGGGCTTGCATTCATTGTTTCTCCCAACATGGCTGTATCACGTGACACGCCTCGCACCAGCCTTCACGGCGGACGTAGCACGTTCCATAAATATGCCACGCCCCCGCGGCCCCATGCGTCTCAATGCTATTGCGAAGTAGCGACCAGACGTGTGCTCCGTAGCTCGTGGTATTGTTTCCCTTGCTTCTTCCACTCTAACCCAATTCTAGTCCCTTCCTTCCTTTCTTGATTCGGACTCGTGTGCTAGTTGCGCACCCTGTTATTTCCTGGATTCCTGGATCCCTGCATCCCGGTACTTGAACGCACGCTGGAGTCGGAAGAGACTTGTGCAGCCTTATTCAAGACTCGATCAGTACGCAAGAAGGCATCAATCAAGAAATCCAGCAAAGATCGAACTCAGGTGAGAAGGGGGGAACTCATTGACAGTTTGAGACACCAACCGACCGAACTCGATATGGACATGGAAGCGGCCGTCCAGGCCCTGATGCGTGGCATGCAAGAGCTATCAACCGAGGTGCAGAATCTAAAGGCGGAAAACGCCGCTCTCAAACAACTAGTTCTATCCCGCGATTCTGCCACAAAAGAAAGTGTATTGCTGGGCGGTATAGTGGACAAATACGATGGCTCACCAAAAACCCTTCGAGGATTCCTGGATTCATGTGTGGTTCACTTTACTTTTAAGCCCTACTGCTTTTCAACTCCCAGGGCTAAAGTGGGCTTCATAATTTTCCACCTTTCAGGAAACGCCTTAACCTGGGCCACACCCCTGGTTAATTCCAGCGACGTTCTGCTAGATGACTATGATGGCTTCATAGAAGCCCTTAAGACCATGTTTGACCGTCCAGAACAGGTCTATAGTGCCCAGGAACGCCTGCTAGACTTTCAGCAAGGATCCCAGGATATGCTCACCTATGTTACCGATTCAAGCAGTTAGTCAAGGAAGCTGATTGGTCCCCGGAGGCGAGTTTTACCCTTTTCAGGAGAGGACTGAATGAGGAGATTAAGGATTCCAGGCACTAATGGACCTTGCCATGCAAATAGATTTTCGTATCCAGGAAAGGAAGGCAGAGAAGAAGAAATCCAAAGCTAATCCTCCAAAGCCGTCCTTTGAGAGTACCACCAAGGCGGACACAAACCCAGGCTCAATCTCTGAACCAGAACCCATGCAGATAGGAGCCTTCTGTGGACCTATATCCCCACCAGAAAGAATGACAAGGATTCATACGGGGTTGTACATGTATTGTGCCTCAGACAAACACCTGGTTAGGGAGTGTCCTCTGGCTCCTCCTCGGCGTTCGGGAAATGCCTGCTCCAGATCCTAGATGGAGCAGGGCTTCAGGAGAGAGATATTTGCTCCACATCAATTCCATCCTTGAACTCTCCTGGACAAAACAATTTGGTGATACTACAAGCCTTCCTGTCGCCCTCTAAGAATAAGACCTATCCCATTCTGGCCTTGGTGGACTGCGGAGCTATGGGAATTTTCATTGATCAAGACTGGGTGTTAGTCATCATATTCCGTACGAGACATGAAGCACCATGCAGCCGGTTGAAGCAATCAACGGAAGACCCCTCTCTTCAGGACCCATAACCCTGCAGACAAAAGAGATCCAACTTTCCATAAACCATCACCAAGAGCGGATTACATTCGACATCATTAAGTCAGCCCATTACCCCATGGTATTGAGTATGCCCTGGTTACAGAAGCACAATCCGTATATCAATTGGACAGCAGGATCACTATTCCTAGGCTCAGAGTTTTGTATGTCCCACTGTCTAATCCTGGATCCCTCCTCGACACCCCCTAAAGAACCACCAAGATACCTGAAAACACCACTCATGGTTTCTAATATCATACAAGTCCCAGAGGCCTATCAGGGATATGCTGATGTATTTTCAACTGCCATAGTCCAGGCATTACCCCCTCACAGACATGAAGACTGTGCCATAGATACAGATCCCTCAGTAGTGATTCCTTTTGGCAGAATGTTCATTCTTTCCGAACCTGAGAAAAAGGCCCTCAGAGAATACCTGGATACCAACCTTGAAAACGGCACCATAAGACCCTCAAAATTTCCAGCGGGTGCTTCATTGTTCTTTGTTCCCAAGAAGGACACCAAGGAACTCAGACCTAGCCTCGACTATCGTGGCTTAAATCAATGCACCCTCAAAGATCGGTACCCACTACCCCTGATCTCAGATATCCTGGAAGCTGTGAGAGGCGCCGTAGTATTCACGAAGTTGGATCTCCGGGGTGCCTATCATTTGATCTGTGTCCGGGAAGGAGACAAATGGAAAACAGCCTTTAGAACACCCTTTGGTCACTATGAATATCTAGTCCTGCCCTTTGGACTAGCTAATGCCCCCGCAGTTTTTCAACGTTTTATGGATAGGGTGTTTTCTGACATGTTATTCCTTTTTGTCATTGTCTATCTGGATGACATATTGATCTTTTCCAAGGATCCTCTAAAGCATGAAAAGCATGTAAAGGCAGTATTGCAACGACTCTGTGAACACAAACTTTTAGCCAAACCCGAAAAATGCTTGTTTCACGTTATTTCTGTTCACTACCTGGGATTCATCCTTAGCCCAGAAGGAATTGGTATGGACCCTTCAAAGGTAAAAGCCATACTGGCATGGCCTGCTCCCACGTCCGTGAAACAAGTTCAATCCTTCCTGGGGCTTGCCAACTTCTACCGGAAGTTCATTTCTACCTTTTCCGAGATCATCCAGCCGATCATTGCTCTCTTGAAGAAAGACACTCCCTTTATCTGGTCTACACCGCAAGACAAAGCATTCCAACGATTGCAGACAGAGTTCACGCAAGCCCCCATCCTGGCCCAACCAGACATAAATCGCCCATTCCTAGTGGAAACGGATGCCTCTAACTACGCCATAGGAGCTGTCTTGAAACAGGAACTTGAGGATAAACTGGAACACCCCATTGCTTACCTCTCACGAACCCTGACTCCCAGTTAGACACACTATTCCGTCCTGGAAAAGGAACTGTTAGCCATCCGCCAGGCCTTCACTGAATGGCGACATCTACTTCTGGGTGCTAGATATCCAGTTTAGGTCCGCATGGACCATCGGACTCTTCAAGTTCTACAATCATTGGAGTGAAGGAACAGTCGTCAGGCGTGTTGGGCCTACATCTTTGCCTAGTACCAACCCCAAATCACTCATGTTCCCGGATCACAAAACATGATTGCTGACGCCTTATCTCGACGTCCTGACTATGTAACTACTGAAGACAAGGCCTATCCTAAGATGTTTCCCCACACGATCTTTGTAGCTCAAGCAGTCAACCTCCTGGAAGAAATTCGAGTACAAACCCATCCTCTGACCTCTGGAAGAATATTTCAAGGAAGAATCCATGGAACCTAAGACTTAAGGAAGGATACTTATTCAAGGACAATGCACTGGCCATTCCTACACAGAAATTACAACAAAGAATGATAAACCTCTGTCATGATACCCTTCACTCCGGACATCGTGGCATAACCAACACCCTCTGTCTTATACAAAGACAGTTTTGGTGGCCTGGAATGAAGATCGATGTACAGCAGTACATCAAAGCTTGTGCTGTCTGCAGTCAAAACAAACATGATAACAAGAGACCGGCGGGTCTTCTAATGCAACCATCGCTGCCAACAAGGCCATGGGAATTCATTGCTCCAGACTTCATTGTGGAATTACCACCTTCCCGAGGGTACACGACCATCATGGTTACCATAGATTTGTTCACTCATATGGCTCATTTTACACCCCTGTGTAAGTTACCATCCTCGTCCGAACTTGCTGGAATCTTCCTGGAACACATATTTCGTTTACATGGACTCCCTTCCAAGATCATATCTGATCAGGGTCCTCAGTACGTCTCTCAATTCTGGAAACATCTCTGTTGCATTTTGGGAATCCAACGCGCCCTCTCATCTGGTTATCATCCCCAGACCAACGGGGCCACAGAACGTGCTAATCAGACCCTGGAACAGTATCTTCGATGTTTCGCCACCAAGGTTCAGGATGACTGGTCGCTCCTGATACCCATGGCTGAATTCGCCTACAACAATTCTGACCATTCAGCAATTAAGACCAGCCCCTTCTATTATAGCCAAGGTTTCCATCCATCAGTTCTACCCTCTGTTCTCCCTCATCCTACACCAGTACCTACTGTCGACTCCTGGATTGAAACCCTCATCAACGTACACCAAGCGGCCAAAGAAAACTTAGAGAAGGCCAGAACACAGACTAAGAGGTATGCAGATTTAAAAAGGAGACCAGGTCCTTCTTATGCAATCGGTGATCAAGTCTGGTTGTCTTTGAAATTACTACCCCGGCATCTACGGCCAAACAAGTTGGCCCCTCGGTACTATGGTCCATTTCCCATCAAGGAAATTATCAATCCAGTTTCATACCGGATTAGTCTACCAGACTCTTGGAAGAAAATTCACCCAGTATTCCACACATCCTTATTAAAACCCTACCACCAATCCTCCCGGAAATCCTACCGACCTCCTCCTCTACTGGTCGACAACCAATTGGAATATGAAGTATCTCGAATATGTGACTCCAGGTATAAACGGGGTCAGCTTCAATACCTGGTTGAATGGAAAGGATATCCTCCTAGTGAAAGAACCTGGGAGCCACTTTCTAATCTCAAGGCCCCTCGACTACTCAGAAGATTTCACCTTATACACCCGGGCAAACCTGGTGGAACAGGTTTTCAGAGGAGGCATGCTGTCATGACCCACAGAACGCACCCTTTCTGGACCTCCTGGTCCTTGTCACGGCGGGGCTTGCATTCATTGTTTCTCCCAACATGGCTGTATCACATGACACGCCTCGCACCAGCCTTCACGGCGGACGTAGCACGTTCCATAAATATGCCACGCCCCCGCGGCCCCATGTGTCTCAATGCTATTGCGAAGTAGCGACCAGACGTGTGCTCCGTAGCTCGTGGTATTGTTTCCCTTGCTTCTTCCACTCTAACCCAATTCTAGTCCCTTCCTTCCTTTCTTGATTCCTGGACTCGTGTGCTAGTTGCGCACCCTGTTATTTCCTGGATTCCTGGATCCCTGCATCCCGGTACTTGAACGCACGCTGGAGTCGGAAGAGACTTGTGCAGCCTTATTCAAGACTCGATCAGTACGCAAGAAGGCATCAATCAAGAAATCCAGCAAAGATCGAACTCAGGTGAGAAGGGGGGAACTCATTGACAGTTTGAGACACCAACCGACCGAACTCGATATGGACATGGAAGCGGCCGTCCAGGCCCTGATGCGTGGCATGCAAGAGCTATCAACCGAGGTGCAGAATCTAAAGGCGGAAAACGCCGCTCTCAAACAACTAGTTCTATCCCGCGATTCTGCCACAAAAGAAAGTGTATTGCTGGGCGGTATAGTGGACAAATACGATGGCTCACCAAAAACCCTTCGAGGATTCCTGGATTCATGTGTGGTTCACTTTACTTTTAAGCCCTACTGCTTTTCAACTGCCAGGGCTAAAGTGGGCTTCATAATTTTCCACCTTTCAGGAAACGCCTTAACCTGGGCCACACCCCTGGTTAATTCCAGCGACGTTCTGCTAGATGACTATGATGGCTTCATAGAAGCCCTTAAGACCATGTTTGACCGTCCAGAACAGGTCTATAGTGCCCAGGAACGCCTGCTAGACTTTCAGCAAGGATCCCAGGATATGCTCACCTATGTTACCGATTCAAGGAGTTAGTCAAGGAAGCTGATTGGTCCCCGGAGGCGAGTTTTACCCTTTTCAGGAGAGGACTGAATGAGGAGATTAAGGATTCCAGGCACTAATGGACCTTGCCATGCAAATAGATTTTCGTATCCAGGAAAGGAAGGCAGAGAAGAAGAAATCCAAAGCTAATCCTCCAAAGCCGTCCTTTGAGAGTACCACCAAGGCGGACACAAACCCAGGCTCAATCTCTGAACCAGAACCCATGCAGATAGGAGCCTTCTGTGGACCTATATCCCCACCAGAAAGAATGAGAAGGATTCATACGGGGTTGTACATGTATTGTGCCTCAGACAAACACCTGGTTAGGGAGTGTCCTCTGGCTCCTCCTCGGCGTTCGGGAAATGCCTGCTCCAGATCCTAGATGGAGCAGGGCTTCAGGAGAGAGATATTTGCTCCACATCAATTCCATCCTTGAACTCTCCTGGACAAAACAATTTGGTGATACTACAAGCCTTCCTGTCGCCCTCTAAGAATAAGACCTATCCCATTCTGGCCTTGGTGGACTGCGGAGCTATGGGAATTTTCATTGATCAAGACTGGGTGTTAGTCATCATATTCCGTACGAGACATGAAGCACCATGCAGCCGGTTGAAGCAATCAACGGAAGACCCCTCTCTTCAGGACCCATAACCCTGCAGACAAAAGAGATCCAACTTTCCATAAACCATCACCAAGAGCGGATTACATTCGACATCATTAAGTCAGCCCATTACCCCATGGTATTGAGTATGCCCTGGTTACAGAAGCACAATCCGTATATCAATTGGACAGCAGGATCACTATTCCTAGGCTCAGAGTTTTGTATGTCCCACTGTCTAATCCTGGATCCCTCCTCGACACCCCCTAAAGAACCACCAAGATACCTGAAAACACCACTCATGGTTTCTAATATCATACAAGTCCCAGAGGCCTATCAGGGATATGCTGATGTATTTTCAACTGCCATAGTCCAGGCATTACCCCCTCACAGACATGAAGACTGTGCCATAGATACAGATCCCTCAGTAGTGATTCCTTTTGGCAGAATGTTCATTCTTTCCGAACCTGAGAAAAAGGCCCTCAGAGAATACCTGGATACCAACCTTGAAAACGGCACCATAAGACCCTCAAAATTTCCAGCGGGTGCTTCATTGTTCTTTGTTCCCAAGAAGGACACCAAGGAACTCAGACCTAGCCTCGACTATCGTGGCTTAAATCAATGCACCCTCAAAGATCGGTACCCACTACCCCTGATCTCAGATATCCTGGAAGCTGTGAGAGGCGCCGTAGTATTCACGAAGTTGGATCTCCGGGGTGCCTATCATTTGATCTGTGTCCGGGAAGGAGACAAATGGAAAACAGCCTTTAGAACACCCTTTGGTCACTATGAATATCTAGTCCTGCCCTTTGGACTAGCTAATGCCCCCGCAGTTTTTCAACGTTTTATGGATAGGGTGTTTTCTGACATGTTATTCCTTTTTGTCATTGTCTATCTGGATGACATATTGATCTTTTCCAAGGATCCTCTAAAGCATGAAAAGCATGTAAAGGCAGTATTGCAACGACTCTGTGAACACAAACTTTTAGCCAAACCCGAAAAATGCTTGTTTCACGTTATTTCTGTTCACTACCTGGGATTCATCCTTAGCCCAGAAGGAATTGGTATGGACCCTTCAAAGGTAAAAGCCATACTGGCATGGCCTGCTCCCACGTCCGTGAAACAAGTTCAATCCTTCCTGGGGCTTGCCAACTTCTACCGGAAGTTCATTTCTACCTTTTCCGAGATCATCCAGCCGATCATTGCTCTCTTGAAGAAAGACACTCCCTTTATCTGGTCTACACCGCAAGACAAAGCATTCCAACGATTGAAGACAGAGTTCACGCAAGCCCCCATCCTGGCCCAACCAGACATAAATCGCCCATTCCTAGTGGAAACGGATGCCTCTAACTACGCCATAGGAGCTGTCTTGAAACAGGAACTTGAGGATAAACTGGAACACCCCATTGCTTACCTCTCACGAACCCTGACTCCCAGTTAGACACACTATTCCGTCCTGGAAAAGGAACTGTTAGCCATCCGCCAGGCCTTCACTGAATGGCGACATCTACTTCTGGGTGCTAGATATCCAGTTCAGGTCCGCATGGACCATCGGACTCTTCAAGTTCTACAATCATTGGAGTGAAGGAACAGTCGTCAGGCGTGTTGGGCCTACATCTTTGCCTAGTACCAACCCCAAATCACTCATGTTCCCGGATCACAAAACATGATTGCTGACGCCTTATCTCGACGTCCTGACTATGTAACTACTGAAGACAAGGCCTATCCTAAGATGTTTCCCCACACGATCTTTGTAGCTCAAGCAGTCAACCTCCTGGAAGAAATTTGAGTACAAACCCATCCTCTGACCTCTGGAAGGATATTTCAAGGAAGAATCCATGGAACCTAAGACTTAAGGAAGGATACTTATTCAAGGACAATGCACTGGCCATTCCTACACAGAAATTACAACAAAGAATGATAAACCTCTGTCATGATACCCTTCACTCCGGACATCGTGGCATAACCAACACCCTCTGTCTTATACAAAGACAGTTTTGGTGGCCTGGAATGAAGATCGATGTACAGCAGTACATCAAAGCTTGTGCTGTCTGCAGTCAAAACAAACATGATAACAAGAGACCGGCGGGTCTTCTAATGCAACCATCGCTGCCAACAAGGCCATGGGAATTCATTGCTCCAGACTTCATTGTGGAATTACCACCTTCCCGAGGGTACACGACCATCATGGTTACCATAGATTTGTTCACTCATATGGCTCATTTTACACCCCTGTGTAAGTTACCATCCTCGTCCGAACTTGCTGGAATCTTCCTGGAACACATATTTCGTTTACATGGACTCCCTTCCAAGATCATATCTGATCGGGGTCCTCAGTACGTCTCTCAATTCTGGAAACATCTCTGTTGCATTTTGGGAATCCAACGCGCCCTCTCATCTGGTTATCATCCCCAGACCAACGGGGCCACAGAACGTGCTAATCAGACCCTGGAACAGTATCTTCGATGTTTCGCCACCAAGGTTCAGGATGACTGGTCGCTCCTGATACCCATGGCTGAATTCGCCTACAACAATTCTGACCATTCAGCAATTAAGACCAGCCCCTTCTATTATAGCCAAGGTTTCCATCCATCAGTTCTACCCTCTGTTCTCCCTCATCCTACACCAGTACCTACTGTCGACTCCTGGATTGAAACCCTCATCAACGTACACCAAGCGGCCAAAGAAAACTTAGAGAAGGCCAGAACACAGACTAAGAGGTATGCGGATTTAAAAAGGAGACCAGGTCCTTCTTATGCAATCGGTGATCAAGTCTGGTTGTCTTTGAAATTACTACCCCGGCATCTACGGCCAAACAAGTTGGCCCCTCGGTACTATGGTCCATTTCCCATCAAGGAAATTATCAATCCAGTTTCATACCGGATTAGTCTACCAGACTCTTGGAAGAAAATTCACCCAGTATTCCACACATCCTTATTAAAACCCTACCACCAATCCTCCCGGAAATCCTACCGACCTCCTCCTCTACTGGTCGACAACCAATTGGAATATGAAGTATCTCGAATATGTGACTCCAGGTATAAACGGGGTCAGCTTCAATACCTGGTTGAATGGAAAGGATATCCTCCTAGTGAAAGAACCTGGGAGCCACTTTCTAATCTCAAGGCCCCTCAACTACTCAGAAGATTTCACCTTATACACCCGGGCAAACCTGGTGGAACAGGTTTTCAGAGGAGGCATGCTGTCATGACCCACAGAACGCACCCTTTCTGGACCTCCTGGTCCTTGTCACGGCGGGGCTTGCATTCATTGTTTCTCCCAACATGGCTGTATCACGTGACACGCCTCGCACCAGCCTTCACGGCGGACGTTGTACGTTCCATAAATATGCCACGCCCCTGCTGCCCCGTGCGTCTCAATGCTATTGCGAAGTAGCGACCAGACGTGGGCTCCGTAGCTTGCGGTATTGTTTCCCTTGCTTCTTCCACTCTAACCCAATTCTAGTCCTTTCCTTCCTTTCTTCATTCCTGGACTTGTGTGCTAGTTGCGCACCCTGTTATTTCCTGGATTCCTGGATCCCTCCATCCCGGTACTTGAACGCACGCTGGAGTCGGAAGAGACTCGTGCAGCCTTATTCAAGACTCGATCAGTACCTAAGAAGGCATCGATCAAGAAATCCAGCAAGGATCGAACTCAGGTGAGAAGGGGGGAACTCCTTGACAGGCAGAGTCGAAGCACAGAGTACCACAGCCAAGATTCTCTATTTGGTAAAACGTGGACGAGCAATCCAAGCTTAAGCTCTCAGGAGGTGATGCAGGCTGGTTCAAGATCAGTGTAGTCCCCAAGCACCCACAAAGGAACGTCCACACACTGTGTTAGTGATAACACAGCTCTTTATATAAATAAGGTTCACATTATGTACACAATCACAATAATACACTTTATACTCTGGTAATACTATAATGGCAAATATATACAAGTCTATGTGGTACCACTCTTAACTATCGATTCCTGCTAACAGGTCAAATGACATACGAATCAGATTGCAAGATGGATCAACGATAGACACAGAAAGAAAACAAGTTAGATCAAACAATGACAGAATACTGACTCCCATCTACCTAGAGACAGTTCTGTGTGAGGATCCCCCCCACCTGGGCAACCTGTAACCTGTAAATAAAGCGTATTGACAAGCCCAGTCCAGAAATGCTTAATATAGTCTTGATTCCTTCTTAACGTTGTACAACCCCCAGTGTACCTGGTGTCGTAGAGTTCTTCGTCGGGTTATCGACGGGCCCTTCTTGAGTGAACTCCATTTAAGGCAGGAGCCACGGGTTGTCAAGATTCCTGAAGAAGAAGTGAACACTGTCGTTGAGGCAGCAGCTTCGGTCCTTGCGGTGCTCATTGACGATAGGTCAAAAATGTCCTGCAACAGATGAGGCGTCCGGTGTACCTCGATGACGAGTGTTCGTTGCTGCAAAGGGAAGCAAATTAAGAATGATCGGGACTTGACCACGCTGACATCTGGATCTTTGTTGGGTCTTTGAGGTCTTCGGGTGGCGGGAAACCCACCGGTGGATTTTCCTCAGACGTCGGCGGCCCTGACTTTCTCCAGCAGGACGAAAGCGGTCGACAGTGATGAGCAAGGGAGTCCTTGATTCAAAATGTTCTTAGGCAATGGAGCGTTGCGGCTCCGATCGACGGGATAACAGCGGTACCTCGGTCGACGGTGGACTTCAATCTCCGGGCACTGCACTTCAGGCTCCTCAGAGAACCCCTTCTCTGGTCGGCAGCCTTTCGAGGGTCTGAAATCCAGAGAGCCTTGGTGAAGATTAGCTGGTACACAATGGTCCCTCGTAGCTCGGGAAGAGGTCTCCTAGCCATGTCCTCTCTTCGATCAGTTCCTTGTCAGTCACGCAGCTTTCAGAATAGTGAAGGACAGCAGCACCAATTCTTCTTCCAGTGGGCTAAGTATCGACTTCAGCTTCTGAACGATTTCCATCAGTGAGAGGTCCCCAGATTTACTTTTGGTCTCTCATTCACTCTGCTGGCTCACACTCAGGCAAACAATCAAACACCCAGAAGGACATTGAGGCAGACAGGCAGCCCATCAGGCTCACAGTGCATTCTGGCCATTCTTCTCCATCCAGACACTCACAACACAGAATGTGGATTCGGACAAGCACCCAGCCATTTAGCACTCCACACTGCATTCATACCAGTTTTGGGCAGGGCTGTCTCAGTCATTGTGTCATACACCAGAAACCAGATATCCATAACATGAAATGCGATACCGGACCAACTTCCCACACCAAGTGGTTGCTTCCACTGATTACCGTGATGCAAGGACAGTGCAAACACTGACTGGGGAAGCAGAATGTTCTTGCCACTCCATTCACCCAG
Organism: Ambystoma mexicanum; assembly: GCF_040938575.1. Taxonomy (NCBI): domain Eukaryota; kingdom Metazoa; phylum Chordata; class Amphibia; order Caudata; family Ambystomatidae; genus Ambystoma; species Ambystoma mexicanum. The sequence continues at coordinate 35,318,393 of NC_090939.1, forward strand.
GTCCCACCCCACGGGCGTACCCACAACATACCAGGGCTTCCCGGAACTTCGGGAAAGCAAGGTAACAGGCGATAGGAGGCAAGAGGCCATAGGGCCATCTTGTCTCCCATCAGGAATCCACTGATTCCAATGACAGGGCCTTGGTATCCCAAAATGGAGGATACTCAGGGCACCTGTCAATTCAGCACAGAGCTGCAACCTGCCTGTACCCTGCTCTGCGGACCACACATAGGTGCCCAAAAACATACACTCGGAGTACAGAATTGTACTCCCACCCATGGGTGCCATAAGGGTATCCCAAGGGTCTGTTCACCAAACCAGAAAGTAGAAGAGCCGCACTCCCAGGAGTCCCACATGAACACCAGCTCTGAAAACAAGACAGAACACATGATAAAAGGCAATAATGGACAAGGATACGGAGGCCCTGTCCCTCCGATGCATTTCCAGCATCACAGTTGCCCCCCCAGACTGAGGTTAGGGTGGTCTAATCTCCCACGAGCCTGAGACACAAGACTGTGAAAATCGGTTTTGACACGCCATGGACCCTAAATTCAGGAGAAGGGAGTCATTCTGCTGGGACAAGAACACAGTAGCTTTATTTTATCGATTGTAGTGTTAAGGGATAGTAGTACAGTTTTCTTGGCACAGGACGGTGGACACTTTTGATTTAACAGACACGCTGACAGTCACCTTATCTCTTGAGGTAGGGAAGTTCCCCCCACTCCGGGCAACAATATAGGCATAGTCAGGTTTTCTCTTTCCTTTTACTTGAATAAATGTCTTTCACCCCAATCATGACACCTTTCTGCCAGTCCTCTTCTTCTGCACCCTTGCACCTGACATCTCCCAATCCCCTATCCAACCATAGTACTTTTCAATGACCTCATCTCACCTTGACTGCCTACCTGTTTCATGTCTTTGGTCCGTTGCGTTTTGTGGGGCTGTTTATTTATTTATTTAGGCATTTGTAAAGCGCACCTAACCCTGGGACATCTGTTCCAGAAGTGAGCTGGCGACACAGGACGCCGGGACAGCAGCCCCAAGAGCATGGCTACCTGGTGATACCGGACCAACTTCCCACACCATGTGGTTGCTTCCACTGATTACCGTGATGCAAGGACATTGCAAACACTGACTGGGGAAGCAGAATGTTCTTGCCAGATGATGGAGGTGGAGGATCTGAGGCATGGTAGCAGGAATCCAATTGAAGCGGCAGCAGACATGCAACAATAAGGATGTGGAAAGGAACTAGTACCAACAGGAAGCGGGGAAGGACCCAGGATAAGAAAGGGGCAAGATCCAAGTGCGAGCAGGGTGGCTGGAGAGGAGGGAATAGAAGAAGACCAGGCGGGAATAGATGAAAAAGGGAGACTAGTCAAGGCAAATAGGAAAGGACAAAAAGTAAGGCAGGAATTGACAAAGGGGAAGCCCGGAAACTGCAGGCAGTGAACTGGCTGAGCGCATTAAGACACGCTCAGCAGACGGAGAGAGAGTTTTAAATAAAGGGTAATAAAAAACAAAGCCTGCAGCACAGTGTTGCAGTGGAGACCCCCGAGGTTGGCATACACCGCTCATGCACAGAATACGGGTGCTGGGCCACCGATCATGTGCTGTGAAACGATCATGGCGGCACCCAGGAGAGATTGGCGTCTGTGGGCAGTCATCCAAATGGGCCTTGCTGGGTGCAGACGCCCGCAAGGATAAAGACGCTACAGCGAGCACTACAGGTAAGGTCTATTGAAGGTATGTGTGCTTGCTTGACTATGTGAGATAGCTGGATTGAAAGTGGATGCTCGCGTGCTAGTATGACCGGGTGTTTGTAGATCTGAATGGATATGTGTGTGCAAGTACTGCCCTTCAGCTGCCTCCCTACATCACATGGTAATCGCATACAGTGTTTCGGGACCCAGTGTCTACCTTGCAGCGCATTTGAGTCAACCACCACTCCTGGCAACTTCATTGTCAGTCGAGTCACTACGTATTTGTTAATCCGCTATTATGAGTTTAGGAAGTTAACTTATTGAATGTTACGTAAAGAAAAGTTACATAAGCATGTCATAAAATAATAAATATCACCTCTTCCTGATAGACAGGTGGACATTACATCCAGAGTTTATCATGTGAAAAAACAAATGTTTATCATGGCGCATCCATTCTATTAAGTGGTGATCTATGTGTTTGTTGGTCGCAAATGGCTCGATTGCCATTTAGTAGATGTGTCAAATAACCACTCCAACGCTGTCAGACAGCGCAATGGTGGTTATTTGCTATTTTTAGTGCAAATACATGGTTGAGGGTTCTTAAAAATGATCTTTAGAGTTTACCAGGTTTTTAGGGTATGTTTGGCGCTATGGCCGTCCCTTTCTCGCTATTGCTTCCCCAGCCTTCTACCCACCTTCCTAGCATGCATCCTCACCTGACCCCCTCTACTCTACAATGCGTGTCATGCTGTCCTCTTCCCACCATGTTCCTATCCCTCTGATCTCTCACCCCCCCCTTTCCAACTCCAAACTTTGTGATCTTACTTCTCTTCTTGTTCCAGTTCTATTGATCTTACATCAAACTTCCCCTCTACATCTACCTCTGCTGTTGTCTTCTCTTCCTGCCTTCCTCTCACTCTACTTCCTTGCCTCTTGCTATTCTTCTGTTATAATCTATCTCTCTCTCTGCTCTTACCACCTCTTCTATTCTCCCAATCCCTGTCTCTCTTACTATTCTCCCTCTTCTATTATTCCTACTCCTTTATTTATACTATCACTCTTACTACCTGTCTTGCCTCTAGTCTTCTTCACAGCTGTTACAGCTACTACTATCTCCACTCCCAATTACTACTAACTCCCACTACCAATATCTTTTACTCTATCGCTTTTACTCTATAGCTATTCGACCTACTCTTTACACTCTGTGGTTATGGGATATTTTGCCCTCTTTCCAGGTTATTTGTACGCAATGCTTATTTGTCTCTTACAGGGTTACTCAGGGATTCTTTCTCACATTGTTACAGTTCCATTGTGTCACCTTTCTATTCCCCCATCTCGTCAATTTCACTGGGACAAGTTTTTCCTGATGTATAACGATTCCCCAGTGGCCTGCCAGTTCTCTCGTCCTCCCTGATAACACTGGATCAGTAGGGTTTACGTTCTCGGGACGAGCGCTCATTCAGGTTCTTCTCCTTGTCTCTGGTTTTCTCCCTCTTGAACCCTACTGACTCTCTGTCTTCTCCTTCTCCTTGACCTGGTTTATCTACGGGGCACCGGATACTTTGCTGTTTCTCCAACGTGTGGTAGATGTCATTGACTGGGCACACTGCCCACCATGAAACTGTGGTGGTCACGCCACCACCAGGATTTGGCTGATTGTATCCTGTGTTCTCCTGTGCATTTAAACACTGTGCCTCCAGAATTTCCGTCTGGCATTGGAATACTTTTGAAAGCCGTGGGCTCCTTGGCTCAACCTCTCTCAGCTGTGACGCTGTCAGGGTTCTTCCCTTCTGACTCTATTTTGCCCCTCGTCAGCATGTTCCCTTTAAAGAGACGGATCGTCTTTCTTGCTCGTAGTGCCATATTATGGGTTTGTCTTTAACCAAGTCTTTGGATTCCATAATGTTCTTTGTATCTGATAGTCTCATATATGCCATTAAGGGGAATGGCCTAGGGAGTTCCTCACAGGAACGGGAGTCCTTGTCCCTAAACGAGAGTCTCTCCCGGTGGGGTCCTCGACTTGCCTTGACTCCTAGGGAGGGACCTGCAGAGCAGGCTCACCTCCCTAGCCTCACATGGTAGGGGGCCCCCCCTTGGGGAGAAGGGACACATTCCCTGAATTTGTCACATTTCACACACAAACACTCTACAGACCCCCTCTCTCCAACAGCCTCCACACTCCTTTTGCTCTCGCCTTCTCTGGTCCCTCTGACATTGTCTTCTGCCACCTTTTCTCACCCAACTTACCCACACTAAACCATTCATACACCACCGTAAATACCCCACCCTCTCCCATGACTGGTTACTTCCCCATGCGAATCACCTACCTTGCTGAAGGGGTGTGTTGGGGGAAAGGCTTGGTATGGGCTGATGAGGGCTTGTAAGCTGCTCCCCCCTTTCTCCAGGCAGTCTTGCAGCATTTCAACCTGGACCATGTACTAGTCCTTGGGGAACCCCTATCCCGCCCCAAATATCCCTGCTTGCATAGTGGGTCATCATTGCTTGGATGAAGGCATTCATTTATAATTAATGTAGATTCCCTGATGGGCTACTGGAGGTTTCCATGAGGCCATTTTAAAGGCCTTTATTTGTAAATCCCTGTTGGTTTAGTGGGATTGATTATGCCATTGATCCATACAAATGAATCCCTGGTGGGTTAGTGGTTTGCTTTACCTGCTTGGACTCCAGCTGACACTGTCAGCTGGAGCCGCGCTTTCCTTTTCCCGTCGGTGTCTGGCGCGGTTGTGCTTGTCGCAGAGAAGCACAACCCTTCGGCAGATACATTGCATCATGCAATGCCTCCCTCTGTTTTCGGGATCCTTCGCAGTCTCCAATGAGGTCTTCTCTGGCAGGGAAGTCGTCAAGGCGCTCCGGGGGTTTTCCTGAGCCCGGTGGTGCTCCTGTGCAGCCGTGTTGGGGCTCCGCCTCCTTGTTGTGGCAGGGACGCTTCCATATTTTCAGGTAAGCGGGGGCAGGGGGGGGGCCTGCCCATGCCCAGACACCATGAATGTTTTGAAGAATAGCAGTTATTGTGTTTAGTAGACAATGCACCATTTTGATTGTCAGTCACTTTTGTGCTGGGCGAAAATCGAATTGTTTCAATTCATACTAGCAATCAATTATTGCACACTTTGCTTTCCTCTTTGACATAAATGATAGAAGGAAGTCTGTTTACAATAGTTCAACTACTTTTGGGTGATACATTTCTCTATTCTTTTAAGAATGTTGCCTTTTTGTCCTCTGTAGTGGACTTCCTACCTCGACCACACGCCCTTGCAGTTAATGCTTAGAAACTAGACCAACAAGTGTGTGTACCTTTCGCTCAGAATACCATGCTGTTGCATACCACTGAACCTTTGGTCTCCACTTTGAGGGAAGGGGGGGACTACTGTATAGGCACGTAATATGTGTCCTCCACTCAAAGAAGGCCCTGCTTCTCCAGATCACTAAACCCATTTTATCTCCTTTGAGGGAAAGGTGAGTACTGTAATTGCCAATGGATTAACAGAATAGCCAAAACTGGTTTCCTGATTTACTTGTGTGTTTATTTCTATCACTGCAGAAACAATAAGGAGTAAGTCCCCAGGAGGTCTCTGTATGTAGTAAAATAAAAGGTGGACTCAACTAAAGAACCTGTGGTAAGAGTTTGGGAGTAAAATAAAAATAGTGATGTTTCATGTGGTTTCTCCATTCTCTGATGGGCTGCAGTCTAGTCCGGATCAGGTCTGTCACCCTGTGTGGGTTAAACAGTCACAGATCCTGTGATTTTTAAAGTGTCCAGTCACTTCTTTTATTGTTTAGCCATTGAGAACTTTTTTTGTCAATGGAACCTCAGAGGGTAGTATTTTGTTCACCTCCTCTCAGGGCTGTATTACCCCTGAAGATCCTTAGTGTGGGTGCTGTCAGTTCCATAACACTGCTTTGAACTGATCTTCACATTCTGTTTCTCTCCACCGCCTTTCCTCCTCTATTTTCCTCCTGTGTTCTTTTCCCACCTGTACTCTCTTTCTCTATTTCTATCTTTTACCACTCCATGTGTTCCACCCACCTATCCTGCTCCTCTTCTCCCTCCAGGAAGTTTCTTGCATCTTTTCCCCACTTTGTCTCTCTTATGCCCCTTCCATGTATTTTCGTGTCTTTTTCCCTACTCGTTTAGATACTCTACTTCTCCCTCTTCCCCTTGCACTCTCACCCTCATTTTAATTCTTGTTTTCCCTCCTCTACTCTCTTGCTCCCTCTAGATGTTTTCATGTTCTTCCTTCTCCTGCCAGGTGTTCACCTTTCTCTTCTCACTCTCCTCCTCTCATTTCTCCTCTGCATGTTCTCCATTCTCTCCCCTCTTTCGCCCCACTATGTCCTTTCACTTTTCTATGGTCTGTCTCTCCTCAATTCTCGCTCTTCTGCCCGATTGCCAACTTATTCTTAACTCCCACACCATTTCTTGTCATGAGCACTTTTATACTCCTCCCTGGGTTGTAAAAGGGACATTGACTGCCAAATTGGGAGCACCGGAATTGGCAAAGGGATTGGGCCTCCCCACTTACTGGCTCCTGCTGGGACTACAATTCCTTCAGGTTCCTGTTTGCAATTGGCAGGGAGACACACTCCCAAGCACCAAGTACCACCTCAGGGGCAATCATCCCTAGCTACCAGAGACCCATGACCTGGCCTCCTGTCACAATAGCAATAGTAAGGGGTCAAGAGTAAGACTTGGGCACAGTGGCTTCTTAGGTATTGGTTATTCAACAAAATAATAAGAAGTTTGGGGGAAATCCTATCTAGACCTAAACTCTAAGAGGGGTTTCCCTGCCTCAACAAAACTAAGGAACGTCTGTATCAGGATATTAAACAAAAGAGTGTCCTCTGTCCTGTGTCCAAACCCTAAACCGACCCTTACACTCTAAACTCAATATAAGGTGCACAGAGGGATTTCTGCAAGCTATACACTTAGAGCTTTTCCTCAGAGTTCCAAAAACAGAAAGATGTAAGGTGTAGAAAAGAAAGTAATAAAGTTCCACCAGGAAAGGGGGTCTTCCCTCCCCTTAGATTTCTCCTGGTAATTGAAAGGTTGCTTTATCACAGTTCATGATTGTTTCAAGGGGCATGAACCTTGAGCCTCCTTCAAACAAAGTTTTCTCCAGTGTTCAGATTCTCATCCTCTATATTTCATTGACTTTAATGGGGCATGGTTCACCCCTGTTCCATTGTTATTCTTCCTTATACCCTCTCACCTCCTGCCAGGGTTTTTTCCACTTTCTCCTCTTTAATATTAGTTCCTCAACATTTCACAATTTCACACTCCGGCTTTACTCTCCTGCCAGGCTGTCGCACCACTATTCCACAAAGTCAAGTTTGTTTCTCTTCCCACTCCTGCTTTACTCTCCGGCCATGGTATCACATTAGTGAATCTCTTTATTTATCTTTCTTGGATGCGAGTCCCAGACTCATGGCCTTCCTGGTTCACTAACCTGCCAGGGCTTTTACGTTCTTTAATCACTTTTCCTCTTATCATTAAATAATATTTGTCTAATACTGGGTCACTGACCATTGCTTAGCACAGTTCGTTTCAATATTCACTCTTCCTTTCAAACATATTGGGCCTCATTACAAGTTCGGCGGTAGCCTTGCTGGTAAAACCGGCAGGCTGCCGCCGAACATGCACATTTTTACAGCGCCCGGGAATGGGCAATTGCCGGGGTATTACAACCCCAGCGGACCCGGTAATTGCCCATTTCCGGGCGTCGGAAAATATTCTTCCCCATTCCCATTTGAGCCCCGTAGGGCTCAATGGGAATGGGGAGGCTAGATGCACCGGCACCATTCGTGAATGGTGCCGGTGCATCTGACATGCTCTGCTCGCGGGTGCCGGTCCGCCCGCCAAGGCACCTGTGAGCAAAACTCGTAGTTTGCTGGTATGGTAACAACAGTACCGGCAAGCTTACTGGTACCATTGTTACTATACTGGCAAACTTGTAATGATTGCCTCTCTGCCCTTACCTGGCCGCTTTGGTGTTGCTCGTGTCTCTCCATCTGTTCTCTTGGATTTGCCTACTCGGCATGCATCCCTTTTTCTGGTTATCCCTATCCACCCTTTGCCTTCCTCTGCTTTGCATGGCCCCACTGCTTCAGTCTCAAGAAAGGAGCTTCATTCATTCCTACTTCTCTGCACACTGTTCAGGGTAGCCACAATGCTGCTTCTTACACTTTGCTAGTTTCCAGCTTTCTGACCAGAGTCAGAACAAGTTACCAAACAACTCCGTCTCTGACTCTCTCTCAATTGTCTGTCAGCCGTGGCAGTTTTAAACTTCCTGGCATTGCTGACCAATTTCCATAGACTAGACCGCAGCGTTGGCTTACTGCTTTTGGTCATCTTCATTGCTCTCTTCCTCATCTCAGTACTTAAAGGGGGAGGGGGGCGGGACGGGCAAATACAGTGATTGACTGTGAATACCTGGATGGTCTTCATCTACATTCCAATAAGCCATATAGGTGTGTTTATGTTATGAAGATACCTGGATGTCATTAGAAATGGTTGCAAGATTATTTTGCTCCAGTATTTTTTCAGTCAGGTTGCTTTTGCCTTTGCCTGGCCACGTAAGAGAAGCTCCTCTCAAAAGAAGCAGTGATGATGTTCCTAGATACGTCACACTCCCCAGTGACATGTTTTGACCGTGTACTTATTATTTTATGACATTTTTTAAAATGCTTCCTTGTTTCTGCAGCTTTTGGTACCATAGTCATGTAATGGCTTTCAAATCTGACTTTGAGAAAAGCAATTGCTTTTCTTATGTTTTTGGTGCCTGAACCTACGTTTTTGTGATTGATTGGAAGACAATGATTAGAGGGTACCCAGAGCTCTTCCAAAGTCTGCCATTGTAACTTTCTTGGGACAGTGTCAAAAGCCGTCTGTAAATCTATAGAAGTGAGATGGGACTTGCACAAACGTCTGCAGAATTCTATGTCAAGACAGAAGCGAGCATTATGCTTCATCTTCTGTTTTATTCCTGTCTCCAGCAGTTTCAACCATAAACCATTTGTCATCATTTAAATGGAAAAAACATTTTTTTGTATTTTTTAACAAAAACTACATTTCCCTTCTGCCCGGGTCTGCTGTAGTCCTCATGGTACGTCCCTATGACCTTAGTCCATTCACTTCCTGTGTCCTCCCTCTTCTTTCCTGCACTCCAAGCAGATAAGTACCTTTTATACCTGGCTGCGTAGTTTAGGTGATCTGAAGAGCATAAATGATAAATGTTAGAGTTAGATACTAATGCTCAGTAGTATAGGAGTGCAAGTGTCCTTGTAACCCCCCAGAGACACCTCTCATTAGTAGATATTTGTAGAACATTGTATATTGCGCACAGCGGTAGAGATATAATTATTAAATCAGTCTTGTTGAAACAATCATCAAGCGAAGGGGAGGCGGTGACCCCGTGTCGCATTACCAACCTCCCCCTCAGCACCGAAGTGCAATGGTAGAACAAGCGTTCGCGCGGGACGCGCGAAACAGCCCCCAGCCGCGCGGGGGCAGAGTCAAGTAGCAAGCGCTCACATGCAGACCACACCCTTGCAAAGGTGGAGTCAAGCGCAAGAACGCTCACAAGTAGCTGTCTTTCTTTGAAAGACGAAATCGAGCGATCACAGGAAGCCCCAACCCTGAGTTGGCCAGGACCAAGACACGAGAAGGCTCCTCTGAGCCCAATGAAATAACGTCCTCTAGAAAGACCTAAATGTTAAAATACAAGCGCAAGCTGCATTGGAGGGAGTAAAGGGGCCCCCACCCTTGCATAGGAGGAGCTACAACCATACAAACTCACGGAACCTGACAGTGTCAGAATTCTAACGTTCGGGTTGTACGGAGCCTAAAGAGCGAAGGAAAAGCTTCTAAAGACACGATTTTATACCGGAGAGTGCTCTCTCTCAATAAAGAGCGGCTAAAACACAGAAATAAAGGGCACTAGCCCAGAGTGATACAGAGAGCAAACTCAGCTCTGCTAATTAAGGTGCAGCCTCAGACACAGCAGAAGTGAACAGTGGACGTGCCACTACACCAATACAGGTACTGAAAGGGACTTAACATCACTGAACATGGCAGATTACGAATGCAGGGAGGAGGAGCAAGAGGCAGCCTACTCAGAGGACCTAGCCTACAGCTTCAAAGAAGTGCTGGGGGACTCACTTATAGAGGCAGTGGCTCAGGGCGTAAGGCCCCTCCAGGACAGATTAGAAACCATAGAACTCTATCTGAGGCAAAAGGAAAAAAGCACCTTACCTGAAACTAGCATGTCCACAAAAGTCCCTCTAGAGGACCTTCAGGGGTGCAACAAGGCCCGGAAGAGTTAGAACTCTTCTGACCCCCCGGGCCACACAGGCGGGGCAGAACTAAAGGCCCCTGAGGCTACTGATGCGTTCCAAAACTGAGAGACGCTTTCATTAAGAAGTCGGGAGTGCCGAGCCTCAATACCCCCTACCCAGGGGAAGATAATATGGGCGAGGAGGAGGAGCAAGGTTCAGAAGAAGAACCAGGAAGGTCTCCACAATCCTCACAAGATGAGATGGACAAAAAGGAAGTACAACCTCCGCCGAAGAGGAAGATGGGACATCTGATATGTTCGAACCCGAAGACATACGAAACCCAAGGTCTTCAAAATGGCTCCCATCGCCAAGGGTCACACAATACATGACCAGTAGACTACGGAAGGCGCTAGAAAAAGAAGTGCAGCAGAGAATGAGGGCAGAATGCCCTAAGCCCGAACTCCCAGGGAAGGTGGCGGAAGCGCCGGAGCTTGATCCGAAAATGTTGACCTTCGTCTCGAAGACCACCAGAGACCCCAGAAAAGGGAACGATCGATCTTGGCGAAGCTGTCAAGAAAAAGTGCTAGATCTAGCAGGGCCGCTAGCAAAAATTATGGACTTGGCGGAGCGAGCAAAAGATACTGAAGAACAAATAGACCCAGAAGTGCTCGCCAACTGGGCCCAGAGAGCAGTCTGTCTCCTGGGTAATGCCAATTGTGCTATATCCTCAGAGCGCAGAAGAGGACTACTCCTCAAGATAGACCATAAGCTAGGCGGGGAAGGAGATGGCGAGGTTCGTAGGGACCTACACCTCATTGGAAAAGGCTCAAGCATCGATAAAGAAAATGTTGCCCGGGAGAGTTTTTGGAAGGACCGGTGGATACCGAGGCCAAGCGACCGGGCGCTACCAAGCCACAAGAAGGCCTCATAACAACAGAGCTCACTATTGGGAGCACAAGCAGCAAGACACCTTTTTTCCACCAAGAGGTCACTTCCAAAGAGGAAGAAGAAGCAGAGGCCAGGGAAGAGGACAAAACTTCCCCACAGGTGAGACAGCAAGTTTATCCGCCAGTGGGGGGGGAGAACATCCACATTTTGGGAGAACTGTTGCGCGCTTTCCAGCGACGCCTGGGTCTTGCAGACAGTCAAAGGTCTGCAGCTGGAATTCACAGAAATACCATACCAATCCTGCCCCCCGCCCATTGTACTTAGCATTAGCAGAAAAAGAAATCCTAGACTCAGAAATGCGAGGCCTAGCGAGCAAAAGAGAATAGAACCTTGCTCGGCAAGCCCCGAGTTCATAAGCAATATGTCCCTAGTTCACAGGAAAGACATGGTGGGGCCAGTGATAAAGGTGAGAGAAATGAACAAGTGGGTGGTGTACCACCACTTCAAGATGGACGGAACCCATCAGCTCAGAGACACTCTCGGACAAGGCGACTGGCTCACGAGAGTGGATGTAAAGGACGCATACCTCACTATACAAGTGCAGGAGAAGTATCGCCCTTTCCTAGCATTCGACTGGGGCAGACAATTGTGGCAATTTGCGACTATGCCATTCGGACTAGCCTCAGCGCCTTGGGCCTTCACGAAACGCATGAAGCCAGTAGTGGCGTCGATGAGAGAGAAAGGGATCAGGACGATTATATACCTAGACGACATCTTGCTCATGGCAAGCTGCAAGGAAACGCTCATATACCAGACAAACTGTGTGTCAAACCTCCTGAGGTCTCTAGGTTTCCTGGTGAATCAAGAGAAATCAGAGACGACACCAGCGAAGAGGATGGAATTTCTAAGTTTCATCATACATACCAGAAAAGTGACACTAGAGCTTCCGCTCAGGAAAATAAGAGACATAAAAAGAGAGTTAAGGAATTGCCTCAGCAAAACTCTATCTTCTCTGCGGACGATAGCGAGAATAGTGGGGCTGCTTGCAGTATCAATTCAGGCAATATTCCCAGGACCCTTGCATTATCGGGCCCTTCAACGACTCAAAATAAAACACCTACAGCAGGTCCTTCAGTACCACCAACTGGTACCTCTAGACGGGGAGTCAAAGACGGAACTACAGTGGTGGTTACAGAATATGGACGCCTGGAAAGGGAAAGCCATATTCGGTGACCGACCCGACCTGGTGATAGAATCAGACGCCAGCAGAGCAGGTTCGGGAGCCAAATGCGGAGAACTAGAGACAGGAGGGAAGTGGAGCTCAGAAGAGCGCAAACTACATATAAACTGTCTGGAGTTACTAGCAGGATCATTTGCGATCAAAGCTTTTACAAAGGACAAAGTGAATTCATGTATCCTGCTGAAGATGGACAACATTTCAGCGGTCAGATACATCAATCACTTAGGAGGGACGAAGTCCAAGTTACTGGCGGAACTAGCAAGGACTTCTGGCATTTCTGCCTAGAATCAGGAACATCAGTGGTAGCGGAATATCTCCCAGGCTCGCAGAATGTAATAGCGGACTGGAACTCCAGATATCTAATAGACACCAGCGACTGGATGCTGGACAAAGAAATCTTTCGGCAGATAGAGAGGATATGGGGGCCGGCACATACAGATCTGTTTGCGTCCAGACTGAACGCGCAGAAGAGTAGATACTTCAGCTGGAGGCTGGACCCGACAGCGGCAGGAGTAGATGCTTTTTTGCAAGACTGGAGAGGAGAAACGCATTACGCTTTTCCACCATTCATTATGATGAACAGAGTGCTAACGAAAGTGCGCAGAGAGAGCGACACTGATAGTGGCAGCGCCAATATGGGAGTTGCAAGTATGGTTCCCAGCACTAATGGAATTAGTGGCAGATTACCCAAGAATACTACCAGCACGGGACAACCTACTCACGGACCCAGTTGGGTTATATCATTCTCTGAGAGTGAGAGGGACGCTCCCGCTGATGGCGTGCAAGATAGCAGGAGACGTTGGAATCTCCCTGGGATTTCGGCACAAGCTGCTAGCCTCATCGCTGAGTCGTGGGCACCATCTACTAGAAGGAGCTACGACGCAGCTTGGAATAGGTGGTCAAGGAGGTGCAAAAGGAGAAGTACTCATCTTGTTTCAGCACCTATAGTGGAAATATTACATTTTTTAGCTGAGTTGCTACAAGATGGGAAGGTTTATAGAATGATAGGAGTCTATAGATCAGCTATATCAGCAGGTCAAACACCCATAGAAGGGGTACCGGTAGGAGAGAACGAAGCAGTGGTAAGATAGTTGAAAGGAATAAAGTTCAGAAAACCACCACAGCCAAAATATGACTCATTATGGGATGTGGCAGTAGTCCTCAAACTACTAGCCAGCTGGCCTACGAACAAATACTTGTCTTTGAAGCAACTATCCTGGAAGTTAGCAATGTTGTTATGCCTAGTGTCATGTAGAAGAGTGGCAGACGTCAGAGCTTTAGAGGTGAATAGGAGAGTATACGGGCCAGAGGGTGTATCCTTCACCTTAGTGAGAAGGACTAAGACCGACTATGCGACAAATGTATACCCATATCTGCAGGAGCACCCCAAGTGGTGCGCAGCGGCCTGCATAAAAGAATACGTGCTGAGAACAGCAGAAATGAGGCCCATGGGAACATCACAGTTGCTAATAGCGCGTAGAAAACCTTACAAAGCAGTAGTCACAGCCACTATAGCAAGATGGGTTAGAGAAGTAATGCAGATAGCAGGAATAAATATGGCTAAATTCGGAGAGCATTCTGTTAGAGGCACAATGGCTTCAAAAGCGTTAGCGCTGGGCGCAAGATTGTAAGACATATTGTAAGCAGCCAATTGGGCAAGCAATACCACTTTTAGAACATTCTATTTCAAGCCTGTTCAATCAGTGGCGGAAACGGTTATGACAAGCTTTGAACAAGCATAATGCTCGCCTCTGTCTTGACATAGAATGAAGATTACCCCTGCTAAAAAGCGCAGGTAGTCTTGATTCTATTAAAGACAAGGAGGCGAGCATTACTTTCCTGCCCTAGATACACGGGAGAGTTAGGAGAAATGATGATGTAAAATGATAATGATGTACTCATAAAACTTTTTTATTCCCGGAATAGGGTGTGTATCCGCCTCCCTAACAAATGTGTTGTATCTTCCCTAGGAGATGACCAGAAAAATAGCTGAACCAATCGATAAACACAGAAGATGCAGAGCAAGACCGCCAGTTCTAGAGCAGAACAGCTGCAGATCAAGATAGTCCAAAAGACGTGAACCAATCGATAAACACAGAAGATGTAGAGCAAGACCGCCAGTTCTAGAGCGGAACAGCTGCAGATCAAGATAGTCCAAAAGACGTGAACCAATCGATAAACACAGAAGATGCAGAGCAAGACCGCCAGTTCTAGAGCGGAACAACTGCAGATCAAGGTAGTCCAAAAGACGTGAACCAATCGATAAACACAGAAGATGCAGAGCAAGACCGCCAGTTCTAGAGCGGAACAGCTGCAGATCAAGATAGTCCAGAAGACGCTTATCAAGTTGAGATCTGTTGGAAACCAGTTCAAGTTGGATTGCAGTTAAAGAGCAGTCAAGAAGAGGGAGGACACAGCAAGTGAATGGACTAAGGTCATAGGGGCGGACCATGAGGACTACAGCAGACCCGGGGCAGAAGGGAAATGTAGTTTTTGTTAAAAAAAATGTTTTTTCCATTTAAATGTTGACAAATGGTTTATGGTTGAAACTGCTGGAGGCAGGAATAAAACAGGTGAAGCATAATGCTCGCCTCCTTGTCTTTAATAGAATCAAGACTACCTGCGCTATTTAGCAGGGGTAATCTTCAGTATCATCGGAAAAGCCTGTTCTATTGTAAATGCCCCTTTGTGAAAGCCTGCCAATGCTATTGAGAGTATATTAAGTCTGTCCATTCTTGAAGTCGATGCAACATAATTTTACAATATATTTTAGCCAGGGAGTCAATTGGAAAAATCTATCTTTAGTTCAAAGGCAGTTCCTGGTCACCCTTTTTGTATATCAGTATTGTAGTTGCTCCCCCTCCAACTATGCAGGGTGGGGCTGGAGCGGGAGTACTAACTATTAACCTCATTAAAAACATTGTTAAAAAGAGGCTCCACATCTCCAAATTTGTTTTATAAAGGTCTGATGGGATCAATTTGGGTCTGGGGACTTTGCCAGAATCTTGTGAGCAGATTGCCCTCTCAACTTCAGAAGTAGAGAAAACCAGGCTATTGTTTGTGCCAGATAAATACCTATGGTTTTTTAGGTCTTCCTGTTGGGATGTGGAGGGGTATTTCGGGAAGTAGCATACCAGACGTGGGTAATATATTTTTTTTCACTCCATAGGTGTAGAGGTGGCCCACATATTGACATATTATACTTCTCAGATAATTCTTCATTTTATTTTTTATTTCGTTAGGTCTTGACAAAAGTGATTTGCCTAGGGCAGGGGTTTTCAACCTGCAGCTCTTCTGTTTTTGACTCTGACTCCCATACCTTTAGTTCTGTCCCGTTTCCTTCACTCTCTTGGGACGTCTCACAGAATGGGGGTCGAGCCAGAGTCTGTTTCTGCACAACCCATACTGAGAATTTTCTGCTAGCACCTGCACGGTATGCCCTGACTATTCACCTGCGCACAGCACCCATCCATCATTCCCTTTCTGTACGTCGGTTGGGACGGAACCAACCGATACAGCAGCGCCAAGTTGTGCATACATTCTGTTTTCCTTCTTCCCCATGTCAAATGCCCACTGGGTGCAAGCACTGTGGATTGTCCTTTGAGTTTCTATTCTGCTGACCTGCGCCTTTAGGGTGGTCACACGCATGGTACTCCAGGGACGCGTCGGGAGCACTCTCAGGATGCACTCTCATTCAGAGGCTTTCACAGTGGGAGGAATTGGCGAGCCACCTCTGTAAACTGTAGAAGACTGGCACGTCATAAGCCAAGGAAAGGTGAGGAAACTCCTTCTTAAGGGTACCTCTTGTGGGAGACACCCTGCTGGGGTTTCACCCACGTGGGAGGGGTTGTATATTACCTACGCCCCCGGCACTGCTATAACAGACTATGGTCCTGGAAGAGCCTTGCCGCATATCTTTGCTCAATGCACCTGTGTGTCACCAAGACTGGAGGAAGACTGCGCAGGCAGACACTCACACCAGGCCCATGCTGAGGAGCATGCACTCTGGAGGGAGCATGCTACTCCATGTGGGCCCAACGTTCAGACTCCGAACTAAGCAGCACAGGTATGGGAGAGAAGACACTACTAGCTGTCACTGGCATATCAGCCACCACGCCCGCTGCCACTAGCTGGATCCCAAGAGGGGAGAGCACATCCTTTCAGTGTCAAGGTTGGTCATTGTGCTGATTCAAAGGGAACAGAAAAAAGACATTCAAATGCCTTGTAGGCACATGGGAGGGCACACTGGGAGCTTTGGGTCGATCAGGTGTGCGGAGGCAAGACTGACAGCCGTCTCCTGTTGGTGGAGTGGCTGGGAGTGGAGCCAGAGGAATCCCCTAATTCTGCTAAGATGGCATTGCGCATGCATGCAAAGAAGAGGGGAAACCGTGCTGGTGGCATGTTCTAGCTGTGGAAGGACACACAACGGCCAATTGGCCCGGTACTCGACAAGTTTCAGTGCAAGAGAATATTACCGTTCCACCAACCGTAGCGGCCACCTCAGCACTTCCTAGCATGACTCCTAAATGGGCGCCACATGGCTTTGAACCATGGGTGCACTGGTCAGCGCTCATCAGGAAGCTGTCTGTGGCAACACCAAGTGGGGGACTACTGCAAATGCCCACAAATTCAGTTATAGCGGGCCCTTCCGGACAGATAGTCCACTCTGGACAGCCAGACCCAACAAGGCCTTTGGATCCCGGAGAACAACCGCCCACTGAACTGCCAGACTCTGCTCACCCTAAGGAAGAGGGACATGATAACATGCCTCAGTCAAACCGTGGACTTCACAAGAAAGTAGGGGACATCATGGAGTTTCTGGCACTGCCCATCCCCAAGGCCCTGCCTTAGAACAGAGTTTTGGCTGTGTTTCACTGCTCTGTTGCAGGTCATTGTGCCTACCACCAGTGGTACATGGTCTGGCACCCCCCCCCCTCTTACCCTTTCAGGCTAGGAGGAGAATGCCCTCGACACAGATGGAATAACGATCTACCTGAACAGAGCACTACATCAGAGGCAGGCAAACTCAGACACCATACTAGCGGCATGTGATCAATTTGAACATGTACTTATTGATGTTTAGTAGTGCGTTGATGTAATGGTGTATGTTTTGGTTTTAGCTTTTAGCATTTTGTATGAAAGCATTGCAGAGTGTGAGAGCCTGTGAAGACGTGTTACGGGGGATGACCGATGTGGTCCATATGAAAAAATCAGATAGTATTGAGTTTCAGCACCCC
The DNA here is from genome assembly GCF_040938575.1 of Ambystoma mexicanum. NCBI lineage: Eukaryota > Metazoa > Chordata > Amphibia > Caudata > Ambystomatidae > Ambystoma > Ambystoma mexicanum. The sequence goes on from NC_090939.1 coordinate 35,335,753, forward strand.
TGAAGAATGTTACGCATAACGCATTTGACAGAAGCATGTTACGTTTAGGCGTGCATTGCATCACGTTTGAAAATGATTTCTACATATCAGGTTTATCTCTGATATTGATATATGTTTAGACAGCAAGGGATGACATAAGCAGTGGCGTATAGCAATTTGCTATGTAATTATGTAGGTTTGCTAATTAAATCGAGACTTCTATAGCAAAAATAGCTATTTAATATACCATGTTCAATGAAAGCACAGCTCGCCCTACATTCCTCTCTTGCTCTCGGTCCTCTCTCCATCCTCTTTTCTCTGTTCACTGCAAGTTTAAACAAGCTCCATGTTCTGCACTCTTAAGTGGCAAAGGCCTGGGCCGGAGTGCTAGGCAAGAGATTTTTTTTCTCTTCTTCATATAATTGAAAACCAGAGGTAATCTGGATTATACTTTGATTAAGCTAACTTTATCCTGTCTGGCAAAGACCAGTATGTGTTAACTTTATTTATTTTCTAAAGACAATCTTAAAAATGTAAGTCGTTACATAATCCATAATTACAAATATTGCTACTGTAAAACACTGCACTGACCCAATACTTTTTTTTTCATAACAACATTTAATTAGGTTATACAAATCAACATGACATCAATGACAGTACAACAATTCCCAAATGCAATATCTCAGTGGTACCGGATCCAGGGACTGTGAGGGGTCAGCTAATGCCAGCAGGCGCTCCATTGTCCACTACCATGTCCGCTCTTGGTGGTCATATGGGCAGATGCAGGCAGAGTGCATATGATCGAAGTCTATGGATTGGTCAATATAGGGGCTGCTATGTAGCCATCTGGTGAGTGGTGGCCTTCTGGACAGCGCCGGAAATCTAGATGTATAATCCATGAACGGACCCCAAATGTTCATAGAATTATTGAAGGTATTAGTTTGAATTGCAGTCACCTTTTCCGCCACCGCAATGTCCCCACACTTGGACCACCATAGTGCCACTGAGGGACCGTATTCTTTTTTCCACAACCGGGCCATGGCTATTTTTGCTGCAAGGAGTAAGTGCATACACAGACGCGGAATGTGTACCGAGATTGGTAAAGCCCCCCCCCCACCCTCCCGTTTCCCCTAGGAGAATAATTCCCAGTTCCCAGGGTATGGTGAGTCCCGTGATGTCCTTGATGTGTTTAATCACTTCCCTCCAATATGTCTCCGCCCTTGGGCAGGCCCATACCATGTGAAATAGGGAGCCAGGGGTGGAACAGCCTCGCCAGCAACGATCAGAGAGATTCAGATTTGCTCTATTGATCTGGACTGGGGTCACGTAATATCTATAACAGAGCTTGTAGCCTCCCTCCCTGTTTGTAATACATTGTGAGCTTTTGTGCAATCTCGCCCAGATTTGAGCCCATTCCTCTATTTCTATCTCCCGGCCCAGGTCCTTCCCCCACTCGATCATGTATCTTTCTTTTTTCGTGGGGTCGGCCCTGTCCAAGAGGCGGTACAGTGCCGAGATTTTACCTCTTTTTGTTGGAGTTGTGAGGGAGATCTCCAGAGCTGTTAGCTCTCTGGCACATTTCTCCCGAACCGCTTTATGAGACAGCCAGTTCAGTATTTGGGTGTAATGGAATCTCTCCCGCTCTTCAACCCTGAACTTCTCCTTGCATCTTTCAAATGATATGGGGGAACCCTCCTCTAGAAAGTCGCCCGTTTTGAGCAGGCCACCCTCCTTCCAAGACTGAAAACTATTTGTGCACCAGCCTGGTGAGAACTCTAGGTTGTTCCAGATAGGAGTTAGGGGGCCCAGTGTGCCCCGCAAACCCCATTTCCGCGCTGCTGCCTTCCAACTTCGGGCAACTGTGATCGTGGCAGATAGGGGGCCTTTTTTCGCTTGCGCTTTCCTTTCTGGCAGATGCGAAAGGTCAGCGGGGTTACCCGGACACCAGATCTCCTCGATCTGTGTCCATTTCGGCGCGTCCTCTTCTTGCACCCAGGAGAACGCGTGTGATAGCTGGGCTGCTAGGGTGTATCTAGCTATGTCCGGCACTCCTAGCCCTCCCTGATTTCTGTCTCGCAACATTATTCGTTTACCAATGCGGGGCTTCTCCCCCACCCCCAGACAAAACCCTGCAATTTCTTTTGCATGTTCGCCAGTACTGAGCCCGGAATACGGGTCGGTATTGCTGTGCAGACATATAGCCACCTGGGGATTATATTCATTTTTACGGTAGCAATTCGCCCAAACCAGGAAACTTCCCGAGAGGATCAGGTCTTTAGGTCTTTCTTTAACTTTGTAATAAGTTGCGGGAAGTTTGCAGCATATAGGTGGGCCGGGTCTCTCGTGATATGGACCCCCAGATATTTAATTGCATCTTTCTCCCATGGGATCGGCATTGCCAGGCTGAGGGCGGTTCTTTCTTGATTAGGAATATTAATCGCTTGGGCCGATGACTTGTCTAGGTTAATTTTGAACCCTGATAATGCCCCAAATTCATTAATTTCCTTCCATAAGGACTCAAGAGATGAATCCAAATTAGATGCTGTTATTAACACATCATCCGCATAGAGTGCGATTTTATAATCCCGGCTTCCTATCTTGATTCCCCCTATCCTAGCGTTCTGCCGGATCTTGGCTGCAAAGGGCTCCATTGTCCATTGCCTCTTGAGATCTGTATTGTTTTGGATCTCCCGCCGTTGACTCGCAGCTGTGTCATGGGGGTTTGGTAGTTGGCCATTACCCAAGTTATGAAATTTGAGCCAAATCCGAAATGTTCCAGGATTGCGCGTAGATACCCCCAGTTCACCAGATCGAATGCTTTATGAGCATCTAAGGATATCACTGCCACCTTGTCCCCGGATCTGTGGACATGTTCAATAATGTCTATTGTTCTCAGAATATTATCATGAGTCCCTCTCCCTGGTATAAACCCCATCTGGTAACCGTCGATCAGGCATGGTAAAACCGCTCCCAATCTGCCCGCTAGTATTTTAGCAAAAATCTTACCGGCATTGTTCATGAGCGTGATCGGGCGGTATGAAGTGGTTAGTTCGGGAGCCTTCCCGGGCTTGTGCAGCAGAACTGTTAATGACTCCGCCATCGACCCGGTGACAGAACCAGACAGCAGAAAGGAGTTAAGAGATAAGCCATCAGGACCAGGAGCCGTAGATTTCAGAGAATTAATGGCTTTGATTATTTCCTCCGCCGAAATAGGCAACTCGAAGTGCTCCAACCGAGTTGAGTGTTGTTTGGGTAAAGACTGCAAATACTTTGGTAAGTCGTCTAATACTGTTGGGGACCCATTCATGATGTCTGAGTGGTATCTTGATAGTTCATTGATTTTATCCGTGTCGGTGTAGAGGATTTTCCCATCCGCCCCAGCTAATTTGAGGATGTTGTTCCTGCTTCCGATTTTCCGCAGTTTTTGCACTAGTATTTTGTTTGCTTTATTCCCCTTTGTGTAATAAAACTGTCTTGTGAAGGCTAAGGAATTAGCGGTACGATCGGCGCAATGCATTTCCAAGGCTGTTTTGGCCTTTCTTAGCTCTCTCTCAATTTTTCTGGAATATCGCTTTTTCAGATCGGCTTCTAGTTGGTTCACTCTCTCCTCCAGTTTGGCTGCGGCAATGTTCGAGACCCTTTGCTGCTCCGCTCCCGTACTAATCAGGGCGCCTCTGATAACCGCCTTCATAGCATCCCAAATGATATTAATAGGAGAGGTCTCAGTGGTATTTTCTTTGAAATAGTTAACAATTGTATTCTCGACATCCATTTTGATGCATTCATCCAGCAACAGAGCGTCATTCAATCTCCAGTGTTTTTGGACAGGGTGCTTTTGCCCCGCTATAGCTAATTTTGCAGTCACCGGGGCATGATCCGAAATCATGCAGGTTTGTATTGATATTTATCATCTAAGCACGGGTAGAGGACCCCTGAGATCAATATTAAGTCTATTCTCGAGAAGCCTTTGTGCACTTGGGAATAATGGGTGTAGTCTCTTGAAGTTCTGTTAAAGAGCCTCCAGGCATCTACAGTTTCGGTTTCTCTGAGCAGCTTGGCTAATGCTAATGCTTGTACAAAGTCAGATTTAGCAGGTGGAAGGGTCTTGTCCATTTGGGGATTTGGCATCGAGTTGAAGTCCCCGGCCATGATTTGGTGCCCTTCTTGGAATGCCAAAATTGTTGGGATTAAACTTGTGACGAAGTTAGCTTGAGCAGAGTTGGGACCATAGATTGCAGACTCCTCTTTTCTTCTGGCCAGAAGTGGCAAAGTATGCTTTTTTGAACCTGCTAAATCTTACTCTATGTTCATCTTCTTGCAGTAGATGAGTTTCTTGGAGGAGAACAATGTCTCCTGCTAATTGTCCGTGTTCAACGGATTTCCATTTCCATGGTGAGTTAAGTCCCTGCACATTCCATGATAGGATTGTTACTTCACTTGTGTCAGCCATAGTCTCTTATTCCTTTTTTATCTGAGATTGGGCGCCCTCTCGCCTACCGACCCCGATTGTCCCTGCCCAAGACCACTTTGGTGCGTCGGCAGTGCTTCATTGGTGTTGTTGGAATGTCATGATGTGAGCTTGAACATTGGGCCGAGCCATTAGATCTCCCAGACCCTGGGCATTTGTATGTCTTTCAACAAACCCTTCCCCCCCTCCCCACCTTGACATGAACAAGTAGGAAAAACGACATCCTACTGCCACTGGGAAACTGGTGGCATTGATGCGCTTAAATTGGCCAACTGGGCCGCCAAGCCCACTGAGAACTAGAACTGATGCAATATACCCGCACTGCCAGGGTATCATCCTCTGCGCCTTGATGAGGATTAGTCTAAACATGAGACTCCCATTTTCTTTTGGATTTGTAGATCCATCCGTTGCACCTATCGTCAGTTGGCGTGGTCAGATATAATGTTTCCATTACCCGCCATCGTTGTTGGATTCTAATTCGAGATCACCCCGGATTGTAGTTTTTCTTGGATGGGCCTCGAGGTCTGCGCTGTCGGGCAGTTTTTGAGCATGGTCCGTCGGAAGGTTTACTGTGCTGAGGTTCGGATGGTTCTTCGGAGTCCGAGCCGCCCCCCGATCCTCTGATGCCCATGAATTTGTCGGCCTCTTCCATGATCTAATTTGTCTCTGAGTCCCCTCCCATGTCAACTTGACCGACATGGGGAATCCCCCATGGTAGACAACCTTTTTCCCCCATAGCCATTCCATGAGTGACTGCAGCGTGGAATTCGCCAGGTCTTGGTATAGTGATATTTTAGATCCTTTGAAAGTTATTTGGCCCATTTGTCTTGCTTCTTGCATGATTTCCTCTTTGATTTGGTAGAAATGTACCCTTACCAGGACATCTAGGGGGAAGCTGGATGCAGATCTCGGGACTGACCTGTGTACTCGGTCCAGTTCTAGAGGTGCCTCATCCGGCAGTGTTATGATGAACCTGAGCAACTCTGAGACGTGGTTTCTTAGCTCTGAGTCTGGAATAGATGATGGAATTCCCCGGATGTGGATATTGTTTCTCCGCGACCGATTCTCTGCATCCTCTTGTTTGGCTTCAATAAGGTCACATCTCTCCTCCAGAGATTTGATTCTGTCTCTGTCGAGCTCGTCTTCGAACCGCTGGTAACATACCTCTGAATCGAGCTCCGTCGTCCTTCTCTCTACTTCCACCACTCTTTTATCCAATTAATTAGTATTTTTCGTTACTTCTTCTGTGCTCTTGTGAATTCATTTGTCAGTGCGGCGAGAAGCTCCTGCAGGTCAGTCTTGGTCACCATTTGTACTGTGCTGTTAGCTGGAGGTGCACTGCTAGGGACATCCTCGCCCGAGAGACCCTCGAGCGTTTCCCCTTTTTTGGAGCGCTCGGTCGAGGCACTGGCCATTATGGGCGCAATGTCCGTTTGCTTGGACATCTTCCCACTCCTAGACATCTTCGCTCCCTTCTGCCCCCTGATTTTCCCCCTTAGAAATATGTGCACCTGCTTGCCCTGCGTCTGGATGCAGGAGATAGATAGTGAGCGAGGGAAGAGGGAACCAGGCGAAGCAAACAAGCCCTCCAAAGGGGATCCGCTGAGTACTGGCAGTTGAGAATGTTGCATGATGGTACCATTCACACATCCGCATTCATCTAATCCCCCATTTCAGTTTGTGGTGGGGAATGGTACATCATTTATATCACTGCCTTCAGGTGGTCTGTATCAATACTGGTATTGGGACAATGCTTTTATCGTTCATGTGCGCTTTCTGGCTCCAGGGTAGAGGAGGCGGTAGATTTATGCAAACGCTGGCTCGACTGCTTACATAGCCGCCCCTCACCTCCGTTCAAGTCCCCCCCACCACTATGGTTAGTCACTTAATCCTCGTTGTGGACGTTTGCTGGGGGTATTGCTAATATAATGTCCCTCTCCTCACCTCATATCCGCGGGACTGCAGTGTTTGTTTGTGGCGTGTTTGTTCCTTCCGACTCCAGTGCAGCGGCGGCTTCGATGCACTGCTTGCAGCGGCCGGGTCAGCCGGTTGTTGAGTCTTGGGTGCTCGCTGCACCGCATATATTTAGAGTTTCAGTTCGGGGACAGTGCCACGTCACCTGGATCTCTCTCGTGTGCCTTGGAGCAGACGGTTCCTCCTATGCGAGTGGACCTAGGATGAGCTCCGCGGTTCCACGCTGTGGGTGGAATTCGCGTTGGTGGGTCCCGGATAGAATATCCCGGAGCAGTGGAGGGAGCCTCTCCTGCCTCTCCCGAGGCTTCAGTGATTCAGGGATGTGTATCGGTATCAAGGCGGTCCCCCATGTGAGGAGAGATGAGTATCACACTCCCATGGAGGCACTCCCGATTCCAGGTCCGCTCCAGCGGGATCCTCCTCGTTTCCACTGCGGGGCACATCCACGGGTCTCCTGCAGCGTGAGCCCCAGCGAGCCACAAACCTCCTGGAACCTTCCTTTGGGCATCGGACATACGGCAATCTTCTTTAAGGCAATGCGGGATAGCTTGGGTCAGTTCGCCTAGTGGCTCGTGCTGGTTTAATGCGCCTGCACCCCCCCCTATTCCACCGCTTCATATGGATCAGTGGTGTGGCCGCCATTTTGTTGCCGGAAGATCCACCGATCCAGCAATGTGTCCGAACTCGGGGATTCCGTCGCCAATCAGGAAATCACTCGCCATGCATCTGCAGCCAGCCCTCCCACATGTTGTGATTAAATTTCGGCGGAAAACGGGGTCTGGAAACGGCGTTATCTTATGCTGCACATCAGGCCTGCCAGGAGTTCCTAAGAAGAAATGCCGCTCGCGGCAGCTCCAAGCCACGCCCCAACCCAATATTTAAATTATTTTTTATTTGTATTTGGTTTATACAATATAAACCTTTACAAAATTATATTACACTTGGACAATCATCAAACACATAAAACAATCGAGTTACAATCGATACAAAGATACAATTATCGTAGTGACTCTAGCATAACTAATACATCTTTTGTTAATCTAAATCTCATAGAACATTTTAATATAGATAAAACATGTAAAACCATTAAAACCATTTCAAACAAACAGCATAAGAAACCATTCTTTCAGTTACATTTCATGCTTGCGTCATATCTCGTTTGATGTAAGCCAGTTACGACAGCTTCTTTCATAAGGAGACTAACAGCTCAATTTCCCATCAACTGTCAAATCCCACCTATGTCATAATAGTTCTTTTTGACGCTACATCAATGAAATTTGTGCTAACACATAAACCTACGAACACATAAAACGCATAAAATGACAATTTACATCTCTAAACACTTAATTCATGATAGTACTCATGGCTCTTATTTTTTGCTGGTCCTATCACAACAAACAAACGATCCTTCATTATTCTATGCTATATAAGCATCTGGTAAATCATTTTTTATCTAATTTAATTTTCCTGTAAGCTCATCAGCTATTACTCGTAATAGTCGTGCCAACGCTATCACAAATGCTTGATCGTTCCCCGACATAAATCTTAACCAAAGATTTTCTCTGGATAGTGGGGTATTGCTTAAAATATATTTTTTCAGTATAATAGCAAGCTTATTCTAGAAGCAGCTGCAGTAGATTGTCAGATGTTTTAGTGTTTCCACCTCCTCCTGACATGTACATAAGCAACAAAAGCTATTTTGTGACTTGTACTCAAGTGATGACCAATATTGAATACGCTCATTAGTCGAATATTGATTTAGTTTAAATCGTATATATGATCCATGCTTTATTGCAAGGAAATGTATCTATATACACTGGTCTATCTCCACATTTCCTTATAAATTTAGCATATTCATTATAGGGTGTATATCCCACGATTTTCTCAGTTAAAAGACACCAATAGAGATCCTGGAATTTGCGTTTGACACTAGGCAGGCAAAGTCACCAAATCCTCTACAGTTATATTTGTAGCCAATCATATTTTATTTATTCTATCAGTGAAACTGACAATTGATGGCGGCTCGGCAGCACTAACCATATGTTGTAGGTCTTCATATAATGAATTCGTAGGAGGATTTATGAATTTGGTATAGTTGTTCAGTAACCGCCAGTGCAACGTAGCTGACAATTGGAACAACCCAAGCTCATGACAGATAATAGAGTTTGATATAGATAAACCCAAAACCAAAGTCTGTTTCCATAATATGCCCTGGAGGGTATCCAGAGTACAATCAATATCAATTAAGCACATATCCAATCCAATCCATATAGAATAAGGGGCTCAACCTTAAGCAGATAAAATTGTATCAAAGGACGTAGTGAGAATTTACAATATAGCTGCAAGATTAGCTTTATTTGAGTTCTTAAAGCTTTTGTTTTTTGGCTTATAGATTCTTTTCACATGGTTATAGATAATATCAGTCAGTGTATACCCTAAATACTGTATCGAAAGTGCACGTTAAATCGTGGTGTCATCTATTGACCACGCGTATTCATCAATTTACGTTTTTTGTTTGCAAAAATAACAACGTAGGATTTAGCTGAATTCGCCTGCAGATTACACCTTTTTGCAAAAGCCGCAAATAGATTCAGTTTATTCTGCAGGCCAAAAGGGGTGCTGTCGAACAATATTATATCATCGGCAAATGCAAGGCAGTTTAATAACAGACTGCGTAGCCTCACTGGATGTATATTGGCATCATTCCATAACTGATCGAGATCACACATAAACAGGTTGAACAGCATCGCCGCCATATTGCAACCCTGCTTTACACCGATAGAGGTGGATATTGAATCAGTAAGAGTCCTTCTTTATTTAATCTGACTCTATAATTTGTGTTGATATGACGCATTGCTGTTAAGGCAAATAAGTGGGCCTGGATTTCCCAAATTTCACATTTTTGCTCATAGATATTCTCTTATGACCGTATTGAATGCATCCGTCATGTCAAGTGTGGCCATATACACAGGACCTCAATTCGTCTGTTTGATTTGACGCAACATGTGTGCTCGAATGGTTGCATTCAGTGGGCACCCCATACCCTTGCGGAACACCACCTGGTTTTTTGATAACAAATCATGATGGTGAATGTGCTTTTGAAGTTCTTCCAAGATCAATAAGGAAAATACATTGGAAGCAGCATCCATTAAGGCCATTGGCCTGAAGTTGTCAGGTTTACCAGGGTCACCTTTTTTGTAAATAGGGATGATTATTGCAGAGTGCCATGACATGGGAATAGTCTTTGTTCGAAAATTTGCATTAAATTTTAATTTGAAAATCGTGGCCCATAGTTCTGGATTAGCCTTTAAGATGCATGACGGAATCCCATCTGGCCATGCAGATTTAGATGATTTCAGCTTAGAAATTGCCCATAATATGTCACTATGGGACCATGGAGATAGCCCAGGTATATCACTTGCATAATTCCAAGATTGAAAAGACATATGCTGAATTGTAATGGTGTATGTTCTCTCTAAGTAGAGCGTCCATTTTTTGGCAGAAATAGTAGCTTCCATTTGCTTGTGTGCATTACCCGTGATAGCTCTCAGGGTAGCCTATACCTGTCTCAAATTATTTTTCACAAGTTTCTGTACCATCCTTTTATTGTCACCCAAGTATAAGTCAATCTTTATATTTTTCATTCTGTTTTTTATAACATTGACAGATACATCTGATAGTGAGAGTCCCTCAAAAATGCCATCAAAACTCCCCAGTGAGAGTCAATAATGGACACACCCCAGGAGAGAATGAGACCAAGACCAAGTTCGGGTGAAAGTAAAGGTAAAGTTTATCTAAAATCAAAACAGGGCCAGCGGAGAACTCTGCAAACCCCGAGAGCACTCTGCCCAAACATCAGAAAATGCACATTATGTTACAAAATCACGTCATCTATGATGTGTGCTAAATGGGATACATTGAATTGCGGTCATTGGACGAAGGGGACAGGACTGTATCCACGCTGTAGGGGTGGTGCTCCCGAATTGGCTGGCATAGAACTGGTTACTTCATGGAGCACGTGGGGCAGCTGGGCTCTTCTGGGTGGGGTGCAGGGTCAGGTGATGTCCAAATCGTGAAGATATAGACTATCTGACATTGCCCTTGTGGCCACACAAACCTTGAACATTATTTATACGTTTTGACATATAAGAGTTATATTACTAGACGTTTGACCTGGACGATAAAGGTGAGACTAAATAGGTCCAGGTGCCTAATCTATTCACAATATTTCATTGACACATTCATCAAACATTCCCTTAGAGCCCATGAGAGAATAGTTTATTGTTTGTTAGCTTGAGGAAAATATATTCACACACATGAGATTAGTAGTCTGGGGTGATCTGGGGTGGCACACAGATGAGTGGCATGCAACTGTTACATCAAAAGGCTTTGGGGTGTGGGGGCTTGTAGCCTATATTTCTTTAAACTGAGTCTAAGGGTGTGAGGCAGGTTTGTGGAAACATTGTGTGTCAGGGGGAAGGGGGTGGATGCTCTGCACGGGTTCAGCGGAAGGGTGAGAGGTTACATTTGTTGCATTAAGACATCAGTAAGACAAGGGCCTTCGACCATCATACCATCATGAGGGGCGAAATGTGGGGGCTGAGTGCGCGCTGTTGTGCGCGGCGCTGCTGGAGAGGGGAGAGAAGGCCCTGTGGCTTGTTGAGTTTAGCCCAGTTCGATTAGTGGGATTATACGTGAACCATTGGAATAAGGTAAAAACATGTTATTGCCGCTTCATTTACAACAAGTAATAAGCAGGCTCTGATTACATTGTGGGCTATGCCTTTGCATTTACCGTGGTCATCATGCTACAGATTGGCTCTATTTACATTAGCCTCGTGGCCTCACCGTTTATATTGTACGCATGAGAATCTTATACTATTTGAGTACATTTGCGAGTATACATAGTATTGAAAAACCAGTGAGAATGCGGATCATACATTTTGCATCATCACAAACAAGTCACCTAACATCTCATACATTTGCGAGGATCTTTGGTAGGGAACGATGTGCAATCAACATTATAGGACATCGACATGTGGGTCATAATATCATGTTCATTGCAATTGATTTATTTTATTTATTTATTTATTTTGTTTATTTGTTACACGCCCAGACCCTCGGGTGTCACGGCGAGGTTATAAGACAGCTTAGAAATTAATACAGACATCATTACATTAGTTACATTACATTATTAATGGACAGTTGGTACTAAAATACAATTTACAGATATTCACAATAATATGCAGTGGTAAGGAAACCTGTCTTTAGATACTAATATTGGTTGAATAACCAGGTTTTTAGCAGTTTCTTATAAAACGTGAAGGAGGGTTCTTTTTGAATGTTAGTGGGTAGGGTGTTCCAGTGTTTGGGGGCTAGGGAGGTGAAGCTGCTTCCCCCCGCTCTGCTGCTTCTGAAGCGAGGGAGGGTTAGGAGGAGTTTGCCGTTAGATCTTAGTGATCTCCTGTCAACTTTGGTGTCAGAAATGTACCAAAGTATCAACTGAAAAGGATACAATACTCAAAAGGATACAGGAGGTAGGGTCTTCCGGATCCCTGTTCACCCGACTTGATAGTCGTGAAGTCAACAAAGACCTTCCAAATGATACAACCCTCTGGCTGATAAAACAGGCAGAGCGATGGATCACTGGAAAGGGCGTGGGTAAGGTATAGTAATCCAGCCTAGGACAAATTAAAGTATCATGAACAACTGCTCCAATCTGAGTATGATGAATTAGATAATGACAGGAATGATCACACTGACCTGTATCTCTGGGTAGAACAATCCAGAAGTCTCTTGATGGATTTGAAATGAAGAACAAAACGACAGGGAAGGGAAAATTAGTAAGGGAGACTTATCCCGAACGGAACGAGGCTCACGCTAGATACGGGTTGAATTCACCACAGGATAGCGTCCAAAGTTCAGTTCAAAGTCACTTCCAATGATCCTTGAAAGGCTTCCTTCCCACTTTAGGGATCAATCCTTCTGTTAATTCCACAGATGCAGGAGTTAGAAGAAAATAGCGTTTGAAGACAACGTGAGCGTGTGGATTTACACGCGGGCAGGATTTGCGCAGCCTGGGCCAGCCGCGTGTGAAGACAACGTGCGCGTGTGGATTTACACGCGGGCAGGATTCGCGCAGCCTTGGCCAGCCGCACTTGAAGACGAAGAGCGCGTGTGGATTCTACACGCGGGCAGGATTCGCGCAGCCTTGGCCAGCCGCACTTGAAGACGAAGAGCGCGTGTGGATTCTACACGCGGGCAGGATTCACGCAGCCTTGGCCAGCCGCGTGTGAAGACAACGTACGCGTGTGGATTTACACGCGGGCAGGATTCGCGCAGCCTTGGCCAGCCGCACTTGAAGACGAAGAGCGCGTGTGGATTTTACACGCGGGCAGGATTCGCGCAGCCTGGGCCAGCCGCGTGTGAAGACAACGTGCGCGTGTGGATTTACACGCGGGCAGGATTCGCGCAGCCTTGGCCAGCCGCACTTGAAGACGAAGAGCGCGTGTGGATTCTACACGCGGGCAGGATTTACGCAGCCTTGGCCAGCCGCGTGTGAAGACAAAGAGCGCGTGTGGATTTTACACGCGGGCAGGATTCACGCAGCCTTGGCCAGCCGCAATTGAAGACAGAGAACGCGTGTGCATTATCACGCGAAGGGATAGTTCCAGGAATCAGCGTGTGGCGGAACACACGCTATCGAAGGCCCAAAAGTAGCTGTAGGATTATGCCAGGATGTAGATCAGAGGTTCAGCTACACAACGCCAATAGAGACGATCAGAAGCAGCGAGTGAAGTTTCTACGCTGCTTAAATACGTAATACCGTAGTTCACGTGACGAAGCAAAAGTCACGTGAAGTTAGCGACGTGAAAAGTGTAAACGTCGTTTTCCCGGTAACGTATCGAATAGCCTCCATTTGGAGTAGAACGGTCTCGCTGTCCTACGAGCGTAGCGTCCAGCATGCATGACAGTGCCATCCCCCAAAGGGACAACCTCTCCCCTTCTTGTGTGAAAGCGCTTCAATAAAGCAGGAGCATGTATGTTGGAAAGAGGTTCCCAGGACCTATCTTCGGGACCATAGCCCTTCCAGTCCACCAGATAATATGGTCTACCAGAACGGAGTTTCATATCCAGTATGTCCTGTACCTCGTATTCATCAGACCCCCGCACAGAAATAGCAACAGGCCGTACAGGCAGTCTAGTAGTGTCAGAGAACGGCTTAATGAGCGAGACGTGGAATACAGGATGCACCCGCCATCGTTGTGGCAAAGCCAGACGTACAGCAGCAGGATTAAGAACATGGAGCACTTCATACGGACCGATGTATCTAGGCAACAATTTCTTTTTGCCTGGAATCCCTAAGTTCTTAGTGGATAGCCAGACTTTCATCCCAGCCTTATAGACAGGTGCGGATACCCTATAAGCATCGGCATAGAACTTGTCACGTCGTTTAGCCTGCTCCAATTGCTGCTTCACCTTTCTTTGTAAACTCTTCAGATCACGAAGAGTACGGCCTGCGGCAGGCGTGTCCAGGGATAGACCGGAATCCAGAGGTATTGATCGGGGGTGTTGTCCATAGAGAGCATAGAACGGTGAAGTGCCTATGGCACTATGATAAGAGTTGTTATAGGCAAATTCAGCCGCCGGCAGTACCGTGAGCCAATCCGATTGGTATTGCAAACACAGACACCGCAGATATTGTTCCATAGTACAATTGACCCTTTCAGTCTGTCCGTCGGTTTGAGGATGATAAGCGCTGGACATTCTATCATCAATTAGCAATGCAGATGTTAAAGCTCTCCAAAAGCGTGACGCAAACTGCGAGCCCCTGTCAGTAATGATTACTGACGGTAGACCAAAGAAACGAAATATACGTTGGATGAACAGTTCAGCCAGAACAGTAGCAGTTGGTAAACCAATACAAGGAATAAATAGGGCCAATTTAGTGAAATAATCCACTACGACCCATAGGGTATCATATCCCTGATTTGGGGGGAGTTCCACCACAAAGTCCATAGATATCATGTCCCATGGTTTGGTAGGGACAGGCAGGGATTGGAGTAAGCCCACTGGTTTACCAGGTGTATTTTTACATTGGATACATACAGAACAAGAAGATACGTAGTTTATAACGTCTTTTGCCATGGATGGCCACCAGCACCACCTTTTGAGCAGGTCCAGTGTTTTCTTCCGTCCAGGATGGGCTGCAATCAAGGAATCATGATTCCATTTGAGGGCTTTATTCCGCATTGAAGGAGTTGGTAGATAAAGCACTCCTTGTGTGAAAGGTAAACCGTTCTGCACGTCCAGATTCATATCCTGGACTACTTGTGGATTATTTTTTACCCACTCTTGTAATTCGGTTTTTAAGGATGGTTGAACCGAACAACTACAAATCACATGATCTGCCAACAGCTGGGTCTGTACTTGTTTTTCTTCCTGCGCCTCTTTACTCATACGGGACAAAGCGTCCGACTTAACATGTTCTCGGGCAAGACGATAGGTGACCTGGAAATCGTATTGGGCAAAAAAGACATGCCATCTGGCCTGACGGGCCGTAAGGCATTTCATGGATTTGAATGCTTGGAGATTTCTATGGTCAGAGTACACCAACACCTGTTGTTTGGCCCCAAGAAGATGATGACGCCATTCTCGGAAGGCATCTTTGATAGCCAGTAGTTCCCGCTCAGTAACGGTGTAGTTCCGTTCATATGAGGTGAGTTTACGAGAGAAGAAAGCCACTGGGTGTTCCTCCTTGGTTTCCGTGCAAACCTGTGAGAGCACTGCGCCAATAGCGACACTGGATGCATCCGCTTCAACGACAAACTGGCGATCAGGATCCGGATGTTGAAGCACGGGTGCAGTGGTAAATGCTTCCTTCAGCTTTTCGAATGCTGCTTGGGCATGTTGGTTCCAACAGAAAGGTACTTTGGAACTAGTTAAAGCCGTCAAAGGAGCTACTGTTTTGGAAAAGGAATGGATAAATCTGCGATAGAAATTCGCAAAGCCCAAGAAAGACTGTAGAGACTTGATGTTATGTGGAATTGGCCAGTTCAAGACGGCCTTTACCTTGGAACGACTCATTCGAGCACCTAGATTGGTAATGTCGTAACCCAGGAATTCCACTTCCTGTGAATGAAAGACACATTTTTCGGCTTTCACATAAAGATGGTTCTCCCTAAGTCTTTGTAGGACTGTAGAAACATGTCTGACGTGTTCCGATAAAGATGATGAGTAGATCAAAATGTCGTCCAGATAGACAACCACAAATCGGTCCATTATGTCTCTGAATATGTCATTCATGAAGAATTGAAATGTGGCGGGAGCATTGCACAGACCAAAAGGCATCACCAGATATTCGTAAAGACCATACCGTGTCTTAAAAGCGGTCTTCCATTCGTCGCCTTCACGAATGCGAACCAAATTGTATGCACCTCGCAAGTCCAATTTGGTGAAGTAACTGGAAGTGCCTAACTGATCCAACAGAACGTTTATTAGTGGTAAGGGGTATTGGTTTTTGATGGTGATATCATTAAGTGCCCTGTAATCAATGCATGGTCTGAGGTCTCCCTCTTTCTTAGGAACAAAGAATAGAGGAGATGCAGCAGGAGATTGTGAGGGCCGTATAAAGCCCGTTGCTAGCGCTTTGTCAATGTATTCTTTTAACACGACATCTTCTTTAGGTGTTAAAGAATAAACACGGCCTGTAGGAATTTTGGCACCAGGAATCAATTCGATAGGACAGTCGTACTGTCGATGAGGAGGTAATCGTTCTGCCTGGCCTTTATCAAAGACATCAGCATAATCAGCGTATTCGCATGGTATTATATTGTCGCATCGATGTACAACGCTGATAGTAGAATCCTCCACCATAGAGGCCAATATGTGTTGTTTATTTGACACCTCCTGACTGGTAAAGCAATGTTCATTGCAATGAGTCGAAGGATATTGGAGCGAGCCCGAAACCCAGTCAACAGCAGGATTGTGAAGGGTTAACCATGCAAGACCAAGTATGATCTCGTACTGCGGAGCAGCAATAACATCGAAGATGATTTCTTCTGAATGGTTATTAGATAACGTCATCTGAACCGGTACCGTCTCCTGGGTTACCATACCAGAAACTAAAACAGATCCGTCCACGGTGTTCACCGTTTCAGGTCTTTTTTTGTTTACAAGGGGTAAGGAATGGTTCTTGGCATAGGTGATGTCTATATAATTGCTGGTGGCTCCAGAATCAACCATGGCCTTGGAAGCCACTTCTCGCTCATCACAATGTAACGTCACCTGAACTATTACAGGTGCATGTTTAGGAATGGTACTGGAGTCCGATGAAACACTCGACATAGGGACTCCTGCTAATGTCGAGTTTTGGCGTTTCCCGCACGCTTGACGGGTTTTTTAGGACATGTTGCCAATAAATGCTCGGAAGAACCACAGTACATACATAAGTGGTTTTTTCTTCGGTTCTCCCGTTCTGCATTGGACAATCGGCCTCTCACGGCGCCTATTTGCATGGGTTCAGGGTCGTTAGAGACGACTGCTGGTGTCTCTGACCGCCCCGAGACTGGCATGAAGGGCTTTTTCTCTCCCTTTCGAGCATTCCTTCGGGCGTCGATTTGTAGAACCAAATCGAGCAGCTCTGGGAAACCCGTAGGAACCACAGGAACAGTAGATAAGGCGTCTTTCAGTTCTTCAGAAAGACCCTTGTAAAAAACAGCCGTTTTCTTGCTGTCAGGCCATTGGGTTTCCGCCGTCAGTTGATTGAACCGGGCAACGTAAGACATAAGGGGTTGGCTGCCCTGCTGTAGGTTAAGCAACTCTAGATCTGTGGCTTGAGTAGAGTAACGCATGTCAAAGACTTTACTCATAGCAGTCAAGAGATCGTCACAATCGTACAACAAAGGGCTATTAGTTTCCAATAAAGGGTTAGCCCAAGCAGCGGCTGTGCCCCCTAAATGGGAAAGCACGAAGGCTGCTTTTGTGGTTAGATCAGGAAAAGATGTAGGACGGCAAAGAAAATGGAGTCGGCACTGATTTACAAAGGTTCTGTAGGTTTTGGGATCACCCGTGAACCTTTCCGGAGGGGCCAAGGGAAACTGAGTGGGCATAACCACATTAATAGTTTCCTGTGGGGGTGCCGTAGTCCCAGATGCAGTAGCCATTGGCGCCTGTGCTCCCTGAGGACTACCATGTAGGGCGTCTTGCATAACGTCCATACGGTGCCGTAACATGTCCTGTGCAGTAACCATTTCGTTTCTCAAATCGTTGATCAACTGTGTCAAAACAGTTAAAGGATCCGTACCCTCCATGGCTTCTGATTCTGTCAGAAATGTACCAAAGTATCAACTGAAAAGGATACAATACTCAAAAGGATACAGGAGGTAGGGTCTTCCGGATCCCTGTTCACCCGACTTGATAGTCGTGAAGTCAACAAAGACCTTCCAAATGATACAACCCTCTGGCTGATAAAACAGGCAGAGCGATGGATCACTGGAAAGGGCGTGGGTAAGGTATAGTAATCCAGCCTAGGACAAATTAAAGTATCATGAACAACTGCTCCAATCTGAGTATGATGAATTAGATAATGACAGGAATGATCACACTGACCTGTATCTCTGGGTAGAACAATCCAGAAGTCTCTTGATGGATTTGAAATGAAGAACAAAACGACAGGGAAGGGAAAATTAGTAAGGGAGACTTATCCCGAACGGAACGAGGCTCACGCTAGATACGGGTTGAATTCACCACAGGATAGCGTCCAAAGTTCAGTTCAATGTCACTTCCAATGATCCTTGAAAGGCTTCCTTCCCACTTTACGGATCAATCCTTCTGTTAATTCCACAGATGCAGGAGTTAGAAGAAAATAGCGTTTGAAGACAACGTGAGCGTGTGGATTTACACGCGGGCAGGATTCGCGCAGCCTGGGCCAGCCGCGTGTGAAGACAACGTGCGCGTGTGGATTTACACGCGGGCAGGATTCGCGCAGCCTTGGCCAGCCGCACTTGAAGACGAAGAGCGCGTGTGGATTCTACACGCGGGCAGGATTCGCGCAGCCTTGGCCAGCCGCACTTGAAGACGAAGAGCGCGTGTGGATTCTACACGCGGGCAGGATTCACGCAGCCTTGGCCAGCCACGTGTGAAGACAACGTACGCGTGTGGATTTACACGCGGGCAGGATTCGCGCAGCCTTGGCCAGCCGCACTTGAAGACGAAGAGCGCGTGTGGATTTACACGCGGGCAGGATTCGCGCAGCCTTGGCCAGCCGCACTTGAAGACGAAGAGCGCGTGTGGATTCTACACGCGGGCAAGATTTACGCAGCCTTGGCCAGCCGCGTGTGAAGACAAAGAGCGCGTGTGGATTTTACACGCGGGCAGGATTCACGCAGCCTTGGCCAGCCGCAATTGAAGACAGAGAACGCGTGTGCATTATCACGCGAAGGGATAGTTCCAGGAATCAGCGTGTGGCGGAACACACGCTATCGAAGGCCCAAAAGTAGCTGTAGGATTATGCCAGGATGTAGATCAGAGGTTCAGCTACACAACGCCAATAGAGACGATCAGAAGCAGCGAGTGAAGTTTCTACGCTGCTTAAATACGTAATACCGTAGTTCACGTGACGAAGCAAAAGTCACGTGAAGTTAGCGACGTGAAAAGTGTAAACGTCGTTTTCCCGGTAACGTATCGAATAGCCTCCATTTGGAGTAGAACGGTCTCGCTGTCCTACGAGCGTAGCGTCCAGCATGCATGACATTTGGGGTGTAGGGTATTGTTGAAATAGATAGGTCCTTTTTTGGTCAGGCATTTGTATGTGATACATAATGTTTTGAAGATAATTCTGGCTTTGATGGGGAGCCAGTGGGCGTCTTTTCTAGTCTTAGAGATATGGTCTGATTTTTTTATGCCTAGAGCTGCCCTCAGGACTTTGCAGTAGTTGCATTTTGGCTAAATTGGTGTTGGAAGTGCCTCGTAGTAGTACATTGCAATAATCCAATTTCGATAGGACCAGAGCTCTGGCTAAGGTGAGGCAGTTTGCTGGTGTGAGAAATTGACGGCTGAGAGCAATTAGTTTGGAGGTGTAAGCCGTGGAAGAGGAGAGCGTGTTGATCTGTTTGGTCATAGTCAGGCAGGCGTCAATGTACACGCCCAGTGTTTTGACTTGCTTCAGCACGGGGATGTTGGTACCATCAATATTGATGGTTGAGTAATCTGGGTGAAGGGTTGCTATTTTGGCTGGAGATCCTACGATGAGGACTTCTGCCTTCTCATTGTTAAGACACAGGCTATTTAATGCCATAAGTTTTGTATGATGGCGTAAATTTGATTGATTGTTATGGTGTCCTGCTCATAGGTGCCTGTGAGAGGTATATGGATCTGGGTGTCATCCGCAAAAGTTGTGTATATGACACCCATATCGTCTAATGCTACACTTTAATTAATGATCGTTTTGTTATATCTCATTGAAACAGCCCCCTTATACACAAACACAGGAGGGGATTTATAGCTTTTACAGAGGAGATTAGAATTGTGGTTGAAACAGGGTGGCAGTCGTGGGTGTGTATCTGCTACATTAAAAGGGGTGTGAGGTTGGGGGGTTATCCACAGTATATATGTTATGGGCAGGGTCTGCAAGTGATGAGGCATGTTTGTGGAGATGAATTGTTTTTTCCAGACCCAAGCTCTTGCCCGGTCATTCACAAGTCAGTGATGGACGGATGAAGGTGAGAGATACAGTGTTTAACTTGTAACTGTTAGTGCCCAGTCTCCCGTGAGAACAGGGCTGCTGCAGGGACACAGAAGGGAGGAGGTGGGAGAAGTAGCTGGCTTACTGTGCACGGTGCCAGGGGAGAGCTGCTGGCCTGCAGGCTGGCTTTGCTATGAGGCCTGCTTTAGCATGTACAAAATGGAGTTGGGGTTTAGTACAAAATGGAGTCAGTAATCAGCCCTCTGATTGAACGTTGCATCAGTAACGGTCGTTCCGCGGCTGTCCGGCATCTCTGGCCACAGGCGCATGGGAAGCCGCGGGATGAGCATCATGTGCAAAGGGGCAGGAATGGAGGGGAAGGGGCCTAAAAGACCTTTCCTCCCATACACATCTCTTTTGCTCAAAGAAATCAGAATCTGTCATAGCAGATTTCCTTAACTCCCTTATCTGCTTATTCTTTGTGGCTTTTAATTTGGCAACCGCCAGATTGTACACATGTTGATGAGCGACAGCTTACGGTCGTGCCAATGTTTTAGAAATAAGTTTTTCAAGATAAAATTTTATAATATTGACGTTTCTATCCTAGTCATAGGAGCCATTCATACCCGAAATTCCAGTATGTAATACTAGACCATTGTCAAAGCAGATTGCAGAATTTAACTTACGACAAAGGTGTGGATTCCATCTAGCAGTCAAATTCTATCAATGCCAGATGGTTTCCTTGTGAAATGTATCATGAGGCAATTTCAACAACTATTTTATTATCATATGATCACCACAAGCCGGATTAATAATCACGGCTGGGTGACAATCAGAGTATATCCATGAAGAGACGAAAACGTAGTCAATATATGACCTTGAGGCACCTCTAGACCAGGTTAAATTATATTTACAATCCTCTGATCTAACCACCTGTATATCCCAATTAAGAAAAAAGTTGACCAATGCCCTACCATTTCTGTCCGCGGACGAGGAGCCTATACCAGTTTCAATTTGCAGATGAACAGAACTGACATTTGTCATGGATATGGAGTTGACACATGAAGCCAAATCCTGGTTTTGTTCAACCAATTTATTTGATTTCTGTTGTACTTCCACAACTGTACTCGCTGAAATTGATGGACCAGCATTTGAGGCAGCTGCCACCAGCACCTCCGATAGTTGATCCGTCATTTTATCAATCGACTGCTTAGCAGTTCTTGCTTTATTTATTTCAAATGGTTGATTATCTCCTGACGAGCCGATATAGCCTCACAGTTGCCTGATCCATTTCTATTCAGGAGGTTAGTACTCCCAGAAAGTCGGCCGCAGCATTTTTTCATGCCAGTGACAGAATAAAAATGTAGTAGATCCGTTTGTTTTAGTCTACCATGATTAATGGACATATCGTTATTTATCGGACCAGGCGAGGGAACCATTGTGTCAGCCTCCATTAGATGTTTCGACGGTTGACCCAGTTTTTTAAAATTTTTATTATTTTTTTGCTTCATTTGAGTAACATCTTAAGGAGCCGTTGGCGTTGTATCAGCACCTTTTTTTAATGTCTAATAGAGATTTTGATTCGTCATCAAGCTGATTTAAGTTCAATAGGACATCGTCTTTTGAAATGTTGCAAAGGGCTTTTACATTTCCACTATGGCTATTGCTTTTTTTAATAGCTTGATTTTTAGATTTTTTCAAGAGCTCTAATTCCATTTTCATTCTGTAAACTCACCTTTTTTGCGCTCTTTGCGCCAAATGTTTTTCTTTGCATTAGAGACAGGAACTTCAGCAGCTTCAACTTCATTATCACATCCTTGTTGATTATCTAGAACATTTTCCTGTATGTCTAATAGATCAGTCAGGGCAGAGGGACTATTTGGACCTTCATCTATATTTTGTATTTCCGGACTGATTGCTTGCAGTGAACCTAAAGGGGCCTCAGATATGGCCGGTAAAGTTCTTAGTTCATTCTCCATTGATTTAATTTTTTCAGCTTTGATTTCCACTAGTCGAGACATATACTTATCAAAACATTCGCTATTCGATTTTTTTCAGTTCCCCAATCTTCACAGCCTCAGCATAGGACTTAGTGTCATTTTTCATTGCAGGCATCAGGTCTGCTCTTTGCGTATACTTAGACTCCTGAGATGCCAGCTTTTTGGATATGGCAGAGAGGCCTAACATTGCATCCTATGCAAATAACAGACCATCCAGTTTGTTTAGTTTCCCCTGAATGTCGGCTAATGCCAACTTCATTACTTTAATTTCCCAATGTGTTTGTTCATGCCCTTTATCGCGCAGGTTTAAAATCTCTGTCAACACCGGGAAAGAATATATTTCATTTGTACTGCTGTCAGTCAATTCCTCGGGTGAGGCGGCAAAGCCAGAAGGGGGGTTACCAGTAATGGAGCTATTTGAATCTAACTCCCTTTCCAAACCGCACTCCTCATTTTTTTGTATCGAAATCCACCTTTATTTGCTCCTTTTTTCTCACCAGTGTAGGAGAACTGGCGATGGGTAGAGACCCGCCAAATTCTAGCCTTCTCTCATTAACAGCAGGAAGTGGGCTTTTGTCTGGAATTTTGTTAAACAGGAAGACATTTTCAACTCCTCTCCTCTCTGAGACAGGGGAGGAGGGATCAAGGGATAACCTTATGTGCTTTCCTAATTCTGCCTCTATATCAGATATTTGATTGCTAAACAATTCTTCACAGACAGGGCCTGTAGCAGCATTACACAACATTATCTTCTCAATGTTGAATAAGTGTTAGTAGTAACATCAATATCATTTAATTCACGTAGAGCAAAAGTCATTGGCATCGTTACATCAGATTCAACCTTGTGGACCATTACAGGAACCACATTGGAAACTACTTTTGTATTTTTGATATCAGAATGTGAAGCATTGTTCTGAGAGAATTTTGCGCCCTGACAAGCCGAGGTGTCATTTTCTGTGTCCGGCAGCTGCGAGGGGGCTCCATTGTCCCAATACTTTAACGTAAACTTCAGTTTAGTGTACCTAAATCTAATAGTGTAAACTATATTTCATTTTTCTGGGGACGATGCATCACATTAACAAGTGATCACCTTTGAAAATGTACATGATCACACGGTCAAATGCTTTTGATGGCAAACCTAGGTCTGTGACTTGATGGTTGAATACATCTGCTCAACCCATGAGCTGACCCCATAATCCTTGACATTGGGCCTCATTACGACCCTGTCGGTACGGAGTGAACGGCGCCGTAAAAGGTGCCGGCGCCGTTCACTCCGTACCGCCGCATTACGAGTTCCCCTCGCGGGACACGGTAAGCACGCCTGGGAAAACCAGCCGTGCTTAGCGGGTCCCGCGAGGGGAAGAGGGAGCAAACAACGGGCCATCTCGTAATGGCCCGTTGTTTGCTCCCTCTCCCATTCCCATTCAGCCCTATGGGGGCTGAAATGGGAATGGGGAAGGACCGTGTCCGGGTCCTTGGAGGGAGGAATTACAGGGCCTTCCAAACTCGGAATGGCCCGGTTATTCCTCATTCCGAGGACCCCGAACCCGACGCGATTTCAGCGGCAGCCATGCCGCCAATAGCGGCATGGTTACCGCCAAGCTCATAATGAGGGCCATTCTGTCTTATCACCCTGTTGCTTTATACCAGCTACCTTGAAAGTGAGATGGCAGCAAACTACAATATTCCACCTAGTTTGCCCAGTTCTATGCCTGCTACACCATCCACTCTTAGGGCCTCATTATGGGTCCGGGGGTAACCCTGCGGTGCTACTGCCGCCGGACACGTAATAATTTACCAGCGCCTGACCTACCGGTGCCACCGGCTCATTACGAGTCGAGCGGCTGGGAAGTCAGGCACCGGTATATTTGTTAATCCCCATTCCTATAGAGTCCTGGACTCTATGGGAGTGGGGACACAGGAGAATCGGCACTGTTCGCAACGGTGCCGATTCTCCTGTGAAGAGTCTGCCTACCTTTGTTGCTTTGCCCGGCAGTGTCAGACCTGTCGGGGCACAGTGGCCACATCAGGCAGACTCGTAGTTTTCCGGTCCAGAAACAAGGGTGCTGTTGAGCTTACCGGCACCCTTGTTTACGGACCGGCAAACTTATAATGAGGCCCTTAGTCTCTTACTTTACTTCTTTCCTCTTTCATAATGAAAACAGAAAGCTAACTAGATGTTTACGCAGAGTAGTAATCAATAGTTCCATCCAGCCTGTACATCTGCAGATCTACTGCAATACCATACACTGTCGTTAGCCCCCAGAGCTCGCATTGCTCTAGGATTATGATTGCATTATATATTAGCACCTGCGGGAGAGAGCTGGCTAAACTATTTTCAGAGGATTTTTATCATTTATTTGCATCCATTCATGCAGCTAACCTTTTACATTTTATAGATACTATATCAAGGCTTGTTAAGTCAACCTGCCCACTCGCAGAGTCAAGTACATTTTATGAAGGGCGCGCACCATTTGAAGGAGAGGTTTGAAACCTTTATGTAACATTTACTTTGCATTAAACATCAAATAAAGGTTTCACTGTGCACAGTAGACACACTGCAGGAGCATGCTGCCACTGTGTCCTCAAGCAACATGAAGAGAGAGGCTGTACAAAAGAAGAAAGAGACCTGGGCACTGGTTGCCAGGAAGTTCAGTGCTGTGGGGAACACCCCACGCACGAATAAAGACTGTCGCAAGTGCTGGGATGACCTGCGACTAAGGGTGAGAAACATCCTCTCAGTGAACCGAAGCCAGGCCATGGGAACAGGAGGAGGTCCCAGTTCCCCGATCAAGCTCATCCCATGGGAGGACATCTGCGACAGCATGATAGGGATGGAAGGCATTGAAGGTGTTGGCGAGATGGAATGTGGCGCCACAACATCGGGCGATGGAGGTGAGTGTCCAAAGTAAACATTGCAATGGCAAATATGATGAAAGTCAACCAATATGTCAGTTCAAAGAGTCAAGCCATGGTCCCACACACACACACACTCCCAGCAAAGTAGGCTGACGCATTACAGACACATGCAGATGCCTGGTGCAAGGCAATATCGTACATGACACATACCACACAAAGATGCAAATGCCATGAGCCACACAGCGTGAATGGCCAAAATACTATGCATGTCAGATAGCACTGTTCTTGGGCAACATGAGTGGTGCCGACGTATGCCTGCATTAACCACCTATGTATCAAACAATGTGCTCATCCAAAAACAAATGGCTATTACCCCCAATTGTGTGGGTGAGCAATTGTCCTAATGTATGTATGATGCCTATTAAAACATCACTCATGCCGACCCTCTCTTCGACCCCCAAGGCACTGACTATGATCGCGATGGTCAGGATGCATACCCTGCACAGGCCACACCCCGAAAGAGGTCCCGGGATGACAGAAACTGCCCTTCAACCTCGAGGGGACAACCCAGGGGGTAACAACAGGCAAGCCACCCCAAGTACCCAAAGCAGCGGTGCCACCAAGGCCCGTAGAGGGCGAAGCACCACCACCACCCATTGGCCATCCTGATGATACATGCGAGACACCACAATCCGAGGAGTCGAGTTTGGCAGGGGAGGTGGCAGCCACGTCATCCCTGGCTGTGGGGGACACACAGGACAATGTTTCGGAGGTGGTCTATACCCCAACTCCACCGACATCCCCGCAAGTATCGTCACTCAATACATAGCATGCCACCACCCCGGAGCAGTCTGCTCCTGAGCAGACGGAGGGACAGTTCAGTCCTATTTTCATGACTAGGGAGGCTGAGCAGGCTGGGCAGGACAGCCAGCGGCCGACTACCTCCACAGGTGCACCCACTGGGACGCAGCGGTCTGACCTTCTTACTTCCCTTGTGCGGGAGTTTGTCCAGGACAACAGACTGTCCAGAGAGGAGTGGCGTCAGGACTTAGTCGCTCTAGGCAAGACCATCACGGACAACACTGCCTCCTTGGCCAAATCATTTGCTGACAACACCAGTCGCCTATGCGAGGAGGTCTCGGCTCTCCAGCAGGTGTTAGGCCCCATAGCGGATGCCATGGAGGCAGGGCACCCTGCTACACTATCACAGCAGGCGGCCACACCATCTTCCTCCAGTTCTACACAAACAAGCCTGCTCTGCAGGTCGGCACATACCCTGCGCCGGCAAGACGTGCCGCCCCTGGACCAGGCAGTGCCAATTAATCATCAGGGCAGCCTCATGTAGGCCTTGAAGACTCAATGGGACTTGTGTGGGGGAGTTGTGGAGAGAGGGGGTGGAGGGAATTTGCACTTACGTTTACATTGTTACATTTAATACACCGGTTGTGTGAAAAACAAGACCTGAGTGGACATTCATCATTGCGCACGTGTCATTTATTCATTTACAATGCATAGTGTACATGTACCCCCACACCGAGTGCCCTATGTCCTAACATTATGTCACCCTCTGCTGACTTGTGTGTCAGAAATATTGTGCAATCACTGACTGGCGCACAGCACGTCCCCCCTGTGCATCGGCACCGCAATCATGTCCAGCCACTTCTTCTTCATCCCTTTCATCATCACCAGGTGGTAGCAGTTCAAACTCCTTGATGAGACCTCAGTTCCGATTCCCGCAGGTGACTGGCGACATAATGGCAGATTCAGATTGGAATATGCTTCCGGCAGCACGTACGGCCACCGTCAGCAGGCTTCAGTTATTCAACTGAAATTCAATTCACTTGTGCTGAGTCAACACCAACATCGGCAACAGTTGTCCGACCACTGGAATAATTCCAGTCTTGTTTTTCGAGATTTTTGAAATCCTGTTGAATTTCTTTGTGTCACACTTAACGGGTTTGACCAATTAGAGCGTATGACATTGTGAGTCAGTGATAATATTGTATCAATTGTTTCTCCTGACGAAGACGTTATTCCAATTATTTTTCAAAACATCGAAACCGGTAGAGAAGTACATCCGGGAATGGGATTTATCATTTTCTGTTCAACATACCCACTCCGTGGAATAGAGGACATTTTTGGTTAATGGTTGTGCTGATACACATTCTATGTGGATAAAATGAAATATTTAAGACTATGGGCCTCATTACGAATCCGTTAACCCCTTAACGCCTGATTCCGAGGTCCCTTTGCGCCATGGTGAGTTTAACGCCTGCTTTTTGCAGGCGTTAAAATCCATGGCGCTAAGGGACCATGGTGCTAATTACGCCACCGTAATTTACGATGGCGTAATTAGCGCCTTCCCCACTCCCATTATGCCCTATGGGCAAAAATGGGAATGGGGAAGGGTAAAATGGGAAATGGGGATTTATCGCCCCACTCACCTTGGAATGGGGCGGTAAATCCGCCATCCACCATGGTGTAAACGTAGTTTACACCATGTTGGTAAGGGTACGACCCAGGCGGTAACTTACCGCCTGGGTCGTAATGAGGCCCTATTGGTCTCATTACACGGATGGCGGTAAGGGTTTACCGGAACCGGTAAGGGCACCATTACCGGTAAACCCTTACCGCCTTACTACGAGGTCGCTTTGCGGGTAGGCACTTTAACGCCTGCTGTTTAGCAGGCGTTAAAAACCAACCCGCAAAGGGACCAGGGTGCTAATTACGGTACCGCAATTTGCGGCACCGTAATTAGCGCCTTCCTCATTCCCATAGAGCCCTATGGGGCAAAAATGGGAATGGGGAAGGGCAATGGGGGAAGGGGGAATTACCGCCCCGCCAACCTTGGAATAGGGCGGTAATTCCCCTTTCCTTCAAGGCGGTGCCGGTATTTTACCGGCAGGGACCAAGGTGCTTATAGCACCTTGGTCCTCCGCCTACCGTTTAATGAGGCCCTATGTGGGGCTAATTTATGAAATGCTATCACATCTGTATTGCGCTAAAGGTTTGAGTCCAAATTTTTTACTGTGAGTGAATGAGGTTGATTGATTTGAGTTGCAAATGATGGTTTGACTGTTGATGAATGATGGTGATGTTAGGTTTTTTATTATCTGGTGTCTTATGCTCCCCTGCAATGTTAATGTAATTCAATGTCTGTGTATCGATTAATGATCAATTCATTTTTGGAAAATAATATATCTCAATAAATACATATTTGATACATTTAAAAATAAAAAACAACCTCTGGACAATTTTTTCTGTATATTGGGTAGCAGTTCAATGTCAGGGGCACGTTCCGGCGGATACTTTTATATTGTGCAGCATGACACATGCCATGATGATCTTGGCCACCTGATGAAGCCTGTAAAGGAGTGCCCCACCCGACCGGCTGAGGCAGCGAAATCGTGCCTTCAACAGGCCAAAGGTCTGCTCGATGACGACACGGGTACGGGTACGGGAATGATTGTAGTCCTCCTCGTGCCTGTTCTGTGAGTTTCGGACAGGGGTGAGGAGCCACGGCTTCAAGGGATAGCCGCTATCACCTGCATGAGAGGCAATTGAAGGTAAATGTCAGGCGAATCATGATGGACAGCTGTACTAGTATCACATGCCTGCAGGTTTAAGTTGGCCACATGCACATGTCCCTGGATGTATTGACACCTTTTTCAGTCCCTCAATGTGTACTGTGCCATGGACTGATGGTGTGGGTTGCATCTTCAAGATGATACATGGTGTGCACTGACGTCTTGTTGCACATGCATCGTGTACGCATACAGCTGTGTTAGTGTCAAATTAGTGAGCTGTTGTGTTCTGTGAGATTTACTTAGAGGGAGCATTGGAAGTAGTATGTGCAATATTGTGCAATCAGCGCTGATCATTCCCATGGTGAAATGCAGCACTCCTGTGGGTGTGCCGGCCCTGTGCCAGACAGTGGATTCCCTAGTAGGTTCAGTTTGATGCACTCACAGGGATGCTTGTCCTGTGTGGTGATATGCTGGAGACAGCCCAATAGTGCATATGCACTGCATGGTGCAGGATGGCGTTACGGAGGGTGAGGGCCGCTGATGAGTGGTGCACATGTTGTGGGATGTGGGGTGGTTTCCTGTTAGTCATGTAGTAATAGGTGTCAACCTTACTTCATTCCTATGGGATTTGGGTGTCATGTACCGTTTGTGATGCTTTGGGGCACAGTGTTCGGTGATGTGCACATCGTGCAGTCACCACACAAATGACACCAGGGTGGTGTGTGCATCTCTCCCCCATTTCAATGCCATGTGCCAGTCATGCAACTTACCAAGCAGCCAAGCACGTCGTCCAGCATGTCGCTCCATGAAGCGTGGTAGCGTGGAGTTCTGCAGGACCATAGAGTCATGTGTTGATCCAGGATATCGGGCACAACAATGTGTGAAGATGTTGCTGGCGTTGCATACCATCTGCACATTGATGGAGTGGTATTGCTTGTGGTTGTGGTACACTGCCTCCATGGCATGCGGGACCACCAACTCCACGTGGGTGCAGTCGAGGGCACCTACACAATTTGGCATGCCTGCCAGTGCATGAAAGCCAACTTTTGTATCAAATATCTCCTGGGGAGTCCGTGGTAGGGATATGTAGTCCCTTGTGTGCTTGAGGAGGGCATCCAGCACTTGGTTCAGTATCCGGGAAAATAAGGGTTTTGATATGCCATGCATGTGTCTCACTGTGTGCTGGTAGGTGCCTGTGGCAAGGAAGTGGAGCACAGACACTACCTTTAGTAGAGGGGGGATGGCGGTGCGTATTTCAATGAGGCTCACTATGTTGTCGTGTATCAGCTCCACTATGGTGGTGATGGTGTCCCGATCCAGAAGGTACAGGGTGTGGATCTGCTCAGGGATTAGGTTGAATGGACTGGCTCTGATGCGAGGGATTGGGGCTGCCGGCGTGGCAACAGTGACTGTACTGGTTGAGCATGCTGGCCCTGTCTCACCCTCCTTCTCCTCTGTGGTGGCGGCTGTTGTTGTTGTTCATGTTGTGGCAATGCAAGCATGTCCTCCAGCTCCAGTAATGCTACTACTATTGGAATCATCTTGGTTTTGGAGAGGGTGTGGTGTGTGGGTGTGCTCCTTTTGTACTGGGCCAGACTCCATTGCCTCTACCTGTGCTGATTGTGTGCACCTGTGGCAGTTGTGAACACTGCTCAGGGCATTTTACGGTAGGTCGGCGATGCCGGTATTTACAGCATGCCGGTAACCACTTTTTCCGCCTTCATGAAGCCGTTATTTGCATGTCCACTTCACTTGTGATCTACTCCAGTTTACGGCATGTCGCTATTGCCGGCATGGTGGGTCACGTGCCTGCACCCAGACCGCTATTTACGGCATCGTACTTTACGATGCCGCTAATAGCGGTCGGGCTGGTCAGAATAGCCTGTAGCGGTAATCGATGCCAATATTCCTTTACCGGCATCGTTGTTCCCTTAGCACCAAGCTCGGAATGACCCTCAATGTATTTCGACAGGGATTCAAAAATCGACCCACACCCCGATACAATCTGGCGTCCTGGTGGACTTCTATAATAATATAGAAAAGAGGGATACGTTCTTCTGAATAATTAATACATTCGGATTCTTTGATGGAAAGGAATCCCTCCTGTCTGGCTTCTTCTGTAAACTGAAATATCTTTTTCTTAATGGTACTAGATGGATCATTAGCCATCTTAATATAGTGGCCTGGGATGCATAAAAGCCTTACCACTTCCTGGTCATAAGAATTTGCATCCGATACCACTATCCCCCAGCCTTTATTAGCAGCTTTAATAACTATTGATGTGTCCTGTGCCAGGGTTTCTATTGAGCGAAATTCTGATAGATTTAAATTGGGCGCAAGTAGTGATGGACAGAACGTCCGGTGCTTCTCTTCGTTATTTCCCGTGGCGGTCCCCATCTCCGGTCGGCAGCCTTTCATAGGTCTGTCTACCAGGGAGCTTTGGCAAAGATCAGCGGGTGCACGATGGTCCCTCATAGCTCGGGAAGATGTCTCCTAGCCAGGTCCTCTCTTGGATCAGTTCTTGAAGGCACAGCAGCTTTCAGATTGGCAAAGGACAGCAGCAGCGGTTCTTCTCTTCCAGTGGGCTTCAAAGTTTAGCATCAAGTATCAACTTCAGCTTCTGAACGATTTCTAGCAGTGAGAGGCCCCCAGATATACTGTTGATCTCCCATTCACTCTGCTGGTCACACTCAGGCAACCAATCACTCAGAAGGGCATTCAGCAGGCAGGTAGCCAATCAGGCTCACAGTGCATTCAGGCCATTCTTCCTCATCCAGACACTCACAACACAGAATGTGGATTCGGACAAGTACTACGCCATTCAGCACGCCACACTGCATTCATACCAGTTTCGGGCAGGGCTATCTCAGACATTGGGCCACATTACGACCCGGGCGGTAAGGGATTACCGGTACCGGTAAGGGCACTGGTGCCCGTAATCCCTTACCGCCCAATTCCGAGGTCCCTTTGCGGGTCCTCCCTTAACGGCTGGTTTTACCAGCCGTTAAGGACGGGACCTGCAAAGGGACCTTGGAGGTAATTACGGTACCGCAATTTGTGGTACCGCAATTACCGCCTTCACCATTTCCATTGAGCCCTATGGGGGCAAAAATGGGAATGGGGAAGGGCCAATGGTGAATGGGGAGTTACTGCCCCGCCAAACTTGGAATGGGGCGGTAATTCCGCCATTTACCATGGCGGAATCGGTAAGGTACCAGCGTCAACCATGGCGCTATTAGCGCCATGGTTAACGCTTGGGTCGTAATGAGGCCCATTGTGTCAACCACCAGATACTAGACACCCACAACATAAAATGCGTATTCATCACACACTCCATTCACCCAGGTCCCACCCCACGGGCGTACCCACAAGGTACAGTCATTGGGAAGGCTCCAGCCAGTCTGGTCTGGACTTCCCCACAATACCCTATTTGGAACTTCCACCCAACAGCCAGTCAGGGGGGAAGGTACAGAGTCAGGGCTTCCCGGGACTTTGGGGAAAGTAAGGTAACAGGCAATAGAAAGCAAGAGGCCACAGGGGCCATCTTGTCCCCTATCAGGAATAAACTGATTCCAATGGCAGGGACTGGATATCCCCAAAATGGAGGATACTCAGGGCACCTGTCAAATTCAGCATGGAGCTGCCACCAGCCCATACCCTACTCCGTGGGCCACACACAGGTTCCCAAAAACATCCACTAAGAGTACAGGGTCATATTCCCACCCATGGGTGCCATAAGCGTATCCCAAGGGTCTGTTCACCACAACCAGAAAAGAGGAAGAGCTGCACCACTAGGAGACCCACATGAACTCCTGCGCGGAAAACAAGACAGACCATAAATGATAAAGCAATAAAGGACAAGGATACAGAGGCCCTGTGCCTCCAATGCATTTCCAGCATCACAGTCGCCCCCACCAGACTGAGGTTAGGGCGTTGAATCTCACACGAGATTGACACCCTCATCCAGACAGTCAACATACCCTCTGGAAAGGCCACCTGCATTATCATGAATCTTCCCTGGTCTGTGCTCTATGGTGAAGTCTAGCCCTTGCAGGCTAATGGATCACCTGAGCAGTTTCAGGTTTTCACCCTTCATCTGCATAAGCTATTTCAGGGGTTTATGATCTGTTTGGACCTTGAAGGAAGACCCCATAAGGTAGGTCCTAAAACGCCTAAGGCAACAAACTATCCTGAAACATTCCTTTTCAACAATAGCCCACCTAGGTTCTCTACGTTTGAGTTGTCTACTGATGAATATGATTGGATGTTCCCTCTCTTTATTAAAGAGCAAAAATGAGCAAAGCCATGGGATACCTGACTGATGAACGAAGGGTGAACACACACCTATGGGGGTTACACCTTGGTAAGTGTGTACACGTTACTGTAAATGAATTTTGACAAGAATGTATCAAGACAATTCTGAGTACTGCAGTCAGATTTTTAATAAAACTGCAGTTTACGTGTTTGTGGATACACTTAACTAGGAGTTACACAAGATACAACAGGTATAGTAACCAGTTTGTAAGTGACACATTTCAAATATTCGTAGCGTCTTTCCAATGGTCCTTGGGAAGGAGACCAGTGGATTTAGTGAGGTGATAGCATGTAATAATCAGCACATATACATCAAAACAATGTGGGGTTGAACAAGGACAACGCAGACAATATAACAGTCAACACAACAGTGTTTCAGCCAGAAGGTGAGCTGGGATGAGCTCTGATGGTGTGGCCTTCATCAGGACAAGATATTCCAAAGCGGGAAGTATCTTGTGGGGTCTGTTGAGATAAACAGACGAGGTGACACATTCGTGGGTATCTAGCACAGATAGAGGTATCAATACATGAAGCACCGGTGCTTACCGGAACTTGGGAGCGCAGTGGCTCAGGGAGTAGCAGTGTCAGGAGTACACTGGAGGATTTTCGAGGTCCTAGAAGTGGCCGTTCCTGTGGAAGTAGGAAGGACATGGAGGCTGTGTTAAGCCATAAAGAGTAGGTGAGCAACTAAGGGTTAAAAAGGGGTAAGGGCAAAGCTTACCTTAAGGAGGCCTGTTACCGCACAAATTATGGGTGGAACAGGCTGGCGTGATGAATACGCAAAGTCAACTGCAAGCGTGAGGGGCTGCGGAAAAAAGGACACACGGGGCTCAGAATGCGGGCCTCGGAGTAAAATAAGTGCCATGGGTCACGTGAGGGCTGGTGAGGCGTGCAGGTCACAGATGGCCAAGGATGAGTTGTGGCGGATGAATTCACGAGTGGGTAACATAACATGTGTGTCCCACGAGGAAGTAGGCCGGAGCATGACTTATAAATGGACAGAAGTGCGAATCGTTGTGTTCGCGGTGTCAAAAACGTTTGTGATGCTAAAAAGGGGATACAACCTTAAAAACACAGGCAGCGGATTAGCGGGCTTGCCAGTGCAGGATGTCATGCTAGGGTGAACAAGGTCTAAAATGGAGGCTATGCTCCCGTTCTTAAGTGAGACATGCAGCCGAGAATTAGGTGCAAGGGATCACATAGCTACAGTGGTTGCATGCGCGTGTACTCACCCAGGGTTAAAGGACGGACGAGCGCTGCAGAGCAAGCTGTCAGCGGTCACGGTCCCTGGCTGTGCACGGAGTGAGCTGGGGAGCTGACTGTGATTAAATGGGGTGAGCGGCCATGATGAGGTGCATGAGGCCGGGGTGCCTGCGAGGGTGCCTGACCAGAAATGGCGCTTGGTTCCAAAGGCAAAGTAAAAAACACACTCAGCAATGGGGGAGCATACTGGTGTGTACGCATACGCATGACAGGATGCCTGGCTCAGGTGGGTTGTCCATGGGCAGGCAGGCGGGCGGAGGACGCCTCACTGAGAGGCTAGGATGCTCATTGATCGGTGTGAAGGGTGTGGTCGAATGGATGATGTGAGCATAACAACATGTTTTGGTGACACATATCAAGATACATATTTACAGGAAATGCCCCATTTTTGATGGTGGTTATGTTTAGCAGTGACACAGGACAAGGCACATATTAACCAAATAGGGTGGCGTTTATAAAGTCAGTGGTGCCACATGAGGTCAATTAGGAGTGGATGCATTGTCTCAATTACAGGAAGTGTTTCCACTCTACGCAGATGTTTAAACCTGACCGGACAGAATTTAGTTTGTGCACCCATTTCTGTTCTAAATGGGTTAAGATTCTGTCGACGTCTCCCCCTCTGATGGTGGCAGTAACTTTCTGTATTACCACCAATTTGAGGTCCATATTGGTGTGATTTTTCTTGACAAAATGATCTACAAGGGATTTATCAGGTACTTTGTTTTTTATGCACGAGCGGTGCTCGCAGATCCTGGTCTTGACTGGTCTCATGGTTTTATCCACAGGGGCAAGTGATAACATATATGACCTGTTTCGTATTGCAATTGGTATGGTCCTGCAGAGTCCAATTAATGTCATTATGTTGGACTATTTTGGTAGTCTCAGTGAATTGGCAGACAGTACATTTGCCACAACGGTAGTGGCCTTGTACGGGTGGGAGATTCCATAGAGTGCTGGTAGACTTGGTGGGTTCGATGAAGGTGTGTACCAAGGATTCTCTGATGTTCCGGTTTTTCTTGAAGGCAAACAGTGGGACATTTTGTAGTGATCCCAAGTTTCTGATGATGGGCCAGTGTAGTTTGATGGTCTTTTTAATGAGGTCACTGAGTGGGCTAAAGATGGTGACGCATACCAGTCTGTCAAGTTCCTTTTTGGGTGTCTTGGTGAGACATATAGTGCGGTCGGTGTTGGCGGCCCGCTTCTTGGCGTTTTTGATGGCTTTTCTGGGGTACCCCCTGTCGGCGAGGCTAGTTTGGAGGACAGTGGCATGTTTGTCAAAAGAGGTGCGTTCGGTGCAGTTTCTTCTGATGCGAAGGAATTGTCCGTACTGTAAATTGTACTTCATGCTTTCCGGGTGGTAGCTGTTGAAGTGAAGCAAGGTGTTCCTATCTGTTACACCCAGATTTCGGCATCCCACTCTCTGGCATCGTTGGCGGTTACAGCCGCGGATGCGATTTCATACCACCAACAGGGAGCCTCCAGCTCGGTGGAGCGGTCTAGTGGTTCGTGAGAAGGACGAGAGCGAGACTCCTCCTTCCACTCCGGAAGTACGATATGAACAAGAGTTGCCAGGAGTACTACACGTTGCTACGATTCATCACAGCTCCGCTCTGTGAGTTACTGAAACTGCGATACACGCCTCTCATTGAGTTAGATTTAGGGAAGCCTTTCTTTACTTTACTCTGCTTACATTTCCTGCAGGACTTTCCTCCATATACCCCTATTCAGTCCGACCCAGCCGCTCCAACCGGCTCAGTCTTACGGACGAAATTCTCAGTGGTTTTATTACCCTTTGGTCGATCCCGCCTCGACACTACCCTCGAACTCCCAAGACTCAACACATGATCTCTGCATCCTTCCCTATCCATCAGGTAGGGATCTAAACATACATGCTTTGCCCCCCTTCACTTCTCTTCTCACAAAACCTTATGCAAACACTTCCCTCCTGTTTTTCTTTAACCTATATCAGATCGGACCGCATCACCAGCCAACAGAGACTCTCCATAACACTCCTTGGGATTCTCCCACAGAAGAGTCTCACCCAAGCCAATTCATCGAGACTCCATCTGGTTAAACTTCCTACTCCAGTCGTGAGGGAGCTACGCGAACCACCTACAGGACAACATCTGCACCGGGTTTTTGTCCCTCTAAGGGTTTCCCGGAGAACCCCTTTCTGGCACCTGTGTTGGAAGGTTGGGGAAGGGGTCTCTGGTAAACTTTCACTTCTTCAGGAGATACCGAAGACAAGGTAGGACTTTTCCATTGTTGCCTGCAAAGTGCTTCTGAATTGTATCGGCAGTTGTTACACTATCGGTGACTTTGCGAAACAGGTCTGTGTTGAGATGGTCGCCAGATCTATAGATGTGTAGATCTAGAAAATCGATCCCATGGAAATCCCAATGTATGGTGAATCTGATGTGCTGGTTGCGCTGGTTGAGCCATCCATGGAAAGCCATCAGATATTCAGAGTTGCCTTTCCAGATGAGAAGAATGTTGTCAATATATCTCTTCCGAAGATGATGTTCTGTTGGTAGGGATTGTGCGCTGACAAGATGTGTTCTGTTTCATAATGGGCCATGTATAGGTTCGCTATGTCAGGAGCGAACGTGGCGCCCATGCTGACCCCTTTAATCTGTATATACAATTGGTCTCGGAACAGGAAAAAGTTTTTGGTCATGGCCAATCTGACACATTCCAAGATGAACTCAGTAGGGACTGCCGTTATGTTGTTTCTGGTGTCGAGGAAAAGTTTCAGTACTTCCATGCTTTCTAGCTGGGGTATCGATGTATATAAAGCTTCCACATCCAGAGTGGCCAGGATGTATTCAGGTTGCATGTCAATCTCATTCAACATAAGAATGGTATCTGTGCTGTCCTTGAGATAGGAGTCCATTCTGTTGATGAAAGGTTTGAGAAAGAAAGTCAGTATAGACCGAAAGGGGTTCGAGTATAGAATCACAAGCGGAGACAATAGGTCTACCGGGTGGATTGGTGAGGTTTTTGTGAACCTTGGGTCGTATATAAAATGCTGGGATGCGCGGGTGGTTTTTGTTAAAAAATCGATGTTCCTCGTCGCATATCCAGGATTCTTGTAGAGCGTGGTTGGTCAGGCTCAAAATTTCTTCCTGCAGTTCTTTGGTGGGATCTCTGTGTAGAGGTGAGTATGCATTGATGTCGCTCAATAGACGTAAGCATTCCGTGTCGTAGTCTGTGGTATTGGAGATGGCAATACCCCCGCTTTTGTCGGCAGGTTTGATTGTGATGGCGTGATTGGCTTTAAGTGAAGAGAGGGCTTTTCTTTCTTCTGTGGCGAGGTTATCTGGATAGAAATCCCTTTGAGAGAGTCCTTTCCAGATCGCGTTGGTTACCATTTTCTCATAGGTATCAAATTCACAGTGGATAGTGTGCGGTGGTGGCATGAATGTGGATTTAATTTTTAATCCTGTGGTGTTTTCTTTATCCTTTTCCGGGGGGTTGGATCCGGATGGTGAATGTTCGGGTAAATATACCTCAAAGAAATATTTGAGACGAATGTTGCGGAAAGAGCGTTTGAGTTCGACCTCTGTGTCGAATGCTTGGGCCTTGGCCGCCGGAACAAATGATAGTCCCTTTTCCAGGAGCTTTATTTCTGCGGTCGTCATTGTGTGGTTGGATAAGTTGAAGATTGGAATCCTCTCTGCTGTTGTTCTTGGTTGTTGTACCACTGTCGGGTGCGCATTTGTTGTCCCTGCTGGGCCGGTCTCCACTTCGGGCGTCCTCTTTGCATGTCTCTGGGAAAAAAAGGTTGCTGTGGGTGCTGTTGATTACCTTGGCCTCCACTGGCACTTCCGCTGCTGTTGGACGAACGCCTGAAAAAGTGACGCTGCGATTTCTTCTGTTATAGGTACCTTGTTGTTGGATTTCTATGTAATAGTTCTCTCGAAGGTAAGGGTACGTTTCGGCATAGTTTTGTAAGTCCTTCTTGAACTTTTGTGCCTTTCTTTCGACGGTGATGGCTTTGAATTTGTCGATTTCGGCCTTTAGCTTCTCAAGTTTCAGTTTGGTGTCTTTAATGGTGGCGTCCTCTTGGAATTTCTTTTCCATTTCCATGAGTTTGGTTCCTTGTTTTTTGCATTCTTCATCGGCTGTGTCGATGACAAGGATCAGCCAATCGCGGCTGCATTTATTAACGACCCCACTGAAGTTTTTGTTGAATTTGGGGTTATTGGTAAAGACACGTGGTATATTTTTCACTTGTAAACCCTCTGGTATTATGCCTGCTTTGAGGTATTCTAGCATGAATTGACCATGCATTTCGGTACGGATTTGTTTCTTCTTCTTTTGATTAATATTTTCTAATTCATCTTTAGCAAGGCCGAGGGTGAGTATGCCTTCTGGGTTGCCGAGAGTGGAAGTGGTACCCAGATGTTTTTTAAAATAATCATCTGAGTATGACAATATGTTGACATTCTCCATGATGTGGTTTGATAGTGGAGTTGCAAGGATTTCCTGGAGAGTAGGGAATGGTTGCAAAAGCCCACAGCCACGGGCTGTACCCTGAATTGTTTATCAAAAAGGGCACCTGGTTGATGCCTTGCTCTACCCAGGTGGGAAGTCACGTATTAAAGAGCAAACATGAGCAAGGTCATGGGATAACTGGCTGATGAACGAAGGGTGAACACACACATATGGGGGTTACACCTTGGTAAGTGTGTACACGTTACTGTAAATGAATTTTGACAAGAATGTATCAAGACAATTCTGAGTACTGCAGTCAGATTTTTAATAAAACTGCAGTTTACGTGTTTGGAGATATGTCCCACTCATGTCCCCCTGCACCCCCACCCCCAGCAGTGAGGGGCACCTGCCAGCAGGCCCCCACTCATGTTCCACTCATGTACCCCAGCACCCCCACCCCCCAGCAGTGAGGGGCACCTGCAAGCAGGCCCCCACTCATGTCCCCCTGCACCCCCACCCCCCAGCAGTGAGGGGCAGCTGCCAGCAGGCCCCCACTCATGTCCCCCTGCACCCCCACCCCCCAGCAGTGAGGGGCACCTGCCAGCAGGCCCCCACTCATGTCCCCCTGCACCCCCACCCCCCAGAATTGAGGGGCACCTGCCAGCAGGCCCCCACTCATGTCCCCCTGCACCCCCACCCCCCCCAGCAGTGAGGGGCACCTGCCAGCAGGCCCCCACTCATGTCCCCTTGCACCCCCACCCCCCAGCAGTGAGGGGCACCTGCCAGCAGGCCCCCACTCATGTGCCCCTGCATCCCCACCCCCCAGCAGTGAGTGGCACCTGCCAGCAGGCCCCCACTCATGTCCCACTCATGCCCCCCTGCATCCCCCACCCCCCAGCAGTGAGGGGCACCTGCCAGCAGGCCCCCACTCATGTCCCCCTGCACCCCTGCACCCCCACCCCCCAGCAGTGAGGGGCACCTGCCAGCAGGCCCCCACTCATGTCCCCCTGCACCCCCACCCACCAGCAGTGAGGGGCACCTGCCAGCAGACCCCCACTCATGTCCCACTCATGTCCCCCTGCACCCCCACCCCCAGCAGTGAGGGGCACCTGCCAGCAGGCCACCAGTCATGTCCCTCCCTACATGAAATAAAGATGCACAATCATGGCCCACTTCTACACCAAAATACCACAGCATGCCACCCCATTCTTGAGACGCAATGATTTCCCAATCCACCCCACACTGGACAGAGACTGAGACTGGACTGAGACATGCCTATCTCAAGACACAAACCAAAGGTCAACTATGTACATCAACACATGTCCGTCACACACACACACTGGTTGGCATTGATTGTGTAAACCCACATTTTCACATGGATTAACCCAATGAGCGAATCCCACACATGGAACTAAAATATCAAAATGTATTATGTACAGAAATAAAGCAATGAAATGAAAGCATAACAAAATAGCAAACATTAAATGAAAAGCATGTGCAAAAGATGCGTAAATGAAAAGTATAACCAATCCAAAGAAATCCGAAAGAAAAATAGTCCAAACTCTCCCTCCACCAACGCAAATCCAAATGAAAGGTAAATAGAAAAATTCATTTATCCATGGTGAAATCAAAAGAAAAAGTTCAAAAAAATCCATTGTCCAACTATGTACAATCCATTGTCCAAAAGAAAAATCCATTAATCCATGTTCAAAATCAAATCAAAAGTTCAAATAAATCCATTGTCCAACTATGTACAATCCATTGTCAAGGGTCCATGAGCCCAACGAAAGAAATTAAACCTACCTAAGAAACTACCTAATAAAAAAACTATATTGTGTGGCATAGTCCATTCACCACAAATCAAAGGAAAAGGAAAAGGAAACCTAACTCTAAAAACTATTTACAATGGCAGCGGGCTAGTCCGACGGCTCACGTCCCGATTTTCCGGGCCAGGGCATCATCAAACTCCTGCTCGATGTCCCGGAGGCGGTCCTCTTCCATGGTCCTGAGGGTTCGCAGGGACGATGACATGTGGACCTCCAACTCCCTGCGAATCGCCTCGATGCACTCAGCCACCTCAGAGCTCTCCGCATGGAGTTCTCCGCCCTGACCATTGTGAGCCGTGCCTCTTCCGCCCGCTGCCGCTCCGCATCTATGGCCTGGCCCAACCGCTGCCACATGGAAGACACTTCCAATCCTGGGTCCTCCTGCCCTCTGGCCGATGCCTGCCCCTCCGATGTTGAAGGCCCCGAGCCATCATGGCTCCCACCTTGTTGCTGCTGCTGTGCCTGTGCCCTGGCTCTTGCCGCCTGCACGTCCATCTCTGGCTGGGGTGCAGTTGTTGAGGTGGCTACCCCTGCTGGACGTCCGACTACCGACTGTGGCAGGGATGTGTCCTCCACCAGCCTTGCCCCAGGGTCAGAGGCAGCTCCACAGGGTACCCAGGTGATACATCGGTGGCAAGATGGCACGGAGGACGACCGGTGCATAGGGGGTTCAGGTGAGGAGGGGGTCGGAACAAGGTCCAGCAAACGGAGGAATCCGGCCCTGGTGACCCGTCCCAGTAGGTCAACGTGGTCAATGAAGCATTCCAGATGACGTGCAGTGTCCTCACAAAAACACTGCAGGTCACCTTGCATGCCCCGTTGACGCAACACCATCCCACTCAGGACAGGCTCAACCCGGTCCCGGATAGCCACGTCCGCAGGGAGAGGAAGGCCAGTTGTTGTAAGCGGATCTCCTCCCTGAAAAGGGGTCTGGACGTAGGCATCCCTGCTGGTGCAGGATGATGCAGTCACAGGATCAGGGACAGGATTACACACAGACACCTCCGCGGCGGCCTGTGCTGCCTCCTGTCCCTGTCCCTGCACTGCACCACTAGCACCAGTGGAATCCCCACCTCCAGACCCCATGTCTGTCCCTTCCAGGGCCTCCTCCTCCACCAAACCCCACACCAACCTGGATGACTCCGTGCCATCTTCCCCCGTTGGGCCCTGTGGGGTCCAAGCTGCCCCTTCTGCTGCCGAGGAGTCCAACTCCGACCTCTGCCTCTTGGACCTACCCTCGGCAGCTGCGGCTTGGGACGCGGCACCGGACTCCTCACTCCCTGACGAGATGACAACCTGGGAGGGGATCCGGGCCTTGCGTCTCCGGCTGGCGGTGCGATCCCTGCCGCCTTGCTCCACAGCACCCTCTCCACCCTCTTCATCAGTTGACGCTGCAGACAGGGAGAGATAGGACACAGGCATCAGGGCACTCACTGTACAATGGACTGATACACACATGACAGTTGCACATGAGGGGCAGTGCCACACTTCAGACATGGCATCACAATCCCCAACACACATGTCATTTCAACTCACACACATGAGCAATTCCACAGCAATATTGCACCAGGCAGCACCATCCATACACATACAACAGCATGAGCAGCCGAAGGTGAGCCTTACATCCCATGAAACATGGGGAGTGCACAAGACATGCACACACGCCACCACACTTACATGCATGTGTACATCTCCACCAACTGTCGCAGTGATGAGATCGCCATCCATGTCACATCTGGCATTCAGCCTTCTACATATCAGTGTCACATGCATCCATGTTGCATCACAGTTGCACACTTGTCAAATACACACACATGCACATGTACACAGTGCATATACATGCAGCTGGAACCAGCATCCATGTGTGACACAACAAACATGCCAAATTACATACACAGTAATTCAAACATGTGTGCTCCCACATCTGCATTTGGCCTGCATGCTTACCCACACATTCACCATCCATGTGCCTCACACATGAGAGGACTCGCATATGTCAGCCTCACGCCCCTGTACATAAACATCCATACATGGCCCTAGGAAAACACATGTGCAACCTGCACACTACTGGCACACCACGACACGCACAGCGTCCAATAAGTATGTATGTACGCTTACCGCTCAACTCCAGACGGGTCTGCCTCTCAAGGACCTGGACGTGGAGCGCTGGGCATATGCATTCCAGGACCCTCATTTGGTGGTCGGACAGGTGGCCCCGGCGCCCCTTGGCATCCGCTGCCTTCAAGAGGTGCCGGGTCTTGTCGAGGGTCCTGGACCTGAAGTCCTCCCAGCGCTTATTGACATGTTTGATGTCGCGGACTGCCACCCCCTCCTCATTGATGGCAGTCACGATGTCCATCCAGATCCTGGTCCATCCTTCATAGACGGCGCGAGAACTTCCAAAGAGGGCATCATACTGCCCCAGGACTTGCTCCACTAAGACACCAACTTCCCTGGCACTGAAGCTGGTGGCCCTCTGCCTCTCTGTCTGGGGGATGCCAGTGGTGCCAGATGGTGGTGTGCCCGACATGGCAACCCCAGAGGCAGGTGTGGGTGGGCAACTGGGTCCTGGGGCTGGGCTGTGGAGCGATGGTATCGCAGTCGGGAGTCTTCAGTTCCAGCAGGGGTGGTCACAACAACCGCACTCAACAACTGCAGATGGCTGATGTGCAGGCAGTAAATAGCAGGGCACGTGAGCAGCAGGCAGGCAGGCAGCAGCAGATGGCAGGTGGGAGCGTGCTCGGGGCTCTGGGGGGCAGTAATTCGGCATTCTGGGCAGGAGCGTGGTTTTCCGTGTGTTGTTGCATGGCCAGCTTGATACGGATTGATTTGGCACGTGAAAAAATTGCATGTCTGCGTGTAATTCGAGGAAAGGCCCTTAGCTCGTAAGCACGTCTGTGGAAAAAAACTGCACGTCCGCGTGTGAATGTGTGTAATCGAGGAAAGGGCCTACGCGTAAGTGACGTGACGCGCGTGGGTGTTTCCCTCAGCATGGGTTAAAGGTGAGCGGGACCAGCAGTTCGCTGTACGTGCCTTTCGTGGAGACCGACGTGTGTTGCTGCTTCGTGTTGTTTCGCGCACCATCACAACTTCACAGCAGATCGAGAACGTATC
Organism: Ambystoma mexicanum; assembly: GCF_040938575.1. Classification (NCBI taxonomy): domain Eukaryota; kingdom Metazoa; phylum Chordata; class Amphibia; order Caudata; family Ambystomatidae; genus Ambystoma; species Ambystoma mexicanum. The sequence continues at coordinate 35,379,198 of NC_090939.1, forward strand.
TCTTCTTTTGGCGGGGGTATAGGCTACGCGTGTTTTTCATTATCACGCTAGTCAGATGGTGAGTCGCGCACGCTATTTTTCCCACTGCGGGTGCCCCTGTGTATCGCAGCCATTTTCGAGGCCATAGTAGCCTGCGTGTCCCACGCGTACGCGTTTTTCGTGTTACTGGGTGCCACCGCGTACTGCGGGAGGTTGATTCCACGCACGTAGGCTGCAGGGTTGCGTGCACGGTTTTACTGCAGTTTTGGGGTGCTTGAGCGTTGCGTGACCCGTGACTACATCACCGGGGTCACATACAGCCCTGCAGGTGCAGGGGGGCTGTTAACATCTTGCATCCCACCCCCTTCACCCCAATTGCCCAGGACAATTGTGGTGCACACCTCCCATTGGCACTCCTCCATCTGTGCCGGCACTACTCCATCTGTGCCATGGTTGGGAGGCCACCAAAGGTGAGGGGTGCCTCAGCTGGGCGTCCTCCTCGTGGCGGGCGTGGTCAGGGATGTGGCCAGGGTGACCAGGGAGTAGGGGGACTCCACGGTGTCCAGGGTGGCCGCAGAGGGGGAAGAGGCAGGGGTGTGCCACTTGAGCACAATGTTGTTCCATGTGTCGGTGCAGTCTTGCCACCAACCCCTGTGGTTCCGGGAGATGCAGCTTCTGCATCTGGCACTGGCGCCCGTGTGACCCGGCAGTCTGTTTCATTGACTGCCACAGGCTCAAGGGTAGTGTTATCTGCAGGTGCAGCTGTGGACACCACCACCCAGGCTCAGGGTCTGCCAGCGCAGGCTGCGTTGGCACTTGAAGAGCCCTTGGAAGATTTCCAACAGTCCAGGAGGGAAACCGTAGGTGCACGCAGGACTGCCCTGACCAAGACACGTGTCCCTGGGGCAGTGATGTCATCTGCTGCCCCTACCAGCCGGGTGTTGGCAAGTGCAGAAGCAGATGCAGCCAACAACACCCCAGTTGTGAGTCTGCCAACCAGGACAGTCGCGGTCAATGACCCTGCCACAGCGGATGTTGCTGCGCAGGGCCCATTAGAGGGCACCCAGCTGTCACTGGCGCAAGTCAGGCCTTTGGTCAACCCTCCACCTGCCACTCCCTTGGCTCAATCCACCGGTGCTACTGGCCATAGTGATCAGGGCGGCATTTGCCAGCCAGGGTCTGCGCCACAATCCAAGAGGAGGAAGGTTGCACCTGCAGCACAGGCTGGGACCCCAAACACAGCCACGACTTCTAGCATGTCGAGGAAGAAGTCTTTCTGCAACCAGGAACTGGACTGCCTCGTGGACTACCTGCTGGGCCACAACCGTGACATGCTAGTCGGTCCTAATTGTCAGACCACGGCTGCCCACCGTGATACCCACTGGAAGCAAGTTGCGGAACATGTGAGTGCATTCGGCCATGAGGTGCGCATGGCGCAAGAGTGCAAAAAGCGTTGGAATGACCTGAAACGCAGCGCTAAGGCTAAGCATGCCTCAAATTACAACTTGACTCTGGTGACTGGCAGTGGGTCTGCACCTGAGGAGGAAGAACTCACTCCGCATGAGTCACTCGTTGCAGAGTTCATACCATCTGAATCGGTCGAAGGAGTGGGAGAGATGCTGGACTTTAATGCCCAGTCCAGTGAGTGTTGCTGCGTGTTGGTTGTGGACATGTGTGTTTCACTTGTTTGATGTGTTGTGCATGACTGCCACTACATGTCACGTGTACATGGTTCTGATGTGCAAGTAATGCAATGCTTCCCTGATGCATGTCTGCTCTGCTGGATGGTGGACATGTGGAACGGACGGGGACTGTCCGCATCACGACTGTTGCACCCTACTCACATGCTGGTCACCAGGATGCCCCTCAAGTCCATGTTCCAGCTCACTGGCCCTTCAGCATGTAGCGTGGGGTGACCTTCCTCTCAGTCCAGGGACTATGTCATAGCATGAGTGACATGCATGTGTCCTGTGCCTGCATGCGGGTACTCCATGTAGGCATGCTCCCTTTCCCCTCCACCCCCCTGTGCACCCCAAATCCACCTTAACACTGGTATGCTTCAATTTTGCTGTTGAGTACTTCCCTGTTCATGCGTCCTGTGTACATGCTGACTTCCAATAGGCAATCTGCCAGACATATGCTGTGTGGTCCATCCTTTGTACTTGATGAAGGGTGTCTCACTTGGACTGTGCAGAGGTCAGATGCCCAGCAGGGATATGAGTGCCCATTTTGATTTTGATTTTGATTTTGATTTATTTCTTGAGCGCACCAGGCAGATAACTGCATTCGGGCGCAGATGTTAACTAAAAGTTGGACAAATCACCGTGGAGAGTTTGAAGTAGCAACAACCCTAAAGGAATAGGATCATTAAAACAGGAAGGTTTTCAATTCCTTTCTGAATCTTCCCAGCGTAGTACAAGATCGGATACTAAGGGGCAGCTGATTCCAGAGCTTAGGCCCAAATACAGAGAACCTTCTGTCTCCTCTTGAGATGCATTTCGTCCTCTGGACACATAGCAGCAATTTATCTTCTGAACGAAGGACTCTGGTTGGATAATAGTGTTGAATTCTGGTGTTCAAATATCGAGGTGCAAGTTTGTGATAGCACTTGTACACCAGATATGCCACCTTAAATTTAATGCGATCTTCCACCATCAGCCAGTGTAGCATTTCCCTGGCTGTGGAGACATGATCTCTTTTGCCCAAGTGAGCTATTAGCCTGACGGCCGCATTCTGGGCCCTCTGCAATCTTAGCATTAGTTTCCTAGGGATCCCTGTCAAAAGACTGTTGCAGTAGTCAAGGTGGGAGTTAACCAGAGTGCCCACCACTACTGGGAGATCCTGAGATGATAGAAAAGGGAGCACATTTCTGAGGATTCGCAGAGAATAATATACTGACTTTACTTTTGCCCCTGTCTGGGCTTCACTAGCCAGGTTTTCCTGCCAAATGCACCCAAGAATTTTCACTTTCCTTGAGAATGGGATATTCACTCCCAGGATTTGCGGGTTGTAGTTTGTATCTTCCTCTCTATATTTCTTCTCTGATCTAAACAGAATTATTTCTGTTTTGCCTGCATTAAGTTGTAGTTTGTTGCAGGCAATCCACTTTTTTACTTCTTGCATACAATGGTCTATCGTCTCAAAAGCCTCCGACAGATTATCCGTCTCCACATAAATCTGTGTGTCGTCCGCATATGAGTGAAATCTTAGACCGTGTGTCCTCAGGATGTCAAATAGTGGTCGAATGTATAAATTAAAGATCAGCGGGGAAAGTGCCCATTCATGCTCCATGTGTATTCCACCCATGGCCCTATGTGTCCTTGACTGGATGACCATTGTAGTAGGAGTCCGGGGGACCTACATTGCATGGCATTTCATCAGCCTTCCCATTTCCACTGTGGCTCAGTCCTGCGTCACACACATGTTTAGGGTGTGACGGTCTGTGTGGGTCACAGGCCTCAGCCTGTTTAATGGCCAATGACTCTTTCCAACTGGTGTAGTGTCTTCTTCACATATGGGTGTACTCCAAAGGTTTCATCATGTGTCCTGCTTACTGTCCCATCATCGTTTGCTGTGTTGTCACTTGACTCACATGATGCAGTTGATGCTACTCAACACTGTCTGTCAATACACAGGTCTATGTTCAGCCTTTTGATACCATGGTAGGCATCCCTGCATTTGCACTTGGGTGGAGTGGTGGTTTACTTGTAGACATGCTACCCATTGAATGCACATTGCACATGATGCCTGAAGTTGACCTTGCACTGCCTTCACATTTTCTGACACACATCATGAAGTTCTTGTACATGTAGATAGTGAGTAACGTACATATTTGCTGCACTGCATCGACCCACTTCAGTGCAAACTGACACCTTTTGACATGCCTAATCACAGAAGCAATTTCAAGTTGACCCAGCATGCATGGCAGGTTCTATTTTGTGTGTGACATGTCTGCTTGATGTGTTTGGTGTCTGTGTGTGTGTGTGTTGTGTGCTTCTAACATGTGTAGTGACCTTTTTTCTCTCTACTTTTCAGATGATGACGCAATGGAGCCAGAGGATGGTGTTGTCATGCCAGGCACAGGGTTGTCATCACTACAGCAACCTGGCACAAATGGGGGTCGTGGGGTGGTAGGCCACAAAAACCCACATGTGCTACAGTCCATCTTGTCTCTGGCTGGCAATGAGTCCAGCCCTGATGACCACTCTGACGTCCATGTCGAGTTGGATGAGCATCAGGTCCATATGTCAGGGGTGAGTGATTCTGATGTGGACACTCCTCTGTCCGCGACACCTGCACTGAGGGGTCAGACAGTCTTGGAACCTCCGCCTGTGGTGGATCGGGACGCATGGTCACCCTCCACACCAGTCACTGATGTGCCTGGGCCATCACGTCGACGGGGGCATGTAGTTGTGCAGCCGCGGGTGGTGCCAACACAACAAGGACACCCAGTCCTTGGGTCCCGCAGGGGTCAAGCCCAGCAACGCAGTCGCCGCGCGCAACCGCAGTATACTGAGTGGGAGCAAGACATGTCTGCCAATTCTGAACGGCAGGGGGCAGCAATGGAGAACATCACTGAGAGCATGGAGCGTGTTGCCCAATCCGTGCTCCCCCCTGCTAGGCAGGTGCTTCTCCAGCGGCAAGCGGCACGGTCCACGGCCTGCTCGTTCAGGCTGGGCATGGCGCCTCAGACAGGGCACGCCAGGCTGAAATGTCGTCTCTGCGTAAAGCAATTGCTGCTCACGCAGAGGCACACATGGAGGCCCTGAGGCAAGAGTATGCTTCCCTCAGATCCACTCTGGGTGTCCTTCTGATGTCCCAGAGGGAGCAGGCAGAGGAGAGGGTTGCGCAGCTTGAGCATACCATCTCGGCTGAGCTGCATGCTTGCCGGGAGGTGCAGCAGCTGTCCAGCCAGGCCTTGCAGGAGGAACTCTGTGTTACACGTGCTACCTTGCAAGAGGAAGCACGTGTATCACGGGAGGTTCTGCATGCAGACCTACGTGTGATCGCCGCAGAGAACCAGGCTCACCCATCCGGCAGACTTGCTGCCGACGAGGGGCAAGCTGCGGCTAGGTGTGGTCAGGCTCCTGTGCCACGTCCTCCTTTCCAGGAAGAGCCAGACTCAGACAACAATCTATCTCCCACATAGGTCAGGCTGTGCAGGCGTTGAGCCCATGGAGGTTTATTTTTTCCTCAACATCATCGCATGTGGGTGTTGAGCAGCACCCTGTTCCACTCCCCTCCTGGGTCCCCCCCCCACAGGTCGTATATGGCCATTTTTGATTTTTCTTTTAGTTTAGTTTCATTTTGATAGTTAGTTTAAATAGGTAATGTAGGTTTTTCATAGTTAGTGTAATTAGTTAATATAGTTTGAAATTGTTTGTCTATTGTGCTTTCATGTGACGGTGTGGTGCTTTGTGGCTTTTGAGAGTATCCACTGTCTGTTCCAGCTGGGCCCTTCAAGCTTGTCTTGTGTATGTGTTTGCAGCTTGGGGTCCTTCACTCACATATGCCACTCCTGCTTTCATTATCCATGGGCTTGCAAATATGGTTCGGTGTAACAGCCTATTACACAAGGGCCCTGGGCTGTCATATCTGTAGCATGTCTGCTGCTGTGAAACTTGTGTTAACACCCCTAGTGGGGATGATAGGGGTGTTATTGACCACTGTTCTTCATTCGCTAGATGGGGGGTTTCATGATTGATGTGTTCATTCATTGCTATTCATGTGTAGTATGTTTATTATCTATACTGTACATGTGCTTGTTACAATTCATGGCGTAGATGGTGTGTTCAACAGTTTGCCTGTGAAAGACGGACTGATGGTGTGATTTGTGTTGTACGTCTCTGACATGGTCCAGTCATGTAATGCCTGAAGAGACACACACAGGTGATTTTAAAGCATTAATCATGTGTTTCATGCCCTTTCTGCAGGGGGATGAGCCTCCAGACCACCTTTGCCAGCAGACATGGGCCATTGAACGTCTGTAAGATGGACACGTTTGGTGGTGCCGACATGCGCATGTGTGCGCAAGCAGAGGCACAGAGATTGCTCTCATACATCCGAAAACAGCTGACATATTTCAAGGGACTCCAAGCAAGGTGAGCAGGACAGGGGGGCCACAACACAGCAGACCTTCCACCTGGCCAGTTGCATATGCATGCTTAGTAGCAGCACTGACGGTGAGCTTCGACAAATATTGGTGTTGAAGCGCAAAATACAGCTGAGATGCGTTGGTGGACTAATGGCTAGTTGATGGGAAAGTTGTCTGGGGCACCTGCAGGGCCGGCACATACCCTCTGGTTCACCATGGTCCATTGAGGCACTTGTATTAGCCATGTAGCATTCCGAGACATGGAAAGAAGCAGCTCACAGGGTCAGACAGCAAGGGACAGACTTGTGTGCAGTGCATTTCATTACCATGTAGAATTTGACACATGCACTACCTACCTTTTTTGGGTCATGGTGGAACACGACTTGTTCTCAAGTCATTCCTTGCTATATGCGTCTGGCTGCTTACCCAGGGAACATTGCATGTTGTGTGATTTATGACACATTGGTCTTCCATTTGCAACACACCCAGCGGCGCATGACTTACTGCATTGACTGTGTATGAACCATCACAGGGGTAATGTTACATATGGGTACGAAGCATCCACACCGGATTGTTTGTTTGTAGAGTATTTTGTTACTTTGGGGCATATATGGTGGTGTGTTTGTGTGTTATAGGCACGCACAGATTAGTAACTGTGGCTCTCGTTGCAGCATTGAACTGCTCCTGTTACCGGACCTGAGAGTGCGCAGGCAGGAGGCCAGCACTCACCCCAGAGATAAGTTTCTGTTTGTCTTTCATTTGAGTAATGTGTTACTGTGTGCATGATGATCAGGTTTGGTGTACTTGTGTTTGTGTTAATGTGAGTGGTACAGTTTTGTGCATTTCCTACTTTCCCATGTGAATCTTACTCCCCTCTCCTGCCCCTCATTCCGGTTATCCAGTACAGCAATGCCTGTCCCGACTGCATATCCCTCTCTGCCTAAAAGAACCGTGAAGCCTTCAAGACGAGTCCATTGTCTGAGGAAGGGACTTACGTTGTGCCTGCTCCTTTGCAGACTGGGCATTCAAAGCAGGCCGTTTCTCATTTTTTGCCTACCGATAAGCTTACGAGTATGGACAAAGTTGAAGTACTGGAGCATGAGATGGGCCAGGGATCCCAGTCATTGGGTGTCCCCGTCATTGGGGTGTCTCAGTCATTGGGGTGTCCCAGTCATTGTGGATCCCAGTCATTGAAAATCCCTGTCATTGGGGTCACCGCCTCAAGTTCATGTTCTCTTTTTTAATGATTCTCAATGGCCTATAGCGCCGCGAGTGATAAGCCTGGCCCCCAATCCATTAGAGCGTTGTTTGAGCGGCAGAAGCGCTGCTGCCAGAGGGCGGTGAAGTGAGTGTGGAGGCAGTTGAGGACATAAGAACTCACTTGATTACGGAACCCAATGTTGCTATTTTTCCGAGCAGAACAAGGGGTAAAAACAAGGGAAAGGGGTATAAAAGGTGCCATGGCAGACACAGTACTTCAGCAAAAGAAAGCCAAAAATAAGAAATCGTTGCCAAGGGATTCGTCTAAGGGCTGCAGGACATTTTTGCATAATTTGTGAAATCCTCTGTCCCCAACTTATTCCAGTTTAGTTACCCATCAATCAGTGGGAACTGCCTTGTTGTGTCTGGACCCAGGGCACAGGGTCCAGGCACACAGTTGCTGGGGGCACCCAGCACACTCATCACTTTTGCACATATAAGGGTGGCTAACGGGCACACATGCCAACCTGTGGGGGCACCCACCCAACATAGTTGCAGGGGTCACCCTGCTGGGCCATAAACACACAGACTGACCATGGCCTGGGGGCACTCATGCCATCACCAGATACAGTAGTCAGGGTTGCCCAGCAGGAGCTCTGCTATGGCTCTGCTATGGCAAATCCAGCAGGGACAGCACAGGGGGAAGTCTGGTAGTTCTAACTGATGAGTGGCGCCTGCCTTCTTCTTGCTGATAGATTTTATCCATCAGCTGTGATTTTTGGATACCGAGGCTTGAGCCTCATTACTCCATCCTCTTGGGTTGAGTGTGTAGTCGTGGGTTTGGATTCTTCATGGTCTGTGTGGACCTGTCACAGTAGGGCTGGTATCACAGGGTTTTCGCTGTGATGGGCCGCGGGTAGCGGTCGAAAGGGTTTGCAGTGGTGGCAGTGAGTCTTCTGATCAGAGGGTTCGGGTTCTGATCCAGTCCTTGGCAGAAGGTCTTACTCAGCTTTACTAGATGTTCGTCCAACATCTCTATGTCCAGTTCCCTGTGAAGGTCAGCTATCCTTGTGAAGAGTGAAGCTCCAGACGATATCCGCAGGACCTTGTTCTGGACTATCTGAAGACTCTTCCGGTGTCGCTCATGTCAGGTCATCAATGCTGGGGAGGCATACATAAGGGTAGGTCTGATGATCACCTTGTAGACATTGATCTTTGTCTAGAGGGGCATGGACTTGGTCTTCAGGAGTGGGTACAGCGCTGTCATCTTTTCTTTTGCCTTCTGCTCAGAATTCTCGATATGGCATCTCCAGTTGAGTTTGCTGTCCAGGGTCACACCGAGGTAGAGGCTGCTGCTCTCCCACTTGATGGTCTCCCCTTTGAGGCTGTTGCGCGGGTGCTCCTTGATCTTCTTTCTGGTAAACAGCGTGGCAGTTGTCTTGCGTTCTATCCACCAGTCACTGTACCACGTCAAAATGAAGCTTACCGGTTCTTCGCCACTTCCTTTTTGCTGAATGACTGGGAGATGACTGCAACATCGTCCGCATACATTGCCAGGTCGGTCTTGTGGAGATCTGTTGGGATGTTGTTGGTGAAGATGTTGAACAGGAAGGGTCCGAGGTTCGATCCCTGTGGAAACTGCTCACCCTTTTCATTAACATGGTCACATGGTCGCAGCCACGTGACATATGCACAAGCCCTTAACAGGGTCTTATCCTTAAAGAGGATTTTCCATAATGATATGATATGATGCAGCATTTATAATACACCTGTACAAAAGTGTTTCTAGGCGTGACAAGACAAGTAGGGGGAAACAAAAGGAGGTAGAAATAACAATCTTCCTAGGCCTTGTGTCATTCAGATCATGCAAGTGCGGGGAAGATGGAAGGGGAGAAGTGCCAGGGGGAGGGGGAGGAGGAAGTGCAGTTAACTCACAAGTGCAATTAACTCACAAGTTCAGCCTGTAGGTGGCTCATAAATGCAGAGAGAAGGGACTGTAGTGTTGCAGATACAGGCCCTTAAGTGCTGGGGAGCCCGGAGGCAGAGCACAGGCAACTGGACATGCATGTGCCTGGGCCCGAGTTCAGAGGGTGACCAGGTGACCAGTGTGCAGAGCGGTCAGGTGCATCATCAGGGGAGAGGAAGAGAGAAAGTGGAAGTGAAAAGGAAGGTCTTGAGTTGCTTCTGGAACCGAAGGTGGTTCTGCTCAAGTCTGAGAGAGGAAGGGAGGCTGTTCCAGAGGCAGGCCCCAGCCAAGGAGATAGATCTGCCCCCAACTCTCTGCTTGGAGAAGCGTCTGACCCTAAGAGAGTTGAAGGTGGATGAGCGAAGAGCTCGAGATGGAAGATGTTCTGGAAGAGAAAGTTGGAGGTAGAGTGGTCCCAGGCCTCAGAAAGTCTTGTGGACAATGCAGAGGGTCTTGAACTTGACCCTTGCAGCCACGGGGAGCCAGTGAAGAGATTTCAGAGCTGGAGAGATACGATCCCTGGGCTTGAGGCCAAGGACAAGTCTCACAGTCCTGTACTGGATAAGTTGTAACGGTCGAAGAGTAGAGGCAGTTAGATTTAGAAAGAGGCTGTTGCAATAGTCCAGTCTAGAGAGGACCAGACCTCTAGAGACAGTGAGCTTCTGGCGGAAAGTGAGAAAAGGAAGAATACCTCTGAGGAGGTACAGCCAATAGTTTGACTTCTTAGAGATGTCAAAGATGTGAGGTTGAGAAGGAGAAGGTGGAATTGAAGATGATACCAAGGTTCTTAGCTTCCCAGGAAGGAGCAGGAAGATGGCCCAGAGAGGGTGGCCAGAGAGAGAGAGGAAAGGAGGGAGCAGATGTCCCATTGAGGAGGATCTCAGTCTTAATGGCATTAAGGTAGAGATCATTGGGTGCACACCATTCCTGAATTGCGGCTAGACAATCTGGTATGAGAGAAGAAGCAGAGGTAGCTGAGGGGAGCCTGAAAGAAAGCTGAGTGTCATAAACATAACATTGAAAAGTAGAGCAGAAAGTAGCGATGCATGTTGGCAAGAGATGCCACGGAAAAGGTTGACGAGCCAGGGAGAGACGTTAGACACCTGAGGAACACCATAAGTAGAGAGAGAGATAGAAGAAAGGAAAGACTCCAGTTGGACCTGACGGATTAAACAAAACCAACAACAGTCACAAACAATATTGCTTGGTCCATATGGGATCACTTGGTTGGAGCAAATAATTGCTGATACTTGGGGCCTCATTACGACTTTGGCGGTAGCCATGTCGCTATTGGAGGCATGGCTGCTCACGAAATCGGGTCCGGGTACCCAGAATGGGGAATTACCGGGCCATTCCGAGTTCGGAGGGCCTGGTAATTCCTCCCTCCAGGAACCCGGGCCCGGACCTTCCCCATTCCCATCTGAGCCCCCATAGGTCTCAATGGGAATGGGAGAGGGTGTAAACAACGGGCCGATTACGAGCAGCCAGTTGTTTGCTCCCTCTTCCCCTCGCGGGACCCGGTAAGGACGCCTGGTTTGACCAGGTGTTACTTACCGGGTCCCCCGAGGGGAGCTTGTAATGAGGCGGCACAGGTTTTACGGGTCCGCCTCCTTTAGCGGCGCCCGTTAACCCGTTCCGCCTCAGTCGTAATGAGGCCCTTGGACTCAGGCAGTTACAAACAGAACACATATACTGAGCATTCTGTACATGTTGAGGGTGACAGTCAGGATTGGTGGGCTGCTGGTGGCACGTTGGTAGCAGTGCCACATATTAAGAAACCCTTTATTAACCTGGGGTGAGTGGAACTTCAACCACTGAATGATACCATGTCAGCAGCTTGCACCATATAAAACATGCCGACAAATGCAGGAGCAGATCTTCACATGACCATTTTAACTGGGACCACTTTGAGCACATACATGACATGCATGCGCATAGCACAAAAATGCATGTAACTGAGTACACTCTAGGCATCATCTGAGGTGCAGGAGACTAGTTCATAGTTGCACAAGAAGAAAAAGGTCAGAGCAATTGACTCCAATATGGGTAGATGCAAAAACATCGTCAATATATCTCCTCAATACAGGAATTAGCTCAATATACGGTTTATGATGGAAGATATGTGAGTCCTCAAAGTACGCCATGAAAAGATTGGCTAGGGCAGGGGCATATTTGGCACCCATAGCAATGCCCTTAGTTTGGGCATAGTATTCATCATCAAAAATGAACTGGTTGTGGTCAAGGGTGAAATCCACAAAGCTCTTAATCATCTGAACATGCACTGCATGTGATGCCGAGTGTGATCTAAATGAATGGTCTATTGTTTTTAGAGCTAATGTGTGTTCAATTGATGTAGACAGTGCAGTTTTCCAATCAAATAGCATACAAGATGACAAATTAGACGATACCCGTTACGGAAACAAAAGCTACCTTGCGTGTATAATGGGAAGCTCGTGACTTGCTGGTAAGCTCGAGCATTTCATTTTACTTTGCAAATACGGAATTAATTACTTTATGCCTTACACATCTGTTACAAATAGGCCCTGTTTGCTTTTACAGAAATATATGCAAGTTGACAACTTTCCTAACCAACGCACACAATTCTAGTGCTCCTTATATCAGGTACCCCGCACACATGGACTGCTCTTTCTTTTTGTGATGTGGTTCTTCAGCACCCATTACTTATCTATTTTGAAGTATGTATTATTATATTGCCCAGAATGAGGATTTGTCAGTCCTAATTAATATGTTTTCTTTCTCTCCTTTTTTGCTCTCTCTTCCCATTCCCCTATCTTGTCTTTGTTTTGCTCTTATGTTTTCACATCAATGTATGGTATCTTTGTTGTCACAATTACCACTTAGCGATTATGGAAATGTTTCAATGTTTTGCCATAATGTTTGATATTGTTTCATTTGATTGACAGTCACATATATATCATTCTTTAAACGCCTTGAGGACGGCCCAGAGAGGGCTGAAACACGTGTTGGCGTGTAGTGTTTTCTGTGAATACATTTTTGTAACTATAAGAATGAGACTGCTGTCAGCCATTTTACTTTATAAGTGAAAATTATGGGTACATATACCGATTCAGATGTAGCCGATTCACATAATGTTGGTTGGGAAGCGCAGATAGTGAGGCATTTTTCACTATTAGTCATAGTTGCACAAGCATCAGTTCAGGACAGTCAAACCCACAGTTCAGGGGCAGTTGATGGCAAAGCGCTGGGGCTGGCAAGGTCGCACTAGGGGCCACATCGGCCTAGTGCAGTTTAGGCAGCAAGCAGCACAGTACTTATGACAAGTTGACAGGCCACTCATTTCACCACCGCCCCTTCCAGGTAAGGGCTGTTGGAGGAACGGACACTGCTAATAGCAGAGGATGCACAAGCACTCGGAAGAGCTGAAACCCTCTTCTGCTCTTTCCCTTCTCCATTCCATTTTATCCTTGGACTGTCACCGCCCACGGGCCTGGGATTTTCACTGGGTCATTTGCATTTTCCTCACATAGTGCTAACATTGAGCTCTTTATTGCTTTCACTAATGGATCTGCCCTGGATCTTCCTGGGGCTCATTTGAATTTATTGTCTTCCCTGCTTTGACGTGGAGCTGCCACACAGTTTACCGCCAATTGGGCCCGGGATGTGGAGGGACCCCATTGATTCGACATTCGCAGTGCCGTCATGGAGCGCTTCTCCGACAGGGAGCTTATTAACGTTCACCACCGGGCAGCCCGGTATCGGGATGTGCAGGAGCACGGGCAGCCTCCTGATTCATTATGTGCAGCTTCGACACAGAGGGCCTGATCACGAGTTGGGCGGTAGCGCCGGCTCTATTAGCGCCGGCGTTAATAGCCCTACCGTCAAACCCCCCCGGCGCTATTAGCGCCGGATCACGGGTTTGGCAGAACGGGTATTGCCCATTCCCTATTGGGCCCATTCGGGAATTCCTCATTCCCCATTGGGCCCAATGGGGAAGATTTGCGCTATTACCGCTGGTGGATTTCCCGCCTGTGGTAAACGTGCCAAAAATCGGTACATTTGCCACGGATTTCCCCCAGCTCAGAGCTGGGGGGAAATCTGCCAAGGTCATGATTTGGCAGACCCTTAATTGCGGCAGTAATACCGCTACCGCCACATTTAAGGGTTACTGCCAAACTCGTGAGGAGGCCCAGAGCATTTATGTTTTCACCCCACTCGGCCCAGGATCGATCTTTGACACAACACGGCCTCTCTTTCCTTTTCACTCTGGCACCGGAGCACTTGACTACCTTCACCGCCAGGGGGCCCTGGATCTGTCCAGGGGCTCCGTGGGCTGCGCACTCAACTCCTTTCTGGCAGTGGATGCAGCTTCACATCCCTCCTCCCCGGTGGCTCTGCGGTGCTTCAGATGTTCACCGTCAGCTGGTCCGGGAACAATATCCAGAGTGGAGCGCTGCAACGCAACAGGCCTGCAGGGGCTCCCTTCTCCTGCCGGCGGGAGCCAAGCTCACTTGGTACAAGGGTAACGGCTGGCTGATTCCGCTCTCGAGTGAGATATTTCTATTTCAACGACACTGCCACAATCACGCTCTCCCTTACCAATGCGGCAGCGGCCGCTTCACGACCCTCGCTCCGGGGGCAGAGCAGGCAGCCGCACATGCATCAGGTCCACTTCCCTCATCGCCATTGTTGTGACTGGACCCAGAGCACAGGGTCCAGGCACACAGTTTCTGGGGGCACCCAGCACACTCATCACTGTTGCCCATATTAGGCTGGTTTACGGGCACACGCGCCAGCCCGTGGGGTCACCCACCATACATAGTTGCAGGGGTCACCCTGCTGGGCCATAAGCACATGGACTGACCAAGGCCTGGGGGCACCCAGGCCATCACCAGATACAGTAGTTGGAGTTGCCCAGATGTGGCCCCAAAACACAGACGCATTATTGCCTCGCAGGGGCCCTACCATGGTAGAGGGCCTCACAGGTCAGGCTCTCTGCTTGTAAACGCAGCGCCAACACCGTGCTGAAAAAGATGAGCCATCAGGCTGGAGTACTGATGGTTCTAACTGATGAGCGAGAAACCGCTTACCCTTTTTATTAATATTGTCACATGGTCGCAGCCATGTGACATATGCAGAAGCCCTTAGCAGGGACTCGTTGTCCTTAAAGGGGCAGCACATCACAGGCCATTCACATCAGCAGTGCAGCAGAAGCTCTGGATCTCTGTGGAGACCAGTAATGATCCAATCGTGGCGTCATCAGTACAGGACTTGAGGCCTGCCTGGGCTCGCAAAAGCTGGGTGTTTTGTGTGCGGGGGTGACTCAAACCGGAAGCTTGACATTCAATGTAGCAGAGCTTACCGGTAAGAACCCTATTAATGTTACCATACTTGGGGAAGCTGGACTGTAGACAAATGTACGAACCACACGTTTTAATGGCATTGGTGGTGGGATAACTTCAGTGGCACGGGTGCAGTTCGAAGGTACTAATGTTAAGCACACCCCATTAACTGCAAATAGTAACAGTAATACGACATCAATGCTGAGAACACCTCAACCGCTCCACTGAACTGTGACGGTATCATAAGGGGCTTAGTGCAATCTTCTTTGATCCGATTGCCTGGTGAGGTTAACTAACTAACAAGGTTAGTGGGGCTTATCGAGATGAGTGTAATTCCCCATTTTGTTTGATATTAGAGAATTTTTTTTTCCGTCCCAGGCTTCGTTGGTTTTAAACAGGTCTGATGAAGAGGGTAACTTCTTTGTTACTTTTGGATTCCAGGGTCATTACATAGGTAGAACTTTGGAACAATGCGCAACTTGATAAATTTGTTTTCAACTTTTCATCGCACAGCATTTTGCAGCTAGTGCTGGCAGCCGCGGATCAGCTTAAGCTATGGGGGTTCAAAACTTCGATCAAACCTGAAGATTTACCTGAGCCGTGTGTGTGTGTCGGCTCCATTGAGTAACTCAGTCTCAAGCAGATTTTGCTTGAATACCTCACATTTCTTGTCTGCAGGAATCTTGGCTGCTGGATTTACCTGTAGTGTATGGACATGCATGTTTTCTGAACCCAGCATGGGCTGCCCCTATGGGAAACAGAGGCCGTCTGAGTTCTGGTTTAGTGTTTGATCTTCGTAATGATCAAAACTGTACCGAGTCTATGGGCCTCATTACAAGTTCGGCGGTGGCCTTGCTGGTAAAACTGGCAGGCTGCTGCCGAACGTGCAAATTTTTCCGGCGCCTGGCAATGGGCAATTACCGGGGAATTTCGGCCCCGCTGGACCCAATAACTGCCCATTCCTGGGCGCCGGAAAAAAATGCTCCCCATTGAATAGAGCTCAATGGGAATGGGGAGGTCGGATGCACCGGCACCATTTGTGAATGGTGCCGGTGTATCCGACATGGACTGCTCGCGGGTGCCGATACACCCACCAGAGCAGACCTTGTAGTTCGCCGGTCTATGTATTCTCTCCCGAACCCATTTATCCAGGCAATTGAAATTGCCTGCGATCATTTCTACTATCTAGATTTGGGTTTTACATTGGTTCTAAATTTATATTGGAATCCCGCAAATATCCTTCTTCAAGGCCATTGAAAACATAATCTTTCAGTGGCAATTGAAGAGGTAGTCTAACTCGAGTTAGACGTTAATGGGAGGGGACTGTGTGACATGGAATTACAGGAGCATTACGTTGTTTTATGCAACTTTGTTTAGACTGTATTCGATTGACGATCTAGAGTTGGCATTGGTAAATATCCCATACCCCAATATATTGGAAGAGGTATACGCCTCCATGCCTAGCCCGAAAGGTAGTATGACGATTATTCGGAACCACGTTTATGATCCTGCTCTTCAACTTAAAAAGAGAGCACTAAGGTCGCCATTGCATAACTTGGATGGATGGGATGTGTGTGGTTCATCGTAAATTGCTGAAAAATATGTATAGAACTTGGCTTAAGTTTCATCGCTATTATACTATGTTAGATGAGGCTAAAGTCGTGTTAGGGAGGGTTATTTCTGGAAACTCTCTGGAGTTCTGGCAGTTGATTAACGAGGCTTGGTGTGAACATTTCAGTAGGGTTTAAACTGACGATAGTGCAAATTTCCAACTAGAAATGCCATTTGGTGAGCGATGGGTCCTGGATCTAGAGGAAGGGAGTGTGCGTAATGTAATCAGTCGTAGTAAAAGCGCAAGGGCTCTGGGCCCTGATGGTTTATCATCTGTTGTTTTAAAAAGTGATATGGATACTTGGGTCCGAATTCTGCTGAAAATATTTGATAAGGTTTTGCAGTTTAAGAAGTTGCCTATGTCTTGGTCTTCGTCTATAATTATACCAATACACATGAAGGGTCTGCATACTATTCCTGGGAATTATAGACCAATAGCTTTATCTGACATACCCTCAAAGATTTTTTCTACAATGGTACACTAGGAGTTGTCTGATTGGGCTAAGAAAACACTAAGATACAACATCTACCAGACAGGTTTTATGAAGGGAATAGGAACTAACGTCAATGGGCTTATTTTGGAATTATTTATACTGGAGGTCAGGGTGAAGTCGCATCCAATCTATATATCTTTTATTGACTGCACCATGGCCTTCGATAGTGTGGATAGAAATTCCCACTGGGATAAACTTAATAAATGGAGTTGTCCTAAAACTTTATTGGAGGTTTTAATTGCCTTACACTCTAACGCCACAGTGAGGGTTCGTCTTAACAAACAGGGAACATTATCCCTACCAATAGAGACAAGACGAGGTGTACAACAAGGATGTGTCCTGGCACCACTCCTTTTTAATGTACTCATCTCAGATATTGGGATGTCTTCAAGGACGTGCATTGATTTCCTCCAAGGCTGAGAAACTAGGCTGCTAATTATGTTCTCTACACTGATGACATGATTCTTTTAGACTATACTCCAATTGGTCTCCAGCGCCAGTTAACTGCACTGGAAACATATACAAAAGATAACAAGTTAATCATCAACATGGGGAAGACAAAGAATTTTCATTTTAGACCAGGAAGAAATCCGATTTTTAGAAAGTTTAGATGATGTATAAATAATTGTGAACTTGAGTGGTGGTCAAACTTTAGGTATTCGGGCTTTGTTTATAATGGAATCTTCTAACAAAAAGATCCTCTATGATTATTATAAATCAAAAATGACGGCTTTGGCTGTACAGGGGCTGCTACTCAATAAGAAGTATTGTCATTTCTCATTGGTCCAGTTGGTGGAATTGTATAACAAAAAGGTTCTACCTGTAATGATTTGATGTGATGAGACCTTGGGCCTCATTCCAAGTTTGCCGGTCCGTAAACAAGAGTACCAGTAAGCTTGCCGGTACCGTTGTTTCCAGACCGGCAAAATACGAGTTCTGCGAGCGGTTGCCTTTCAGCCCACCAGGTCTGACTTGGCGGGCGGAACACCACCGGCACCATTCATGAATGGTGCCGGTTCATCCGTCCTCCCCATTCCCATTGAGTCCAATGGGACTGGAATGGGAATGGGCAGTAATAATTTCCGCCGCCTGGTAATGGGCAATTACTGGGGGCACCGGGGCCGTAATGCCCCAGTTCATCCAAACTGGCCGGCGCTGGAAAAGAAATGACTCCGGCGGCAGCCGTGCCATTTTTACCAGCACGGCTACCGCCAGACACATAATGAGGCCCCTTGACTGTTAACTGGACAAAATTATAGGGCTGCTTTTGGAGGGGCGTGTTGAGCTTGCCTAATGCTATGCCATATGCGGTTATAAGATACCAGTTAGGTTTAGTCTCCATTTACTAGCACACGCTATGGAAACATTTTTGTATGTTGAGTAGGATACTTCACGCAGAGGAAACCTCAATATGGTGGAAACATAGGCAGATTTTAGTGAGTAAATCGTAAGCTTCTGTAAACAAGTGAGAATGTGGAGTTATTATGACATTTTATAATGTTTCAATAGAAATGATTAACTTACACCCTATCAAGGCAAGGTCTAAGTTTGGGGGAAATTATCAGGGCTAGGGATAAGACCCCAAGGGAATTGAGGATCGGTCCATTTTGTAAGATTCCGGTGGAAATCGAAACGCAAAAGCACATTATTACTGGTTGACATGCTCCAAACACAAAAAGGAATTTCTATTTTAAACGTTTGATGGAAGAGATTCATATTTTGTCAAACGAGGTAGCTTGGCATCGCATAATGCGCTCAAGTGGTAATAAGAAGTGGAGGTTTGCAGCCTTGCATTTTTGAGAGACATTTATTCTTAATAATTCTGCAACTTGTATTGTATTTATGTAAGCATTTTTTAAGAAGATCGTATTTTCTGTATGTCCTGTTTTTTTCTTTTATTGTATGATAACATTTTAATGTGGATATTTTTGATACTGAGATTTGATGAAGAATTGTTTCTATGTTTTATTGTGTTTTGTTAAAGGTTAAATGTTTAACCATATAACAATAATAAAAATAATAATAATAAAGTTCTTTGTATGTTCATAAAAGACAGTTGCTGTGCTATCCTGACAAAAGTATTCCATTGGAAGAATCATTGTGACATTCTAATGTCTGCTTCACATCCTAGGAAGGATACTGTGTGGAGGAAACCATTGCTTTGGTTTATGAACTGGTGTTTTGTGAAAGAGAGATTTACTTTTTCAAGTGGAAGGACGCATTGAATAGAAAAGACATTTATGATGAACTGAACAGAACTTTGTTGAGTGAGAACTTTTTCAAGGATTTTCCTGAATTGATCCAAGGGAAGGGAGCCAGACCCTGGTCACAAGGAGTACTTTATAAGAACAATAAGCTTGAACCATTTCACTGTTCTGTTGACTGGAAGTCAAATACATTTACCTTGTTCACTTTGATTATATGTATTAGTATGAGGTTCAGAGACACTTGGACACTATGGGCCTCATTACACGGTAGGCGGTGAACCATGGCGCTATTAGCGCCATGGTTCATGCCGGTAAAATACCGGCACCGCCTTGGTGGAAAGGGGAATTACTGCCCCATTCCAAGGTTGGCGGGGCGGTAATTCCCCCTTCCACCATTGCCCTTCCCCATTCCCATTTTCGACGCATAGGGCTCTATGGGAATGGGGAAGGCGCTCATTACGGTACCGCAAATTGCGGTACCGTAATTAGCTCCACTGGTCCCTTTGCGGGTTGGTTTTTAACGCCTGCAAAAAGCAGGCGTTAAATTCCCCAACCCGCAAAGGGACCTCGTAGTAAGGCGGTAAGGATTTTACCGGTACCGGTAAACCCTTACCGCCTACCGTGTAATGAGGCCCTATGTCATCTTTCTTTAATTTTTAGTTTGCTAGGTAGGAGCATTCTCCTTATGATAGGGACAGATAGGCCTTTTATCTCATCCATCTTTTCCTTTAATAAATGGCAAACATTGAGAAAACTACAACTTTGTGTCCACCTTGCATTTCTGACCCCTCACATATGGTGTCTGGGGTCGGATCGGACTCAGTTAATACAAATTGGGGAACCCTTACATTTGAGAAACGTATTTGCTACTTACAATTGGTACTGAACAATTTATATGATTTTATATATACAGTAGTAGAGGTGAATAACTTCAACCAGGAGACAGAGCATTAATATACACAGATTTGGTTCTTGTCTGCCCCCCCGCCCCGGGCACTTATATCCTACTAGCCTCTAAGTCAGGCCTGGCCTGGCGCTATGGCTTAGATGTATCGACTGGAGTGAATGACCCTGATTAGAGGGGGGATATAAAAGTAATGATGCAAAATAATTGTAACAAACCCTACTAAATTAAAGATGGAAAGAGAATAGCCCAAAGGATCTTGGAGAAGGCCCTATTTCCCAAACCTCAAGAAGTTACGAGCAGTAATAAAATTGAGAGAGGGCCTCAGGGGTTTTGGAGAATGCGATATAGAGCCTACTCCTGATCCAGTAATAAAAGCTATGTGCCCTGTCGAAGAGGTTATCCCAGCTCTAGTGCTTGCTCAAAGAAATGATCCCTTACTAACAGAACCATTTATTCAAGTATTGCATGAAGAGGAAGGAAGGGAAAAGAGTGGGCCAGTTTTTTCTTCTTCTAAAGTCTGGACTGTTATACAGGGGAGACATTGGACCAAATGGTATTCCTAGGTCATAAATCATGGTACCTAAAAGCCATAAAAATATTGTTCTAGAAATTGCTCACTCTCATTTGACAGTGGGACACCTAGGAACCGCAAAACCTCAAGGGGCCTCATTACGACCCAGGCAGTAAGGGATTACCGGTACCGGTAAGGGCACCGGTACCGGTAATCCCTTACCACCCTATTCCGAGGTCCCTTTGCGGGTCCTCCGTTAACGGCTGGTTTTACCAGCCGTTAAGGATGGGACCCGCAAAGGGACTTTGGAGGTAATAACGGTACCGCAATTTGCAGTACTGTTATTACCGCCTTCCCCATTCCCATTGAGCCCTATGGGGTCAAAAATGGGAATGGGGAAGGGTCATGGTGAATGGGGAATTACCGCCCTTGCCAACCTTGGAATGGGGCGGTAATTGCTCCATTCACCATGGCGGAATTGGTAAGGTTCCGGCGGCAACCATGGTGCTGATAGCGCCATGGTTACCGCCTGGGTCGTAATGAAACCCAAGAACCGATTTTACTGGCCAGGAATTTGTGCTTATATAAGTATGTTATCAGTGCCTGTTCCTTATGCTAGAAAACCAGTACTCAAATTCCTCCTCCAGTTCCCTTACAGCCCTTACCAGTTATAGATGTACACTTTTCTCACATAGGTATGGAGATAGTGGGTTCTTTAGAAATGTCGATACTAGGGAATCGATATATACTGGTGATCTTAGACTATGCCACTCGTTACCCTGAGGCTTTTCCCTTATGAAATAATAGCTCACAACAAATCTTAAAACACTTCCCTTCTTTTCTAGAATTGGGTTTGCAAAAGAGATTTTGACAGATCAACGATCTAGGTTTATGAGTAAACCTATGGCAGAGGTCAAAGAGAACCTTCAGATTAAAACTTTGCATACCTCCAGTTACCACCCCCAACTGATGGTTTGGTTGAAAGATTTAATCAAACTTTGAAAAACATCTTAAAGAAGTTAGTAGAAGCAAAGGAAAGAGCAGGGCTATTATTATACAATGGGCACTGTTTGCTATTAGGAAAACACCTCTGTCTTCTACTGGAATTTCCCCATTCAAGTTATTGGGCCTCATTACAACCCTGGCGTTAAGGGGTTAACAGCACCGTAAAAGGCTGCAGCGCCGTTAAACCCTTAACGCCCGATTCACACTTTAACGCCTGCTTTTTGCAGGCGTTAAAGTCCAACCCGCTAAGGGACCTTGGTGTTAATTACGGCACCGTAATTTACGGTGCTGTAATTAGCGCCTTCCCCATTCCCATTGAGCCCTATGGGCCAAAAATGGGAATGAGGAAGGGGGCATGGTGAATGGGGATTTACCGCCCCGCCAACCTTGGAATGGGGCGGTAAATCCGCCATCCACCATGGCGGAATCCGGCATGGACCATGGTGCTAATAGCACCATGGTCCAACGCCAGGGTTGTAATGAGGCCCATTGTATGGGAGGGACCCAGGAGATGTGGTAGATGTGTTACAGGAAATCTGGGAAGAGAGAGAAAAAGCCATCCTGCCCATATCTCAAAAATCCCAGCTGTTGAAAGAACATATGGCAGCGGTTCGACCCATAGAAGATCTTTTTCTGTGGGGTAAAAGGTATTGGTTCTACTTCCCCCATTTGAAAACAAAATGCTCTCTAGGTGGCATGGACCCTATGAGATCATAGAACAAACAGGACCTTCCAACTATCGAATCTCACAACCAGATAGAAAAATGAAACCTCACATCTATCATATTAACCTTCTTTCCTCCCTTCACCCCCTCCAACTTATCCAGAATAGGACAGCAAGACTTATCCTCGGCCTCAAGCCCAGGGATCGCATTTTTCCAGCCCTAAAATCACTCCACTGGCAACCAGTGACCGCAAGGATCAAATTCAAGACCCTCTGCATCATGCACAAGGCCGTCTAGGGTGTGGGACCTCTTTACATCCAGCTTTCCCTCCCTAAATGCCTCCCGGCCAGAGTCCTTCAGTCCTCTAGCTCCAACTTTCTGCAGGTCCAACGTTTCTCCAAGCAGAGAGTGGGTGGTCAATCCATTTTCTAAGCTGTCTCCTCCCTCTGGAACGGCCTCCCTTCCCCCCTCTGACTTGAGCCAGATCTTCTAAAGTTCTGGAAACTTCTCAAGACTTTCCTTTTCTCCCCTTCCTTCACTCTCCCCCTTCCGTGCTAATTCCCCCTCTGCCATCACGATTGGGGACTGGTCCCTTCAGAGTTCATACAGGGGCCAGACCAAGTCCCACCAGTGTCAGGTGCTGGGCTGGGAGTTTTGTCTGGTCGTGTTGTGGGCTTTGACTGAGTGTGATGTGGGTTGAGTAATCTAGGGGTGGGTGAATTTACATTTTTATTTGATCCTTGACTGCTATTTACAGACAGAGAATTCCCCAAGCCATCATGGCTGCTAGTGATTGAGAAGCTGATTGGCCAGGTATATCCGAGTAGTTGATAGGTGCACAGTTGAACTTGATGTGATGGTGTGGTCTGCCCCCAGGACCCCTGTGGTAAAGCCTTGCCCCCTGTACCTGTAATGAGACACACAGACACGGGACTTCACTCATCTGGCTCCCGGTGCGCACTGGTGAGCCGTGGCATGCCCCCTTTATTTCAACAACATGCACGACAGATGAACGTTGCCGTCGTGCCATGTGATATTATCACATCCCTCCTTTTTCATAACAAAATTTAAACACTTCCTTTCATCACCAATTACTGTCAACATGACAGATATACATGTAACAATATCTCAAACCATGATAGGCCCAACGTGGGCAATATTGGGAGACTCAGTCCTTTCATGTTTGTTCGCCCATGATGTAGTCTTTGAATCGCATGGGACAATGACGGCCCACCCTGCGGGGGTATCTTCATCCCGCCGCTGTCTCTCTTCTCTCTCCTTCCATGACGCCTGGTGTGAGTTCTACATCAAAACAAAAGAGTTGATGGCCGGAAGGTTTAGAATAAATCTTGACCTCTGGCATTGCTCTGGGCAACCCTCCAGACCATCGTTCTTCGCCTGCCAAGCCATTACAAAAGGGGAAAAACCATATGCAAATCAGGCTTGGTCCCACCCCCAAAGGGGTAGTCCAGCCCGAACTGCTAGGTCACATCCCTTTTGCACGAGACCACAAGCATCCCCAGACATGTTTCAGCCTTGTTGGGCTTCATCAGTGAGGAGTAGCTTGGGTCTCTAGGCCCAGCAGGCAAGGGACCCACGTCTGGGCATACCCTTCCCACTCGGGGTGACAATAGCAAAACAAAAGAGTTGATGGCCGGAAGGTTTAGAATAAATCTTGACCTCTGGCATTGCTCTGGGCAACCCTCCAGACCATCGTTCTTCGCCTGCCAAGCCATTACAAAAGGGGAAAAACCATATGCAAATCAGGCTTGGTCCCACCCCCAAAGGGGTAGTCCAGCCCGAACTGCTAGGTCACATCCCTTTTGCACGAGACCACAAGCATCCCCAGACATGTTTCAGCCTTGTTGGGCTTCATCAGTGAGGAGTAGCTTGGGTCTCTAGGCCCAGCAGGCAAGGGACCCACGTCTGGGCATACCCTTCCCACTCGGGGTGACAATAGCAAAACAAAAGAGTTGATGGCCGGAAGGTTTAGAATAAATCTTGACCTCTGGCATTGCTCTGGGCAACCCTACAGACCATCGTTCTTCGCCTGCCAAGCCATTACAAAAGGGGAAAAACCATATGCAAATCAGGCTTGGTCCCACCCCCAAAGGGGTAGTCCAGCCCGAACTGCTAGGTCACATCCCTTTTGCACGAGACCACAAGCATCCCCAGAAATGTTTCAGCCTTGTTGGGCTTCATCAGTGAGGAGTAGCTTGGGTCTCTAGGCCCAGCAGGCAAGGGACCCACGTCTGGGCATACCCTTCCCACTCGGGGTGACAATAGCAAAACAAAAGAGTTGATGGCCGGAAGGTTTAGAATAAATCTTGACCTCTGGCATTGCTCTGGGCAACCCTCCAGACCATCGTTCTTCGCCTGCCAAGCCATTACAAAAGGGGAAAAACCATATGCAAATCAGGCTTGGTCCCACCCCCAAAGGGGTAGTCCATCCCGAACTGCTAGGTCACATCCCTTTTGCACGAGACCACAAGCATCCCCAGACATGTTTCAGCCTTGTTGGGCTTCATCAGTGAGGAGTAGCTTGGGTCTCTAGGCCCAGCAGGCAAGGGACCCACGTCTGGGCATACCCTTCCCACTCGGGGTGACAATAGCAAAACAAAAGAGTTGATGGCCGGAAGGTTTAGAATAAATCTTGACCTCTGGCATTGCTCTGGGCAACCCTTCAGACCATCGTTCTTCGCCTGCCAAGCCATTACAAAAGGGGAAAAACCATATGCAAATCAGGCTTGGTCCCACCCCCAAAGGGGTAGTCCAGCCCGAACTGCTAGGTCACATCCCTTTTGCACGAGACCACAAGCATCCCCAGACATGTTTCAGCCTTGTTGGGCTTCATCAGTGAGGAGTAGCTTAGGTCTCTAGGCCCAGCAGGCAAGGGACCCACGTCTGGGCATACCCTTCCCACTCGGGGTGACAATAGCAAAACAAAAGAGTTGATGGCCGGAAGGTTTAGAATAAATCTTGACCTCTGGCATTGCTCTGGGCAACCCTCCAGACCATCGTTCTTCGCCTGCCAAGCCATTACAAAAGGGGAAAAACCATATGCAAATCAGGCTTGGTCCCACCCCCAAAGGGGTAGTCCAGCCCGAACTGCTAGGTCACATCCCTTTTGCACGAGACCACAAGCATCCCCAGACATGTTTCAGCCTTGTTGGGCTTCATCAGTGAGGAGTAGCTTGGGTCTCTAGGCCCAGCAGGCAAGGGACCCACGTCTGGGCATACCCTTCCCACTCGGGGTGACAATAGCAAAACAAAAGAGTTGATGGCCGGAAGGTTTAGAATAAATCTTGACCTCTGGCATTGCTCTGGGCAACCCTCCAGACCATCGTTCTTCGCCTGCCAAGCCATTACAAAAGGGGAAAAACCATATGCAAATCAGGCTTGGTCCCACCCCCAAAGGGGTAGTCCAGCCCGAACTGCTAGGTCACATCCCTTTTGCACGAGACCACAAGCATCCCCAGACATGTTTCAGCCTTGTTGGGCTTCATCAGTGAGGAGTAGCTTGGGTCTCTAGGCCCAGCAGGCAAGGGACCCACGTCTGGGCATACCCTTCCCACTCGGGGTGACAATAGCAAAACAAAAGAGTTGATGGCCGGAAGGTTTAGAATAAATCTTGACCTCTGGCATTGCTCTGGGCAACCCTCCAGACCATCGTTCTTCGCCTGCCAAGCCATTACAAAAGGGGAAAAACCATATGCAAATCAGGCTTGGTCCCACCCCCAAAGGGGTAGTCCAGCCCGAACTGCTAGGTCACATCCCTTTTGCACGAGACCACAAGCATCCCCAGACATGTTTCAGCCTTGTTGGGCTTCATCAGTGAGGAGTAGCTTGGGTCTCTAGGCCCAGCAGGCAAGGGACCCACGTCTGGGCATACCCTTCCCGTTCGGGGTGACAATAGCAAAACAAAAGAGTTGATGGCCTCCTGCATCCTCTTCAGAAGGTTGCTCTCTGCTGGCGGTCCGGGCTGGGGAGACTTCCCTTCGTTGATCTCCGAGATTTCCCCCCTGCCCACCTTCCAAAAAAAAAAGGAGTTCCACATCACAGTTCCTCTTTAGTCAGCGGCGGTCACCATTGAGCCCTTCACTTGGGTCACTCCCATGGGAGAGGGTCCATAATTGAGGGACAGCTTCCACTCCGGGTGACGCTTTCTTACCCGGACAGTGTCACCCACCTCAATGTCCAGTGGTTTGAGATGTAGTCAGATGTTTTTACCCTCGCTGTGAGCTAGTCGGTCCTCCGACGTCCTGTTGTCATCAATGATGCCCGGCAGTCGACCTTCTGCCCCCGGAAGAAATCCGAGTGGGCAACTGCTGAAGAAGGCTTTGGCTGGTGGCACCCCCGTGGACTGGTGACGGGTGGTTCGGCACTCTCATAGAAACTGGTAACGGGTTCTTCTCAGCTCGTTCCCCTGGCCTTGGGCTATGCAGACACTTTGTTGAGCGTCCTCGTGAAGCATTCAGCTTCCCCGTTGGCCTTAGGCCATCCTGGTGTTACCCTCCTA
Source organism: Ambystoma mexicanum (assembly GCF_040938575.1). NCBI lineage: Eukaryota > Metazoa > Chordata > Amphibia > Caudata > Ambystomatidae > Ambystoma > Ambystoma mexicanum. The sequence goes on from NC_090939.1 coordinate 35,405,677, forward strand.
TGCTTAATACCAGAGTCTGCCATGAACTCTGCAAAGTACCCTCCATGAAATGGCGGTCCATTGTCCAAGCAGATAATTTGTGGGAACCCATGCGTGGCAAACACCTTCTCCATTACTTGAATGATCTGTTCGCACATGGTGGACTCTACCATTTCTACCTCTGGGTACCTGGACCACTGGTCGATCATTACGAGGAAGTACACCCCCCTTCCTGTTGATCCAAAGTCCACATGTACGGTGTCCCATGGAGCGCCACTCCTGAGCATGGATTCAATTCTTGGCTCCCTGTTGTCTGGGGCAGTTGCCTGGCATTAGATAGTACTGATCTCCACTCCCCACTGACCATGGCTTCTTGAATTATTCGAAAACACTCATCCTCTCTCGATTCCTCTGCCACCTCTTCAAGGGTAAGGGCAACAGGTTTTCCTGCTCCTACCACCAAACGAACATGCTCCTCCATGTCCACCTTTGTTGTCTCTTCCTGTTCACTGCCACACGTGGGGTGTCGCAACAAGTAGTCCGCGGGAATGTGGGTTCCCGGTTTGTAGATCAGTCTGACCCCATACTCCATTAAAGCCAGCATCCACCACTCAATCCTGGGGGGTGGTTTAGATGATGATCCAGCCATGATGGGGAGTAACTGCTTGTGATCAGTAACCGCTGTGACAGGTTTTCCTACAATGTACATGTGAACATGCCAGCACCTCCCTCTTTATCTGTCTGTGAGTAACTTTGTTCCGCGCCGGTGAATGCCTTGCTGGCATAGGCGATTGGTTTCATTTGTCCTTGGGTGTCTGGCTGTAAGAGTACCGCTCCTAGTCCGCCTGGACTGGCGTCAACAATAATTTCCGATTCTTTCCCTGGGTCAAAGTAAGCCACTGTTTCATCCCCTGTGAGCGCTTTCTTGATGGTATCAAAAGCTCTTTGTTAAATTTCGACCACACCCATGCAGTGTCTTTTCTGGTTAGTGTCCAGAGAGGTTCCGAGAGGGTTGCCAGATAGGAATGGAGACCTACTGTGGGAGGTTCATACCCAAAGAAACTTCTCACCTCCAACACATTCTCTGGTGTTTTTGCCTCCTGGATGTCTCTCACTTTTTGTAGGTCTGGGGAAATTCCTTGTGCATGAAATATAAACCCAATAAACTAAATACTGCCCTTGAGGAATTTGCACTTTTTACGGTGCAGTGTTAGTCCTAGACTCTGGATCCTTTCCAGCGCCTTCTCCAGGTGAGCCACGTGTTCAGATTCTGACGTAGCATAGACCAACATATCGTCGCTTAAGTTTATCACTCCTTCCAGGCCATCCAGGGCCCCCTCTCCCCTGCCCGGATGACGTTTTGAAAAACGTTGGCCACTGAAGAGACCCCGAAGCTCAGGCTTTTATATTGGTACAACCCATGATGAGTCATAAAAGTCGTGATATAGCGCGAGTCCGGCTGTAGCTCTAGCTGATGGTACCCAGACTGCAGGTCAAGTTTTCAGAATATTTTCACCCCTTGTAATTTCCCCACCACATCATCTAGGGTAGGTGTGATGTGACTCTTGTGCTTGATACCGAGGTTGGTCAGCCTCAAATCAACGCATATACGGACAGATCCAGGTTGTTTTGGCTTGACAGCCTCCACAGAGACACCGATGGGGTGGGGCCTTCCACTCTTTCTATTATGTCCAAGTTTACTAAGTTTTGTAGTTCCTTCTCCACCTGTTGTCTCAGATGAAACGGTATCCGCCGATGCTTCAGTGCTGTTGGACGCACAGCCTCATGAATGTGTAGTTTGATGGGTTCGCCCTTGAGTTTCCCGATCTCTTGAAATACTGCTGCGAACCTCTCCAGAGTCTCATTGATGTCTTCTGCGTATACTGTGAGCACAAAGTGTACAATGCCCAGGGCTTTGGACGCTGTGCAGTTTAGCAGGGAGTACGTACTAATGCCTGTAACAAATATTTCGCTCTGATCTCTTTACCTTCATGGGCCACCTGAGTCACAAACGCACCCCGCAGGGGCAGTGGTTGAGTCCCCCAAACAAGAATATTTTGGTGCCTGCTTTCGCTAGTGTTGGAGGCCCTGGGAGTGCATCGTAGTGGCGGGTCGCCAGCACACACACAGAGGCGCCTGTGTCCACAAGCACCAGTGTCAATGTTCTACATATGGTCATTGTGCACATAGGTTGTCTTCTCTTCTTTTTGAGGGTGTCAATGCTCAGGATAAAAAAGACTTCTTCTTCCTCTTCCTCTATTTCAGCCAGCTCCAGATTCTGCATCTCCTGTTCAACAACTGCCACTTGTCTTTGCCGCTGAGGCGTGTCACTGGTCATTCTGATCGGCCCTCTGGGAATGGCGACTGGAGTGGGGGCTCTGCACATTCTCCCGAAGAGTTCCGCTGCCCCACAGCGTCCACACACTCTCCCCTTTGCTGGGCACTCATCTGCGTGTGGGAGGTCATAGCCACATTTGGGGCATGGCGGCGCGCTTCGGGCTTCCTTGGGGGCCATCTAGGCCTCGATTGGCCAGCATTCGGCAGTCGCCCAATCGCATAAGCGACCTCCACTTTCAGTGACTTAATTGCAGGGTCCATTTTGGTGGCGTGGCTGTCCGCTGGTTCATAGGACCGCCCATCTCCAGAATGCAAGCCAATGTCAGTCCGGGTTCACGCCGGACCTGCCGGCGTAGTTTCCCTGAACTGCTGTCATGATCCCTACCCCTAACCCCCATAGGCAAGTCACTGGAGCCAGGCTACGATTCTCCATCATGGCCTTAAAGGCCTTGCCATCTCATCATAGACTCTCCTGGAGTCAGTCCTGGCGCCTTTGGCGCCAGGCTCATACTTAATGTGAGGATGACATGGGACCTGGACTTGTTAATGAGCTTTTGTGCAACATGGAGGCGTCCACATAGCTCAGTTCTAGGAACTGTGCTATGCGGTCTAGTGTTTTGGGTGTTTTCAGGCCTTTAGATACCTGGGGCTGTATAAGCCAGGCCCAGGCAGAGAAACACGCTTCGTGTTACTCTGCGGTTAGCAGTGTGACACTCACCGTGCTCAGAATGGTCTCCTGAGTTCCTTGCCTGCCTTCCTGGAGCCGCGTACCTGAAAGAACAAGAACATCTTTAGTACGACACTTACCTGTGAGTAGTATCCTGTTCACAATCCATTGCTCACCCAGTCCTGTGAACTCAGCATATCGGCGCCACATCCATCTCCGTAACGCAGCAACCTGGGAAGGAGAGAAAACAGCATTAGTAAGCAGCAACCTGGGAAGGAGAGAAAACAGCATTAGTAAGCATTTCCATATTACAACTCAGAAATCAACAAGAACAATCAGGCACTTACCTGAATTCGAGCCGCTCTTGGTCAGCATCCATTCCGGAACCTCACAACGACCTACAAAGAGAAGAAACACAGGTTAGAACATGAAAAGACAAGAAGGCGCCACATACTGCGCTTTTACTCACCGCTTAGTCCTCTCTCAGTTGGCATCCATCCTGGGACATTACAGCAGCCTGCAAGAAAGAGGGGAGACACAGGTCAGCGCAAGAAAAGACGAATAGCGCCGCGCATCACACATTCACTCACCGCCTTGTGCTCAACCCCAATCAGCACGACAACACCAATAACCTCTTCCTGCACCTGGATGAAGAAGCAGAGAGATTATCAAAGGACAAGAAAAAGAGAGAAAGACAGATTATCAAGACTGTAAAAAAACAGCAAACTTACCTAAACGAACCAGAGTCACAGCAGGTTTGGAATCAAATAGGGCCCGCACCAGTGAAGCAACTAGGTCGCGACGTGCCCCTGCACCAAGAAGCAGGACGGAGAGCGCATCATACAAAAAAGCAAGGTGAGAAGAAGGCTTAAGGGGAAGGTTTGGTCCTCAAGGGAGGTGGGAGCCAAGCAACAAGAGACAGTAAGGTTTTAAATGCGATATTCCTGTATTGCAGGCCCAATCTTCGGCTGAACAGATTCCAGCGCGGAGTGGCGTCCCTGTAAATATCAGGTGAGCGTTACAACTGCACTCCTGTGCCGGCTGGTTACGAACCATACCTTCCTGATTCTCCCAGTTGCATGTGGGAGTCTCCTCCCTTTGTTTCTCGCTACACATAACAAATCTCTCAAAGTCCTGATTTTCCAGTGGCATGGAGTGTTCTTTAAGGCAATCCTTCGCAGCCTGGTATGAGCCATTGGCGAGAGCGATGCACCTCAGACCCAGCTACGTCAATGAGGGTCGCCACTTTGACTTTGTTGTCTGTCTAGCAGGTAGCTTTAAAGTACATATCAAGTTTCTCAACCCATAGTAGTCACTTTGGCCTCAACTTCGAGGGAATACCTGAGGTGTTGAATTCAGGCATCGGGCTAGTGGACCTTGTTAGCAGGGTGTTCTTCTACCTTGTGGGTCCCCTGCCGCATCCTGATTGGCTTCTCCGGCTTCACTCATGCCGACAGATCGCACAGGCACCTTTCACGATGGTAAAGGCCGCAATCTGTGTCTTCCAGCACACTATGGTGGTGGGGCAACCGCACAGGCACCCTCACGTGGGCTGTGGTATACACTTTCAGGTGTGCCCCTTAGCTATGGTGGTGTAGTCCTAGTTGCCCACCTCAGGGTGGTAAATGGTGGGTTGAAAAAAAGAAAAATATATATATATATATATTTTAAGGGAGGGCCCCTCTAGCCCCCTTGTGTCCCCTGTGGCCTTCTAGTGAAGTTTCAGCCCTCATGGTGCACAAGCACGGCGCTACCGTAGGGTTCCAAAATGGCGGTGGTTGTATCACTGCAAGGGTTAATGCCTCTGACAGGCATCGAAACGTCATCCCCCTGCCAAGCTGCATCCTTGTCGCCAATGTGTTGGTGTGGTCTGCCCCCAGGACCCCCGTGGTAAGGCCTTGCCCCGTACTGGTTGTTGTGTCTGGCACTCCGTTGCTGCGGAGGCCCAGCAAGGTACATGGGCCTGCTTAGGCCTGATGTTGCAGCGCAGCGCAGAAGAACGACAGGACCACCCAGTTGGCTGCATAAACCTGCACTGGCGCCAAAACGCCAGTTCCGGTGATTTGTTTATTTCCTTGCTCCCACCCCCTGACACGTGACCTGGCCTTCCCTGGCACGTGACAGCACACCGGTAATGACACACACAGACATGGGACTTCACTCATCGGGCTCCTGGCGCGCACTGGCTAGTTGCGGGAATGCCCCCTTTATTTCATCAACATGCGCAACGGCTGAAAGTTGCTGTCGCACCACGTGATATTATCACACTTGGAACCTAAACTGGCCTTTCCAACTGCCTTTCATTTTTCATCCTCAAGAAGGAAGGTCCTGTGCTGAAAGGCTCTGCTCTAGGGCCTATTTGGGAAGAGCAATGTATGAATCCGGATGTAAATCTCCTTCCTCGTGGGACAAGACATCCTGTGTATATGGTGGCAGCACTGCGCTCTGATTTGTGACAGAAGTTAGGAGTTGAAAATGCTCATTCAAGGATTGAGCCTTAATTAATATTAAGCTTTAGTTTAAGTATGCTGCTAGGAATTTGTTTTTTAATACAGTGCGTAGCCGAGAAGCAGAGTCAGTCTGCTACAGTCGTCTGCTACGTTGGGTGCATATCTTTTTCTTTTTCTTGTTTTGCGAGGAGCTGCAGCTATGTGATCAAAAACACTGGCCCTTTAACAAAGAGGTGTGCCTTAATCTTTAAAACCCCGGAAGCAGCGCGGAGTCGAGAAGCAGAGTCAGTCTGCTACAGTCATCTGCTACGTTGGTTGCATATCTTTTCTTTTTCTTGTTTTGCGAGGAGCTGCAGCGACGTGATCAAAAACACTGGCCCTTTAACAAAGAGGTGTGCCTTAATCTTTAAAACCCCGGCAGCAGCGCGGTGCGGAGTCGAGAAGCAGAGTCAGTCTGCTACAGTCCACTGCAGGCTCTGCGGGGGCTATGTTTTCTGTGCGTCCATCTTTGAAACGTCTGGCAGAAACGTCTGCCATCCTTGATGACCGTAAACTCCGGGCCCCAGACAAGGAGGAAGACGCTACAACACCGTCGGATGTTAAATCCTTGGACTTCAATGAAAGCGGTGACCGGAAAAAGGCCTGAAAAGGTGAGTGAGCGGGGAGATGGGGTACTAGCTCTGAAGCAAGTCCTCGTAGGCCCAACAAGTCTCCCTCTTCCCTCTAACCCAGTACCAACAAGGCCTGCTGACTTAAATGCAACTCAAGTTGTAATGTCTGTCGTAGTTAACGATGCAGACGAAGTAGACTTAATGCGGGCTCATTCAAACGAGTCATGTGAGGAGAGACCTTGCACGAACAAAGTAAACTCCCCTCCTCCTCCTCCTCTTGTCTTCCCGCCTGCAAAAAGTGTGCATGAAGCAATGTCTCCTCTTCCGCCTCCTGCCTCCCCGGGTGCAGTCTCGGGGTCTGATGAGATTTCATTGCAACATGCTACAGCCGGTTGCAAGTCATATCTCCCACTAACCATTGAGCCTGAGGCTGAGTCCGGGCTGAAGTCCGGGCAGATCTCCCTTGTTCACGTAAATATCACGCAGGTGCCCGTCCCGGCAAAAAGTCCCGAGGTCTTTTATTCTCCTTTTGACTTGACCGACGTTGAAATGATTGAAGCTGAAAACTTAAATGTGAATATCTCAACTGCGCTTCACTCACAACACTCAGATCATTCACCTGTCCCCGGCGGCACACCTGCCACATCTGATATGATCCGGACCAATTCTAAAGACATGTTCGCAGCCTTAGGCTTGTCAACTGCTACGTGCACCAATGATGACATTGACAATACGACCAAAAACTGTAGTAAACTTTGTGGCCTTCCCGATCCGAGTTTACTACTGGACCGCTCTACATTTCAAGCAACGCAGATGATACTATTAGCGCCAAGAAAAAGGTCATACGACCTATCTCAACGAGACTTAACGAACATCACGTCACAAACGAATAATCTGTTAAGGTTGCCTGTATTTAACGCGAGTACCGCTAATGAATTTTCCAGATCTGAAAATCAACGAGTGTCAGACTCCCAACTACAAGCCCATCGGGAAGGCAACAGAGGCCAAACTAAATCACCCCATGGTGAGTTGCCCACTAAGACCCATATGCAAAACGCAGCTGCGAACAACGTTAAGAAAAACACGAGTACCTACAACGAAGGGCGTGAATCACGCTTAATGGCACAACTGGATGCTGACTACGCGTTGGCAAAGAAAAAACTGTCAGCATACCATGAACATCGACGAACTAACAAACACTGCCCACTGCCGCAGCCCAAATCATTTTATCTATCCGATCTGGTCATACAGGAAAACCGTTTTCGATATGATCAATCCGTACTCACCGAAGTTGGACCTGACCAGGTCAGTCAGCGAATTGGAATCTCGGCTGGTGCACATAACTCAAATCAGAGGACGTCCTTATCAAACAATGTGCCAGAACGCCCACAACTAATCAACCACGCATCAACGAGTACTCCTAGAGAGCGTCCATCTCTGACGAAGAAACAAACGCATGATAACTCGAGAAAATCTCAATTGAGTGTCCAACCACCAATGCTCGATGACACTTCAACGAGTCTCCACTCTTGTGCTGATGGCTCTTCTTCTTCAACACAAAAACCAAGTCTCTCGGCCGCAGCAGCTACTCAGCTTTACAATAACGTGATCGCTGCAACCTCAATGGCGATGCTTCCTTTTACAAAACTTTACGAATCGATCCACAATGTCTTAAAAGAGCAGACAGCCTTAATAGTGGCCTTATCTGAAAAAACAGCGAAAATAGAAAATTTCAACAAATTCCTCACAAATCAGATTTCAAGAGAGGCCGACCTCACTACACGCTGGCAGGAACGCTTGACGGATCTAGCAGCACGACATCATTGCCAAAATGACACACTGTCAGAAGGTCGATTGGAAGATCTAAAGTGGATGCGCCACAATGCTGATGTGGCCACACGCAATCCAGCATGGCGCCTTTCCAATGTTGACAAAACGTCAGAACAAGCAGCATCGGTGCCCACAATTGAAATATTGTCAAGCGGCACTTCAAACTCTCTGACTGGGATAAAAGCAAGTGCAAAACCAAACGGTCCGGCAACTTTGAGTGTGCCTCAATATGGGCAATTCAATCTATTAAATCAGACCTCTATCTTGTCGGTGCAACCGCCAAAGCCAGTTGAGCCGGAAGCCATCTCCAAAAATGTCATCGAAAATGTCGCAATGGAAAAATCCAACCCGACCGGGTCTCAAACTGGTGCGCTCATTGTAGCGGAACAGCCCGTGGGTTATACCTCGAATGAGAAGAACCTGCAACTTGGCACACATGCACCTCAGTGCCCAATAAATTTGTTTGGCAACTTTGCAGGCTCTGCAAAATCGTTAACTTCTGAGCTGCCCGATGTAACATCTTTTAAATCAAATCCTCTGAAGTACCCTTCTAATAAAAGCTTGTTTGACGCCAAACGATCACGAGCACCAAAAGGTAAATCCAAAGTAAAAAAGTTCATCAGAAATCTATCCTCTCCGAAACAGTTGGGTCTGTTCAAACGAACGGTCCCTCCAAAAGATGTTGAGGTTAAAATCGCTGCTCCTATAGCTGAGCGTGTGACATCAAACGGCGCTCCAACCTCCATGTCAAACAAAAGGAGAAGACTTGAGTCCGAGTGTGGTACTGTTGACAACTCTGAAATCGGCTCGGAAATAGACCTTTGTGAACTATCTACATACTCGCACCAAGATGATTCAACTAAGGGACACAAAACAAGAGAAAATGTGTCTTCAACTTCTCATTTGAATGCAGTTTCTAGACCATAAAATGCTAAATCCAATCAAAGGTCCAACCTACTGGCTTCGACTCTTCACGACAGAAAGGAAACCACCAGATCTCGAGAACAACTAGAACACCAAACTGAGCACTCGTCAAAATGGAACCCAAAATGCACCTTAACCCAACAAAGTAGAAAGGTGAATTATGCTTCAAGGGTCCATCAAAATCACACTTCTTCAGCATCTCAATCTGGGAAATTACACCTTCAAAATATTCAAGATGACGACAACGATGTCAACTTAAATCGTGCCAACGTGATGAGGCTATTTAAATGTATCCCAGCGTTACGTACGATAGAATCAGATGGCATCAAGATCGTGGAATATCCAACGGAACTCACGGCCGACCAGGTCATATTGCATATTGTCTCTGCTTCAGTTCGAAACACAATCATGCGTGCATCTGAAGAGCTATTAGCTTTTGGCTTTGACATCACAACAGAACCTTCGGCGCAGATAATGGGTGTCAATCGTCACACTCCTCCGCCCCCAGTCAAGTCCGACGCCATTATGAGTCGAAATGATTTGAGGAAATTGCTCGCTGAAATCACCACAAGAGACAAACAGAATATACAGAACAGCCGCAAGTCGGCTTGGGACAAACAACAACTTAGCTCCCATAATATGAAACATTAGCAATGACCAAGAGGGCGTGAATCCCGGTGCGAGTTCCTATCTTGGAATACGAGAAGTTTCACGCACCTCTTCAATAACTTTGAAGCTGATCTACAACGGGTCATTGTAATTTGCTTACAAGAAACGTGGCTCGTTGAGGCTCTGTCAAGAGATGGCTTTGAAACTCACTTGAATCCTGCAGTGAAGAACCTTCAAGGTCGCCCTTACTCGGGCCTCTTAACAATGATAAAAATAAATAACTGGTGGAAAACATTGGAATCTCTTATCCCTAACCCCTTTATTCAGGGGATTGTCATGCAATCCTTACATACCAAGCCGGAAGAGCGTCATCATCTCTTGATCATCAACGGATACTGGAATCCTCATATAATCAGTACATTGTCCCTTTTAAAGGCCATTACTCATCTTATAGACAATGCGGTAATATCGGACAGTAATTTGTCTATAATTTGCTGTGGAGATCTCAACTGCTCCTGGTTTGGTTATGATAAAGTACAACAGATAAACCTACCATTAGACGAAAAGGAACTATCTGGTCCTAGCAGAGCTTGGATGACGGCCTTAAAACACCGAAATTGCCACATGGTAAACGGAAATGCAAAAGGTGACGACCCTCTGGTTGCAACCTGGCACTGTGAGGACTCACATAGCATTTTGGACTATTTCTGGGTTTCACAAAATATGGTGGAAAAGATAACCCAATTTAATGTTGAAAAAATGATCAACAGCGATCACGACTTGCTGCGCCTTTCATGTACGATGGAATGGACATCTTTGGAAGGGCATTATGTATCAATGCAGGGGGAAATCGCCTGCGAATAAATGGGCCGAAACTTCAAATATTGGGCGTACATTTGCTTGCTTAAACTCCATGAAGACCATCAGGTCAACTACGCTGCGCTGGTCAGCAAACTTAAGTCCTCAATGATCATGGTGCGATCAATCGGCATGTCGCACAAACATGTGTCTTGTACAATCATTTCCGAACAAAAGAAAAGTATGCGGTCTGACATAAGACTGTTGAAAAGGAACCCTAATCTTTCAAAAACGCCGGACGAGCAGAGAAAGGAAATCAAACAAAGGCGTCGGACCTATCGAAATTGGTTAAAATCCCACAAAATGATCATTCAACAAAACAAGGCAGGGGAAATGTTGAAGATCTTGGTCACCAAAAATGTACGACAAATATGGGACATCTTAAACTCGGGAAATTCACGATGTCCGGCGTCCATATCTAACGAAATAAATAGTGCAACTTGGGAAGAGCATTTCTCTGAAGTCTACAAGAAGCCACAAGAGGAACCTCACACATCTCCAAAGTCAGCTGACATTTCTTGGGAGGTGATGATGTCAGTAAATGACATAGAGAAAAAGATCAAGAACTTAAAGAACTCACATGCCGCGGGTCCAGACAAACATAATGTTGAAAAAACACGCCCGGCAATGGGCTGTCTTGATCGAAGCCTTGTTTAAGACGATACACTCAACAAAGCAAATGCCTGACTCATGGTTGGAGGCAATTGTAGTCCCAATATTCAAGAAGGGCAATCGGGCGGTCCCAACCAACTATCGCCCGATTGCCCTCCTCGATACAATAGGGAACATTTTGGGCTTGTTTCTTCGCCAAAAATTGGCTACATGGGCATCTAAGGCCGAGATTTTGGATATTCGGCAAACTGGCTTCACCGAGGGAGTAGGTGTCGAAGTAAATTTACTCATCCTAACCATCTTAAAGCTGGAAACTCTGAAGACAAAGAAAAAGCTCTTATTAGCATTCATCGACATGCGCCAAGCCTTCAATAAAAATCAATCGTGGCTTGCTTTGGAAGAAACTGGAGAGCTGGAATTGTCCGAAATCTATACTAGAGCCGATACAAGCGTTACACACCGGCACATCAATGCAGGTTCGGTTGAACAATCAAGGCGACCTGTCATCAAAAATGTTTACACACCGAGGAGTGAAACAAGGCTGCCCCATGGCAGCCGAGCTCTTCAAACTCTTCATCGCAGACGTTTCAGAGCACATGGACCAGGTCCATTGTTTTCCCCCCAAAATCAACAATACACAAATAAAATGGCTAGCATACGCAGATGACCTTGTTCTGATAGACCATACTCAAATTAGTCTTCAACAGTTGTTGGGAAAGCTCAATGAATATCTAAAATCAAACAATTTGGAATTGAACGTCGAAAAAACAAAGATAATGTCCATCGGTTCCACAACATCTCGGAAAGATAAAGCTTTCAAATGGAGCATCGAAAATGAGATCTTGACATCTGTGAATTCCATTCGTTATCTTGGAGTCATGTTTAATAACTCCTTAAACGAACATCACTGGAGGCAAGACCTAGTTGCTTGGATGACTCAGTTCGCTATTCAGGGCGCCAAGATCAACGTTGTTTATGGGAAGTTCAGTTTATCACCCGTTATAAAATTCTTTGTTCAAAAAGTAATTCTAGCGATGGAACATAGATCCACAGATGTGGCATAAACTCGAAGCAATTTTATGGAGGCGTGTATTAAGACTACCTCACTACGTATCCATCATTGCGATTCGTTACGAACTATCCCTGAAATTCTTTATACTCAGTGGTAATTTGGAAATCGATAAGTGCCTGGCGGAAAATGTGTGTAGATTCTCCAAGACCTGCCTATAAAATCCTTACCACAAACGTTGACGTCTCTAATAATCAGTTGTTGGCCAAATGGAAATCAGCCCTGGCCAACCATCTAACAAATGCTGATATATCAATTGATGACCTAATCTAACTTCCGCAGCTGGCAAAAAAGAAATTTGAAGTCTGGTCTTGGATTTGTAACTCAGAAAAACGAGTTAAACTGAAATCTACGTTGAAATCCGAAACCAGCTTTCACAGACTGAAAAAACCTTGCAGATACTTATTAAAATGTCCTGCATCCCACTATCGAGAACAATTTCTGAGGTTTCGTTTAAACGCCATACAAACCAAAGAAATTCTGTGGCTACGTAGGAACAAAGATACACCAGACAATACTTGTCAATTTTGCATGAATGACATTCATTACGACCCAGGCGGTAAGTTACCGCCTGGGCCGTGACTTTACCACCATGGCGTAAACTACGTTTACGCCATGGTGGTTGGCGGACTTACCGCCCCATTCCGACCTTGGCGGGGCGGTAAGTCCCCAATCCCCATTTACCCTTCCCCATTCCCATTTTTGCCCCATAGGGCATAATGGGAGTGGGGAAGGCGTTAATTACGCCACCGTAAATTACGGTGGCGTAATTAACTCCATGGTCCCTTAGCGCCATGGATTTTAACACCTGGTGTTAAAAGCTCCATGGCGCAAAGGGACCTCGTAATCAGGCGGTAAGGGTCGGCGCTGTTTACGCTGCCGTAAACCCCTTACCGCCTGGGTCGTAATGAGGCCCAATGAATCCTCACAACATCTGGTGTTGGCATGTTCAGGGCTGAACACTCAGCGCTCATGCCACCTTGGGAAATACGCACCACTAGACAATGACATGGCAACTTGGTGGGGTTGCTCTGATTACTTACCGGTAATCTTCATTACTCCTAGTCCTACTCTTCCTCGTCACAGTACTTACTTCATGAGGCACCTGCCTCCGACACAGGACCTTCTTCTATTTCTTTAAATCTCTATAACTCCTCCCCCACATCCATGTCACTCAGTTTCATATTACCAAGCCGGAGCATGGGACCTTCCCCGGAGGGAGGGTGAGGAGGGTCGTCAGTACTGTGACGAGGAAGAGTAGGACTAGGAGTAATGAAGATTACCGGTAAGTAATCAGATCATTACCTCCACGTCCACTCTTCCTCGTCCCAGTACTTACTTCATGAGGTATACCAAAGCAGCAACGGGGAAAAGGTCCCAATGAGACACAGCCAAAAACAGTGCAGCAAAACACACCTACAATAACTCTTAAATCACATCCCCACAGACAAAACTCCAACCACGAAGGAACCAACCCCCGAGTGGGAGAAACTCAACCCATAGCGGTTGATGAAAATGCCTAGACCAGCCAAGGCGGCAGCCATACAAATCTCTTGCAGAGAAAAACCCTCCTTGCATCGGCCAAGGAAGCCGCCAAACCCCTGGCAGACCGCCCCTGATTGTGCGCAGGCACAGGCAGGCCAGAAGCCACATAGGCCCTAGAGATCACAGCCCAGAACCACCGGAAAATGGAAACCACAGATGCGTTATGCCCAGCCCCAGCCGGACCACAAGCAATCAGAAGACTATCAGATTGGTGGAAAAAGCAAACCAAGCCAAATACTCCAACGCGTCCCGTCGGACATCAATGTTAAGCCGAGCCACCTCCTCAGGCGTTCTTGGATCATGAAAGAAGTCAGGGAGAACCAGACCCTGAGAGGTGTGAAAACCGAGAGACAACTGAAGGGAGAAACATCGGACCACACCCCGGCACCACCGAGTCTGGCAGCACCCTCAGGAAGGGAGCGTGACATAAGAGAGCCCCAATCTCCCCAAGCCTACGGGCAGAAGTGAGGGCAATAAGAAAAGCAGATTTCAGTGTAAGATGTTTGATATCAATCTCGGAAATGGGCTCAAAAGGAGGCCCGTGAAGGAACCGTAATACAAGAGGGAGATCCCTAGAGGAAATTTATCAGCACAAGGACGGGAAGAAGAAAAACCCTGGATCAATTTCCCCACCAACACCTCCCCATCCAAGTGACCGTCAGAGTTCCCCAAAAGTAATTTCATGGAGGCCCACTGAGAGCGAAGCCTGGAAAAACTGCCAGGCCCCTGTCAAAACCCCTCCTGGAGGAACTGAAGGATAGCAGAGGCCAGAACGCAGGGGAGGGATCCCAGACCGCCCATACCAGTCTCGGAAATGGCCCCAGAGTCTGCCTAACACCTTCAGAGTGGAGGGTCTAAGAGCATCCATTTGGACCCAACTACAGGATTTGAGAACCCCTGAGATATCAACCTAGACTGAGCAATAGCCACACCGCCCATTGCATCTGGTGGAATTCCAACCGCAGATCCCCTTGAAGGGGACACGGCCACCTCGGAACCAGCCAAGGTTCCTAGGACCGAAGCTCCAACAGAGAGGGGAGCCAACTCCGGCGGGACCAGAACGGAGCTAACAACAACACAGTCACCCTGGACACTCTGATGCGCCAAACCACCCGGGGCAGAAGGGGAATAGGCGGAAAGGCATAAAGGAAAACCCCAAGGCCACTGTACAGAGAGGGCGTCCATCCCCCAATCCCCTCAGCCTGAAACCTAGAGCAGAAGAGGGGAACTTCTGCTGAGGCCGGGGATGCAAACAGGTCTAGAACCAGGGACCCTAATCTGACACAGGTCACCGCAAAGACCTGGGCCAACAGGACCAGTTCCGCAGAGGAGTGAAAACCAGCGTCTGAGAAGATCCGCTTGAACATTGTCCACCCTTCTGATACGTGAGGCCACCAGAGACACCAGACGAGAGTCCTCCCAGGTGCCTATCAGCGCTGCCAGAGCATTCAAGGAGTGGCCGGAACCCCTTTTGCAGTTGACATATGCCAAGGCTGTCGTATTGTCCGATCGGACCAAAAACCGCCGACCGTCCAGCAACTCCTCGAAGTACACCAGAGCTTGGACAATGGCACAACTCTTGCCAATTGGATGATCGCCGGCTCTCCCCAGATCTCACAACCCTTGAGCTGAGAGGACCCCCAATGTAGACCCTTTCTGCTGGTGTTGGTAGTAGGAGAGGCCACAGGAGGAAGGACCAAGCACACCTCAGCCTGTAGACCTGAAACCCCCCGCCACCATAACAGGGACACTCGCAGCGCTGGGGACACTGAAAACAAAACTACGAAAGCTGAGATGTCAGGAGCCAGTGGGAGAGAGTATAAGACACCAGGAGACGTAACCGAAGACGGGCTCAAGGAACTGGAAAACATGCAAGACGCCACGTGCCCCGTAACTTCAGCAACAGGCGAGCCGAGACATACTGCCTTCTGAGAACCCAGCCCAGAACAGCCAGCAAGCGCCCCCCCTGCACAACATCCAGAGTACGCTCTCCCCAGACGTCCGGACAAGCAGTGCAGGGTCTTGAGACCCATAAGCAGGTGGCACATCCTAGAAGGCATAGGGACCAGGAACACCCGCAAGTAGAAAACTTGACCCTGAACAGGGAGAGGAACGGGCAAGACGGTAACCCACAACAACCGTTCGGAGAGAACGGATCCCATGGCCAACTACTTGGACCGTGAGCTGGGTACCAAAGTCCTAACCATGCAAACCTGGACAGGAGGAGACAGGAACGGCAACTGATACCCCCTCCAGAAGGAACCCATTACCCAGGAAGCCGAACCCCACCGGTCCCATACATCTCCGAGAAGATAGAGACGAGGAGCCAGGGAAAACCGCCAGTCACTGCACTTGCACCAGAGGGAAATCACAGGACGTTGAAACAGGCCTGCGCCATAATATAACAGCATGCTTGTCATCCCACAAAAAGATCTGAC
This sequence comes from Ambystoma mexicanum, assembly GCF_040938575.1. Lineage (NCBI taxonomy): Eukaryota > Metazoa > Chordata > Amphibia > Caudata > Ambystomatidae > Ambystoma > Ambystoma mexicanum. Next base: position 35,421,606 of record NC_090939.1, read on the forward strand.
CTATCAAAAGGAAGATACTGGACAGCCCAGAAGTCCAGCAGACTATGGCCCCCTCAGCTGACAGAGGAGCCACCAGGCTGGCGTCAAAAGGGCAGAGTACTGTCACAAAGCGGGGCAAAGCAATCCATCCCGGATAGCCGACATCAAAGGCAACCCCCTACCTGAGGTATGCCTATACTGGAAAACCCACTGAAGTGACATCCCCCTCCACCGGCACCAGGGGCTCTGAGAACCCCTTTAAGCACAGACATGTGCCACCATGTGCCCTATCACTTCCCACAAGTCTGAGAGGAGGCGTGAAAGCAACACGTCGGCACCGGAGGACCTAGGCCCTAAAAGAAGAGACACTGGGAACCCCCTGCATGGCCGTTACTTCCATGATGCATTTTCCATAATCCCATGCCAGACAAGGGAAAAGCAAATCAACTCCTTCGACTTTCCCTCGCGCAGTTTAGAGGAAGAGGACAGGACAAGGAGCCTGCGTCCATAGCTAGCACAGACCCAAACACACCACTAACACGCCACATGACTGAGAGGTGGCTTGAGCCCTGTATCCAGTAGCTGGTAGCCCCATGCTCTAGATCGTTCCAATGCGTCGGTCTAGGAAGGTTGAAGGACCGAGTCAGCACCGCTGATACTCGAACCCGAAGTGTAGACTATGCCAGGCCGGTACCCTTCCGGCCGCTTGCAGACGTGTCCAAATCTGCGCCGTATTCACAGGCAGCACGCAAGGAATGCAGCCAACATCCGGTGCATCCTGGGCTGTGTGTGTCTGAGGAGCGGGTGGTATGTGACATGCCTGTGACAGTACAGAGCCCCCACACTTTCAAATACTCTGTCACAGACACCCCACGACAAGAAGCAGAGAGGCCTCACAACAAAAAGGAAAGGCTAGCCCATACTGCCAAGTGCTTGCCATCATTTCCAATAAAGATGTGTACACAGAGCACGAGGTAACGGCCTTTCGAAGGAGTCAAGATGGCCATACCAGCAAGAGAGGGGAAAACATCAAGCACAGTCCTCCCCTCTCCTTACCTTCCCCCAAATAATGCAGCTAACATCCGGTGCATCCTGGGCCGTGTGTCTCTGAAGAGCGGGTGGTATGTGACATGCCTGCGACAGAACAGAGCCCCCGCACTTTCAAATACTCTGTCATAGTCACCCCACGACAAGAAGCAGAGAGGCCTCACAACAAAAGGGAAGGCTTAGCCCATACTGCCAAGTGCTTGCCATCATTTCCAATAAAGATGTGCACACAAGGCACGAGGAAAACGGCATGTTGAAGGAGTCAAGATGGCCATACCAGCAGGAGAGGGGAAAAATATCAAGCACAGTCCTCCCCTCTCCTTACCTTCCCCCAGATAATGCAGCTAACATCTGGTGCATCCTGGGCCGTGTGTCTGAGGAGCAGGTGGTATGTGACATGCCTGCGACAGAACAGAGCCCCCGCACTCCCAAAGACTCTCTGCCACTGTCACCCCACGACAAGAAGCAGAGAGGCCTCACAACAAAAGGGAAGGCTAGCCCATACTGCCAAGTCGAATCAAGACGGCCAAAACAGGCGGAGAGGGGAAAAACATCAAGCCCAGTCCTCCCCTCTCCTTACCTTCCCGGGGCCGTGCAGGACCCGGGACACAATGCTCACGCTGCGGTCCGGAGCCCAGCAAAGAACCGAGCGAGGCAATCCAGCTCAACTGTGACCCCAAGCCCCGCAGGGGGCCCAGGAGCAGCGCCGCACCTGAGGGAGCCGAGGGCCCCGCCACACAGCCCCCCCCATGGGGCCAGTAATCGGTGCTCCCTGGTGCCCCGCACCGGGAAGAAAAAGTCCAACCTGCCGGAGGCAGGAAAAATTAAAACTGAGTGACATGGATGTGGGGGAGGAGTTATAGAGATTTAAAGAAATAGAAGAAGGTCCTGTGTCGGAGGCAGGTGCCTCATGAAGTAAGTACTGGGACGAGGAAGAGTGGACGTGGAGGTAATGTGTAATTGCCAGGCACGACATAAACTTAACATGTGCAGTGGTAAATTATTTCGATTCATTTCTTTCGCGAAAGGAGGCATAAGCAACCATCATTGACAGCAAAGCTGAATCTCATAATGATGTTAGCTTAGATCTTATTTAGTCTGATCTATTTTTTTTTCTCTTTTTTTTTTCTTGTGTGACTTGCTTTCACTGTAATCATCGATTATTCTAACACTAAGTAAAATGTAGATGTCGTGTGGTATGCAGGATGAACGTACTTGTCAAGACGCTTAGATGCCTAGAGGTGAAGTTTCCTTGTAACACAAGTTATGCTTGATCGACTTTAAGTTGTGATTGCTTGAATGAAGTTTCAATAAAAAATAAAAAAAATACAGTGCGTAGCGTTCATTTTTCCATTTAAGAAAAGCTTATTCATAAACTCGTCTAGAAATCACACGCGCGTTCACTCAGCTTTTTATTCCCTTTCGGAGTCTTACGCGCGTGTTTAAGGAGTAGCGTTATAGTGAAACGCTCCTTCTCTCTGCGCATGGTTAAGAGGGGAGCGTTTCTTTCCTTTTATCTCTTGTGCATGAAATCCACTGGGAGTGTAGAGATCACCCGGGACAGGGTCAGGCAACCTCTGTTCACGCATGCGCAGATCTAAATTAAACCGTATTTCAAAATTCATTGTGCGCATGCTCAATGGCCTGTGTGAGTGAGTAGTGAATCGCTCAGAACAGTGTCAGGCAACCTCTGTTTACGCATGCGCAGATCTAAATTAAACTGTTTTCAAAAATGATTGTGCGCATGCTCAAACGGCCTGTGAGTGAGTAGGAATCACTCGGGACAGCGTCAGGCAACCTCTGTTCACGCATGCGCAGAACTAAATTAAACGCGTATTTTAAAATTCATTGTGCGCTTGCTCAAAGGGCCTGTGTGAGTGAGTAGTGAATCACTCGGGACAGTCAGGCAACCTTTGAATACGCATGCGCAGAAATCAATTAAACACCCATATTTTGAGAGACACTAGTTTCTTAAAACGCTGACACTGACCTCTCAATCATAACAGTGTTAGTGCTGCAATGGTATGAAAAAATAAAGGAGTTATAGTACAACGTAAAAGTGAAGGCTATTCAGCAAACTTGAAAGGAAGGTTTTGAACATTCTGAAAGCTAGGAAGGAATTATTCCATGTGAAAAGCTGCAGCGTTGGGAAGGCTTAGCAGCATTCTTTTGAAAAGAAAGGTTTTGAACATTTTGAGTCTACAAAATGCTGAATGTAAAGTATGAGTGTGGTATCCCACGCCTAGGGAATGCGCGCATACAGGTCGCGGCAATGACAGGCCAACACGGAGAGGTGCTGTGAAACGTCTTTCTTTATTCGTGCCTCAATCCTCACTAACTCGCCCCGCCCCTCCCGCGTCACTTCCCTTCTTTTCCCGCCCATGTTCCTCCCGCCCCCGTTGTCCAGGATACATCAACATGACATCTCCTCCCTTTTTAAACCATTACCACACTCATCGCAACAGGCGCTGATCTGGTAAGTCACTATTCCATTTCCTCGATCCACCGGCGAGGTCTGGTCCGAACTCGCTGTGGTCGCGTCAGTTCAGCTCGTGGTGACGATCTACTCACGGTCGTCTCGGTTTCTGGATCTTGATCCGATTCATCGGCGTCCCACGGATCCTCTCCTTGTTGATCACTGTATTCTTCCTCTATTGGGGCCTGTACCCTTCCGCTCAGGCGTCTTGTTCCGGGCGGTGGGAGTTCCTTGAAATGGAACGAGTTCCGGGTTATGTCTCCCGTAGAGCCTTGTGCAGTGATCATCGACCCTTTCTTCTGCGTAACGAGAAGAGGCTCTTCCCGAAATGCAGGCGTGTGCTTATGAGTCAAAGGTTGTCGAACGGCCACCACATCCCCGATGTTTATTTGGGATGTCTGGGCTCTTCGGCGGGCGTCGGTATATTCTTTCATTCTGTTCTTTGCTGCTTCATCCCGCTCTCGGACTTCCGTGTCCATCGCTGCACGTGGTGCACTTGCCTCTGCTTGGGGAATGCGGGTTTGAGGGTTGCGCCCAAACATGAGTTCAGCAGGGGTCTTCCCTGTGGTGCTATGGGGCATTCCCCGGTAGTCCCGCAGCAGTTGGTTTAGTACCTGTTCATATGGTTGTTCCGTGATGCGAGCAATTTTCAGAGCCCGCTTGAGATTTGCCATGAATCGTTCAATCATCCCGTTTGCTTGTGGCCACAGCGGGGTCACCTTCCGATGTCGGAACCCTAAGTATTCTGCAAACCTTGCAAACTGATGTCCACAGAACGGGGCCCCGTTGTCGGTCTTGAGTACCTTAGGCACCCCGTAGGCAGAGAATATGCGGTCCAGTGCTGGGACGACATGATGTGCGGCCGTGGACGAGATCATCTGGACTGCTGGATATCGGGAGTATTCATCCATCACTGCGAGGTCATATTTTCCCCCTTCGATGGGTCCAAAGAAGTCGGCGGCCACCGCTTCCCATATGTTTTGCGGAAGTTCGGACATTTGTAATGGCTCCGGATGTCGGTTTGGGGTAATTACGCAGCAGGTGGGGCACGTTCTCAGGGCGGCCTCCACTCGGGCATCCATTCGTGGAAACCACACCTTTTGGCGCAGCATGTGCTGTGTGGAGACAATGCCTCGATGAGTCTCGTGTGCCAGGTTGATGACCTTATCTCGCAGGGTTGTTGGGATCACCAGCTTGCAGTCCTTGAGTAGTAGTTGGTCTTCTGATACTGCCAACTCTTCTTTCACAAGGAGAAGTCGTTCCACATCTTCCCATGTCTGGCCCCCTGCCGCTTTACCTCTCTCTTTAGCCCTTCTCCATTGTCCGGACGTGAGGCCTTCACATATGATGCGGCATGCAGGGTCGTTTTCAGTTTCTCGTGCCAGCTCTTCTGTGTTAACCCCCTCCGGCGTGGTTTGGTGAACCAGGTATCTGAGGTAGCGGTCGGCTACCGACGGCTCAGGTCTGCTCTCGTCCCTCGGTCTCCTCGACAGGAAGTCAGCCGGGTTTTCACCCTTCCCTGGTCTGTGAATGATGTCGAAGGCGTAATCCTGCAGGCGCAGCCCCCACCGGGCGATCCTCGGGGGCATCTTGGCTTGGGGATTGCCATAGAGAAACAGGAGCGCCTGGTGATCGGTGACCACCTGAAATGGTTTTCCATACAGGAATAAGTGGAAGTGTTCACATGCCCACACCACCGCTAGTCCTTCTTTTTCAGCCTGGGAGTAGGCTCGTTCAGTGGCGGATAGGCTGCGGCTGGCATAGGCAACCACATGTCTCTATTGTGGGTCTTTGGGATCAACTTGAGCCAGGATGGCCCCTAATCCCACTGGACTAGCGTCCACTGTTACTTCTGTCCTCCGGTTGGGGTCGTAGTAGGCCATGTTTTCTGCTTTCGCAACCCTTTCCCTGATGGTTTCGAAAGCTACTTGACACGCATTTGTCCACTCGAATTTCTCGTTCTGGTGTGTGAGTTTCCGCAACGGTTCACTGACCGAGGCAAAATCCTTGATGTACCTGCTGCAGTAACTGACGAGGCCTAAAAACGAGCGAAGTTCTGACACGTTGAGTGGTGCAGCTGTGTCATTCAAAGCTGAGACTTTGTCCGGATCTGGGGTCATCCCCACCTCCGAAAACACGTGGCCAAAGAATTTTAGCGTGCTCTTCCGGAACTCGCACTTGTCTTTGTTGAGTGTGAGGTTTGCATCGTGTAGAGCCTTACACACCTTTATAAGGGTTTCATCATGGTTCTTCACGTCGGTCCCAAACACTAGAATGTCGTCCGAGTAGTTGAGGCAGTTGGGGATGTGCTTTATGATGTTATGCACCTCAGCTTGGAAAATCTCTGCGGCCGACGACACCCCAAAGCTCAGCCTCTTATATCTGAATAACCCAACGTGGGTGACAAATGTGGTTATGTTGCGACTCTCGGGGTGTAAGACCAGCTGATGGTATCCCTTCTGGAGGTCCAGTTTTGAGAAGACCTTGGCCCCGTTTAGTAGATGTATCATGTCCGTTATGCGTGGCGCAGGGTATCTTTCCCTGCGGATTGCTTGGTTGGGACGTCTCATGTCGACGCACAACCTGATGGTTTCAGATCCCTTCTTGGGGACAGGGACGATCGGAGAAACCCAGGTGGTTGCTCCCGAGGCCTTCTCAATAATGTCCTGTTCCAGCAATTTCTTCAGCTCATCCTCCACCTTTTGTTGAATGTTGACAGGGATCCCTCGGTAGGGCTGAGCTACTGGGCGTATGGAGTCGTCTATGTGTAGCTTTACTTGTCGGTTCTTGAGTTTTCCAACCCCTCTGAATATTTTTGGTTACAAGTTATTGATCATGTCAATCGGGTCGATGTACTTATGAACCATGATGTTGTATAGGATGTGTATCAGGCCCATGTCTGCGGCGGCCTTGAAACTCAGGACACATCCACTGTCCGTTTCGGTGGCCAGGACGTGGATTGGGACTTTCATCTCTTGGCCCTTGTATCGGCATAGCCCGCTGAACTTTCCTATGCACTTGAGGGGAGTTTTCGCGCCATAGGCGTAGATATCAGCGGTGGCTGGCTGGAGCTTTGGTTTAGGGGCCAATTCGGCATATACCTGTTCACTCACCACGTTGACGGTGGCGCCAGTATCGATGAGGAATTCCGTTGGTCTTTCCTGCAGCTTGATGATGAGGGTGGGGCTATGAGCGGTGGCTGTGGGATTTCCTAGCGCGTAGACGTACGCCTTCCTTTTGTGGTCACTCCCGGAAGAGCTAGGGTCTGATTCTGTGGGGGATTGTTCGACTAAATAGCGAACGTGGCGTCTTGATCTCCTTTCGGGTTTGGCCCGTGTCACTAATCTTCTTCTTTCTCTCCGCTTTTGGCGATCGTCGCCGGAGTCCTTCTCTCTCTGGTCACTTCCGAGTTGACTTGGAGGGTTGGAGGTGTTACTTTGGGTCAAGTGGGTGCTCGGTGTTCCCCCATATCGACTCCTCGAGCGAGTGGTGCTCTCTCGTGGCCTCTCTCTCCCTCGATCCCTGAACAGTCTGCACACCGCTTTGAAATGGCCTTCTTCACCGCACGTGGTGCAGCGTTGTCCTATAGCTGGGCATGTCCCTTCGTGGGGATATTCGAATCCGCACTTGTAGCAAAATAGTTCCTCTGTCCTTTTCTCCAGATGTAGTTTGTTCAAATTTTCGCCCAGCGGCGTGCTCCCGAAACTTTCCACTTGACAGTCAATGGGCCTCATTCCGAGTATGGCGGTAAGGGATAGCGGCCACCGCTAACGAGAGCGGTGGCGGTAATCCCTTACCGCCATACTCCGAGTTCCCTTAGCGCCATGGTGCTTTTAACACCTGCTTTTAGCAGGCGTTAAATACCATGGCGCTAAGGGACCTTGATGTTAATTACGCCACCGTAATTTACGGTGGCGTAATTGACGCCTTCCCCACTCCCATTATGCCCTATGGGGCAAGAATGGGAATGGGGAAGGGTAAATGGGGATTGGGGAATTACCGCCCCGCCAACCTTGGAATGGGGCGGTAATTCCGCCAACCACCAAGGCGCTGCCGGTCCGGGTACGGCGTCAACCAAGGCGTTAATAGCGCCATTGGTTAGCGCCGTACTCGGAATGAGGCCCAATGGCTCTTTCGACCCTGGCCAGTGCCAGTATTTCCTCTAGTGTGCGGGACTTTTGGAGCAATTTCCTGCGGAAGGTTTGGGACTCACACCCTGATATTATTTGCGATCTGAGGGCTTCAGTGTTCGAATAGTTTGCGAAGTCACAGTGTTTGAGTTTTGTGCGGAGTCGCATTACATACTCGTCCATGGTCTCCCCTTTTGCCTGCTTTGTGATGTGGAACAGGTGCCTTTCATAATCGACGTTGGTATGAGGTGCGAAGTATGCTGCTAGAGCGTCCTTTAATTTTTGTATGGAGTCTATGGAGTCCTGGGGCATCTCGTCTATAATGTCTCGGGTGGCGGAGCCAACCGCTAGCTTTAGGAGGCACACTTGCCTTGCATCCGCCACGGGCCCCGTGGCCCCCATTTACAGGTCAAAGTCTCTGATCCATTTGGTCCACCTGGGGCCCATGTTGCTCGTGTCCGTTACGTCAAAGGCTCCCGGCATCTGGGCGGCCAGCGTGTCCGGCAGTTGGTAGGGCACGTGATCTGGCATTTGGTCTACGGGTGCTGGGGGCCCATTTCCTGCAGCTCCCGCCCCTTGGTTTACATCCTGATTCGACATGGCGCTGGGAGCGTGGTTTCCTTACACAGGATTCTGCTGTCGTGGTGTGATGGCCGCCTTGGGAGGCACGAGCACCATCGATGGGCACCATGCCTGTTGAAACGCTCCGGCGTGAGCCGTCGCTGCCGCGTATTACTACGCGCACGTGCGCTCGCCTGTTCCTCCGTGCTCACCGTCGCGGCCCGGATTTCTCTCCGTCCTGTCTGCCAGGTTCCTGTCAGGTTCCGTGACGCCCCCACGCTGCGACGACACCCTTCGCTTCTGGGTTGCTGTGGGCGTCGGTCGGCGGGCGTTCTCGTCGCTGTTTGCACGGCGCTCGTCTCCTGGCGACCCTGCCTCTCAGGATCCCATCCTCGTCGCCATTGTGGTATCCCACGCCTAGGGAACGCGCGCATACAGGTCGCGGCAATGACAGGCCAACACGGAGAGGTGCTGTGAAACGTCTTTCTTTATTCGTGCCTCAATCCTCACTAACTCGCCCCGCCCCTCCCGCGTCACTTCCCTTCTTTTCCCGCCCATGTTCCTCCCGCCCCCGTTGTCCAGGATACGTCAACATGACATCGAGTAGATGCATGTTTATAAAATCTGAGTACATCTCTAAATACACAGATACCTTAAGGACCCGGAACTCATCAGTTAATTTAGCAACTGTTCCCTGTGCACAGACACTTGGCAAAGGAGAGTCAATTCTTAACGTTTTCTGGCACTTACTGAATTTAACATGGAACACGTTTCTGAGTAGGTTTTTTGTGAGACTAAGGCATACATGCCAACATTCAGACACAGCTGGGAGGGAGATTTCCAAAGGGAAATAGGGAGACCAACATTTCCCCATAGGAATGCATTGGGGCTACAGCTATTTCAGGCGGGAGACAGTGAAAATTAGCCCGATTTTTTGCTGAAAAATCGGGAGTCTCCCGCCTAAATCGGGAGGGTTGACATGTATGCTAATGGCCTCATTACACGGAAGGCAGTAAACCATGGTGCTATTAGCACCATGGTTGCCGCCGGTACCATACCGGTACCACCATGGAGAAAAGGGGAATTACCACCAGTGTTGCCAGGTCGGAAGGAAAAAATAAGCTGAATGCCCTTCCAAAACAAGCCCAAAACAAGCTGACTCCCATCCAAATAAGCTGAAAAAACAAGCGTGCACCTAAAAAGCTGTGAAAAGGTCTCAAAAGTAAGAAACATAACACAACAAGAAAAACACAGAATACTACATAGGGCCTCATTACGACCCCAGCGCTAAACCATGGTGCTATTAGCACCATGGTCCATGCCAGGGTCCGCCATGGTGAATGGCGGAATTACCGCCCCATTCCAAGGTTGGCGGGGCGGTAATTCCCCATTCATAATGGGCCCTTCACCATTCCCATTTTTGCCCCATAGGGCTCAATGGGAATGGGGAAGGCGCTAAGTACGGTGCCGCAAATTGCGGCACCGTACTTAGCACCAAGGTCCCTTTGCGGCACCCTACTTTAACGACTGGTAAAACCAGCCGTTAAGGTCGGGTCCCGCAAAGGGACCTCGTAATCAGGCGTTAAGGGTTTAACGGCACCTACACCTTTTACGGCGCCGTTAAACCCTTAACGCCAGGGTCGTAATGAGGCCCATAGTGTGTTAGAACAACAATATTTTATTGCATGGTGACTTGAAGTCCCAGATTGCAAAACAATACGGCCCTGAAATACATTGTATTTGTATTTATTGTTTTATATAGCGCCTTAATCCAAGGCGCTATATAATATTGTAACATGGCGAATTGGAAGCTGAAAAGAAACATGGCCTTCCTGAATACATCTCTCTGGGAAAATGTTGTATATAGATTCCAATAATCCTGTAACCCAGTCTTGCAAAAAAAGTTTTCAAAAAATATATAAATAAAGGATTTCAGTGGATAATGCATCAGCACTACGGATATCACCGAGATAATATTGCTATAGAGTAGGGGTATCACGGTATTAGTTTTATGATGGTACAATAACCTTATTGCCAAATGACGGTATATCATGGTTATCGCGGTATAGCAGGTGGAGTTAACTAATCTTAACAAATATTTTCTAAAAGGTCATAAATTGTCAGATTTATCATCACAAACAAAACCAGGCACCCAGGGTCAGAATTGGGCTTTTCAACATACTTTCCAATGTAATGCCACCCCGTGCTTCCACCAAGCACAAACACACATGTGGAGAGGAGGAGGGGGGGGGGCAGCTCTGCTGCGACTGGCAAAGCAAACTGAATAGCTTTTCTTAAGTGGTCCTTTAGGCTTTTAGCTCCCCCAATGGCTACTGGTGAAGATGAACATGTCGCCATCTTGATAACCTGCATGCCACAGATCATTGGAGCCTGATGGTAGTATACGCTTGTGCGCATACACACACACACGCACTCTCTCTTTACGTTACAGCCTTTAGTTTACTTGCGGGCCAAAAGGTGTTCAGTAATCACGGACATGTTACCCTTTGGTATGGCAGCAGGGAATACCCTCAGAGATGAGTAAACTTTTCAGTGTGACTTATTATATGTAAATTCAATGATAGAATCAGGGAAATCCCCCATCGTCATATGTTTAGAAAACATTATCCATTATAAATATATAAACCCCAAAGCTGCCAACCCAAAGTAAACCCTTTTCCTTCTTGGCACTGTATTTATTCTTCCTATTGCTAACATATTGATTTTGTGTCAGGCACGTGTGGTTTATGGAATGGCATTAAAAACTGCTCCAACTGAAACTACTTGGCAGACGGCACATCCAACGGTGCAAGACCAAGACTGCGCAGCACTTGCTTACTGCAGCCTTTCCAAATCAGATTGAAAAGCACACTTAACGGTATGAACGGTATACCGGTATAAACAATGTGACGGTTATTATTGTTCAATTAAGTGGTTCACGGTATCTTTAACGGTATACCGTAATACCGTTACATCCCTACTATAGAGTGACGCCTGCTAAACTAACACAATCCCCTTCTTTACATGTCAGTGTGTCTGCCTGCATGACACATTTTTTAAAGGGCGCTTTCTTTTTGCATATGCTTAGGCATTTGGCATTGATGGGCCACCTGGTGGGCAAGTAACAATCCCATCAGTGCCAAACACTTAAGCATATGCAAAATACAGGGCGCACCCGAGAGCAAGACAAAGCAGCAATTGCCATCAAGTGCTGCCAGCAGCCCAGTGCAGGACGCTCTGTGCGATGTGTAATGGGCTTCACTGCAATATAAACAAGCCCAATTACACGCGTACAGACGGTCCAACAAGCGGACAAAACCCGCGACAAGCGACCTCCAAATATTATAAGCGACTTTTGGCAAAAATAAGCCCAAAGTCGCTTATAATACGCGGACCTGGCAACACTGATTACCACCCCATTCCAAGGTTGGCGGGAAGTTAATTCCCCCTTTCCCCATGGCCCTTCCCCATTCCCATTTTTGCCCCATAGGGCAGGGGAAGGAGCTAATTACGGTACCGCAAATTGCGGTACCGTAATTAGTACCAAGATCCCTTTGCGGGACCCAACTTTAACGGCTGGTCTACACCAGGCGTTAAGGTCGGGTCCCGCAAAGGGAACTCGTAGTAACGCGGTAAGGGTTAACGGTCACCCGTACCCTTACCGGTGACCGTTAACCCTTACCGCCTTCTGTGTAATGAGGCCCTAAATCTGAGAGAGTTATCCTTCCACTCAGTGGGCCTCATTAGGACCCTGGCACTAAGTGTTTAACGGTGCCGTAAAAGGCTGCGCTGCCATTAAACACTTAGCGCCTTACAGCCGTTAAGGTCGGGTCCTGAAAAGAGACCTCGTAATCAGGCGCTAATGGGTTAACGGCGCCGCAACCTTTTACGGCACTGTTAACCCATTAGCGCCAGGGTCGTAATGAGGCCCTGTGTTTTTTATTTTCTACACATCCCCTTTCGCCTGGGGGCGTTTAGACTTCTGCTGCTTCTTATCAGTAGTTGACTGAACGTTTTATGGGGTCTGTGGGGTTCAGCAGCTCGTGCGGATGAAGAAATCAGGACCTGACAACCAGTCCCCCCTGCATCCTTTGCCAGCACTTGCCCTCTGGCTCCGTTTCCCGGACTAGCCCAACTTGGTCCACGCTGCCCACCGCACTCATCCTCCTGTTTCCCCGTTTCCCCTTTTCCCCTGGCACTTGCCACCTTGGCCCTCGCAGCACTTCTCTGACCCCTTCTCTGGGGACACCCAACTCCTGCACTTCTCTCTCTACCTCCTTAACCCATGCACTTACCACCTTCACAAGTACTTGCACAGTAGGATTGTAACAAGGCCAATATGATCCCCCCGCATTTTGTTTTGTGGCGCCTGGAAACACTTGTGATTGGGCACCACACAAATGTCCAATAAATAAATAAAGAGTGGACAAATGGTCTCATTCTATTAACCGGTCTAATGACTGATGAAAATGACACTAACAAGTTCATTTCTCCAGATTTGGCACATATGCACAAGCCCTTAGCAGGGCCTCGTAGTCCTTAAAGGGGCAGCACATCACAGGCCTTTGACATTGGCAGTGCAGCAGAAGCTCTGGATCTCTGTGGAGACCAGTAATGATCCAATCAGGGCGTCATTGGTACAGGACTTGAGGCCTGCCCGGGCTCTCTAAAGCCGGGTGCTTTGTGTGTGAGGGTGACTCAGACCGGAAGTTTGACTTCCAAGGTAGCAGAGCTTACCGGTGACAACCCTACTAATGTTACCATACTTGGGGAAGCTAGACTATAGACAAATGTATGAACCACACATTTTAATGGCATCGGTAGTGGGATACTTTCAGGGGCACGGGTGCAGTTCGAAGTTACTAATGTTAACCCCACCCCATTAACTGCAAATAGTAACAGTAATATGATATCAATGGTGAGAATACTGCAGTTGAGGGAATCTGGTCTCTTGATCGCTCCATTGAACTGTGACGGTATCAGTAGCTCGAGTGTGATAAGCTGGGGCTTAGTGCAATCTTCTTTAAATCCAATTGCCCGGGTCTTTAACACTCTGGAAGAGAGAAGAACGTTGCATACTCGGAAATTACAGCTGATTGTTAACAAAGTTAGAGGGGCTTATCGAGATAAGTGTAATTCCCCATCTTGTTTGATATTAGAGAATATTTTTCCGTTCTACGGTTCTTTGGTTTTAAACAGGTCTGTTGTGCTGGGATTTCTGTGGAGGGTACCCTCTGTCACGAGTGAGTGCCCTTTAAGACACCTCACTCGTGAGGTGGACGTCACAGGCGGATGTGACGTGGTGAGGGGCGGGGGAGTGCGGGCACGGCACTTGCCGGTTTGAAGAGGAATAAAGAAGTTCTCCTCCACTCTGCTGGCTCCTGTCCATTATTTGGGGCCCTCCGCCCCTAACATTTGGCGACGAGGATTCTCCCTGGTGCCAGCAGTCCTCCTTCCCGATGAGCGGATCCCCGCTGACACGGCCTCCTTTTCCCACCTCCTCCTCCTTCACACACGATCCGAAGCCTTGCACGCAGCTGCCGTGCAGCAGAAGACTTCTCTGCACACTGCGCCTGGTGCTTCCGCCAGCCTGAGCACCACCACAAAGCAACCACAGACTACCACGGGCCCACGAAGCTTAAAAAGAAAAAAAAAAAAAAAAAATTTTTTTCTTCTACATCACCACTCCTCATTTGCTGGGGCCTTCTTCCTCGTCCCAGTACCTCTGTGACTTTGTGCCAACCTGCCTGCAGAACGACTCTCAGCTCCAATCCACCGCTGAGGCCACATCCTACACGTCACCATGAGCACCACTGCTGCCCAGGCATCTTCCAGCTCCCAACCCCCACCTGCGCCGGCTGTCACCAGATCCACCGCCACAGCATGGCGCATGCCGCCCCCGTTTTCCATGACTCCTCAGGCAGATAAAGGACCACGATGGGTGGACTGGTTGGAGGACTTCAATAATTTCATTGAGGCCGCTGGAGAAGAAAACTCCCCTCGACTGCGCAGCATGTTCATAAACACGGCAGGGGGAGAGATAAAATCACTCATCAAAACCATTCCGCCAGGGGAAATGGCTGATTTTGATGCCCTCATCGCAGCCCTGAACAAACGTCTTGTCATCGCTCCCAACAGAGACTATGAACGATATGTCTTTAACCAATGCCGTCAGCGCACTGACGAGACTGTGGATGAATTTCTCACGAGGCTCCGCGTCAAAGGTGCGCATTGCCAATTTGACGCGTTTTCGCTTGATGAAGCGCTTCGACTCAGAGTGATTGAAGGGTGCGTATCGGCGACGCTACAGAAGCAACTCCTGAAAAAACCTGTCACCATCGAAGAAGTAAGTGCAATGGCACGTATACTCGAAAGAGTTGAAAAACAAGCCACTCACATAGCCAGCAATGCCGCTGGAAACCTTGACAAAAGTGACGTGATAGCTGCGATCCACGCTGGGAACAAGAGCGTTTCTCCAAGCAACATGTCGACCCCGCGTTTGCAGAGACAATGCTATAGGTGTGGGATGGCGTTTCCGCATGCAGGTTCCTGCCCAGCTCTCTCTCAAAAGTGCGGCAACTGCGGTAGGGAGGGCCACTTCCAATCTGTATGCAGGGAAGGTAAGCCGTTCCCCACCGCACGTGACACGACGAGAGCGCAAGTCAGACCCATTGAAAGATTCTACACTAGCCCGCCTCAACAGCCCCGGTTCTACCAACAGAGCCCGAGGAGATATGTGCGGGTGGTTGAAGAAGTGTACCCGGAAGATGACGGCCAAGGCTATGAGTCACAAGGACAAATTGCGCGTATTACTGATGAATATGATGGACCGCCAGCAACGCGCCGCGAGTTCATAGCTGAAGTGCAAAGTAAACATGATTATGACGCTACGTATGACCCGCATACAAGCGACGAATTTGTCAATCTCATAATGGACGAACAGGAAGCCCGAGAAGCACCCAGGATAGCCATTGACATCTGCGGCAAACAATTCTGCTTTCTGATTGACTCTGGAGCTACGGTGAACGTCATGGGTGAAAAAGAATTTCTAACGCTCTGCCAGAAACCGACGCTAAACCTGTCCATGTCCAAAATCTACCAATGGGGGGCAGACACACCGCTGCAAAGCGTCGGGTCCTTCAAACGCAGATTGACGTTCGCTGACAAATCCACCGATACTGTGATCCACGTCATCAGGAGCCCCACCAAAGGTCGCTGCCTGCTAAGTTACAAGACGGCGTCCTGTCTCGGATTAATCAACATTCTCGTACGGGAGGAGGACGTAGTCAAATCGTCGGAGGGTCCAGCTATACAGCAAGGCCAGATCCGCGCCCTGATATCCCGCGACAACACTGCCATAACCAAGGATGACATTGTCCGGGAATTTCCGCAACTGTGTCAAGGCCTAGGTAAATTGAAGGGCCCACCGATAAAGTTACACATAGACGCGGCAGTCAAACCAGTCCCACAACACCCACGAAGGGTAGGATTCCACCTGCAGGAGGCGGTGTCCAGAGAACTGAACCAACTACTTAGAGATGATATCATTGAGCCTGCCACAGGGCCGACTCCGTGGGTATCCCCCCTTGTGATTGTCCCAAAGGAAGGCGGTCGTCTGAGGATATGTGTAGACATGCGTGTAGCCAACACCGCCATACAGCGGGAGAGACACCCTGGACCCAAGATTGAGGACATGATAGTCCAACTGAACAAATCTGTCCTCTTCTCCAAACTAGACTTAAATCAGGGGTACCATCAGCTAGTACTTCACCCTGAGTCACGGCCAATCACCACGTTCGCGTCGCATGACGGACTATTCCGCTACAAGAGACTAAATTTCGGCATCTCCTCGGCGGCCGAAATTTTTCATGAAACCGTTCGGCAAGTCATACGTCCCATTAAAGGAGCTCTCAACTATAGCGATGACATTTTGGTCTTTGGCAAGTCTCGCAGTGAACACGATGAAGCACTCCGTGCAGCATGCCAGGCAGTACAGGACGCGGGTTTAACCCTCAATATAGAAAAGTGTCGGTTCAGCAAGGCGAAGCTGAAGTTTTTTGGCCACATCTTCTCTGCAGATGGCATGACTCCGGACCCGGACAAAGTGGCGACCATCTTCCACCTCGATAAGCCTTCCCAGATTGCCGACGTCAGGTCCTTTCTGGGGATGGCGGGATATTGTGCCCGGTATATCCAACACTTTGCTTCCATCACTGAACCCCTCAGGCGTCTGCTCCAAAAAGACACCCCCTTTGTCTGGTCTGAGGAATGTCAGGTAGCATTTGATACTATCAAACACTCTCTGACTGAGGCAAGGAGGCTAGCATATTTTGATCCCGAATGGCACACTGAGATAGTGGTGGACGCGAGTCCGGTGGGGCTAGGGGCAATCTTAGCACAAACCAGTGGACAAGACACTTACCCGAGACACATTGTGGCATACGCCAGCAGAGCTCTAGCTCCGCCTGAGTCTGCGTATTCCCAGGCAGAAAAGGAAAGCCTGGCAGCCGTCTGGGCGTGTGAACATTTCCATAATTTCGTCATCGGAAAAAAATTCACACTAATTACTGACCATCAGGCCTTGTTATCGCTGTTTGGCAATCCTCGCACGAAAATGCCCCCCAGGATCGAAAGATGGGGCATCCGCCTACAAGAATATGATTTTGACATTGTTCATCGGCGTGGGGGCGAGCACAACCCTGCTGATTACCTCTCCAGACACCCGGTGGGCAACCACACTCCAAGACAGGGCGACGCGGAATACATAAGCTATGTCACTGCCAATGCACTACCGCCCGCCGTAACCATTGAGACCATTGCGACCGCGTCTGCTGCTGACCCGACGATGGCACTAGCGATCGGCTTGACGGAGAACAACAGATGGAAGGACTTTCGCAGAGCCGTCCAGAGCCACCCAGGAGCATCTCGTGATGAGATGGAGCGTCTGGCGAGAATACACGTAGAACTGGCAGTCCAAGACAACTCCATTTTGCTGCGAGGATGTAAGATAGTCGTTCCTACCTCACTGCGAGCAGCAGTCATCAAAACGGCGCATGAGGGACATCGAGGTGCGGAGAACACCAAACGCCAGCTGAGGTGCAGTGTGTGGTTCCCCTTCATGGACGATATGGTTGACCGGTGGGTAAAGAACTGCATAGCATGCAGTTGCACAGCAAAACCTGAACCGCCGGTCCCACTCAAAGTCATGCCAATCCCTGAACATCCCTGGGAGAGAGTGGCGGTCGACTTCTACGGGCCACGGGAGGAAGGAGACTACCTACTACTATTCATCGATGAACATTCAAGATTCCCTATAGTAAAACGTGTCAAGTCGACAGCATTTGCTCATGTCGCAGCAACATTTGATGAAGTCTTCAGTGAGTGGGGAATACCAGAGACTCTCAAGTCAGACAATGGGGCCCCGTTCAGTGGTCATGAATTTGGGGTGTTTGCAAAGCACATGGGATTCCGTCACCAAAGAGTAACCCCGAGATGGCCGCAAGCCAATGGAATGGCGGAAAGGTTCATGGCGTCCATTAAGAAGACCATGCAAAGAGCACGCCTGGAAGGAACTGACCCTCATCAAGCGCTGTGCAGAATGTTGCGTGATTACCGCAACACGCCCCATGAAGCCACTAATAGGACTCCAGCAGAGCTCATGATGAAATATCAAGTGAGAACTAGAGTCGTCACCAACCCAGCGAGGAAGCCCAGAGTAGATCAGGAAATCATCAGAAGGGATGAAGCCGTGAAGGAGAAAGCTCGCGAACAGACTGATAGGAGAAGGAGAGCACGTCCCAAGGAATTCCAAATTGGTGATGAAGTGTGGGTTCAAAGGGCCATGACGAAAAAAACTGACTCGCAGTTTGCACCAGAACCGCTCCAAGTAGTGGCTGTCAAAGGAACAATGATCACTGCCACTAATGGAGAGCAGGAAGTGACACGCAACAGCTCAAGGTTTAAGCATGTTATGCAAGAGACAGAAGAAAGATCACCACAGGAAGAAGACGACCCAGCTGAAAGAGACAGTCAAGATGAAACTTGGGTCCCCCTCGGACCACAGGTCCAGCGCCAGGTGTACCCTGATGAAGACACTGGCGGCGGCTCTGACCCTGAGCCGCGAGGCAGACCCCAGAGAAATGTGAGGAGGCCTCCCAGGTTAGTGGAGGAGTGTTGATAGCGTTGCCACTTGGCCAAGTTATGTTATGAGGAGCAAGTTTTGCAAAGGTGACTTGAAAGGACATTTTGTCCGGGGGTGTTGTCACGAGTGAGTGCCCTTTAAGACACCTCACTCGTGAGGTGGACGTCACAGGCGGATGTGACGTGGTGAGGGGCGGGGGAGTGCGGGCACGGCACTTGCCGGTTTGAAGAGGAATAAAGAAGTTCTCCTCCACTCTGCTGGCTCCTGTCCATTATTTGGGGCCCTCCGCCCCTAACACCCTCTTTGTTACTTTTGGATTCTAGGGTCATTACACAGGTGGAATTTTGGAACAATGCGCGACTTGATAAAGTGGTTTTCACTTTTCATTGCAAATCATTTTGCAGCTAGTGCTGGCAGCCGCAGATCAGTTAAAGCTATGAGGGTTCGAACTTTCGATCAAACCTGTAGATTTACCTGAGCCGTGTGTGCCGGCTCCATTGAGTAACCCAGTCTCAAGCAGATTTTGCTTGGACACCTCCCATTTTTTGTCTGCAAGAATCCTGGCTGCTGGATTTACCTGTAGTGGATGGACATACATGTTTTCTGAACCCAGCATGGGTTGCCCTTATGGGCAACAGAGGCCGTCTGAGTTCCGGTTTAGTGTTGTGTCTTTATAATGACCAAAACTTTACAGAGCCTATATGTATTCTCACCCGAAGCCATTTATCCAGGCAATTGAAATTGCCTGCGATCATTTCTACTATCTAGATTTGGATTTTACATTGGTTCTAAATTTATGTTAGAATCACGTAATAATCCCACAATCTGCCTTCTTCAAGGCCATTGAAAACATAGGGCCTCATTCCGAGATTGGAGGTAGCCATGGCGCTATTTGCGCCAGGGCTGCCTCCAATACCTGGTCCGGCATTGGTCTGGTTCAATGGGGACTTACCGGTGCATTCCGACCCTGGAGGGACCGGTAAGTCCCCATTAAACCAACCATTCCCCATTCCCATTTGAGCCCCCATAGGGCTCAATGTGAATGGGGAGGGCACTAATAACGGGCTTGCGAATAGAAGGCCCATTATTAGCGCCCTGGTCCCTTAGCGGGACCCGTAAAGGACGTGTGGTCAGACAACACGTCCTTAAGGTTCCCGCAAAGGGACCTCGGAATTGGGCGGTAAGGGATTACCGACAACGATCTCCTTACCGGTGCCCGGTATCTCTTACCGCCCAACTTGTAATGACCGGCATAATCTTTGAGTGGCAATTGAAGAGGAAGTCTAACTCATTGTTTGCAGGGATTTGAATGCCGCTTGTGTTTGTAGCCCTTGTTTTTGGTGTGTTAAAGTGACAGGTGGGAAAGCTTTGGAATGTGGGAAGGCTTAGGCGATACTGATGGAAGCATGGGGGCTTAATATTTTGAATGGTAATGCATACATGCCAACATTCAGATGCACCTGGTAGGGAGATTTCCACAGGGAAATCGGGAGACGCATATTTCCCCATAGGAATGCATTGGGCCTAAGTTATTTTAGGCGGGAGACTGTGAAAAATAGCAATATTTTTCATCTCAAAATCGGGAGTCTCCCGCCTAAATCGGGAGGGTTGGCATGTATGGTAATGTTCCAGGGGATATCTCCGCCTATCATACTTGGCAAAGAGTTGATCAAACTGGTGTTTTGGTCTATTTTTTAGTTGCAGAAGAGATCTTCTGTGACATTGTCCAGCTTACAGTGGTACCGACTGCAGTCAGTGACCACTTTCCTTTTGAGTTGGCATCTGAGTGTGGTGAACCGGAATAAGCTAGTATATCTAGCCGAGTTAGACGTTTGTGGGAGGGGACCACGTGACATGGAATTACAGGAGCATTACGTTGTTTTATACGACTTTGTTTAGACTGTATTCGATTGACGATCTAGAGTTGGCATTGGTAAATATCCCATACACCAATATATTGGAAGAGGTATACGCCTCCATGCCTAGCCCGAAAGGTAGTATGACGATTATTCAGAACCACAGTTATGATCCTTCTATTCAACTTAAAAAGAGAGCACTAAGGTCGTCATTGCATAACTTGGATGGATGGGATGTGGTTCATCGTAAATTGCTGAAAAATATGTATAGAACTTGGCTTAAGTTTCATCGCTATTATACTATGTTAGATGAGGCTAAAGTCATGTTAGGGAGGGTTATTTCTGGAAACTCTATGGAGTTCTGGCGGTTGATTAACGAGGCTCGTGTGAACATTTCAGTAGGATTTACACTGAGGATAATGCGATTTCCAACTAGAAATGTCATTACATGAGTCACGGGTCCTGGAGCTAGATGAAGGGAGTGTACGTAATGTAATCAGTTGTAGTAAAAACTCCAGGGCTCTGGGCCCTGATGTTTTATGATCTGTTGTTTTAAAAAGTGATATGGATATTTGGGTCCGAATTCTGCTGAAAATCTGTGATACGGTTTTGCAGTTTAAGAAGTTGCCTATGTCTTGGTCTTCGTCTATATTTATACCAATACACATGAAGGGTCTGCATATTATTCCTGGGAACTATAGACCAATAGCTTTATCTGACATACCTTCAAAGATTTTTTCCACAATGGTACACCAGGAGTTGTCTGATTGGCCTAAGAAAACACTTAAGATATAACATCTATCAGACAGGGTTTATGAAGGGAATAGGAAATATGTCAAGGGGTTCATTTCAGAATTATTTAAGCAAGAGGTCATGGTGAAGTCACAACCAATCTATATATATTTTATTGACTTCACCATGGACTTCAATAGTGTGGAAAGACATTCCCACTGGGATAAACCTAAGTAATGGGGTTGTCCTAAAAGGTTATTGGAGATTTAAATTGTCTTACACTCTAGTACTGCAGTGAGGGTCCATCTTAACAAACAGGGAACATTATCCCTACCAATAGAGACAAGACGAGGTGTACAACAAGGATGTGTCCTGGCACCACTTCTTTTTAATGTATACATCTCAGATATTGGGGTGTCTTCAAGGAAGTGGATTGTTTTCCTCCAAGGCAGAGCAACAGGGCTGCTAACTATCTTCTCTATGCTGATGACATGATTTGTTTAGACTATACGCCAGTTGGTCTCCAGCACCAGTTAAGTAACATATAAACATATACAAAATATAACAAGTTAGTCTTCAATGTGGGGAAGACAAAGATTTTTAATTTTAGACCGGTACCAAAGCCGAGTTTTAGAAAGTTTAGATGATGTTTAGATGATGTATAAATAATTGTGAACTTGAACAATGGTTTTAACAAAAAGATGCTCTATGATTATTATAAATCAAAAATGAAGGCTTTGGCTGTACAGGGGCTGCTACTCAATAAGAAGTATTGTCATTTCTCACTCATCCCGTTGATGGAATTTTATAACAATAAGGTTTTACCTGTAATGATTTGCGGTCTTGAGACCTTTTTTTGTCCTTGTGTATTAACTGGACCAGATTAGAGCGTTGCTTTTGGAGGGGGCTGTTGAGGTTAGCTAATCGCATGCTATCTGCGGTTATGCGATACAAGTTAGGTTTAGTGTCCATTTACTTACACACCCTATGTACAAATGTTTGTATGTTGAGTAGGATACTTCACGCAGAAGAAACCTCAATATGGTGGAAACATAGGCAGATTTTAGTGAGTAAATTGTCAGCTTCTGTAAACAAGTGGACGCTAGAATGTGAATTTATTATGAAATCTTATAATTTTTCAATAGAAATAATTAACATACACCCTAACAAGGCAAGGTCTAAGTTCTGGGAAACAGATTGGAGCTAAACTATAGAAGCTGTTAGGAATTATGGCTTGTATGAAGGTATTCTGCTTGAGTGAGACCGGTTGGGGTTCTTCCTGACTGTCTGTGTAAATTCCCTAGTACAGCTTGAAGGACTCAAATGTTAAGACTGCGTTTACATTTGTATCCTACTGGGGAAATTATCGGGGCTAGGGGTAAGACCCCAAGGGAGTTGAGGATCTGTCCGTATTGTAAGATTCCGGGGGAAATAAAAATGCTAAAGCACATTATTACTGGTTGCCATGCTCGAAATACATAAAGGATTTTTATTTTAAACTTGATGGAAGATTTTCATATTTTATCAAACGAGGTGGCTTGGCAGCACATCATTTGCTCAAGTGGTAATACCAAGTGGAGGTTTGCTGCCTTGCATTTTTTGAGAGACACTGAGCCTCATTACAAGTCTGGTGGTAACCCTGCTGGTGCTACCGGTGGCTTGCCGCCGGACTTGTAGATTTACCAGCACCTGGCTTGCCGGTAACACCAGGGTATTACAACCACGCCGTTCCGGAAAGTGAGGCGTCAGCAAATTGTAATTCCCCATTTCCTGGACTCAATGGGAATAAGGAACACGGAAGCACTGACACCGTTAATGGTGCCGGTGCTTCCGTTGCGGCTTGCTTACTGTGGCCACTGTGCCCTGTTGAGCACAGCGGCTCCGGCAGACAAACCTGTACTGTGCCGGTTTGGAAACAACAGTCCTCATAGGCTTACCGGCACCGTTGTTTCCGGACCGGCATAGTCATAATGAGGCCCATTTATTCTTAATAATTCTGCAATTAGTATTGTATTTATGTAAGTATTTTTTAAGAAGGTTGTATGTCCTGTTCTTTTTCTTTTATTGTATGATAACATTTTAATGTGGATGGTTGAAAGGTTTAATTGGCTTAATCATTAAATGCCAATAAAAAAATATTTAAAAAAATGTGGATATTTTTGATATTGAGATTTGATGAAGAATTGTTGTATGTTTTATTGTGTTTTGTTAAAGGTTAAATGTTTAACCATATAACAATAATACAAGTTGGTTGCATGTTGTATGTTGCATCACAAACAACAGTTGTTGTGCTATCCTGACAAAAGTATTTCATTGGAAGAATAATTGTGATATTCTAATATCTGCTTTGCATCCTAGGAAGGATACTTTGTGGAGGAAAGAATTGCTTTGCTTTATTAACCTCTAGGAAAGGTTGTACATCTAAAGCCTTATCTAATTCCTGAGAGTAGAAAGAGGATTATTCAAAAAGAGTTAGAAGCCATGGTAAATGCTGATACTATCGAACCTTCACAAAGCCCTTGGTCCTCTCCTATTGTACTAGTCGCTAAACCACAACAGTCATGGAAAATGTGTATTGACTTTCGAAAAGTTATGAAGTATAATTCAATAGTTTCAATAGTTATTTCATGCCTAGGATAGACTATCTTTTTGACAGGTTGGTGGATGCAGTATATCTTTCCACAATTGCTCTGACCAAAGGATATTGGCAAGTTCCAGCCAACCCAGCTGATAAACCAAAAACGGCCTCTTCCACTCCTATAGGTCTGTTTCAATTCAAGGTTTTACCTTTTGGTTTACACGGGGCCACAGCCACCTTTCAAAGTTTGATGGATCAAGTTCTTCGACAATATGCTTCTTTCTGAGGAGCTTATATTGATGATATTATCATCCATAGTAAATTTTGGGAAGAACATATGTTCCATTTGTACCTGGTAACCCCGAGCTGTAAGGAAAATCATACTAGCTGCAAATGCAAAGAAATGTCATCTAGCCAGATCTGCAGTGAAATATGTAGGCTTCTTGGTGGGAAACGGATTGGTCCATTCCCAAACTGAAAAAGGTTAGAGCCGTTGAAGAAACTCAAGCCCCTACGATCAAGAAATAACTAACAGCCTTTTTGGGTCTAGTTGGATATTACAGGTATGTCATTTCTAATTTTGCATCTATCGCTTCCATTCTAACAGACAAACGTAGGTAGGCAGAACCCCCAAAACGGAAATGGCGCCCAGAGGATCAAGTGTGTTTTGATAAATTGAAACATATCCTGTGTAGTGAACCCGTAATGAAGGTGGCAGACTTTTTTATCCTACAGACTGATGCATCACATACTGGTTTAGGGGACAGTTATTTTGCAATGTCTTGATGATATATAATATACCATCCTATATATCAGTAGGAAGTTATTTTCTTGAGAACTATGCAACTCTTGAGCTTGAATCATTCGCTATTAGGTGGGCTGTGACCTACCTAAAATATCACCTAAGAGGTACGAAGTTCCCACTTATCACAGATCATGCCACCCTTAAATGGCTAAGCCTTCATCCGGACACTAATGCCAGAGTCATGCACAGTTCTTTGGATGTATAGCCCTATTCTGTTTCTGTAGAACTTAGGAAAAGAACAGGGTAATGTTGATTTCCTTTCTCGATTTCCAGTAGAGGCTGTGAAAACCAGTGACATTAGGGGAAGGGTATGTGATGAATCCAGGGAAATCATCACACAAATCCTGGTCTGGACCTCCTCTCATGTGGCATGGGGAAGGCAGCCGCTATCTGATCCTGACCCTGGTGATGGTATTATGAGGGTGGATCACATGGGAGGAGACTTGTTTCAGGAGGAAGTGGTTACTCATTTGACTCATGATTCCTCTATTCTCCCTGAAACACTGATGGCATATTGTAAAATAGAGCCAAACAGTGTACCTGCTATTCACATAACATCTCCAAGCTCTGATTGCATTCAGTTCACAAATCAATTAGTATTAAACAGACATGAAAGAGCCAACGCCACTATGCACTTCAGGATACATAATATCGTGGCCTTGGGATGAGGAGAAAGGAGAAAGAGTTAATGAAGATCAAAGGTGCTATTAAATGGAATGTGCAGTCAGTTGTTGGAAGTCAAGGCACCTAAGAGGGACATTTCAATCTGGGAATGAGTCTCAGTTGTGTGAAGGAGTAGCAGAAGCAGTCAGGAGAGGGGCCGAAGCGGTTAGAGCTGAAACAGAGGTGCGAACACCAGCAGAAGCTGAAGCAGGAAGAAAAGGTGCATGGTTTTGCAGAGTACATGCATCAGGAAGCCGTGGACAACAGTGGGGAGAGAAGCCCAGCTGTGTGTAAGACTTGCTCCCGACCCAATGTGAGTCACTCAGAGGTGCGGGAGGACGCAGAGACTAGACAAAGCTGGAGGAGCTCCAGCGAAGGACCGGGCAGGCTCTGGCAGGTACCTTGGAGCTGCCAATGGGACTGCTGGACCAAAGGGCGTCACCGCAACAGCAAGGAGTAACATGCAGATGCCAAAGGAAGCCGTGAGTTGGCCTTGTGTTGTGGAGAATAGTGGATGTTTTAAACTATCCCCTGAAGAATGTTTGCCCGAATGGGATTGTGAAGAACAGAAACATGTTGGGATTGTTATTTTAATGACACATTGAGATTTTTGTGTTTTTTTATGTGATATCTTCTGTGTCTTGTGTATATGTAAAAATTGTGGCCTATGTTTTAGTAATTGTTTCTTTAGTGTTAGAAGCTGCACTGTGTTAGGTGAGGGTAGTATTTTATGTTCAATTTTTAGTTGGAATATTTTGAATAAATTATATTTTTTGTAAATCAATCACAGCACGCAGTCCATTCTGTCAGGACTTGTGGTGCCAGAAAATCTAACAGAGGTTCAAATTTGAGGGGGTTGGGTGTAAGTAGAGAATACGAAGCATCTTCCTCTGATCGAGGCTGCCAGTTTGCATCAAACTTCTGGAAAAAATGTTGTGCAATGGCGCAGATCGACGTTCAGCTATCTACCAGTCACCATCCCCAAACGGACGGCCAAACCGAGAGAACCAATCAGACACTGGAGCACTATTTACGGTGCATGCTGCACCACGAACAAAGGAATTGGAAAGACCAACCATGGATAGCTGAATATGCATATAACAATTCTTTGCATTCAAGCACGGGACAAACGCTCTTCTATACCCTTTATGGCAGACATCCACGTTCCTCTGAACTAGACCTTCCAGCCAGCTTGGAAATGCCAGCGGTAAAGACTCTACACACAACCATTACTCAGGCTTTCAAAAGGGCAAAGGAACACCTTATTCATGGCAAAGAAAAACAAAAGAGATTCGGCGACCAACACCGGAAAAAGGCCCCTGATTATCAAGTAGGAGAGTTTGGTTAGCCGCTAAATTCGTACCCATCAAGGGAACCCGGACCTTTCATCCCAGATTCTTAGGACGCTATACCATTAAGGCAATTATCAACCCAGCAGCCGTGAAACTGGATTTACCACCTAATCTACACATCCACCTGGTATTCCATGTGTCCCTCCTGAAACCAATGCAACCCGGCACACGGATTGGGACACCACCTAAGCCCATATTTGTTGACAGAGAACCAGAATTCGAAGTCAAAGATATCTTGGACTCTAAATACTCTAGGACCAAGCTATATCATCTCGTCGATTGGAAAGGATTTGAACCACAAGATAGATCCTGGGAGCCCAGTGAGAATATCCACGCACCACGTCTAATCAGGAAATTCCATCAGAACTACCCAACAAACCTGGGCAAGACATAAGGAACACCATGGGAGGGGCCTTAGGGGGGAGTGCTGTCATTACCCTCGCCCAAAACTCCCTCTGGCAAACCCATTGGCCAGGTGGAGTCAGGACTCGGACCTCCAGAGCCTGGCATCCTCTTCAAAAGCCCTCATGGGGCCAGACCTGGCGCCTTTCATCCCAGATTCTTAGGACGCTATACCATTAAGGCAATTATCAACCCAGCAGCCGTGAAACTGGATTTACCACCTAATCTACACATCCACCTGGTATTCCATGTGTCCCTCCTGAAACCAATGCAACCCGGCACACGAATTGGGACACCACCTAAGCCCATATTTGTTGACAGAGAACCAGAATTCGAAGTCAAAGATATCTTGGACTCTAAATACTCTAGGACCAAGCTATATCAGCCTATGGCGCCAGGCTCATACTCCATGAAAAACAATGTGCTTGGGACTTCTTTATTGTATTGTCAGCCAACATGGAGGCATCCACATAGCTTGGTTCCTAGCTTGGGTGTGGTAGCCTAGGGACTACTTTACCTGGACTATTTTGTTGGGGCTATTTAAACAACACCTGAGCAAGACAACACGCTTTGCGTTACTTTGCAGCTTGCAACGTGACACTTACAGTGTCCAGCTATTCCCTCGAACCTCGGAGAAGCAGAACCTGCAAGGAGACAAAAGGAACATCATTAGCAGCAGCATCTTACCTGCAGTCTTCATCTTTAAACACTTGCAGCTACTGAGAACAGCTTCCTCGAATCTGCACGCCTGCCGGACAGAACGACCTGAAAGAGGAAGATAGAGGCAACAGTAAAGAAAGCAGTAGAGACATTTACAAATTATGAACTCCTCAAAAGGCTTACCTGGTTGGTCACCTCTCGGCTGGCACCACTCCGGACATTCCACTCGCGCTGAAGAACACTGCAACCTAGAAGGAATGAAAACACAGATTAGCAAAGGCAAGACTTTGCAGCACTGCGCATAGCGCTTACTTACCGCATCATAGCGCTCTTAATGCACCATCATTTACCAGCGGGGCTCAACCAAGCCAGTTCGCTGCGCTGTAGCTCTGCATACATAAGGGAGAAAAAAGAGACATTTTAAACAAAGAAAGGCATGCAGGATAGCAACAAAACTAAAGAACAGCAATAAGACCTACCTGAACAATATCAAATGGGCCGGCGTCAGTGAAGTAACTGGACCGCACTCGCCCATGAAAGACAACGTGCCCCTGCAAAGAAGGCAGGACGGAGAGCACGCCTAATTCTACCACAAGGTGAGGAGAGGGCACCAGAGGGACTGAAATCATACGGGGGTGGAGGGAGGATACTTACCCAGTCGGTCAGTCTTGAACACAGTCCTCCTGTATTTTCAGGCAGAACCTTCCCCGCAGACCACATCAGGGCAAAGCTGAGAAGCATACCAGCGAGTAACCCGGCTGGGTGGTGTCCCTGTGGATACCAGGTGAGCGTAACAGTTCATCCAAGTGCGACACACTTCTGTCCCCAACAGCCCATCCAAATGTGCCACATCTTCCACACCCAGCAATAAATCTGGGTGCAACATCCCCCCAACCCCTAAACAATCCATTCAGGAGCAACACATTTCCTGGCCCAAATGGATAGCTATCAAAGTGGCATGCACTTCCCACCAAAAAAAACTGTCTATGTGAACAGAACCCAGCACAATACAGATGTTACCCAGCGCCTGTGTCAGGGCACAGCAGGGAACATAAGGCTTAGCTATACGATTAGACCAGATTCCGAATGTCACTAACCTACACATACAGGCTAAGTGTATAATATGGCTAACTTACACAGTTAGGCAACATGCAAGATAAGGCTGAACTGTGCAGGTAGGCTAAATGAAGGTAGGTATATAGCATCTGGTAATTAGAGGGGTGGGCTTTTTCTGGAGAATATTAATGGCTGCACTCCCTGCTTTTCTGCTGGGTTTCTCTTGCTGGATTTTGTATGATTTTGCGAGTTGGGTTATGTCGATAGATGTAGGTTTGTTTGCTTGGTCTAGGTTACATGTTGGGTGTGTTCAGTTTGTCACTGGTTCCGTGGGGTTCCTTTCCATGTATTTTGCTTATTTGCTGGTATGTAGATGTTATTCAGGTGTTTTAATCCATTTTGGAGCTGAATAGCTAGGTTTTAAAAGGTTTTCTGAATTTTAGATGATCCTCCGTAGCACGTATTTCCTTCGTGAGGGAGTTCCAGAGTTTTACAGCTATGCAAGAGAAGGCTGATCCTAGTTATGCATCCATGTTCTACAATAGTTACAGAAACCCAGGAATTGCTGCATTTATTTCACTGTTGTGGGATGTGGCCTGTTCTGCATTGCTGTTGCTATTTCTTGTGTTACTTTTTCCCCAGATGATATTTGTCCCAAATACACTACCTCTTTCTGACAATATTGCATTTTGTCCTTTACAACTTTGTATCCTTTGTCTGCAAGCATTGTCAGCAGTGTCATTGATTCTGATCTACATCATTCTTCTGTTGTACTGCACACTATTATATCATCTACATACCGAATAACAGTACTCGGTACATGCATATTGCCGAAATATATGTGTAGCACTCTATTAAAAATACTGGCGGACTCACAGTACCCTTGAGGAAGTCTAGTGTGTTGGAACCTTTGCCCGCGATAGGTAACCGTGGTAAGATATCGAGAATCAGGATGCAATGGATGGAGAAAAATGAATTTTTCAAATGAATTACAGTGACATTTCGTGGCCTCAGTTGGTATATTACAAAGGATTGTGGTGGGGTTTGGTACAACTGTGAACTCCACCTCAACGATATTATTCAAGGGGTGCCAATTTTGTATCATCCTCTAACTTGAACCCTTTGTTTTTTGACAGGGTATCTTGCCATGTTACACTGGGACTCTGAGGGCACTATAATGCATTGTTGCCACAACGCCACAACGCCACAATTGTCTCATGTATTCCTTCTTCTGCCTCCCTTGACAATGGATACTGTTGCACTCTGGGTAACACTGCGCCTTGTTTCAGCTTGATGCGTACTGTTCCTATGTTTTTCAAAAGCCCTAAATCATGGGGGTTGTCCGTTCATAAAGTACTTGGGACCTGTAACAAATCCTCCTGTAAGTGTACAGGCATGTATTTAGCAATGAGTATAGAACAAGGGACATTCCTATGCTGGAGCATTATTTGACATGGAATACAAACCTCCAATATCATTTCACCTTCATTATCAACATCCTCAAACAGCTTCCCATCCATCACTGTACTCAATGGTTGGGCCGGGTCAATACATAAAACTGGGCGCCACTCATCTCCCTCCTCGTCAGTCCCTCTCAACACTACCTTATAATCTGAAATCAGCACCCCCTCCAAATCTAGTGTGATAATAGTACCTGGGGCATGATCCTGGGACATGGCTGGCCTACACAAAAATCCAGAGGGTACTCTGCATGGTTTGTTCCGGACGCCTGACACCCAAACTCAGCAACATAGTTGCTCCATACATAAACACATCCGGGTGCAAAGGTACTCCTCTAATGGCGCCATCACTGTACAATGCTCACGTTATCACCAGGACCCTAGCATAACAGATTCCTGGTGTGGAGCACACCATTCCTTCCTCCAAGAATGAGATTGTCATATTCAACTTGCTTAACAGATCCCTGCCCAACACGTTCATAGGAGTTGCAGTTGAAAAGAGTAACAGGCCTAACACCTCTTGGTTACCTACCTTGATGAGTAAGTCTTTTGCAAATGGAACCGAACGTGTTGCCCCAGAGAACCCTTGCATGTCCATTACTCTTCCTTATAAGAGAAAGCTCCCTTCTTTTATGCATGATTTTGTTGCACCTGTGTCAACCATAAAAACAAATGATGCCCATCTCTACAACTAGCAGGGGTTCCTTTTCCAGGTCAGCAGTAACTGATAGGACTGGGCATGGCAAAGTTATCCATGTGCTGTCCTAATCTGGGTATATGTACGAACCTGGGAACACGAAGGGATTACTGCCCACCACACTTGCCCCTGAATATGGTGTCACTGCGCCTTGTGGCACAGCATTTTTGTCCCATTCTTGTGGTGTTGACTGTTTTTACTTTACTTTATTCAATTTATAATACGCACCAAGGACCCTGAGGTTTACGGGTGCACACAAACTAAGACAGAACGCACAAGACAGAAAAACAGGAGTGGAACATTCCTGGGGAGAGAGAGGTACACAGTCAAGATACACTAGTCCGGGGTCTTAGGTACATAGCTGTCATCAGATAAATAACTATGTTTTCAGCCTCTTTCTGAAAACTGCTGTCAAGCCCATTTCTCTAAGATCGGATGGAAGGGCATTACATGCCCTAGGGTGCAGCTATAGCAAACGCACAGTTCATAGCCTTGCTGGATTTGCAGGCTGGCGTCTTCAGCTGATTGGTATTGTGTGACCTAAGGAGCCTTACATTGGGTTTCTCAGACAACACCTCACTTAAGTAGACTGGCATAAATCCGAAACAGCATTTGTGGGTGTTTACAAGTAGACGATAATGAATCCTGGCCTCCACTGGGAGCCAGTGTAAACCACGTCTGGCCTCAGAGATGTGATCTTTCCGTTTGAGTCCGGTGACAACTCTCACTCCACTATTTTGAATGACTTGGAGGCGGTTGCATTCCGAATTGGGAATGCCAACTAAAAGACTGCTCTAGTAGTCTATGTTTCACCCCACAATGGCCCTTGCTATTATTTCAGAGTTCTTTTGATAAATGAATGGCCGGAGATGTGCTAGCATCCTTATATCGTAAACTGATGAAGAAGCCAGGCTGCTCCCCTCAGCTTTCATGTTCAAGTTCTGGTCTAGTACGATACCTAGTGTTTTCATTTTCTTCTTTGTTAAGATATCACACCCTGCAATAGTCTGGCCCTATTTTCCTTATATTATTCTCAGTCCCTACTACCATCAGCTCTGCTTTTTCTTTGTTACGTGCTAACCCATTCTGTATCATCTATGTCTGTATACGGTCATGCACCTTGTTAATGGTACTTTCATCCGCCAGATATATACCTGTTAGAGGGATGATACAGAGTGTCATCCACGTAATTAGTAAAAGCCAAGGCGGAGAGGGAAATGAAAAGACATTGGCCGTCATTAGTACTTTGGCGGTAGCCATGCCGCTATTGGCGGCATGGCTGCCGCCAAAATCGGGTCCAGGTTCCCAGAATGGGGAATTACCGGGCCATTCCGAGTTCGGAGGGCCCGGTAATTCCTCCCTTCAGGGACTTGGGCCCAGACCTTCCCCATTCCCATTTCAGCCCCAATAGGGCTGAATGGGAATGGGAGAGGGAGCAAACAACGGGCCGATTACGAGCGGCCCGTTGTTTGCTCCCGCTTCCCCTCGCGGGACCCGCTCTGCCTGTCTGGTAAAACCAGACGGGCAGAGCGGGTCCCGCGAGGGGACCTCGTAATCAGGTGGTACGGGGTTGACGGCGCGGGCACCTTTACCGGCGATGTTAACCCCTTACCACCTGACTTATAATGAGGCCCATCATGTTCATTGTTCTTTCTTCATTATATTATTCATTGTTCAACCCTCACTTGTTTAATATATTGGGCCTCATTACGACCCAGGCGGTAAGTTACCGCCTGGGTCGTACCCTTACCACCATGGTGTAAACTATGTTTACACCATGGTGGATGGCGGATTTACCGCCCCATTCCAAGGTGAGTGGGGCGGGAAATCCCCATTTCCCATTTACCCTTCCCCATTCCCATTTTTGCCCCATAGGGCATAATGGAAGTGGGGAAGGCTCTAATTACGCCACCGTAAATTACGGTGGCGTAATTAGCACCATGGTCCCTTAGCGCCATGGATTTTAACACCTGCAAAAAGCAGGCGTTAAACTCACCATGGCGCAAAGGGATCTCGGAATCAGGCGTTAAGGGTCGGCGCCGTTTACGGCGCCGTTAACCCCTTAACGCCTGACTCGTAATGAGGCCCATTGTGTCCTTACCCACATCTGCAGCGTCATGCCAGGCAACAACCTTGTGGGGCTTAATTATACCAATAGTAACCCCCAATGACTACAATATTGGGGGTTACTATTGTAGACAACTGAGGGTTAAACAATTAATAATATAATGGCCCTCATTAGGACCCAGGCGTTAAGGGGTTTACGGCGCCGTAAACGGCGCCGACCCTTAACGCCTGATTCCAAGGTCCCTTTGCGGGATGGTGATTTTAACGCCTGCTTTTTGCAGGCGTTAAAACCCATGCCGCAAAGGGACCTTGGTGCTAATTACGCCACCGTAATTTACGGTGGCGTAATTAGCGCCTTTCCCCATTCCCATTATGCCCTATGGGGCAAAAATGGGAATGGGGAAGGGTAAAATGGGAAATGGGGATTTACCGCCCCACTCACCTTGGAATGGGGCGGTAAATCCGCCAACCACCATGGCGTAAACGTAGTTTACGCCATGGTGGTAAGGGTACGACCCAGGCGGTAACTTACCGCCTGGGTCGTAATGAGGGCCAATGAAGCAAGAACAATGAACATGATCAGGGTCATCACAAGTTTGGCTGTAAATCTTAAATGCAGCGGTAACGCTATTACCACCGCATTTAAGGGTCCGCCAAATCTCAGGTGTGGCAGGATTTATCCCCACCTCTGACCTGGGGGTAAATCCGCTGTGAATTTGCCAATTTCTGGTTCAATTACCGTGCGGTAATACCGCCGACGGTAGTCGCGCCAAAAATTCCCCATTGGCCCAATGGGAAATTCCTGAGTGGGCCCAATGGGGAATGGGGAATTCCCATTCCGCCAAACCCGTGATCCGGCGCTAATAGCGCCAGGGGGTTTGGCGGTAACGCTATTAGCTCCACCCAACTCTTGATGAGGCCTGATGTCTTTTCATTTCCCCTTTCCTCGCTCTCTCCATTTGCAGATGCAGTGAGAACCACTAGCCAAGCCCGTTTTTTGTCGAGGCCCAAATTTGTACCGAAGCCCTGAAGAAAGTGGCACACTTTTAAAAGCCACTGAAACAGGTAGGCCTGCTCTTTTGTTGCTTGGGTTATCTAATACCACCCGGAGAAAGATTAGTGGAATGTTGCCACTTGATAAGGAGACAGCTCAGAGTTATTGGAGCTGTGCTCCCACTTTTTAGATTCTTTACTTATTACATCTTTTACATTCTTTACTTATTGTTTTTAAATTCACTGTGGGGTCGCTAAACAGGGAAATTCAAAGGGGATAACTACCCTCCATGGCCTCCAGCACACCCTGAGGTTTAATTTCTAAAGCCAACAGTAGTGTGTGTTTCAAACAATGTTATTCAGAAACCTACGTATTGCCTGGATTAGATAGGGCAAGCTTCTTCCGTCTGTCCCCTAACCCTAGATAAGTGGCACACCAGCACGTTCGAGGGCTCAAACACCTCAGGAAGGCTTAGGCCCTCATTCCAAGTTTGCCTCCAAACCCGGGTCCGTGTCCGGTCTGGGTGAATAAGGACTTACCGGGACATTCCGACCTGTGCGGTCCCGGTACGTCCCCATTCACCCGACCATTCCCCATTCCCATTTGAGCTGCCATAGGGCTCAATGGGAATGGGGGAGGCGCTAATTAGTAATTAGCGCCCTGGTAAAGAACATGTGGTCCGTCCACACATCCCTTGCGGTTCCCGCTAAGGGAACTCGGAATTGGGCGGTAAGGGATTACCGGCACCGGTCTCCTTATCGGATCCCTTACCGCCCAACTCATAATGACCCCCTAAAATAGCATGGTTTGAGGACCAGATAGTTTACATATAATGGCAACATTAAAATGCAAACAGACTGAATCTTAGACCTGTGTGTTGCGTGTGTGGTATACATTAGGGTACACCTACAGGTCAGTTACCCACCTCTAGTCCCCTTGTGTGTTTGTGGTCAATAATATTTGCCAATTCAGCTTCAGAGACAGACATGAAGTTAAATTGACAATCTAACGGTTTTAGCACAGGCATCACTTGATCACAGATGTCGGTTGCCATATTGATATTTGCCCTTTTTACTTCAATGTCCATTTTAATCCATAGTGTGTGTTGTCCCACACAATAACTGCGCCGCAAAATTTTTGATTTTTATCAGAAATTTTGTATAATTTTG
Source organism: Ambystoma mexicanum (assembly GCF_040938575.1). Classification (NCBI taxonomy): domain Eukaryota; kingdom Metazoa; phylum Chordata; class Amphibia; order Caudata; family Ambystomatidae; genus Ambystoma; species Ambystoma mexicanum. Next base: position 35,456,431 of record NC_090939.1, read on the forward strand.
TATTATTTGTAAGTGCGAATAAAACATATTCCGGTGTCCTGGGGTTTCTTTACACGTGTTTCTGCTACACAAGAGCCTTTGTCAAAACATATAGGGCATGAAATTCAAATTCCATGTTCTAAGCGTAATGGTTACTGTCATATGGTGGAAAGAACCCCACCTCAAGATACTAGCTACGGTCTCAGCGCGTCGGCTATGAGGATTAGAACACACTCTACATACGTAACCAAGGAGGTAGGGGTACTGGTTCCTCCTAAACTTTCCCACATCAACGCGACACGTCCCCACAGAAGTGGTACTAGGTCGCAGACATAAGAAGTTACACCACAAACTAACCCTGGGAACTCAACCATTTTCCTTTTTAATCCGATCTAGCTTTCCCCATGAATCAATGTTTCCCAAAGCAGCATCGTTTACCGTTATATTGGTATTCTTCTGAACAGGGGTTTCTAGCTCTCTCAAAATTTTAAAGATTTCCTTGGCCTCTGATTGGGACTGAATTATTCTATCGGTAAACATATCTTTATTAGCTGCTATGACTGCTATTTTATAATCCTTCACAGCTGTTTTTTATGCCTCCTTGCTCATAATGTCCTGAGATAATCTACAAGCATAAACATATTTGCTTTTGGTCACTTTCAAATTGGCCCTCATTCCAACCCAGGTGGGAAGTTCCCTACTTTACCACCATGGTGTAAACTCTGTTTACACCATGGTGGATGGCGGATTTACCGCCCCATTCCAAGGTGAGTGGGGCGGTAAATCCCCAATCCCCATTTACCCTTCCCCATTCCCATTTTTGCCCCATAGGGCATAATGGGAATGGGGAAGGCGCTAATTACGGCACCGTAAATTACGGTGCCGTAATTAGCGCCAAGGACACTTAGCGCCTTGGTACTTAACGCCTGCTAAAAGCAGGCGTTAAGGTGGAAATCAGGCATTAAGGGTTAACGGCGCCGACGGCGCCGTTAAACCCTTAACGCCTGGGTTGGAATGAGGGCCATTGGGCCTCATTACACGGAAGGCGGTAATGGTTAACGGCCACCGTTAATGGTAACGGTGACCGTTAACCATTACCGCCTTACTACGAGGTCCCTTAGCGGGTTGGTGCTTTAACGCCTGCTTTTTGCAGGCGTTAAAAACCAACCCGCTAAGGGACCTTGGAGCTAATTACGGCACCGCAAAATTGCGGTGCCGTAATTAGCGCCTTTCCCATTCCCATAGAGCCCTATGGGGCAGAAATGGGAATGGGGAAGGGCAATGGCGGAAGGGGGATTTACCGCCCCTCCAACCTTGGAATGGGGCGGTAAATCCCCTTTCCGCCAAGGCGGTGCTGGTATTTTACCGGCATGAGCCATGGCGCTAATAGCGCCATGGCTCACCGCCTTCCGTGTAATGAGGCCCATTGTGTTGTTCCGGGGTAAACCAATCACTACCTTTTTTCTCAGCTATCTGTTTAGTTTTGAGAGGTGCCAGGGTATCAGGAGCTTCCTGTAAGGATTGTGTGTATAAATTTGCAATATTTTCTGCCATCTCTCGCTTAGTAATCTCATGAACCAAAGGTAGTAGCCATGGTTCCAATGCCTCTGGGGTTAATTTCTTTAAGTTCCTTACTGAGACATTATTTTTCTCTTTTACTCTGGTCCTTTAAGGTTTATCACCCGATATTGTAAAATGAACAAAAGAGTGATCTGACCAGGGGCAAGGCAGGACTGCTAGGTCTGTAGTTTTAATGTTGTGAGTGGCCACCCTGTTGTTATAACACAGCCTGTTGTGTCCTTTGCTGCAAATAGACTGGCAAACTGTTGGGCGCTGGAAGTTGCATCTGTGGTGGTGCAAGCGTAGAATTTGGATACAGAGGGTGTAGGGCCTGCTGGGGCACCTCTGTGGGCACCGTGCTAAACGAGGCACTTGGATGCACCATTCCATACTGCTGCTATGTGACCAGGGTCCCCGGTCCGCTGGGATATGCACAGGGATCACACGCAGCCGCTTGCCTGCTCCTACACTCTCGAATGAAATGGCTCATTCTCCCACATGACCAACACGGTCCTGGTCTACCAAATCTTGGCCCCATCCTTCCGAATCCTGCTCTACCACCCCAAAATCCTCCTCTTCCTCGTTGGTAACTTCCCTGATATCCTCACTGATAGCCTCCCTAGTACACAGCCTGATACACTCTGTTATATGGGTAAACGTCATTCCTTCCTGTCCATTCCGCTGCCATTCTAGGTTCCACCAGTGCCATTCGTGGTTCTACCTGCCCTACAGGAGGGCCCGTAATCACTTCTCCTTCAATGCTCAACTTTGCTAATTTACTTTACTTCAGCCTTCTTTGCATTGTCCACCACTTCCTTCTCCTGCCTTTGTCTGCAATGATGCACTATAATTGCCTGAATCTCAGCCCATTCCGTAGCCTCGATTCCCACGACCTTATCCAAATCCTTCTGCTTCTCCTTTGGAAGCCCCCTTTTTAGGATGTGGTAGACTATTGCTATAGTCTTATCCCATGGCCCCCCTGTCTCCGCCTTCCCCATCTCTTGAATCTGTAATATATATTGTACCGGGTCTTCATCCTCTTCCTTCTGTGCCATTATTAGCATGTGTATCGGGATTTGCTGTTCTTAAAGCAGCCCATACTTTAGCTCGACATTCGTTAAAATGTGCCGCATCATGGTTGACTTTACCCTTCCTTATCCCTGGATTCCCCGCTCTTTTCCAAATATCATCTGCTTGGTCTCCTAAAAATGCAGTGAACAAGCTTTTCATGCCTCCTACCGCTAGTTTAATACCTGCAATTTGTTTCTCACGTGCAAATTTCCACTTGCCTGCTCCTGCTATCCATGTGTTGCCAGGGCACATACTGTGCTCTGCCTGGATCTTTATGTAACAATGGAAACTGTGCCCCACCTGCTTAACCAGCATCATTGTTTTCTCCCTCGCTTTCCCTTCACCACCGCCAGGTGTCCTGGTCGCACCCTCAATCTTGGACCCCACAAACTCTACTCTCTGTGTCACTCTAGGCCAGGGGTGCACAACTGATTTTGACAGAGGGCCGAAAGTACCTTACATGATGGCTATAGTGGGCCAAAAAGTAAATGTGGGTGGGGCGGTAGGTGCGGCGTGGCAGGAGGCTTTTTCAACCCCCAATTTCACATGGAAAAAGAATACGTTTCTGAGGTATAATGATTTTTATTTGTATTTCAAACTTACATTTTGTACTACACATTTTCCATTGTTATCATTTATTTCTATTTAGTTATTGCATATCGTCTGTTTAATTAAATTATATATATTTTATTGACACTTGATTGGACATTCCATTATTTTGGACTGCTATACTTTGCTGTTTGGATTGCCCAAGAGGAGTATGGCCTTCATTGAGTCAGGTTTCCACAAAAAGCAAAGGATGTACATTTCCTAACTGTGCCTGTTTTAGCTATATTTTTGGGTTCACTCTTGGAGTGCGACACTATGCCCCATGGTCCCCGCCCCTCAACCAAACACTATGACCCATTGCCCCCACCCCTCACCAAACACTATGCCCCATGACACCCACCACTCAACCAAACACTATGCCGCATGACACCCACCCCTCAAGCAAACACTATGCCCCAAGACACCCACACCTCAAGCAAAGAATATGCCCCAAGACACCCACCCCTCAAGCAAACACTATGCCCCAAGACACCCACCCCTCAAGCAAACACTATGCCCCAAAGCACCCACCCCTCAAGCAAACACTATGCCCCAAGACACCCACCCCTCAAGCAACACTATGCCCCAAGACACCCCCCTCAAGCAAACACTCTGCCCCAAGACACCCTCCCCTCAAGCAAACACTATGCCCCATGGCCCCCACGCCCCAACCAAATACTATGCCCCATGGCCCCCACCCCTCAAGCCAACACTATGCCCCATGACACCCACCCCTCAAGCAAACACTATGCCCCACGACATCCACCCACAAGTAAACACTATGCCCCAAGACACCCACCCCTCAAGCAAACACTATGGCCCAAGACACCCGCCCCTCAAGCAAACACTATGCCCCAAGACACCCACCCCTCAAGCAAACACACCCCACACCCGCATCTCAACAAGACACCCACCCCTCAAGCAAACACATGGTCCCCACCCCTCAACCAAACACTATGACCCATTGTCCCCACCCCTCACCAAACACTATGCCCCATGATACCCACCACTCAACCAAACACTATGCCCCATGACACCCACCCCTCAAGCAAACACTATGCCCCAAGACACCCACACCTCAAGCAAAAACTATGCCCCAAGACACCCACCCCTCAAGCAAACACTATGCCCCAATACACCCACCCCTCAAGTAAACACTATGCCCCAAAGCACCCACCCCTCAAGCAAACACTATGCCCCAAGACACCCACCCCTCAAGCAAACACTATGCCCCAAGACACCCCCCTCAAGCAAACACTCTGCCCCAAGACACCCCCGCCCTCAAGCAAACACTATGCCCCATTGCCCCCACTCCCCAACCAAATACTATGCCCCATGGCCCCCACCCCTCAAGCAAACACTATGCCCCATGACACCCACCCCTCAAGCAAACACTATGCCCCAAGACACCCGCCCCTCAAGCAAACACTATGCCCCAAGACACCCACCCCTCAAGCAAACACACCCCACACCCGCAGCTCAACAAGACACCCACCCCTCAAGCAAACACTTTGCACCATGACACCCACCCGTCAACCAAACACTATGCCCCATGGCCCCCACCCTTCAACCAAACACCATGCCCCCACCCCCCAACCAAACACTATGCCCCATGCCACCAAGCATGCACCATACATACATACTCATACAGACCCCAACACCCCCACCCCTGCATACAAACTAACACGTATACACCATGCACCCATACAGACCCGAACCCCCACCCCCCAACTCAGCACACAAACTCACAAGCATACACCATGCACCCATACAGACCTGAATCTCCCACCCCCAACTCAGCACACACTCACAAGCATACACCATGCACCCTTACAGACCCAAACCCCCACCCCAACTCAGCACACACTCACAAGCATACACCATGCACCCATACAAACCCGAACCCCCCACCCCCAACTCAGCACACACTCACAAGCATACACCATGCACCCATACAGACCTGAACCCCACACCCCCAACTCAGCACACACTCCCAAGCATACACCTCTGCATCTCAACATACACTGCACTTGCACACAAACACATTCAGGCAGACCCGACACCCCCGCCATCTCTGCATCTCAACATACACTGCACTTGCACACAAAAACAAACATTCAGGCAGACCCGACACACACCCTACACCCGCATCTCAACATACACTGAACTTGCACACAACAACAAACATTCAGGCAGAGCCGACATCCTCCTCCCCCCCAGCATCTCAACATACACTGCACTTGCACACAAACACATTCAGGTAGACCCGACACCCCCCCTCTGCATCTCAACATACACTGCACTTGCACACAAACACATTCAGGCAGACCCGACACACACCCCACACACACCCCACACCCACATCTCAACATACACTGAACTTGCACACAACAACAAACATTCAGGCAGACCCGACATCCCCCTCCCCCCCAGCATCTCAACGTACACTGCACTTGCACACAAACACATTCAGGTAGACCCGACACCCCCCCCCCCTCTGCATCTCAACATACACTGCACTTGCACACAAACACATTCAGGCAGACCCGACACACACCCCACACCCACCCCACACCCGCACCTCAACATACACTGCACTTGCACACAAACACATTTGGGCAGACCCAACACACACCCCACCCCTGCATCTCAACATACACTGAACTTGCACACAAACACATTCAGGCAGACCCGACATACACACCCCCTCCGCATCTCAACACACACTGCACTTGCACACAAACACATTCAGGCAGACCCGACACACCCCCCACACCCACATCTCAACCCACACTGCACTTGCACCAAACATATTCAGGCAGACCCGACACACACCCCACACCCGCATCTCAACATACAAGCAGCACAAAGATCCGACACACACACACACACACACAAACAAACAAACAAACAAACATCCCCCCTCCCAAAAAAAATCTGTACTTACCGGACGGCGTGCTGGAAGGCAGGCTACCGGGAACGCTGGCGAGGTCCGGTACTACCGCTAGCGTGGTAAGGCTGAAATACCTTCCGGCATCAAGCCTTACTGGCCACGCCAGCCGTAGTGCTGGCCCTCCATTGGTGCAGCACACATGCACTACGTGGCTCGTAGGAGCTACGTGGTTCGTGTGCCCTGAGCCAATGAGGACCAGTGTTTTGTCTGGCCTGGAAGACAACAAAGACTTTTCCTAATGGAGGGCGGCCGATGCTGCTTGCGGGCCGCCCTCCGTTAGGAAAGTGTTTGTTGCTAGCGGGCCGGACAAAACGGCATGGTGGGCTGCAACTGGCCCGCGGGCCGTATGTTGTGCACCCATGCTCTAGGCGGTACCTCACCTCCCTGCTCATCACATGTGCTCCATTCCTCCTCCTCTGATGCTCCTACATCAGCGTGTGATCTGATTGACTCATAATCTAAGCTACCCACTTGTGAGAATCACTCTCCATACCCGTCATAGTTGTATCGCTCATCCTTTTTTTCAACATGTACATCCCTAATTGCAGTGCTATCAATCCTAAACAAAATGTCGCCCGCATTCCATTCATCAGTATTGGCATTCTTTGGCCACCCTCCCATTCTTACTTTACTCACAAAAGCTCTGCCTCTGTCCTTCGCAATGCTGTTTCTAACTCTCTTCGTGCCCTGTTCTCCGTTTATATTGCTAATGGGGTAGCCGTGGTATCTGCTGCTGGGGGCTGTGGGATGTTTTCCAAAGTTGCAGGGACCATCTGTTGTGGCGCTACTTGGGGCACATACTCTGGCTTAGTGTAACTTGTTGCTGCTTGCATAGAGTAACACCTGGGTGGTGGTTACAGGACTGTGGGGGTTGTGGAGGTCTCACTTGGCTTGGGGGCTACACTGGGTGCAGTGGCGACACAGGGTACTTGTATAACAATTTCTCCCCTTCTAGGGCCCTCTGGGACATCTTCCAATTCCTCAACCATTCGCCAAAGCTCCAAAATATCCTTTCAATTCTTCAGCTTCCTCCTTCCTACTTTTGCAGCTAAATATGTGTACATGTGACACAGAACATCCTTATTATTCGTTCCTTCTTCGGGCCATGGCTTGTACATGCCTCCTCTTGTATCAGCAACCTACTCCCTATGATAGTTCATAAAATTCTCCCAGTACAGCAGAAGTGCTGTACACATATATTCAAGTGGGGTAATAGAACACATGATTACATCAAATCAACACATAAAATCTTTTGTCTCCTAAACACTGATCCAGGTGCACCCATCTACCCTTCCTCTCCTAACACTGCTAGCACTCCCCGTTACCTCCCTCCCCGGTCTCTTCGCCCCACACACCATACACTTATCACATCACACCTCTCTTACCACAACTCAAACATCACCAACCCACACCACAATAATTCCCAAAACACCTTAAATCACAAATCAATGCAACCACAATTATATACAAATGGTTTAGACCCTTCCTCAGTCTCCTCTTTGAGACGAGAATTTACCTCCTTATGCCTCCTTAGGCCGGGTGAAGGGATCCCAGACCTGCATTATAATGGGCCTACACAATAAAATCATACTTATTTACAAATGGTTTAGCCCCTTCCTCTATCCCCTTGCCTCGGGAAGAGGGAATTTACCTCCTCACGCTCACTTTTGCAGAGTGGAAGGATCCCAGGCCCTCCATATAGTGGACCTCGCCTTTATATTTTTTTCAGTGCTGTCTTTCTTCTATAATTAGAGAAGATCCTGTTTTTTCCTCTCTTCTCTTTTTTAACTCGTAATATATACTGTGATGTCACCTTTCCTCTCAAATGAGGAGATCCCTATTGTCACTACTATATATAAAAACCACTATATATTGCCAAATGGTATTTTACAACCTACACACTCACCATCAACTCCCTCCACACATACACACTCCCCCACTCACTGTTTTCTCCTGCCAAGGTGCACTGATATCTATGCGTTTCCCGAGAGCCTCCGATACAGGGTCCCGTCATCGGCCTGCACAATTTGAGAGCAGTGCCCCAGTCCAAAGAGCAGACAGGCCTTCTGGCAACACAGCACCTGTGGACCTCTTCCAAGTTGTGCACTGGGAACTGGTTGCCATGAATGGGTGCCACACCACAGGAAGCACGGCTGGGACACCCACAACTTCACAGAGAGTCTGGGATCATGTCAGGATCACCAAATTGTAAAGAAATTGCGACCCAAAAACTGAAAGATAAAAATAATCCAAAAGGTCAAATAATCACTGCACCTTTTTGCAGGGAAAACAAGGCTTATTACATGCAAAGGGTCTCAGACAGTCCTGTAGAACCGAACTGACACAGAGCTCATCGCATCCCAAAAGGTTACATCTTTTATAGTGGGGAATCGCAGAATTTGGTTATATAGGTTACAATGTCATCCCACCACCCTCATTGGATACTGCCAATAAAACATGCAAATGCCCCCCAACGGTCCCTGGACCGATTGGCCACGCACTATACAAACCCATTTGCCTAAAACATGGCCTCCTGCATCGACACTAGAAAATCCAGGTATGGGATTGGTTGTTCAAACTTATTGACACATTAATAAATCGAGACTGTCACGTGATGTGCACTCCTCTGTTCCAGACGCAACCAAAGTTAACTGGCGAAGCCAACTCTGCTTTGTTAAGACAACAGGCCTTCTCATTATACCGGAAGCTGTGGCGCACTCAAGCTGCCTCCCTGACCTTGTACTTAATTTACTGGCATCACCTCTGCTCCCCTTATCCCAAATCACAGGACGTTCCAGACATGGCTCCCCACTTATCTCCTTCAAACTCCAGGTGCCCAGTCATGATATGACTGGGGTACCGCTCTTGAGTCTGAATTTCAGGGATTTATTTGTTCGAGTAGTGTGCCTACTTGGAGTTCATAGGGAATGACCGCTCATTGGGGAGGACAGCAGTATTCTAAGGGCCTCATTACATGGATGGCGGAGAACCATGGCGCTATTAGCGCCATGGTTCATGCCGGTAAAATACCGGCACCGCCTTGGCGGAAAGGGGAATTACCACCCCATTCCAAGGTTGGCGGGGCGGTAATTCCCCCTTCCACCATTGCCCTTCCCCATTCCCATTTTTGCCCCATAGGGCATAATGGGAATGGGGAAGGCGCTAATTACGGTACCGCAAATTGCAAATTGCGGTACCGTAATTAGCTCCCTGGGCCCCTTTGCGGGTTGGTTTTTAATGCCTGCAGAAAGCAGGCGTTAAATCCCCCAACCCGCAAAGGGACCTCGTAGTAAGGCGGTAAGGATTTACCGGTACCAGTATTTTACCGGTACCGGTAAATCCTTACCGCCATCCGTGTAATGAGGCCCTAAATCTTTGCTTAGCTTCATGGCATCAAAGAACCTTATGCCCGTTCTCATAAATGTGTATTTTAAAGGGCTCATCCCTACCACCTCACATTCTGTTCCGGCCAGGTTCAGGCCCCACAGCTGGATACAATTGGTTTATCTGTACACCTCGGGTGCCTCTGACCTCAGATTCTCTCCTGGGGAATGGAAAAAGGTATTCGTTTTTAGAGCTAAGCTACACAGAGCTGCAGCTCCACATCAGGGCCTGCATTCTATTCTGTTCATAATGTACTAGGCCTAGTAACTTCCAATATGGCTACACTTCTGCCATGTTAACATACTGACCTTGCTTCTACCACAGCACCTTTCTGACTCCATCTTCCACCTGTCTCAGCTCTTCCTGCACACCTTGTATTGTATTCGTCATTTATATAGTGCCCTTTCCCCAGTTGCATGGCCTCAATGCACTTTTGAAAGCCCTCGAGGACCGCAGTCCATGTGTGGGAGATTCTAAGAGTTGATTTATAGGATGCGTGTGTGCCTTCTGCCAGGTTAGGACTTAGGTGGGCTGGATAAGCTCCAGTAAGCAGCCCAGAGGTCAGGCACGTGGGCAGGTGTTGTTGGTGGTTTAGGATAGAGTGCTTGTGCCAGAGATTTGATGTGTGCCCAGCTAGACTGACATTTTTCATAGGTTGTCGCTGTATACGAATGGCAGAGATGATGAGGTATGTCAGGGTTTTCAGTAAGGACCGCTATGCGAGCTGCTAGACTGGAATCGCATAGCCATAGCTGCATTCTAAAGTGCATGGACGGGTGGCCATGCCTACAGTCTGTGTCCACAGACGTGGTGCAAGATATATATACCTTAAACTCGGATGGAGTTCATCTTCAATGTCTTTTTTGTAGGTCCAACGAGATTGGCTGGTCTCACCAGTTGTGGTCCCCTAGAATGAAAGTCTGAGCAGTGGGAGAGGGGCCAGCAGGGATGGGGAAGATATATGCACAATCGTCTGTGGGTGAGAGAGGGGGTGGTTTTATCAGTGTGCCGCTCTGAACGCTGCAGGCATCCGTGGAGATTTGAGTGGATAGGTGTGTTTGAGGGTTTGGCCAGTGTTTCTGTGCGCGTATCAACAGTATAGAGTGTGAGAAGGTTTCAAAAGGAGGAAGGGAATAGTCAGGTTTTGAGGGACAGAGAAGGAGGATACGCCCAGTCTGGTGCAGTTGTAATGTGGGACCACTAGGAGAGATGCTGTGTCAGATCTGAGTGTCCTTGAGGCGTGGTAGCGAGTGACTTTGTCTTGGAGGAATTCTGGGCCGGTGTTGTGGATGGCATGGTGAATGATGCACATGGTTTTAATGGTAGGGCATCGACCAATAGGGAGCCAATGGAGGACTCTTAGTATAGGGCTGATGTGTTCTCTGGGACGGAGGCTAATGAACAGGCAGGCCACATCATTTTGTATTCTTTTCAGTTTCCTTAGCTGAAATGCCGGTGCACCTAGGGAAAGGCAGTTGGCATAGTCTAAGTAGGAGAGGATGATGGAGATGATGCAGAGAAACGGGGGATAGGTGAGGTATGGGAAGATACACCTGAGGATGTGCAGGTGGAATAAGCAGGTTCTGGATACAGAGTTGATGTGTTGGGAGATGGATACATCCATGTCCAGTGTGCATCCAAGGGTTTTCACTGAGGTGGAGGTTGCCGGGTCAAGGGGGCCTAGGGAGTGAGGCCAGGGAATAGGTTGGGGAAGGAGAGCTGTTTCCCTACAGACTAGGATTTCTGTTTTCCCAGGATTGAGGATGAGGTGGTTGGTCGTCATCCAGTAGTCAATATCCGAGAGCCATGATGACAGATCTGGATGGTTGGTGCCTGAAGATTTTAAGGATGATCTGGGTATTGTCTGTTTAGTTCTAGCAGGTGAGATTGTGGGATCGGATGCATGCAGGGAGTGGGTTCAGATAGATACTGAAGAGGAGGGAAGATAGGGATGCTTCCTGTGGGACCCCTTTTGCTGCTGGTAGGGATGTCGGGTTGAACGGGTGGAGGAGCATGATTTTCAAGCAATTAGAGATGAAAGAGGAGATCCCAGTGAGGGCAGTGTCTTTGGGTCCTAGAGAGTGTAGCCTGTCTAGGAGAATGGTGTGGTCAATGGTATTGAAGGCGGAAGAGAGGTCAAGGAGAATAAGCACGGCTCATCCTTCCATGTCCCCTGTTCTTTTTAGGTCGTCTCATACGGACACTAGGGAGAACTCTGTTCATCTGGGTGGTCTGAAGCCGGATTGGGCAGGGTCAAGGAGGATGTTGGCTTCACTGAAATGGCCTAGTTGCTTTTTATGCTGTGAGTCTGGCCATGAAGTAGGTGTTGGAAATGGGCCGGTAGATATGGGGGAGGAGTGGGTCGAGCCTTTTTTCTTTTCAGGAGGGGTTTGATGTAGGAGGTTTTTAAGGTTTCCAGGAAGGTTCCTGATATTAGGGAGTGGTTAAGGATTGAGCATGCAATAATGGCTGCACAGGTTGACACTAGGATGTTTTTGAGGAGGGTGGTGGACAACGGTCTTCAGGGGAACCTGACAGGTGGCTTTGTGCTAGGAGCGTGAGACACTCCAGGTGTGAGATTGGAGAGAAAGAGGCAAAGATTTGTATCGGGAGAGAGTTTGGATGGGGAATAGGTGGTGGGCGAGTAATGGGCAGGGGCATTCTAATTTAGCGATGATGGCAGAGTGTCTGTCGATAGTGATGTTGTGGAAGTGTTCTAATAAGGTATTGCATAGTGATTGGGAGTTGGGTGGAAGGGGGAGGAAAGCAGCCTAGAGAACTGATTTAAAAAATGATTCTATGCAGTTCCTTGCTTGGGCTGTGTGAATTCAAGATTCTGTTCACATAGAATACTTTCTTAGTTTTAATGATTTTCAATCTGTAGGCCCTTGTTAGTCCTGCTAGGATGGTTTTGTTTTGGGTGGTCGGGTTGGTTCTCCAGGTCCGTTCCAGATGGTACTTGAGGATTTTTAGCGATTTGAAGTTGGCAGTGTAGCACCTGGGTGTGAAGCCTGATCTCTGAGAGGGCTGTTTTGTTGGGGTGAGGGCGTTAGAGAGCCAGTGGTCAAAGAGTTTGATGGGGGGGCTTCCTGGAGGGAGAGTGCTGATAGTGAGTTGAGGAGGGAGTTGGCTAGATCCGGGATGATAATGACTTTGTCCCAGAGTGGTGTGGAAGGTGTGGGGGTTGGTGGTGGCCAGGCATGGCTTTGTGCATGGGCCGCTGTTGGGAGTGTTATCGAGAAAAAGATTGCTGAGTGATCTGTCCATGTTATAGGGCGTGCAGGCAGTGTGGCGCTAAAGACCGCATCAAGGGTGTCGCCTCCTGTTTGTTTTTAGAGACTGACCTGGCGTTGATGAGGATGCAAGAGATTTGGTGGAATTATTTACAAGTGCTGGACGGGTCGAGGTGGGGATTGTTGATAGAGTGGAGGATGGAGGAGGGAGGTTGTAGTGGATTGAGGGAGGGGTGGCCAGGGGAGAGCTTGGGAGGATGGGGGTGATTGCGATGGGTTGAGGGAAAGGGGTGAACGGAGGATGGCATGGGGGTGGAGGTGGACATGTGGGGAGGGGGAGGAAGGGAATAGTGCTAAGACTGGGTTGGGTACCAGTGGGGAGGTTTGGGCCCTATAGCGAGGTGGCAGAGAATGGGATCTGGTTTGGAGCACAGGTGATGCTAAGTGGGGCCTGAGTGGGCTGCGGTCTGGGCACTTTTTTGTCTTTTCGGTGGCCCATGGGGTGTGGGTGAGGGTGGGGGGCTGTGGAGGTCAGGGTTTTGACCAGGGCTGCCCTTGCTGTGCTAAGAGAAGGGAAGCAAGAGTTTGGGGGGCATGTTGTTCGAGGATGCGAGAGATGAGGGTGCAGGTGAGTGGGTAGCAGGGGGGTGGAGTAGGAGGGTTGACCTGACTGGGTAGATGGGCATTGCGGGATTCTCAGGGGGTCAATGTTTTCAATGCTTGATCTCCATTGTGCCGCTCTGGCTTGTGCAGAGAGAGATCTACGTGAAGGGTGGAGCAGGATGGAAAAGGGAGGGTTGAGCAAGGGTGGAGGAGGGGTGTATACCTTGGGGTTTTGGAGGGTGATGGGGCTGTGAGACGAGGTGGAGGATTGAGAGTATTGGCTGTGCGTTGGAGAGGGTTGGGTTAGGGTGTGATAGGTATCGTTAAGCATACTGGCACGCCAGCGTGCAGCTCTGATTTGGGCAGTGTGTGGGATGGTGTCTATCCTGTGGGTAGGATGCATCCTTTTATTTTTTGATTCAACATTTTATTGGTTTTGTAGACATTACATTGTACAATGCCATAGGCAAACAAATACACATAAAAGGTAAGGAGAAATTAAGCACTGGTCCATTACTCTGTACTCGTGGTTAGTGTTTGACATGACATATTTAATCTCATATATATCATAGTGTGATAGTACCACTATGGTTGGTCATTGTGCGTCGGCCCATTACTGCCAAATCTTATTTGCTTTCCCAGGACAACCCCTGGCAGTATAGATTTGTTGCTCCATTAGCATACACCTGTCCAAATCTGTGACCCAGTCTGCAAATTGCAGGATGGCATTGGAGCGCCATAGTTTGGCTATATTACGCTTGATGAGGTTTGTAGTTGTGGAGAGGAGTAGCTTTTCGTATCTTGTCGACTCTCCCTGCTCCTCAGTGCCCAGCAGTAGTAATTTAGGGTCCCTGGAGATGATGCGGCCCAAGACTGCATAGATTTTGTCGCAACAGCGTTGCCAGTATCTTTGGATTCACAGGCATTCCCAGAGTATGTGGTAGAAGGTACCGTCTTCGTGTAGGCACCATAGACAGTTGGGGCTGGTCGCTCTGTTGCAGCGGTAGAGTGATACTCGTGGATAATATACCCTATGCAGGACTTTTAATTGAATCAGGCGGAGTCTGGCTGAGATCGTAGATTCGCGAAGATACATTAGTACTGTAACCCAGTCCTTTGCTTGTATTGGGCCAATGTCCTCTTTCCATTTAAGTTTCAGGCTGCATAATTCGGGTGTGGCGAAGGAGGATATGGCGCTGTAAATGGTGGAGGTAACCGTATCCGATACCTGGTCTATCACTATGTTCCTCTCTATTGGGGTGCAGTCTGGCATGTTGGATAATAGGTGGAGGTGTGTGCGTAGTGCATGAGACAGTTGAAGATAGTGGTAGTCTTCTGTATTTGGAAGGTCAAAGCGGTTGGCCAGATCTTCGAAGGTCTTGTTTATGCCCCTGGAAGTCCACTCAGGCCATGCTGGTAGTTTGTCTAGTTCAGGTAGGTTGGCGTTACCCCACAGAGTTTGTATTGGCGTGATCTTCCCGGTCCAGCCTATGTGTTTGTGGGAATCGTGCCATACCGACGTGATGTGTGTTGTCATTGTGTGAGGGGATAAAGGTTTCAGTTTTTGATAGAGACATTCTAGCGGGGACATGTTTTGCGTTGCTGCGATCTGTGCTCGGATGTGGGGTAATTCATTGTTCCCATGTAGTACGTTATTGATTACTGCCATTTGCTCAGCCCAATAGTAAGTGTGTAGGTGTGGCAGGCCGATGCCACCCTCCCATGAGAAGCGCTGGAGTGTTTTTAGTGCTATCCTAGTCTGCCCTCCACCCCACAGAAGTGTTCTGATGATATTATCAATTTTACGGAATTCGAGGATCGGTATGTGAAGTGGGGTGTTTTGGAGGGCATATAGAAAGCGCGAGAGAGCTAACATTTTGAAAGTGCCGCACATCCCAGCAGTGTCAGTGGGAGTAGTGCCTAGTGTCAAACGTCTTTGCTGAATCGTTCCGTGATTGGGTGTAGATTCTTCATTATGTATTGTGAGAGATCCGCTGTGATTTGAATTCCTAGGTAGCTGAATTGTTCTAATTCAATCTGGTACGGGCAGTTTGGTGGAACACATTGGCCTGCTCCCTTGAGCGGGAAAAGGATGGACTTGGACCAGTTCACCCTCAATCCACTAAGGATCGGTATTTCTCGAGTAGTCTTGTGACCTCAGGGCATGTGTGGAGTGGGTCCCCTAAGTATAGTAAAAGGTTGTCCGCACACAGGGGACCTTGTCTTCTGTGCCTCCCTGCCAGTGAAAGCCCCTCCACGATGTCATGTGCCGCAGAAGTATTGCTAGGGGTTCAATGATTAATGCGAACAAAAATGAGGACAGAGGGCATCCTTGTCGTGTTCCCTTGTGTAGTTGGAAGACGTGTGATGGCCAACCTTTTACCCTGACCTCTGCTTCGGGGGAGTCGTATAGGAGTCGGACCCACCCCATGAAGGTTTCCCCGAATCCCATTCCTTGCATGATTTCCCACAGGGCTTCCCAGAAGACTGAGTCAAAGGCCTTCTCAAAATCGATGGCTAGGAGTGCTAGGGCGTCCTGAAGGGTGGGAGCTCTTTCCAGTGCCAGGTGGCGTCTGCAGAGGTTCATGCGCGTGGATCTTTGCGGCATGAAGCCACACTGGTCAGGATGTATCAGTGAGGTAATGACTCCCTGTAATCGGTTTGCAAGGACCTTGGCTAGGAATTTGGTTTCGCTGTTTATTAAAGAGATAGGCCTGTATGAATTACAGTCATCCGGGGGTTTGCCTGGTTTGGGGATGACAATTATAGTGGCCCTTCGTAGGTCAGGTGACAGGGTCCCCTTACTCTTGTGGTGTAGGAACATTTGGAGAAGGTGTGTAGCCAATGAGTCCCCCCCTATCTTTTTCCACACGTCAATTAGGAAGCCGTTGTGTCCCGGCATTTACCCTGCATGCAGTTGCGAGATGGCTGTTGTGATCGCATCTTCCGTAATGTCCCCATCAAGGAGTGTTTTCTGTGTTGTGTCTAATCGTGGCAGGATGCATCCTTAATTGGGAGAGCACACACGTATGGACGGTGCAGCTGGTGTTGGTTGTGCCTAGATTTGGGATACCTGTACAGAAGGAGAAATGCCTAAAATGGAGGCACAACAGTAAATGCAGAAACACCTAGATTTGGGATAACTGTATACAGGGAAAAATGCCTAAAATGGGGGCACAGGAAGAGAAGGGCAACATGTAAATGGAGTCCTCTTCATCATGAAGTGGAAAAAGAGCGGCCAGACAAGTGAAAGAAGAGGAGAGGAAAGGAAGAAAAGACATGTTCCAAAGAGAAATGACGAGCATAAGTGTCCCGACTCTCCCTACTGTAAAGGCTGAACGCTGAAGGTGAAGGCTGTTGCCAGCCGTAGAGAATTCAAACAGAGATTCACAGGCAGAAAACAGGAAACGGATGTCAATTAAATCTTCTAAAGGATGAGTCAGAGACACGAGGAAAACCGCAATAAATCTAATAAACACAAGCTTTGCCTGAAAGATTTCAACCGGTATGGTTGGAATAAACAATCCACGTGAGGACTCATGGGTATACTACAATACACGTCATGTAGGGATAGTGTTACAGTCATGCCCAGGTCAACGTCTTCGAAAAAATGCAGTATTCTGCAATTACACGAGATGCCAGACTATATGCACAGCATGTGATTCCAAGCAGATTCACACGCATCAGAAATGGGTTTATTATTGAGTATTGAGGTGAAATGCCCAGAGGTGGCGTGCCGACCCAGTAGGCAATGGGCCACTGCCCAAGCCAAGAGCCAGAGCACAACCAGGGTGGCAGGCCGCTACCTACTGGGTTGGCACGCCACCTTGGGGCACATCGTCATCAGCACCCGTGTAGTTCACTATACGGGTGCTAATGTATTTTTTTTTTTTAACGGACATTATTTTCTCTCGTCATCCTGTTCACAGAGAGAAAATACTAAACCAACCTGGCTGCCATGGAATAGGAAGGCGGCACTCTGTATGGAAACCCTCTTCCATTTCATGGAATACAAACGGAGCAGGGACAGGAGCTAATCAAGTAAGTGGGATTGAGGTAGGGTGGAAAAAAAGGAAAAGGCTGGGTTAGTGGGTGAGGGCACGGGGGTTTATTAGATGGCAGCTGGGGGGGCGCTGTTGCGCACAATCAAGATGGCCGCCTGATTACAGAGCTCCCGCTCCACCGCAAGATCCGTATCAAACACATCCGTTTGGAGGCTGTTTTAAGAGCCGCGAGATGGCTCCACCAATATACTATATGGCTGGGCACACCGTCTGAAAATCCTGAGAAAAAACAGCTTAAATCCTTCAAGTTACGGACGTGTGAAGTTTGACCGCCGCCTAGCGCTGTGGTGATCCGGTGGCTGGAACCACACGTATTCACCCGGGCGCCGGGGCTGTGGAAGTGCCGCGGGCCGCAGGAGGGAGGAGCCTCACGCGACGACTTCACGCCCGATCGGGGCCTGGCTGATACCAGTGGAGGCGGCGAGGAGCAGTGGATCCCTCCCTCTGTTCGGGCTTGTGGTGCCGTGCTGCGAGCAGCGGAAGTTAAAAACTGAGCAGCGCGGAATCCTTCCTCCTCGGGGCGACACTGGAGCGGGATCGAGGACGAAGCCTGACCCGGTCGCGCGCTCTGTGAGGTACCGGGAGTGGGCGGGTTTGAGCTTCGGTTGCGGGCCTGGCATTGCGAGTCACCATCTCCTGATTGACCTGAGAGACGTGGGGGGCAGCCCCAGGGCCTTCTACTCCTGGATCCCGGAGTACGTGCCGGTAAGACACGTGCGCTGCACGCGCCAGGCTACAAGCGCGACTGGGAAATAATACTATAACAAACTGTATACGTGGCAGAGCACAGTCCATCCGAGCTCACAAGCACTGGTGCTCTCCGAAGTGAGGCGAAGCACGGAGACATTTAAACCTCCACCCTTGCCTGTACGAGCTGAGCTCTGGGGGGATTGCCTTCATACCAACGCTGCTACTGGAGATCGAAAGACACTGCTCTTCGCCAAGATGGGGGAACCACACAAGTCGGGCAAGTCATCCAAGACCCCTGGAAGCAGAAAGAAGGGCCCAATGCACACCTACACGAACACCCAGAGCCAGAATACTACGATGGACAGTCATCCAGAACCCGTTGGGTCTGGAGAACATGATTTGGGGGAACGTGATGACAAACTAATGATGTTAGTTCAGAACGGGTTCCTGGCAGTAAATGTGAAACTGGACGAAATAGTGGCGACCATAGGCTCCATGAGGGCCAGGATCGACAAGGAAAGCGCTAGAGTTACAGAAACTGAGAATAGAATATCCGTCAATGAGGACACTATTGCTCGCTCTAGCCAAGATATATCCTGGATCAAGGACACGGTCAGTAAATTGCAAAACAAGTGCGAGGACCTCGAATCCCGATCAAGAAGGAACAACGTACGTGTGGTTGGCGTATCGGAATCCTTTGGGAGGAACCAAATGGAGAAGAAACTGGAGGAACTGTTCAAATCTTTATTTGGTCCTGATGCTTTTTCAGAACATTTCTTGATTTAAAGGGCTCATCGCACACTAGCGCCAGCCCCCAAGCCTGGGGCACCTCCGCGTACGATAATTGCCCGTCTCCTGAACTACAGAGACAGAGACATGATTCTTCGACTAGCTAGGGAGGCCGGCACGCTTCAATTTGAGGAAAAAGGTATACATATCTATCCAGACTTCTCAGCTGCGGTTCAAGCGAGCAGACGATTATACGAACCTGTAAAGAAACTCTTGAAAGCGTGCCAAATCACGTATGCCCTAATATTCCCAGCAAAAAGGAGATTTCAGCATGCTGGGAGAGCTCACTTCTTTGAAAACCCTGCCGAAGCCCTGGCATACATAGAATCCTCTATACCCCTGCCTCCCAGAGGAGACAGTCCCACTCAGAACAACAGACTCCGTCCAGCTGATTGAGGTGTAAGGTTGCATGGACCTGTCCGAACCTCTCTGAAATCTCTCATTTCTAGCCTGTGTTTATTTAGTACTACAGACAGCCTCACAATCTTTTGAACAGGTGGGGCGATGGGGAGATGGAGTTGGTGGCCATGTGAGGCAACATGACCACCCCTGGAATGCTCCACAAGTTGCTGTGGGAACATCGTCAAGTTGGGGGAGACGGTGAGGGAGGGGGGGCTGGTTGACGGGAATCTAGTAAGTTGTTGTCGCTATGCAGCCATGCAGTTTGAAGCGGGCAGTGGGCTTCATGTTACGAAACCCAGTCTGGGTAAGGGAAGGGGAGAACCAGGTTGTTGGTTAACTTTCAAGTGATCTCTGAGGTGCTGGCGCAGTGCATGTTCCACATGAGGTGCATTGCCACAATGTATGACATTATCCGATCACTTCTCTGTAAATGTTGGTTGCGGTCTGAAAATGAAGCTACTGTCATGGAATGTTAGGGGCCTAAACAATCGATCTAAAATTAGGAAGGTGGCGAACTACATTACCAGACATGGTGCCCAGATTGTCATGTTACAAGAAACGCATGCCATGGATAATACTAATGAATGCAGAATGCCTGGTTGGGGTAAATCAAGGTTCTATACAAATTACTCATCCCAGTCCAGAGGGGTCGTCACCTTAATACACCCAGGTGTGGGATTCACACTGGAAGGCCACAAAATCGACCCCCTTGGCAGGTATGTCATTGTGTGGGGTGTGATCACTGGTCGACAAGTGTTACTGGTTAACACGTATGGTCCTAACATAGACGACCCAGCCTTTTATACCGATGTATATCAGATAGCCACTTCCATTGATGTGTCCACCATAATTTGGGGGGGGGATTTGAATGTTGCTCTCAACCCCAGGTTAGACAGGTCCAGTACGATTGTAAGGTCATCCAGCAAAACTGTTCTTACCTTGCACAATATCCTATCTCAACTCTCCCTTGAAGATGCCTGGCGGGTTCTCCACCTGGAAAGTAGAGGATATACATACTACTCATCCATGCACGATTCGCAGTCTAGAATTGACTACTGGTTTGTCTCCCCCGCTGCACTTACTGCGGTCCAGACGTGTGAGATATTGCCCCGCACGCTGTCTGATCATTCCCCGATTGTGATTGAGATCGACTTTCGTGACTCCCCCAGACCTGTCAAAAGATGGAGAATGCCCGGAGGGTTGCTCTGTGATGCCGGGGTCATGGAAGGATTGCACATTGAGATTGCAGAGTTCCTAGACAGAAATATAGGCTCTGTTGACAGATACTCCACGGTATGGGAATCCTTGAAAGTGTGGCTGAGGGGAACCCTGCTGTCCAAATCAGTGGGACTCCTTAAAGGGGTCCGAGCCGAACTAACCCAAACTGAACTCAAACTTGGGAAATTGGAAGGGGCTTACACTCTGACACAAGACAAGGCAACATTGGCTGAGATACATACACATTTGCAAAAATATGGTAGGCTGGCCACTAGGGAGGTGCAATACATGGCTGCCCCGATTTACGCCCGTAGATATGGTGAGGGCAACAAAGCTGGCAGGACGCTGTCTAACCTCTTGAAGCAGGATAGACATTCCAGCCGGATCACTAGCATACAGACTCCACAGGGGGAGGTCATTTTGGGGGAAAAGGAAATGAATATTGAGTTTGCTCAATTCTATCAGCAATTATATAGTAACAAGGATACCAAAACACCCACCGAAATTAAGACTTACCTGGAATCATTGAGGTTGCCTACACTCACCGAGGAGGCCCGACTGGCCATGGACCAGCCGGTTACAGCTGAGGAAATCGCTGAGGTGATTAAAGACTTGGCATCCAATAAAACCCCAGGATCAGACGGAATAGGGGCGGAATTCTACAAGGAATTCCACGAAGAACTAGTCCCTGTGCTGTTGCAGGTGTGGGAGGAATCACTATAGAGCAACACCTTACCCCCTACGATGAGGGAGGCCATCATAACTGTGCTCCCTAAACCACGGCGTCCGCCACAGGACATTTCTTCCTACAGGCCGCTCTCCTTAATAAACACTGACGCCAAGATATTTGCCAAGGTATTGGCCAACAGGCTTCTGCCTGAGGTCCCGAACCTGGTTCACCCTGATCAGAATGGGTTTATCCCAAACAGGTCCACGGCCCTCAACCTCCGCAGACTCTTTGGGATCATGGCTCAGATAGATCCAGAGAGGAAAGCAGTGGCCATATCCCTGGACGTCGAAAAGGCCTTTGATTCGGTCTCATGGGCATATTTGTTGGCGGTGCTGGAGGCGTTTGGTATCGGTCCCCATTTCATTGCATACGTGAAACTGCCATACACGGAACCTGGGGCACGAGTGCTGACCAATCGAACTATCTCTGATCTGTTCCTGCTGGGGAGAGGCACCAGGCAGGGTTGCCTGTTCTCACCCATATTGTTCGCACTGACAATAGAACCTATGGCGATTGCGATCAGGCTCAGACACTCTGATAAGTGTATCAATTTAAGGGGGGCCTCCCAGCTGATCTCTTTATACGCGGACGACACCCTTCTGTATGTTCGTGAGCCTGAAAACAATATCGCTCCCCTGATGACTGAGATTCAAGAATTTACTGCCCACTCGGGATACTCCATAAATAAGGCCAAGTCCGAGGTATTCCCACTTACACCAACAACCATGTGTCCTAACTCTACATGCAGACTCAAGTGGTCTGCAGAGTGCATTCAATACCTGGGAATTGTGGTCTCAAGAAATAAACACACGCTTTACACAGACAACCATGAAAACACACTCCAAGCCCTGAGCACTAAATTACTACTACGGGACCGCCTCCCGATATCACTGCATGGAAGAGTAGCAGTCCTTAAAATGATAGTTTTACCCAAGCTGCTATATCTTTTTGTTAATATCCCCATATGGCCAGGCCGGCTCTTTTTCAATAGGCTTAGGTCAATGGCGACAACCTTTCTTTGGAATGGAAAAACCCCTAGAAGAGAAGAGATAGAAACGCTCACCACACACCCTACTAATATAAAGTCTGTGGTATTTGACACATGCTATAAAGACACATGCAAGTTCAACCCGGTGAGTTGTACAGTTGGTGCGTGGAAAGCCATATTTAAAAAAATGGGTGTTGAGTCCCCATATAACCCGGAGACCCCCCTTTGGAACTACCCTGGCATACCACCTACACATGACAGTGACTTGCGGGAGGCCTGGGACCCCAATGAGGAGATGAAGCTGGGTGACCTATTCGTTGATGGGAGGTTCGCAACCCTGGAGGAAATTACTAGAGCTTTTGGCGGGGGTCCGCTTAGGGTGCTTCAATACCATCGAATGCGATCAGCCTTTCAGAGATGCTGGTCATCCTTCCGCGAGGAACCCCCCACTCATTCCTGTGTACAGTTGGCAACATCTAATGACAGGCTGGGGATTTCGGCACTATATGCTGCGGTCCAAACACACTCCACCTCGACTAACATGGTTAAAGTAAAATGGGAAAGGGATCTGCAGATCTCCATCTCCATAGATGACCAGACCTGGAAGGAAACGATTGTCTGTGTTGAAGAGGGATTGTAGCATCAAGTGTGTCCAGCGAATGAAGGTTGCGCATGTGCCAATAAGACTTGAGAGAAAGTAAAGCATTGTTGAACTATAAAGTTGAAGATACTGAGTAGCAGAGTGGTCCGGCAAAAGGAGATTGCCCTATCGAAAGTCTCCGCAGAATGTTGGATGTCGTGGTAGCGGCAAAGTGAATTAAATAAACAGATATGCGATAAATTTACATTTAAACATTTAACTGTTTGGTTTGATCCCAGCAGAGGGAAACCTGAATATTAAATCTTTATTATACAATGGGTTGTTAGGTTTGAGGGAAACCTGGAAATAAAATACTTTTCTGAACTCTTGATGATCAAAACTACATGTACCAAAAGGCTTGGGTGAAGGAGAGGGTTGACGTGGTCATGCAGAGGTATTTGTCAAATCCTCGCAGATTTGAAATTCTTCGACAGTGAAAGGAAAGTAAAAAGAGGTTTGAGCCCAATGGAGGGGAACCTTGAGAGTGTGATTAAAGCTTGGGGAAGGGAACCCTACAAATTGTGATTGAGAGGTCCCAGCCCAACAGAGGGAGACTTGCATTGAACTGTGACATTGAGTTGAACTGTAACATGAAAAGGATACAAGCTTTTGTTGAACTGTGAGCCGAGAAGAAAGCAAACCTTGTTGAACTCTGAATCGATTGACTTTAAATGGAAGGCCAAGTGGGCCCTGGTCCACGGTATGAACTGCATGCGTGTGTCCGAAGCCAGAGTGTGCCACAAAGTCAGAGTGTGTCACATAGGTCTAAGTGTATCACCTTACCCCATGCTAGAAAACGCAGGGAAGGGAATTTGCTTAACTACACTGACATTTCATTTGATCACTGATTTTCCTTTTTACATTACACAGTTGCCCTTTTCACATTTGTTATATGAGAGTAAGGGCAGGCATTATGTTTTTTTAGTATAGGCCACTTTAATTTGAATGAAAGACTGACTACAACTGTGTTTTCTCTTATTTGATGGTCGAGAACACTCCCATCTTAGTTAGAGGCCAAGATAGGAGTTTTCCAACCCCTTAAGCCAACAAATAAAGGTTTTGAAACGTGCAGCTCTTGTGTCTGTGTTTCCTTGTGATACCATGCCTCCCTTACACAAAACAGCTGAATTGTGTGCTACCATCAACAACAAATTGGGCAGTGTCCCGCCACACATGGCATTTCCTATTTCGGAACAGGTCAGGGTGGATTACTACACTAAGAAATATTCTTTACCTGACAGATTCATGTCAAATGACCACATTTTCATAGGATCAGTGGTCTCAGGGTCTCCTGTTCCTGGAGTGAAGAGAATATTTCTTGGGCCATTTCAAGAGCAAAGGCTTCTAGCATGCGCATCCCTGATGGCTCTGCCCCAGTGGTCATTAAAAGCACGCCCAATATCTGGCTTCCCCTCTTAAAAGCACTCTTTGTTACAATCTTTGAAACCCATATTCTTCCCCCGACGTGGATGGAGTCTATAATCATCCTGAGTCACATGTGAGGTGCCCTTAGCAATCAGGACAACTACAGGCGTATAGCCATACTTGGTGGTGCCAGTAAAATCTTTTCTTCTCTCTTGTTAAGAGACCTCAACAGTAGCCTTTCATAACTGGGCACTATCACGCAAAATCAAGTGGGCTCTAGGCCTCACATGGGCACTGCCTTAAATGCGAACATCATAGCCCATCTACAAGCCTCACTAACATGGCATCGATTGACTTGTGTAGTTTGTTCGATTGTGTGGTAAGAACCACCTTGTGGACCAAACTATTAGCTAGTCAGGTGCCTCTGAAATGAGTCCAGTTGACGGCGTTGATGCACAGTGGCACGACCATTAAGGTCAGGCTTTCTAGGGAGGGTTCTTCGTCAAAGCCCATTGTAACATCAGTGGGATTAAAACAAGAGTGTGTTATGGCCCCTGTTCTTTTCAATGCTTATATTAGCGATAGCGATAATCTTTTGAAGAACAGCAACACCTTTCCCGTCATACTGGGCCACCTAAAATTAAATTGGTTGACTTTTGAAAAAAACAGCTATTGGTCTCCAGCGAAAGCTCAACCTGTTCTTTCACTATGCCTCCAATAACAACTTAGTAGTCAACGATACCAAGTTTAAAATTGTAATTTTTACAACAAAGACTAAGGGCCTCATTAGGACCCAGGCGGTAAGGGGTTTACGGCGGCGTAAACAGCGCCGACCCTTACCGCCTGATTCCGAGGTCCCTTAGCGCCATGGAGGTTTTAACACCTGCTTTTAGCAGGTGTTAAAATCCATGGCGCTAAGGGACCTTGTTGTTAATTACGCCACCGTAATTTACGGTGGCGTAATTAACGCCTTCCCCACTCCCATTATGCCCTATGGGGCAAAAATGGGAATGGGGAAGGGTAAATGGGTTAATGGGGACTTACCGCCCCACTCACCTCGGAATGGGGCGGTAAGTCCGCCAACCACCATGGCGTAAACGTAGCAATGGTGCTGGTGCTGGTGCTTCCGAGTCCCCATTCTCGTGGAGTCCTATTGGACTCCACGGGAATGGGGACTTGCACTTTCTGGCGCCTGACATCCCGGGCCGCCAGGATGTCCCGGTGGCATCGGGATGCCAGGTGATGGAAACAGTGTTTCGGGGTCCGCAGCAACTATCAGTAGCACCAGTGGGTTACTGCCGACCTCATAATGAGGCCCCATGTATTGGGAAATTGGCCATTATAGGCTTGACAGAGTAGTCTCCCTGAGATACTTGGGATACAATCTTTCAAACACTAATTCTCTTGCATTATGGAAACAATCTTTGAAAGATAAGATACAGCCCTTTGAGTCCCAATTTAAATGTCTTTATCGCCAGCTATGCACATTTTCTATTCAGCCTTTGATAAGATTGGGTCATTACGACCCAGGCGGTAATTACGCCAACTTTACCACCATGGTGTAAACTACGTTTACACCATGGTGGATGGCGGATTTACCGCCCCATTCCAAGGTGAGTGGGGCGGTAAATCCCCATTTCCCATTTTCCCTTCCCCATTCCCATTTTTGCCCCATAGGGCATAATGGGAGTGGGGAAGGCGCTAATTACGCCACCGTAAATTACGGTGGCGTAATTAGCATCATGGCGGGTTAGCGCCATGGATTTTAACGGCTGCTAAAAGCAGCCGTTAAAATCGGAATCAGGCGTTAAGGGTTAACGACGGCGTTAACCCTTAACGCCTGAGTTGTAATGAGGCCCTTTATCTTGCTTAGATCGAACCCATCTTGCTTCATGGTTTGGACATGTCCAGTATGGACCTGGGGCCTTATCTGAATGTCATACAGGGACACATTTTCAAAGAGACATTTGGTCTCTACAAATCAGTTCCCAATGATTTTCTCAGACATGAATTGGAGCTGATTTCCCTCCAGAAAAGGCACATTTGGAGACAGCTGTCTAATTATGCCAAGATAATCTCTCCTCCCTCCGATTCTCTATATATCAATTTAAGAACAATGTTAGTCGAGAAGACTGTAGAATCCATCAATGTCTTTAAGAGCAACATGATAAACCTTCTAGACTACACTTGTTCTACAGAAGACAAACTCATCACACGTCCCGCTACTACCAAACATAAATTGTTTAGGCAGGACTGGTCTGAAACCATTGAGCAACTTAACACCTACTGCTCCTACAACAAATATGCTACGTTTCCTAGGAAGAGAGGCGACCTACCTAGGTACTTGCACCTCTTCCCCTGTAACAAGGTGCGTACAATGAACACCTACAGGAGTCTGTCCTGATACATTCTGGTTTCACCATCATCATCTTGTGGCCAATGCTGGATTTTACTTTTATGGACTTCATTGATTCACAGTGCGTCACCCTTTCTCAACTCTCATGCTGGACTTCCTTTGCATCTTCTACTCATGGTGGCCCTGAATCATGCTGTTCCATCTTCATCTTGTATCCTGGCTTGCAACATTATGTGTTACTACTGACTTCTGCAATTGTATTAACTCTCCTCGCTTGCTTCTCCACTCTTTTTGACTGCTTACTCTCTGTTCTCTCCTCCCCTCCCCTCTCCCTTTTCCCATCTCCTCCCCTCCTCCCCTTACTTTCTTCTATGCACTTACTCTATCAGAATTGTCCCTGGACCTACTATGATAGCAACCTCATCTGTCGCTCCCCTATCCCCTTACTGTTGCCCTCCCCTCCCTCCAGCACTATCTGACACGTTGTCAGGCCTAGTACGATAGTCACTTGTTTTGTTCCTCCCCTCCCTTTCTGCACCCCTCTCCCTCACCTTTTGTTTTCCTCCGGCTCTACCAGAAATGTCGTCAGGCCTAGTTCTGTAGTTGCCTGTCTGTTTCCATTTCCTTCCCACTCTCTCCCTCCCTTCCTTATCTATGTCTTAGCACTTGCACTATCTGAAATGTCATCAGGCCGAGTACGATAGTTAATTTCACATCCTTACTGTTCATGGCCTGTAAGAATGTCGTTGTATTTTCCTTTGTTCCCTTCCTTGCCTTGAAGCGCTTTGAAACACATTGTGTATAGGTGCTATATAAATAAACTATCATATCATATCATACATCTGTTTTCGCCTCAATCAGTTGCCTACTCTCAAACGAATAGGTCACTGGAGCGTTCCACAGGAACAAGTGTTAGACTGTCGCCTTTGTATATGCTCTGGTTCACTAGAGACACTAAGACACTTGGTTACTTCCTGTCTACATTGTGTAACATCAGAAATCCTCATTTTAAAGACAGTTCCCCGTTGGGAATAGATTTTTTTGGGGGCATGTTTTGGGCTAGCCTCATGTGGGGTGAACATGTTTCTCTAATACTTGCTCTTTATAGATTTCTTTTGGAGGTCTTTGAGACTATTGAGAATTGATTATAGATTTCTGGACTTTTGTTTGCATTTGCTTATGTGGACTTGTTTATATTTTCTTTTTTCTTTTCTGTGTATTTTAACTGTAAACTGTGAAAGGATGTGTGTAGATTATAGCACAATAAAATACAATTTTAAAAATTGTATTGAACCTTGCTGCGCTCCTTAGCTAGTTATTGTGTTGAACCTTGCTGCACTCCTTAGCTAGCTATTGGGCCTCATTCCGAGTATGGCGGTAAGGGATAGCGGCCACCGCTAACGAGAGCAGTGGCGGTAATCCCTTACCGCCATACTCCGAGTTCCCTTTGCGCCATGGTGGTTTTAACACCTGCTTTTAGCAGGTGTTAAAAACCATGGCGCTAAGGGACCTTGATGTTAATTACGCCACCGTAATTTACGGTGGCGTAATTGACGCCTTCCCCACTCCCATTATGCCCTATGGGGCAAGAATGGGAATGGGGAAGGGTAAATGGGGATTGGGGAATTACCGCCCCGCCAACCTTGGAATGGGGCGGTAATTCCGCCATCCACCAAGGCGCTGCCGGTCCGGGTACGGCGTCAACCAAGGCGTTAATAGCGCCATTGGTTAGCGCCGTACTCGGAATGAGGCCCATTGTGTTGAATTCCACTGTGCCCTGAAGTTTCCATTGTATTGAACCGTGCTGCACTCCTTAGCTAGCCAATTGTGTTGAACCCTGCTGCGCTCCTTAGCTAGCTATTGTGTTGAATTTCATTCGGCTCTGAAGTCGCAATTGTGTTGAACCCTGCTGCGCTCCTTAGTTGGCCATTGTAACACATTCCACTGTGTTCTGAAGTGGCCACCACTGTTGAACCTAGGTGAACACTAGAGCATAGCCGCGGGTGTATCTTGGCGAACAATCAGATGTATGTTGAATAACTTGAGAATAACCACTCTGGTATAGCTGGGATTAGCCCTCCTAACCTAGCTAAATACAGGCATCTCTTCAATATAGCTGCAGTTGAGTTTAGGTGAATGATTCGAGTGCAGCAAATGTTGAATCTAGGTGAATTTTCACAGTGCAGCCACTGCTGAGCTCATGTGAATCTTACAATTAGCCACTGCTGAAACTAGGTGAGTCTTCACATTCACCCACTATTTAACCCATGTGGATTTTAAAATATAGCCATGGCTGAATCTGGGTGAATTATTAAAGCATAATCACTGTTGAACACTACGTACATCTTTCACAATATAGCCACTGCTGAACTCATTTTCCAATATAGCCACTGCGGAAACTAGGTGAATTCTACAATACAAACACTTTCAAACTCATGTGAGCTTACTTATAGCCTCTGTTGAATCTAGGTGAATTATTATAGTATAGCCATTATTGAACCTGTGAGAACTACTGGAGTACAGCTACTGTGGAATTCATGCGAATAAACTATATAGCCACTGCTAAGAGAATTATTAGAGTATAGCCACTGCTGAACCCACGCGAATTTCATAATATAGCCACCTGTAAGAAAGGCTTGACATCAACAGTAAAACAGACACAAGTGACCACATTTCAAGGGTGTTTATTGAACTTCAAAAAGGGTATGATAAACGACTATCTAATCGTAAATCTACAGATGGGAGCAAGCTACAACCATCAAACAATAATAACGCATTCCTAGTAGTGTCTGGTCAAAATAAAAGGGCCTATACTAAAGGAAACTATTGCCAATCCTTACCTCTAAATACAAATAGTGTGGGGAATAATGTTTATGACAAAGAAAGAAGTGTTCAAAATTATATATCAGGTGTTCAGGCAGTTAGCCTCCATTGCCCACATTTTCATCACAGGACAAGGCAGTTCACTCGAGCATCCCACAGTCTCTAGCTTCCCTAACACAAGGTCACAGTTCACTCATCAGTACCAGGGCCGTCGGAGCATAATTCTCCTTGCTTCTCAAAGTCT